>NW_027466874.1:1330000-1930000 GCF_046128005.1 Genypterus blacodes
CTAGTCTGGTCTTCATGATGCTGATCCTGTACACACAAACACACAAGCACTCACTTTGATTCAATTCATTATCTTATACTATATATACAAATACACTCCATGTTATATACCACAGGTGATCTGAGAATATAACTTCATTTACTACAGCCCACTTTGAGGACCACTGCTGTAAAAAAGTCCCAATGTTTTGGGATTAAAGTAATAGCTAGTTAATAAAATCAAAGTGTTGAAGTACAGATTCAGCTAGAATGGCTGGCCTGGATGGATCTAACAGATGGAGTCCCTCCCCCTCCCCCTTCCCTCCCAGGAGCTGTCAGGGAGCTCGACTGTCTGTCACTAATTTGTACATCTTATTTGAAACAAAGCCTAAAGCCCAAAGTTACTGGGAATTTTAGTGAAACAAATCAATCGAATAACTTGATGGAAAGGAAACAGCCAGGTGAAGGTCGTCCAGCTGAGCCGGAGAACAGGTGCTGCTCCATAAGCAAGGAGCCGCTGCGGTCCAGCTCTGACTCACTCCTGACTGTCCTGCTACCTGAGCAGCTCCCTGATTGGTCGGCTGGCCTCAGTGGTGGGATTAGCTGTGACATAATGACAGTAAACCATCTCACCTGCGCAACACGTGACACCGCCACCACAGCAGATGTCCGTGTTTAGTCTGTGGCTGCTGGGGCTTTAATCACCTGTTTCCGTATTTTACTCAATGTGACTGCCTGTGTGGTGGTAAATACCTTGTAGGCTCGTGATCGGTACCCGTGCTGCTGTCGGATGCTATGACTGTTAAAAAAACAGGGATGTCGGGTCATGTGCCCCTCGTGCATCGCCACTCTCCTCGTGCATCTCCACTGCACCCATTCACAATAACTATCCTTACTTTCATCCTCTGATAGATAGAGAAAGTCTTTACATTTAATGGACCTGAACCGTTAACGTGATGTAGACCAGAACATAACATGATGCCATTCTGCAGCCGAAATGGCAAATAATATGTTATAGCTTCTCACTGAAATCTGTTTTTGTATGGATTTGTAAAATTGACTCAATTTGGTAAAGTAACTAAGGTGGTTGGGAAAGATGTTGAATAAGACATGAGATGTGTTATCATGAATGTTTGGGTGAGAGAGATTCTGGACTGCAGGGAAGGACTGAAAGGTTATTTGTTCTTTGTTGGTGTTCATTCTTATTACGTCTGTCTCTCATGCTCTCTCTCTATGTATGTGTATATGCTAAACATGGTCACATAAGCTGTGGCGCTCTTACAAGAGGGCCGAGCCATAAGTGGCCAAGCAGCGAGGGCGGGTGGAGGGGGGCGGGGGGTTGATTTGACCTAAATGAAAAAGTATGTAAGACTTGCATTCATCAGTCCATATATGGCGTCTGTCCATTAACCTCAGCAGCCCCCTGTTGCATCAGTATTCCGTTTTCACTCTTGGGAACATGTGCAACAACCACGATGCTGAAGTGGATTGTTTTGATGTTTGGTCCTTGAATTGGGAACATTGAACCAAATGCTGTTTTTCTGTTTCACCTCACTTTGCTTAAATTAATAGACTTCATTCTTAACATGAAAACCAAGGCTCTTTAAATTGTGGCTTGTGTTCTCTGTCTGCTTGTGTTCTGTGATGCACGTGTGTGTGTGTGTGTGGGTGTGTGTGTGTGTGTGTGTGTGTGTGTGTGTGTGTGTGTGTGCATGTAAATTACTGAAGGGAACTAATGTATCAGAGCTCTGGTACATTTGAATAAAAACTGCATGTCTGAAAACTGCTTGGATGATTTTACTCAATAAGGCTTTTATAGTCCATCAAGAACCCAAACCTTGATACGGAACATCACTCTAAGTAAAGACGCGTCTTGTTTGTCTTTTGTGCTTTCACATGAAGTTCGACATTTATTCATAAAATTATAGCCGTTACAGAGCAGAGTGCTGTTCACACACAGGGGCGCTCGCTCCTCTGCGTTCATGCTCATTGGGAGGGACTTTTTCTGGGTATGGGGCAGTAACTACCGCCCCCCTTGCCTGTCCCTTCTGTATGGCCAGTGCTGCAGCAGTGCAGGGTTAAATCAGGCAACCCAGAAGTCCTTTTTATAATCTGTTTTTGAATCGTTTCTGCGTCGGGCATAAGTGGTTTTAATAAAAGAAACAAGATTGAACGCCTGAAGCCTCACACACAAACATCTTCTCCAGGCTTCAATCTCCAGTACGTGATTGCAATAGGTTTTGCAAATGGATCAACAGGATGTTACTGAACTGAACTGGACCTGTTCTATTCGAGAAACGTTGTGGTCTTTAACCTAATTTAGCTTTTGTGCTACATTTATACCAAAAGGCTGGTTAGACAGGATAACCATCAGATCTACACTCATATTATATATCTGAGCTTCTGTAAATCCAGAGCTGAGGTCACGTCTTTGTGACCCGTGTTGCTCCTGGATTTGCTCAATGAGCCTGCGTGAGACGTACTTTGTCCTTTTTACAGAACTTCTCGCATCTAATTAGAAGCTCATTTGGTCTTTGATTTGTTGCTTTTTTTTGCTTTCAACACCAAACCACACAATTTTGAGTCCTCCTCCCAGTTTGTTAAAGCTGCTAACGTCCTCAAATGAAAGCAGAATTGAATCTCTCCTCCATCCATGGCTTGTGTAATTGGCTGCTGCCTCAGTAAACCGTAGATGAGAGATTCATTTGGTGCAGATTTAGTCTGAGCACAGTTTGAGCTGTGAGCTTCACATAAACACACCAGACTATACTGAAATAGACACATGTGCGGCTGAATATTTGCACTAAGTTCTCTGCAGCTTCAATCCAAATGTGTATAAGTATGTTCTTGACATGAGTTCACACGTTATTCTGTTGGGCTTGAGTATAAAGAGGCTTGTAGATAAGTTGGTCTGTGCCATAAAATACCGTTTACAAGATTAAAAACCTTCTCCTCCCTCTGTCACACTTTGTCTCGCCCTCCTCGTTTTTTGATAAATGTCCCCGAGCTGCATTTTTCTCGTCTGTGCTATGGTGCAGCCACGTGTCTCCGCCGAGCTATTTATAAAAATCCCTGACAAATCCATGTAGTCAGGAGGAAGCGGTGCATGTTCTATTCAGCCGAGCAGCGAGGCCGGCTCCTGGAGGAACCAGCTGCTAAAAACGGCAACCGCACTCCACATGTCTCGCATATACAGAAGGACGCCTCATGAATTTAAAAGTGCAGGTAACATCTGCTAGACCTCCTTTACCGGAGAGGCCTGCCAGGGAGCCGGATTAACAAGTGCAAATCTAGACCGTGGAAGCTCTGTGTGTGTGTGTGTGTGTGCGTGTGTGTGTGTGTGAACATCTTTGATGTTACCTAACTTGGTGCATTGCAGCTTTTTGACTTTCCCACCATGGCCTCATTTCTGTGTGCTGACAGGAGCGGCGTCTAAAATTAGCTGACATGCTGCTAAGTGATTATGAAAGAGGTTTTCCATGCTAATGAGCGGAGGAGATTGATGCACACGGAGCAAATCAAACATCCGATTAGAAATGCAAAGTTTAGTGCTTTTCCTCATTTCAGCCTCCTTCCAGTATCAGCAGAAATGTCCCTCCTTGATGTATTGTGCCACGTTGGAGTGATGTGATCTATACAGGAACCTGATCAGGGGATTGTACGGATCAATGGCCTGCAGCTGCAAAAACACTGCACTGCAAAAATGCAGGTTAAACTTCACCCAGCATGCACTGTGCCCCAAGAAGAACCAGCTGGAACCTCTCCAGCTACAAGCTACTGAGATATATGATTTAATGTAGATCAGCTGCAGCCAAGCTACTCTCATGAAAGTAGCTAGCTACATTGAAGCTACTTCGAGGGGCAATGTTACATATTGCTTTGCTCCCGTGCAAAATAAACTTTAGAGTAACATGAAATGACATGAAAAAAATAACATGTCACGGTGACAAATGTGTTTGTATAAACTACATTTCCCATAAGTCACTGCTGGACAGATCAGAGATGCAGAGCTGCGAACACACTTTGAACCGCCATCACATATTCTTGTTTGGTTGTGAACAGCAGCAGCTCGCACGGCGGTGCTGCATGAGTCTGTGCATTCTATGGCACTGTAACATACAGCAATATGACATTTAGGGTGTGTGTGTGTGTATGTGTGTGCTAGGGGTGTTACTCTGTTTGATGGGGTGTACTTGTGAAGTGCTGCATATGTGTGTGTGTGTGTGTGGTCGAGAACTTGCTGGTAATGACGCAGATGGATTCTTACTGCTCAGAAACATACATGGGATGGTTGCTATAGCAATAAGTCATAAAGAGCAGAAACGTATGGCATCGGATGAAAATACTGATTGTTCTAAATATGAACACTGGAAATCTGCCAACAGTTATGCAACAAAAATGGAACAGATGTTGACAATTTTCGGATTGACCTCATTGTTATTTAAGAAGCTCTGTGGTTGCCAAGGTGATCCAGACCGACGGAACAGATTTCACTTTTCCTCTCATCGCCACCGATTTGTCACCTTTGGGACTGGGGCAGCGTCCATGTGTGCATTCATGTGTTCATCCATGTGTGCGTGTGTGTGTCATGCCTGTGAGCGGAAGCATGACTACCCATAGAAGTGTGTATGTGTGTGTGTGAGGCCATCTGATGTGCCTCAACCATCAACAGGAACAAAGCAGACCGGCCTTGGCTGAGTTTGAGTATATTTCTGTTCTCGCCTTCGTCTGTTGCACTCTGAGAAGCTTCAAGTTACCCTCTGACCTTCTGCTCCGACCCAGAAACCATGATTGGCATCACGCTAATCGGAGTCTCTTTGTTTGTGTCTCTTTGCTTCTCTTGCAGGAGCTCAAAACACTATTCATTTGTTTGGCATGAATCGTAAACAGGTCCGAACGATCCGTCAGATGCCTGGGTAGACCAGGCCTGATGAGCTACGTCAGGTGTGTTCCACTGTAGATGGAGGTTTGAAGTCTTGTTTAGATTACAAAGGCTATGCACAATAAAACCCCAAACAATTTTCTCGCAGTATGAGATTGTTATTTATCTAATTTACAGCACAGCCAGTAGTTATTGGGAGTATTCAGCGACATCATAAAGCTCTGCCTCACTCCTCAGACTCTACATCAGCGTGACTGTAACTTTCAGACGGTCCCTTACAGTTCTCCTATCAACCAGTTTTCACTTCCAAATGGTCCAATAGTGAGACAGTGTAGAATCCCTTTGAATCACATTATGTTTGCCCAAAGTCCCCTTTCATCTCTCTCTAGGGACAACCAATCAAAGCTGTGGCTCATTTGTATCTCTTCACTCCCACCCAATCACAGCTTGTTTTGGAAAATGCAAAAGCAACAAACCTCACAAATCGAAGGGAACGATACAAAATATGAATATAAAGCAAAATATGAGACCTTTGGACATTAATGTGAGCTGAATAATGACATCATACTCTTTCATCTAGCACTAATAGCCAGTACCTCAATAAATGTGTCTTATATTTTAATGACACTCTTGAGAGCTGTGTGTGTGTGTGTGTTCCTTTCTGCAGGCTGACAGGTTAGCTCAGGTTAAAGAACACAACAGTCTGATTCCATTTCCAACATCTGCGTTCTCCTCACAGAGTCTGGTGTACATTTAGATGAATCCTTGCCTCCATTAATTCTATATCATCTTAATCTGTGTTCTGTTGAAAAGCCTCACAAGTTTATAATTGAATCATCAAATGAATAGAAATGTGTGGTTGGGCTATGATAGGAACGCTGTGTGTTATCTTATTTGACAAAGGTCGTCCAGCCGCTCGACAGATACCAACATGTGTATGATTTGATCCCCTTTCCCCTTAGGTACATTGGATTGACATGCCTCTGCCACCAGTGGGTGCTCTGCTATTTACCCCATCTTGATTAGCTGCTATGACATCAGAGGGTAATGTGCAACTCAATCTACCTACTACAGCCACTTGCACGACGGCCAGTTCCTATTTCAAACGATGGTATACATTCATATTTAGAAAGAACTGTTGCAGCTGTACGTGTTAACAATCAGCTGATTCACTCATACGGCCCTGGAAGCTTCAACATGGCCGCTCTGACATCCCTGTGATCCCTGCCAGTCTGGGTCTCTGTGCCGTAACAAGTCAAGAATCGACCGCACTTGAAGTCGTTATCGCCGGTCAGCGGCTGCAGGCGTCACAGGAAGGTCAGCCCAGGTTCTCCAGCGCTGCCCTCTGTATTTGGCTCACGGCGTGCCAGGCTACACTTGAGTGAACGTGTGTGTCACTGGCTGGACAGAGCTATTAAAAGCACGAACATGCCAGCGGTGCTCAGGATGATAAGGGCGCCGCTGACTCATGTTAGCCGCTGGAAATATTCTGCCGGCTGGTAAAATTAGAGCTCGTCACTTATAGGAGGCAGAAACAAATGGTGACAGGAAGCGAGCGGATGCCCTCGTTTCCTGCTTTGGCCGTGCACATCCTCAAGATTTAATTTTTACGCCTTCGCAAGATGCACAACAAAATATGTGAAATGCTCATCTTCTTATATTAGTTTTCACTTTTTCAAGACGCAGTGGTGCCGACTTCCTGCTTTGGCGCTGAATGTTGGTCCTGGATATGAATTGTAAGTGGCAGAGCTTTTCGAAATTTGCATTATTCGTCATTATTTGGACGTTGTCATAGTTTCTTGGGGGTTTTGTGTCTGCAGCTCAGGTTAATACACTTTGTAGTTTGGGCGCTCTTTCTGTATGACCACAAGAATATAAGAGAAGGGAATAGAGATTCATACAACACACAGAACTGATTTATCACTGATATTAAAAAGAAAACTGCAGGCAGAAGGACGAGGTAATTGTGATGCCTGTTATTGTGATTTATCACCGTGACGACTCCACAGCAGCAGTATTGTATAAATATTAGATTATATATCTCAAACATCTTCTCACTCTCCCCTCTCTCCAAATAGTTTTCCGATATTTCATGACTGAACACTATCCTGCGTTACGTAAATCAGCCGATCATAAACTTCTGACATATTGATTTTACCCGTCTGTCATGATTCATGGAAGTCTTAAATTAATTCATTGTTTTCCTGATCTGTCAACTGCAGCATTTCATTAATATGTCCTCAGTTAATCAGACAGGATGTGAAGAGACACTTTGTGTGCGCTGCTGCTTTCCATGCATGTATAGTGG
This sequence comes from Genypterus blacodes, assembly GCF_046128005.1. Lineage (NCBI taxonomy): Eukaryota > Metazoa > Chordata > Actinopteri > Ophidiiformes > Ophidiidae > Genypterus > Genypterus blacodes. The sequence goes on from NW_027466874.1 coordinate 1,337,169, forward strand.
CGTCATTAAAGCACTCAGCAGCTCATCCTCATTAGTGGCGCTTCAGGAAAATTTACAGCACGAATGTTGATAGATACCATGGAAACTGATCATCATCAATTTTATGTCTCTGTCAGCCATTTTTGCAGTGGGTTTGACTGGAAGTATGTTTACAAATTGGTTCGAAAATTGTATCATTGGCACTTAATGACCTGACATCAAGTTCTAATGAAGATACACAAAGCTGCCATGTTGCTTTTTATTATTTATTACACATTCTCAATAAATGCAGCAGATTAGCACCAGTAGCTCAGGAACATCACCACTTATGAGGCTGACTGTGCCAGAGCGGCTCAGTGCTTTGGTCTTTTTTAGCTTCGGATGCTCAGCTGTTGTCACGGCGCATGTCTGTTATCATGGATTCTGCCCTTAACCATTTATGTAATCAAATTGTTCCAGGGATTTATTTTGCAGTTGCAGAAAGCGTGGACTCTGCACGTCTGCACACTGTGACGCCGCACCAAGAATAAATCATCCTCCAATCCATTTGTAACTGCATTACGAATGTACACATGTCGGATGGCGGGCAGTGCCTTGTTTGCCAAAGTTCAGCCCGACAAAACAAATACCATCAACGAAAGAAGGAAGAAGAGGCCAATAAATAAAACCCTAGGGACTTTGGTCAAACATCACAGGTGGCACTTGTGTGGTCCCCCTACTCCATCTTTGATACCTCTGAGGAGTGACATTTACTGGCCTGAGAAGCCCTCAGAGGGATCAACTGCAAGGGGGTGGGGAGGGGGAGGGGGAGGGCGGGGGGGAGGGAGGGAGGGAGGGGAAGTGAGGGTGTGAACAGATTTTTAATTGTGCTCTTCGGAAAATGTTACTGAACGCATGCACCAGTCAGCACGGATAGCCTCAGAAACCTGCATGGTCAGCCACACTAACACCATAAACTAAGGAGCACACAACACACACCCCAATACGCTCGTCTTATAGCCGCATTACTGTTTTCAAGATGAGACGTGCACACTTCAATATGCAGCCGCCCTCCGTTCACAGCTGCAGAAAAGAATCATTAACAGCATCAAAGCAGCCACATACAGCCAGAGCTCCGTGTCCACAGCAGCATTACATAACATTCTGCTAACAGATGAATATGGATCCTTTACCTTGAGTCTGGTGTGTGCGAGAGCCAGTGGACTCTTTCTCCCCTTCTTAATCCCTTCTTAATACAACTGCCTATCCCTAATGTGGCAGGATGAAGACGCCGTGCAGCCAGAGCTTGCGTGAATTTGTATGTATCTGAAGATATCTAGTGTTTCTGATGCCGGCGAGTGGGAGCCACACACGGCATGCTCATTGGTGTGAAATAGTGTGTGTGTGTGTGGGGGGGGGGGGGGGGGGGGGGAGAAGCTGAGACGGATGGAGTGAGAGGCAGAGGGGGTGGAATCACATGGAAGAAGGAGGGGATGAGAGCTTTGTTTGCACAGGGAAATCTCCAAGGATGAGCTGAGAGCATCTGTGAAGTGGTGAAGTTGTTCCATCATGGAGCTCCGGCTGAGGCGATGGGGACGTAAATGTGTGCTGCATGAGCGGAGCCGGGGGGGGGGGGGGGGGATGCTGAGGCTGATTGAGCTGCTGATTAGACTTGATTTCTGGGGAGAGATACAAATTCAGCAAAAGCTAAAAATGCACAATTTCAGAATACTAACACTAATTCTAATTGTCCACAAATTATAAGAGGGATGGAAGATGAAGAGATAAATACAAATACAGGTCCTGTTTTACTGGGCACGAGGAGTATTTGATACGTTATAAAAACGTATACATACATGTGAATCTTCTTCAGTAATTTAACTTTTCATGAATTTGTCTTTTATTTTAGAATAAAACTTGTATGAAGACAGATCATATTTTACAAAATTCTTGGTTCTACTTCTTTTTTTTAAAGAATGAAAATGTTTTATTTAAGATATAAAAAAAAAAAAGTGGAATATAGAAAATTGTCAAATCTAACAGAATGTCTCCCAAAACCAGATGTGGGATGATTGAGAAAAAAAAGAGAAAGATAAATAAAGTCTACCAAAAATAAATACATTTTTTCAAAATACGAGTTTTAGGATGTAATTACACACACATGTGACTGCGTTAAGATGCATCAGAAAGCAGTGAAAGGTTTAATTTGTCTCACTTCACAAACTAATAAATTAACTAATGTCCCGTCAGGCAGGAAGAGCTGTACATCAAAGGTCACCGGTCCTGCATCATAACCTCGTGTTTCTTTTCATAGGGCTCACGTGTAATCGTGTACACAACGTGCAAACATATGGAGAAGATTTATTTGTAAAGCAATCTGAAGAGGGAGACGTAACAGTGAGATGAGGAGGAGGAGGAGGAGAGTGGGGAGGAGGAGGAGCCCAGATAAGTCTTACTGCTGAAGAGACAACCGACTGTTACATAAAGACAGACACACACACTCCCACACACACGCACACACACACACACACACCACCATGCAGAGGAACTGCCTACACACACAGACGTTAATCCGCCCTGCTGTCTGCACCCCACCTCTCTATTTTAAGCCGTTTTACAATAAAATGTTAAAAGCGGCGTCGGCTTTCAGTTTTCGCTCATTATCCTAAAGATAATGAATAATTCATGAGGTTATGCGTCAGATGGAAGCTAAACATAACCCCGTGTACAGTGTGCATATATGTGCATACATGTGGGATTAACATAGATACTCCAACACACTCTGCCTGCATGTGAGCGCTGTGTGTGCTGCACATGCTGCACATGCGGCACACTGAGGGGAGGATGGACCTTCCTCTTCCTCTTCAGAGGATTAATTAAGGGCAAAGTTGTTACTTATTCGAGTGAAATGTTCGCAAAAAATAATTGATAAATGATACATTGGAACAATAAAGTGGAGCCTCTATGTCTTCTCTTAAGATTTGTTTGAGCAGGAATAACCTCAGTGACGACCTGTGCCTTATACAACCATTCTGACGGGACAGACCAGCTCACCCTTCCTGTATCCAGACATGCCCAGCTCATCCCAGCTTAAAGCAGATCCACACGCTGCACGTGACAAACATAAAACATGATGTCACTGTTTACATTGAAGGACTAAAAGCTTCCTCGTACAATGCAAACGTGGGCCAGAGTCATCGTGAGGTCAGAGAGGTCAGAGTCTGGACGGAGTGAGCTTCGACTCCTTCACTGGTGTCACATCTGGTTCGCTTTCACTAAAATTAGTAATATGAGAACAACTAAAGCCAAACTTTTGAAGATTAAGTGCTATTTGTGCATTTCCGGTTGAGTGTAAACAGACGCAGATGTTCCTTCTGGAGGGCACCTGCTCATTAAGACAAACAAAGAGGGAAACTGTGTTGGTAAGCGCCGCTGGAGATGATGCTCACCGCCTGCTAATGTCAGACAGGAAGCGTGTGCCGTCACTCAAACTCTGCATGGTTCAAAGCACTTTGAGTGTGAGGAAGTCGCTCACAAAGGCTCAGTGAATGAAAACAAGCGCCCACTCCTATGACCTTTGTGACGCCGCAGCTTGAAAGCCATTCAAAGCAGAGCGAAGAGAGCGAGAGAGAGTGTATGGCGCAGGATTCCCAGGCACACGCCGGCTCCGTCTATGTGGATGACTAATCGGAAATCCTCCGCCGGAAGCTGAAGTTTCTGTCTTCTCTCTCTAATGCATCACGTAATTCGGCTCTTAGATTGCCTCGACACGCAGGACGCGGCTAGGCATGTTCAGGGAAGATTTAAGAGGAAGAAATGTGGACTAGGGGTAATTTCCTGCTCGCCATCCATCAATCCAGCCGCATTGAAAAAAGGATCTTCATCAAGCCGAGCACATGCTGGTCACGTACGCCATTAAACTCGTTAGGATTTCAGAATAATTCCTTCCAAAATGTGACATCATTGTAACAAATATTCTTCTTCTCCTCTCAGGCCTGCTGTGGTTTCTGCTGATTCTGATCAAACCCTATTGTAAGCCTGATGTCACATTCACGCTTCTCGCTCATTCACTCCACAGCGGCAAATCAGTTCCAAACATGGAGCTGCCATGACAAAACAAACATGGCAACACAGACTGCAGCACGTGGCCCAGAGTGCATCTGTTCAGGGCTCAAACTTGTTGCTCCTGTGGCTCCAATCGTTTCGACTCAACCGAGTGAACGTAAAAGCTTCATTTAGGCATATAATCAGAATGATTGCTACATATTCTGCTCCTCAGAAGAATGACAACATGTGAATATGAGCCCGGTGGACAAGAGGAGAATGAATGTGTTTACCATCTTTCAGTTAATGTCCAAATGATACACAATGTACAGACGCTGCTCACGACTCCACTGTTATTTTACACATTATGACTGGCTACTCGTATTGATCTGATTATAAAACCTGAAGCGAGCCTGTGAGCTCAGATTCAGGTCAGGTTCCTCCCCTGCATGTGCTCCACAGGTGACACCAGTAGATCATCTGTCAGCGGTAAATGGCGTGGGTTTTTTCAGGAAATAGGTGTAACCCTAGAAATAGCATGAATAGTGTGTATTACACTATACACACACACACACACGCATACACACCACCACGTGTTGCAACCACCGTTGATATAATGAGATGTTTATGCCTTTTGGACGCAATGAAACATTTTAAATGCACAACACGTGTTTTGTTCACACACACACACACCCACAATTTCATGTGACTCTTTCATTCACGTGCATGCGTCATGTGTGTCTCCCTCTTCAGTGGGTTAAATTCCACTGAATATGGTTTCCTCAAGTAAAGCACTGATGAGAGATTTGAGAGTCATTTGAGTCGTCTTCATCTTCACTTAGCAGAAGATGGATTCAAATGAAAACATTCATTCTTATTAAGTGCTATGCTTCAAAACCAAAGAGACGTAAGAAAGGTTTACCTTCAATCATTTAGGTATGTGTGCGTGTCCAGGTAGGCATTGTTTACTTTTGATTCCAAAGCTTACTGACCATTTCTGTTCATTTATTTCAGTTTCAACCCCATTTGTTGAGCTGTCGTCATGCCATCAAACTAAACAAGTTTTACACTCCTCTTAATCTCGCTCTGGTCTTGTAGACTATAAAAGCTTCACCAAACTAATTTCACACAACACAAACTCTTCTCAAAGAAACACTAAAAAACAAGAGTTCAATTTCTTTGTTTGATAGAATAGTTCACGATAATGATAAATGTGTTGTTTTGTGTAGCTGTGGCTTTAGTGGGATGGTGGTTGTGCAGACAGACATGAATGAAGAACGAGATCCAGATGGTGTCTGGTTGGTGATTGAAGGCTTCATGATCAGATGAACAGATGGCCCCAACACTTCCTACAGGAAGCATAGGAGGAGGTGTCCCGGCGCTGACTTGCAACTGGTTTGGCCCGACCCCTCGCTCAGATGAATCACAGATCCGCAGGTCTCCGCTCTTCGCTCTTTGCTCCATGATTCGCTTGTGATTCGCTGTGCTCCCACGTGCGCCTATGTGACATTGAGAAATTGCCACCCGATCGTTGGCGCCGGCCTCTCCCAGAAGGTTACACAATTCCAAGTGGGAACGGATGGAGGGCACGGTGTCATGAGAGGCAAGGGAAGAACCCCCCTACCCCCCGCCGCCACTGATGCATTAGGCAGAATGCGAGAACATGGCGAGAAACACCCACATGCACACTGATGATCAATCAGGAAGGAGAAGCCTGGAGGAGCTTCCTGCCCTCACCACCAGCTGACCCTCAGTGCAGTGCAGTGTGTGCTCCATGATGTGCTGGGGATCCGAACCAAATGGCACAAAACACACAACCAGGCGACCGGACAAGAATACACATCCATGATTCATTCAGAACTCATCCAGAACTCATCATATGCTGCAGCTGTGTTATTGTAGACATGGACGCCTCCTTTTTTCTGAGTTCTATAACTTGTCCGAGTTTGTTTGCATGTGCAGCTTGTGTATACGTTGTTCGATACCTTTAAATCGGTCTGTGTACTGCTCACATACTCTCTCTGTACATTCACACACACACACACACACACACACCCACACACACACACACACACACACACACACATTGTCCAGTGTCTGTGCTGTAATATAGTTACTGGCAGAGTAATGTAATATTCGGCAACAGGTAGCTAATTGCCTCATTCCTTTTTAGAGACAAGAATATCAGTGATTGCGACAGGTCGTGGTGACAGTGATGGAGAAGTTCTTAAAAAGGAAAAGTCCAAACTCCGAACTGGGCCATGGACAAGATTCTGATCCAGATGAAGGCCCTAGTATGAGTGGTGGTAAAAAGAAAGCAAAGACGGTGGGCTCGAGGCAATACAATGAGAGCTATCTTACATTGGGAATTACTTTCACTGGACGACACCGACTCCATTATGCTTGGAGTGTGGCGAGAAGCTTTCCAACAGCGCCACGGTGCCAAGCAAGCTTAAACGCCATCTCCAAACTAAACACCTGTTGTTTCTAAACAAGCCGATGGACTATTTTGTTCCCCTGCGCGAAAACACAGCGAAACAGGCAACTTTTATGAGTAAAACCACAAAAGTAAATGAGAAAGCCCTCAAAGCTAGTTACCTAGTTGTGGAACTCGTAGCGAAATCAACACATTTGCCAAACGTATTGATGACATGTCTATGTTTTGGAGAAGACACGCATCAGTGGGAAATTTGCGTTTCAACTTGATGAGTCTAGGGACATTATTGGTCATTCTCAGCTCTTGGCCAATGTGCGTTTTGTGGATGGAGATACCATTAGAGAAAACTTTCTATTTTGCTAGGCACTGCCAGAGAAAACGACAGGAGCGGAAATTTTTCGGGTCACATTGGAATACCTTGACCAGGGAGGACTTTCGTGGGAAAATTGCATAAGTGTTTGCACTGATGGAGCTGCAGCCATGGTCTGGCGCACCAAAGGCTTCGTTAGCAGAGTTTTTTGCACCGTGAGGCCCTCGTTGCAAAGACTTTAACAGCAGAACTAGTTCCTGTGTTGGATGATGTTGTGGGCGGGAGGCAGTAGATCAGTGTAAGAGGGAGGCAGTAGCTCAGTGGGTAGAGCTTCCGCTTGGGAACCAGAGGGTTGCCGGTTCCCTGCCGAGGTGCCCCTGAGCAAGGCACCCAACCCTCAATTGCTCCCCCCTCTGTAATGGGTGGTAATATAAGATAAATCGTTGGATAAACGCGTCTGCCAAATGATCGTAATGTAATGTGCGCATAGTGAACTTTGTAAAGGCACGACCCTTGAAAAGTTATATATTTGCATCTTTGTGTGAGGAAATGGGAGCAGAGCATACAGCCTTATTGCTCCTTAACACTTAAAGTGTTTCTGACAAAGGAGAGGTCCGATTCCTCAAATCTGTTTTGAAGTGATGAGTGATGTGCAAAGCTGGCATACCTGGCTGATGTATTTCATCATGTGAATGGACTGAACACACAGATGCAAGACCGAAATGAAAACCTGCTTACAAGCACAGATAAAATGAATAGATTCCATTTAAAGGTGCACCTCTGGCAACAACATGTGCAAAGTGCCAACCTTCAGATGTTTCCACTCACAGAGAAACGGCAAGATCACGCTGCTGCACTGTGTGAGGTAACAGGTAAACATTCGTCATTTTATTTCTCTTCAGCCTCCACTGAATGTCTTGACTGGGTTAGGGACACATACAGCTCGGCATCAGTTATTGGAAAGGACACGCCTTTACAGGAGCAGGAGGAACTAACTGAACTGAAACAAGACCCTGGGTTAAAGCTAAGATTTGCTGATCTTCCTTTGGACAGTTTTTGGTTGACTGCTTCCAAGGAGTTTCCCATTCTGGCCAACAAAGCTGTTCTGACATTGCTCCCATTTTCCACAACATATCTGTGTGAGCTGAGCTTTTCCTCCTTTACACATATTAGGAACAGAGGTTTGATTACAGACCTGGAATATTTAGTTGTTTTTTCCAGATGATATAAGTTTTTTCTGACTTCTATGAGTTTGTTTGCATGTGCAGCTTGTGTATACGTTGTTCTATACCTTTAAATCAGCCTGTGTACTGTTTACATACTCTCTCTGTACGTTGCACATTTCCATCCACGTGGCATTGATAATAAATACAAACTGTGAATCTCACACACACACACACACACACACACACACACACACACACACACACACACACACACACACACACACACACACACAAACACAAGGCTTGAAAGTGTTTTTTTTTTGGAGTATATCTTTAGATAGTAAACAATTTGCCACATTGTGCTGAAGTGTTCCATTGCCACGGCAAAACTTCAGCAAGAAGAGCCTCAGTGTTTACTCTTTTAAAGTACACTTAGACCTCAGCCCCCGCCCCTGCCCCCACCCCACCCCATACCCCCCCTTCTGTCACGTCACTGAGTTACATCATTACAGATTCAAACAGAAGCACTCAGAGACAAAGCGAACCTCCAGTCGTCCTCTGATGCTCAGTTTAACACTACTGATGAGACAATGATCAAACTTCTGACGTAACATGGCTCCGACCGTGCGTCACCTTTGACCCCCCCCACCCCTCACCATGAACCCTCACATCAGCCACGTCACAACACACCTCCTTCTATCTCCTCATCATCGCCTGTGTTGGACTCATCCTCTTTACTCTTCCTCTTCCTTTCCTTCTCCTTCCTTATAAATACAGTACTTTCTGTAGAGTTCCCTGTTGTTATGCTTTAATGTATTAGTAAGTGTCTTTGAGTACCCTGAGAAGTGCTGACCAAATAAATATATATTATTTAAGTTATTGATTAAATTATTCTATAAGTTATAAAAATGATTAGAACAATGAAACTCTGACATTTTAATATCAACATTGTTTTATCCTAAAACCAGGGAAAAGCCCATAAGGGAAAGACTCAAGCAAGACATAAAAGACTCAATATCATATATATATATGTACACAGGTGATTAACACAAACAATCGAGTGTGAGTGTGTGTGAAAGATATGTTACTACGTATGTCTGTGTGTTATGTAATGAAGGGAAACGCTCTTATCAGAATGTCATCAAACATGGATGACATCTGCAACGCAAATGTAAACAAACTGCCTCACTGCCGAGAATCACACAAAGGGTTAAAACCTGATATCAAATGATCTGTTTGCCAGATTGTTAATGCACAGATTAACAACTAGAGTCCAAGAGAGGGCACACACACACACACACACACACACACACACACACACACACACACACACAGACACACACTCATTACAGTGAATCTGTTGCTCATCTTGGAATCTTAATTAGTTTAGGGTCACAGTGACGGCACACAGGTCAGCTGACTGCACAATCATCATGCTGAATCACTTTCAGTCTACAGGAGCATCGACACTAATGAACTCTGCCTCCATCTGTGTGTGTGTGTGTGTGTGTGTGTGTGTGTGTGTGTGTGTGTGTGATCCTATCAGGGATTTTCGCATGGTAATGATCAGCACTTCTAACTCTAGCTGGCGGAAACGTTGCGTCGTCTCTGTAGAGGCCATCAGCCACGGACACGTTACCTGGCAACTGCGCTTGAAGACGCACGGCTGGTTTATATGACAGCAGCTAACACTCGCCTCCTGGCTCATCCTTTATGTTCTTACGCTCACGTGTGTTCATGTGAGGGAGCACTGATGCGCACACACACACACACACCTGTGCAGCATCCAGTTTAAACGGAAATTGACATTTGCAAGAAAGTTTGGATGTGCGAGAAAACAAATTGACATTTGATAAGTGTGGAGACTTCTGTTTTATAGAGAAGGGGGAGACAAACAAATAAAGACATACACATACAATCTAAACTGTGTAAGTCAGACATTAAATAAGTATGGCAAACCTTTTAAATGATATAAATCACACATTTCCGTCAGATGATCATCCTTAATCTGCTGCATGAGTCCCATAGCATGCAGACGGCGTCATCTAGTGGCGATATGTAGAAACTGCACCTTCATCTGTTCTACAAAGTCTTTGCTGGAGTGAACGCTTGATCAAAGTCCATATATTTCCCAGCCTGTCTGTGTTGTTGTTATTGATGTTGTGCTGTCAAAACAGATCAGATATTATGGTAAAGCATCCTTAGATTGTCCCGTGTCTCCTCATGGACGTGAGACCTCTGGCAGGGTGGACGCTCTCTCGGTCAGCTCTCCTGCTGCGGCCTTCCTCACGTGGAACACTGTGTATCCGCCTCTGATGGTGAACAGCAGCGCAATGGCAGCAAAGAACCCAGTATAGATGAAGAACTAAGACACAAAGAGGAGTCATGAGCACCAATAATCTATAACAATGCTTTAATGAGCAAAACACCCTGGTGTGTGTTGTGTGTGCGCGTGTAACATGTTTGTGAGTACCTGTGAGGTGATGGTGAGCCGCAGCGACTTGGTGTTGATGACGACGGCGGTGAGGACGCTCTGCAGGACCGTGCCCACAAAACTGTTCACGCCAAACACCAAAGCGTAGCGCCCCCTGCTGAGCATCCTGGCAATCTGAAAGCTGCGGCCAACACACACACACACACACACACGCACGCACACACACGCACACACACACACACACACACACACACACACACACACACACACACACATACACACACACACACAGACAGACAGTTGGGTTACTCTTAAAACCAGTAATCACAAAGTGTCTCCTAGCAACGGTCTCAAGTTCAAGGCTCTGTAATTCAAACTTCCATGACTTTTCAAACATAATCCTCTTTCCCAAACATGTCCCATCCTGTAAAGACACATCTTCAGCTTCCATTCTTACGTGCAAATGGTGGCGAGCAGCATGTAAAGCGTCTTGAAGAGCATGTAACCGGCGTAGCTGATCCAGATGTTGTCGGCCCAGTCCATCAGGAAGAGCGACGCTGCCATCAGGGCCGTGAAGCCCCCCAGGACCACCTCCACCCACACGGACCACTCCAGGGACACGTGGCCCACGGCGATGGTGGCTGCAGCGCCTGAGGAACAGAGAGCCCCATTAACAGAACTGTGATTTCTTCAGTAAGAAGAAGTAAGGGTACCTTCATTTTGCTCTACTTTTCCTCAACCTGACATTTCACTGTGACTTTGAGACATAAAACTGTCACCAGAACGGGAGAGACCAAAATGGAGCCCCGACAAAGAATTGGGAGGAATGACAAGCCCCAAATCACAACAAACGTTATCTCGAAGCATTTTATATACGGAGAATTTAAAGAAGCGCAACATTCCTCCATGAGCAAGCAATCGGCAAAAGGGCAAGGAAAGACTCCGCTTTAACACGAAGAAAACTCTGAACTCAGAACCGGGCTCTAGGTGGGCGGCCATCTGCCCTGACCGGTTGGGTTTAGAGAGAGAGAGACACAGAGAGGCACAGCAACAACAACTATAGTAGAAGTGAAAATATGAATAATGATATTGATACTAATAGTAGGACATGGTCTTCATCTCTATATGACTTCCATAACGAGCTGTGAGACGAGAGAACACAGAAAACCCCGGGAAGAAGTAGAATTAGTGGAATGCAGTGATAATGCAATGACATGGATACGCACAGAAAGAGAGGGGAGGAGGAGAGAAGAGATCAAACTCAAACTTTTCAGAACAATCTGAAATCGATCCGACAAATACGATTTAAACCAGTCACAGTTCCTCTAATGCCAATCAGATGTTCTATTCTCTGTGATGAAATGTTAGGGTCAATGGTGTCAAATGCAGCACGAAAATCTAACAGGACAAGCACAGAGAGACGTCCTTTGTCTGATGCAATTAGAAGGTCATTTGAGACTCGGCAGTGCTGTCTCTGTGCTCTGGCGGGCTCTAAATCCAGACTGAAACACCTCAAATAAACTGTTGTCCAGCAGAAATCCACATAAAGGATTGGAGACGGCTTTTTCGATTAGATAGGAGGTTTAATTAAAGCTACTTTAAAGGACTGTGGTACGTAGCCTGTAACTAAAGAAAGATGAATCATATTTAGCAGAGAAGTGCTAATTGAAGGAAAGACGTGAGCAGCCTAGTTGGAATTTGGGTCTAGGAGACTGATCAGGCTGATGAGGAAATCATTGAAGATAATTCAGTGAAGTCAATTAGAGAGAAACTATTGAAAAATACATCAGGTTTTACAGCTGTTTCTAAGGTTCCTGTGATTGAGGATAAAGCAGTGCCTATGAGGGCAGGAGGTGATGAATTTTGTTTCTAAATGTTGTGATTTTATCTCAAAGAAGCTCATGAAGTCATTAGTACTGACATCTATGGGGATACATGGGTCAATAGAGTTATGGCTCTTTGTCAGCCTGGCCAAAGTGCTGAAAAGAAACTGTTGGCATTTAAACGCACCAAAGGTTATTATGCAATACTGATCAAATGAACAAATCAATTGGACAGGTTGAGGCCAGGTTGAGGCCAGCAGCAGCACTGCACTTCAGCAGTACAGAATCCTTATGAATGAATCCAAACATGGTCATAAACAGAGAGTTCATCCGTTTCTGTCAAGTTCAGTTACTGGTTACAGCCACACGATGGTGCAGTGCCTCAAGCTGGTGTGTGTGAGGATGAGGATGTTTCCATGAAGCTGATAGTGTCGTACACCCTCTTCCCTTTTCATTTGCTTCCTCATCTCTTACTCTTCTTCTTCTCTTCCTTTTTTCTTCCCTTCATGGCTTTTAAGATATTTGAGTGCAGTTACTCTTAACGCTCTGCCTCATAAATAAAGTGCATTCACTGCGGCTTAGCTGAGTGTAAATGAATGCACTCGTCTCCCCCGCCAATGCACGGATCCATTCACTTACTGCCCTTGATCCACTGGAATATAACCTGGGACCGGATATAATTGGTCCATTCATTCAAACCTGAACATTTTCTAACAGGTTCCTCATCAATTCCTGGTCGATCGGCCCCGGCTGGTGAAGAATCAACCTCGCTCAGGCCGCTGCGTGTGTGTTTCAGGCGGACTTAATCAACCCCCCAGGCTCTGATTAGCAGCCGCGGGGTCAAACGGAGGCTGAATCATTAGGCGGGTTTCTGTTGCCGTGTCAATCGGAGGCTTAGTGAGGTCAACAGGAGCAAAGCTTCATCCAGGGGATCAATAATACAGAATGACTACAGTTACATGAGGTAAGTATGGAAAATGTAACTGCACTGCAAGAAATGATGGCTGACTAATTGGTGCTCATGTTCCACTTTATTTGACAGAGAGATAAAGTGTCTCAAAGTATTGAATGTAAAAGTAACATTTCAAACTTCAATTTCAAACTCTGGGCTTCGGACTTCATAGTGTTTGACAAAAGCAAAGGAATAAAAGTAATTACCTGCCAAAGTATAAATACTCCACTAAAATACAGTGCTATAATTAAGAACTTTGACCTCCTTACTGTGTTATCAATCAATCAATCATCAATCAATCAATCAATCAATCAATCAATCCATCAGTCAATAATGATGTGGCTACTGTAACAAAATCCATGATAACAAATGTGTTATCTTTATTTATCTGGATGATCTGTTTTTAACATCAATATAATGTTTATATTTATAGATTTTACATTGTGGTGTGTAATTATATATGTGCGCTCGGGATACAGACAAGTGTGTGTGTGTGTGTGTGTCATATATGGGACTTCCTCAGCAGTGAAAATATTAAGCTTAAAGTGATATTTAACAACAGTGTGCTTCAGTGAGGAAATAGAATCATATCCTTTAACTATAATAGAAGTTTGATATGAAAATAGCTTCCGTAAAGTGGAACAGATGGCGTCCTTCTTATTTTACTTAACAATATAACAAGGTATAACACATGAGTATAACTCTTTCTTGTGCATACATGTTTGTTTTTATCTTCATACTAACGAGCTGGTGTAAGAATGTTGTTTTGTAGCTGCAGGACACGCAGTTATTAATATGCCGAATATGAAAATAGTAAATGATGTTGTGCTTCTTCTCTTCCCTGCTATATTTTATCCTGTCGGTAATCCATATTCATATTCATATTTTTCCTATCGGGCTCCAGCAGGTTTTCTCCTCGGGGATGTTTTCTAAGTGCGGCATGCAGAGAAACACATCCACTCTTTGGGGAAATATCAGACGTGAACCCTACAGCTTGACTGCATGTTGGGCGGAACCATTTACAAGTGAAAGGCATACAGCTGCATGTGGTTTACACAGAGTAATTGCCTTTGGTTTCCGGGGGAATACGGGAATGTATCAGTGCTATAATCAATAAAAGTGCACTGGCTGGATGGCGGCAGCTGCTAGACCCATCTGGGGCTGAGAGCAGGCGATTAAACAGTCTAATTAATGCCGCTCTTATTGTCTGCTGGGCACTGGGGGCTGGGAGAGAGTGACCGCAGAAGAGGATTGTGTTCCTTCTATTTATTTACTCTATTATTTTTCATAATGGAAGGCGTGTAACACCCATAGGCTTACATGACAATTGTGGGGCTGGATTGGTTTATTGTCTGCAGAATAAATGAGGACATGCGGCGGTGTCCGCTAGAGGGCGCCGCTCGCTACGGAAGCCTCGTGTGGCCTCGTCGCTCCTCTTCCTCTGCTCGCCACTTGAATACTGTGTGAAGGATAACTGGCACTAATGCACTCTGCAATGTATATTTAATGTTCTACTATTGTTGACATTTAATATTGTTACTAATATCAGATAAATACTGTTTGTGACGCCGGTGCTTCATCAGTCACTAGATAAATGAAATAAAGTGTGTGTGTGTTCCGTAGCTTGTACAGATCCACTCACACAGCACTATAAACCCTGATCTACTGACACACTTACTACATTATTCATAGGGATCTCTCAGTCTATCTGCAGCATACTTCATAACAGCACTGCATTAAGCAAAACACACACATCAACTCTTATTGTCCCCATGTTTAATTCCATGATAATAATAATGTTGGGTATTTCAATGATATATTAACTTCCAAACTAGAACTATGTATCATTTCAGAGCCGTGGTCGACTCAAAGCCAGAGGTGGTCATGGCGTGTTTCAGGCCTTATGTGTTGTTTCGTTGTTTGTGCTCATGCCACGTCCTCTTCGTGCACACTGGATGAGAACATGAGGACGGAATGGAAGGAACTAACACCCAAGCCACAAAGTGTGATGTGTCACGAGAGATATATTCCAAGAGTTTAAAACTAATGGCTGTAAACTGGAACACGTGCCAAAGTGAGAGAAATGTGCATCAAAAATGAAAGACTCTACCGTAAACAGGCTGGTATATATAGAGGGAAGCTGATTGAGATTCTTCACGCTGGTTGTGTGCGTGTGTGTGTGTGTGTGTTCAGGCTTTCTGTGACGGTTGATTCCTTGAAGCTTATCTTTTGCTGTTAACTGTTCAAATTTGCTTTATTTGCTGAAAGAAAACAGACGACGAACAAAGATGACACCGAGTGAACAGACGTTGAGTGTGTGGGCTTGTCTCCTGTGAGGTTGTGCTGCGGTGTAATGATGAAGGTGGAGGCTGTAAACATGTCTCGGAGATAGAGAGAGAGAGAGCGAGAGCGAGAGCGAGAGCGAGAGCACAAGAGAGATGAAAGAGAAGCGCGACTTCAAAGAAGTAGAATGATGAGTTTTAGGACAACCACTGTGAAGACCGACCACTTAAAAAGTGAAATATTACACGAGGCATTTACTCTTTGAGAGTTAAATGCTGATGAGATGAACTGCACCAGTATCCACAGTACATGTATACTGTACATATGGACTACATACTGTACCGTCAGACACGCCAGCAAACCAAATTCCATCTCACTGACATGACAGATGAGATCGAGACGCAGATTTCATCAAACTATGAATAAATCATCAAAAGCATTCAACTGGAAAACTCACAGAGAAAACAAACCTGCAGCAAGGCCCGAGCATGAATACATACGTCTGGGATATACAATAACATCAGACGGGGAGATACGCTGTGTTCCAATACAAGCAAATACAAATGATGTCATGAAAACACAAACATAAACTCAACGATGCGCTAACAATTGAAGTTACGCTGCGTTCAAATGCACATTGGAAGGTGGTAAATATTTAACGCTAAAGAAACGTAGAACGAACAAGGAGCTGCTTTACATCTTGTATTACTCAGTTGTAATTTCAAACTTGGTAATTCCCACTTATTCATTCATTCACGCAGTAAGTGAAAGGAGCGGTGGTGTACCTGAGAGCGTGCTGATGGAGTCCACCCCTCCGTTGTAGGCTGTGAAGTTGCCGGGCTGCTGGTGAACCCAGAGAACCTGGATGTAGTTTGCGACCTGGTAGAAGCCACACCTCCCTGCTGCCACCCACACGCAGAAGAAGAGCAGCGCCACAGAGGAGTAACATTCCTTACAGTCCAGCAGAAGTCCCCTAAACAACCTCCCAAGATGCTTTGCATTCGATGTGCTCTTAACCCAGATGGAGTCTGAGACGGAGTCGGATGACTCGTCCTCGGCAGATGTCTCTCGCTGAGCGTAATATGTTCCACCTCTAAACAAGCTCGTCTTAGGCATGGGCAGGAAAATGGAGGTCATTAGCGCCATGGAGACGAAGGTCAGGGACACAACGGCTAAGCAATGCAAGGATGCCCCGCCTACAGACACCAGCAGCTGTGCCAGCAGGGCACCAGTGGCATAGCCCACCAGTATGGCCCCTCTGACGTAACTGGTGACTCTCTGATAGTAACAGGGCTGTACCACGGTGTAAATATAGGCAAAATAGGCCACGTCCGCCGCCGCGGCAACGCTGTTAGCGAAGAAAGCCGCCTGGGTGCAGCGCAGCCCGGAACCTACGAGGATCAGGAGGAACGCTGTGACATAGCTGAGGCCCTGGAGGACGATGACAGGCTTGTACCTGAGGAAGTCCGTCACCAGGAAGACGGGGACGAGGAGGATCAAGTTGGCGTACGTCCACACGGGATACACGCCTCTCATCACCTGTAGGAGACACCAGACAAAGGCCGACATGTTCACAGATGTCAGCCATGCAAAGTGCTAAGACGTTATAACATTGCTGCCATGACATCATACTAGAGTCAGAGTGAGGAGGTAAACATGGAGCCCAGCAGGAGGAGAAGTGAACCTGCTGAGATGTAGCAGTGATGCTCCCCGCTGCATCTAAGATGGGCTGGAGTCATTTCATTTTAATTTCGTTCACGTAAATGAAATCGATTCTGAGTTACGATGTTTGTTCACTCACTTAATATTAATAACTTCATTGTAATAATAGGCTGCTCTGGACCGCACATTGGAAAAGTAATTTCTCCGGTGGACGAGCTTCAAATGAGGACACCTTGATGAGGAGATGAATCGTCTGCCGCGTCTCAAAGTCACTGCAGACGTGAGAATGACCTTTAGTGAGACGTGAAGCTACCAGACTTCCCTCCGCTCGCTCTGCATCAAACTTTACTCAGTGACTTGCTCGTTAAATGTCATGAACCCTAACTTCAGCTCGTGTTATCCTTTGAAATAAATAACTTTTCCCTGTTGCGCAACATTCTGTCACGTATGGAGAGAATGTTTTTTAAAAATATCAGAAAATGATGAAACGCTAAATGATTAATGACCTCAAGAGGAGTTGACCTGCAGCATGGCCTCAGGGTGGAGATATGAGAAGAGTAATCCTTCTCCCAGGAGGATGAACCCAAATTATTTTTGCGACCTCCTGACCTTTCCTCCAGCGGCGCCGCAGGGTCAATCTCCCCGCAGCGAACACCATGATAAGGTGTTTAATAACATTGCGGCTGTTTGATATGGATATTCATAGTCCCCAGAGGATAGACCCTAATGTCTTGTTGACCCCTTCATCTTTCCTGCACCGTCTGTCAGGTGTAAATTTCCATATGTACACAACATCTTAAGGGCACATTGCCATGGAAATGACATTCATGCTCCCCAGAGGATACGCCTTGTATATTATACTTATTATAATGTTTACATGAGTGAATCTAGTACAAAACTAAATTATAATTGCCCATTCTAGCTCTGTTAGTCTGAGGTATCTTATGCCAAGTTTCACAGATTCTTTTCTCATTACTGTGTGGTATTTACATTACATTTAAATGGCTTATGTTCTATGAAAGTGTACTTAGTGATTCATTGGTGCTCAAAACAAAACAAAAGAAAACAACAATTATTTCCCACTGTTGTCATCGTCATTTTTGTGCTCAATTCAAAAGTGCTCGGAAAGCAAATCTGCATTATTGTTTTCATGCTATGCTTTCTTTTCATTCATTGTTTATATTTGCATTAGTCTTATAATAGATGTATATTAAATGGCACTTCAGCTAATATACAGTAATAATAACTGCAGGCTTTTAAACAGAAGTGCAGAGGTCATATATGTGTCTCACCTGCTCAGTGGTGAGGTTCTTGTCCGTCCCTGTAAGAAACTCGGTCATGAACGGCTCGATGGGCCTCATCATGGAGCAGAAACCGTAGACGCACAGCAGCGCAGTGGGGCCCACCCAACCTGCACAACAGGGCCCGCAGCCCGGCTTGTTGCCGCACTCCCCGCTCCAGCAAAAACCCATCGTTTCTCTGCAAGCTCCCCGGGGACGAGTGAGTGGCGTCCGGCGAGAGCGCGGCCTAATTTAGGCAGTTTAATCTATTGAGATATGGAAGCGCCAGATAAGGCCAAGGTGAGACGGGCTGCGAACACACAGTCACCTGCTCTGCCATTGTTGTTTCTCTCCTCTGAAGTTTTACCCGGCTGCCGCAAAGCGAGGCGAGAATGTGAGGCTGTGAGTGAATATACATTAAGATGAAATATGAGGCGCTGAGCCCCTGGGGCCCCAGGAGGGTCTAATAAATACCGTCTCCTCTGTCTTTATACCAAAACAGCCTCATTCCAGCACATATTGAGGAAAGGGTGCAAGTCAAGTACAGGAATATGTATGAGTGTGTGTGCCTGTGTGTGGGGCGGCAGCAGTGTGTGTGTGTGTGTGTGTGTGTGTGTGTGTGTGTGTGTGTGTGTGTGTGTGTGTGTGTGTGCACCTGGACTGTACGAGTGTGTAGCTTCGCCTGCCAAACTCCTGCCACCTCCAGCCTTGAACAGTCGATGAAAATATGAGCGATGTTTGCAATTATCGATCATCGCTGCTATAACGTGAAAACTGCTTTATGCATCATTTGAAACCTCACACACTGATCCTGTTCCGTCCCTCCAAGCAGGTCACCTCGACCAAGCGGCAGCTCGTTACTCATCTCTGAACCACAAAGCCATTATGCATCCATAAACATCCCTCAGTGCAATTAATGGGAGTTTAATTGTTACTTTCTGCTTCCAGTTTGGGTTTAGGATTGAAGACACTTGTTCAGGCTGCTTGAGCTGAGAGAGGAGAAGAGAACAGACGCTCGGAGAGAAAACATACCTGAGCCAAGGCTGAGTCGTCCTCCAATCGCCACTTTGAAAGTGAACAGCCTATTCATGAGACCGTCCTGGACTGCAAAACAACATACGTGCTCGCTCCAATCATGCTCCAATTATGCTTTTCAACACATATGGTCCAGGAAAAGAGTTTGGTACAACACAATCATATCCAGCCCACAAAAACAGGATGTGTTTGCTCGCTGCCCTCCAATGTTAAAAGTCCAATATGACCTAATCAGTATGTAAAGGTTAAACAAATAAACAAAGAGATAGCAGCAAAGCAGAGCCGTTATTGTTGGTTATAAATAACTTCATGTCTCTGAAGTCGATCTGGAGTTTGTTTGAAGGCTTGGCAGTGAATTCTAATACGTCAGGAATGAAATAAACAAGGCAATCATTTCTGAGAGGAGAGCGACTGTAGTCTGTAATTTAAAATATCCAGCAGTGAATTATGACTCAGCAGCAACAGGAAGTTCTGCCTCAGCTTCAAACTGACATCCAGCTCAAGGTCACCGCGGCGATGTGATTCATATGCACACATTCGTCACTTTTACGGGTTTATGTGATGTTACGGTCAACACAGAAACTCACTCGACTTACAGAATGTTCACCTTGCTCTGCCTAATATCAGCTAATAAGTGTGTATTCTTCTTCTACTGGTGTCAGCAGGAAGCTTACTGTCTCATTATTTCACCTCCTGCTCTCCGTCTGAGCTTAGGGACGCTACAGTCGTGAAAATCCTGGAGAAGACAGAATGTGACAAAAGACCATTAAGTTGTTTTCATTTCCTGTGAATCTACAAGGTGACATCTTGCATTAACGTGCAATTTATGTCTGGCAATTACTGCTTTTACCCTTGTTTGCATTTCCTATATATGCATTTTAACACTTGACACACTTTTACTTTACTGGTCAATTAAAATGTATAATAATAATCATAACAGACAAACCTCCCTGAGCTGAGCTGAGATAAAGCAGCTGAGATCAATGCATCAGTCACACTGAACCCAGTCTGCTCCCTGCACTCATTACACTTTTTAATTACATTTGAACCAAAATAAATTTTCTTTAATTAATCTACAGCAGACAAAGATGGACTTCATAATCGTTTTAAGGTACCAGACTGCCTCGTTCTCCTCCCCCGCCCCCCCTCTGTAGTGATCAGCAGGGCCGAGCCGGCTCATCACAGGTGTCCCGCCCCCCGCCCCCCCGGCTTCCTCCAGCGAGTTCAGGGGTGAAGGCGTTTCCGTGACGGCGGTGCGATCCCGCGGCCCGGGTGGAGGGTCACGGCAGGTAAATGTCTCAGAGCGCCAGCTGTGCTCAGCGGGGCCAAATGGGCCCCAGCGTGATGAAGGACATCTGAAGACCCCAGCGTGTCACCTGGACGACACGGGGGGAAGGGTGGGGGGGGGCATTGAATTTCATTTCTTATGGACAATTTGTGGTGAGGCCCCTCCCCCCCCAAGGAGTTTAATCACTGCTGGAAAGCGTCTCATCCCTGTGGTCACGTGGACATAAAGGAAGACATGAAGCTGCTGCCCAGCGAATGCATGTTTTCACTCAGCTTCTTCTGGATTCTGGCGTTTTATCCTGGACATCGTGCCACTTAGGCCTGTTCGATCTCTTTTGCTTAACTTTCCAATTACTCCATCGGTCCTCTTTACCTCCATCGAGCCGGGAAGCCAGATGCATTGATTCCTCAAGCTGTGCACACAAACCTCTCTCTTCCCCACAGGCTCCATTTTTTTTACTTGCTCCATTTTAGGGAGCCTGACTTTGAAACAAACGCTCTGTGTGTGTGTGTGTGTGTGTGTGTGTGTGTGTATGTGTGAGAGAGAGAGAGGTGTTTGTAAGGCTCCGATAAGCATGTGTGTGTAAAGGTTGGCTGCAGAACAGAACTCCCACTGCGGCGGGCTGATAAGACGTGGGAAGTTCGATGTGGAGTCCTTTCTTCTTCTGCTTTATGTTTCTGGCTGTAACAATGAACTTCACTCGTAATAAGGCGGCTCGAATCATTCTGTGTCACAAGACAGTGAGCGCGTGCACACATACACACGCACGCACACTATATACATTAACTAGTCCACACAAAGCCCCTCCCTCCCTTCATAACACTTCCAACTCAATTTCTTGCAAAAATACAAACCAATGCTCCCATATGTGCTGCCTATGATGTAATGCAGAAGAGAAACACAACAGAACACAGCATGAACTTGACGTTACGGAATAAAGATAATTATACAGTAGTTTAATGAAGTTTTCAATGAAGATTGAATATAAATAAATACAGAACTGTATTTGTATTGTGTTTTATTTTGTCTGAAAGCAAAGGACTTGATTTTAAAATGGATCAATAATGGAAGAATCTCAGGGAGTGAAATGGGTTTGTTGTTGTTATTGTTGTTGATGATGATGATGATGATGATGATGATGATGATGATGATGATGAAGATGATGATCCTATATCGTCTTGTTTCAAACACACTGACGCTGTGAAAACTCCATCTTGATGTAATCTTGTTACTTCTGGACGTCAATAACAAACTCGAGCCCACAGTCATTTTCCAGGGCGTTTGTGCTGATGTTGGTGTTTCTGCCTCGTACTAAGTGACATCTCTGAAATGTTTCTTCCTCACGGCCTCACGGTGTTATTGGCTGTTTCATTAGAGGATGAAGAAACAGGTTTCGGCTGACTACCTTAAGGACTTATAACTCACCGACCCAATTTGAAATAACCACATTAAACCTGGACAAGAGAGCAAGAAGAGTCTGACTTCTGCTTGGTGCCATTATCATAAGAGTGAAGCATCTTAACCGGTGGGATCTGTCTCAAAAAGCTATTCGCCCTTTTTGGCCCCGGGCCCCCCAGCGTCCCTAGAGCCGCCCCTGCTGCCGAGGACCCTCTATCCTAATGCTGCCAGAGAGGATTTCAACCAGGTCATACCCAAAGTTTCACCATCGACACTTCATGTGCTAAACTGACTGATTTCAGCTCCCACACCCACTCAATAATGGATGACACACAGACACACACACACACACACACACACACACACACACAGACACACACACACACACACACACACACACACACACACACACACACACACACACACACACACACACACACACACACTTTATTCATAAATCATGAACTCTGACTCCTTCTGCAGACAGATGTGTATTTTCTATCAAATGTGTGTTTGTGTTCCCCTCAAGTTATTCTGCATACTTGTTGTCGATTGCAAAGCTGTCAAGTGTCTGTGTGCACTGCAGTAATCGCAGTAGTAGCATAGTAGCAGTAGTAGTGTAGCGGTAACAGCAGCAGTTCCCTCCTGAATGTATAAAACTTACAAATTTAGGACTGTGGAGGATTAAAACAACATCTTGGAGATTCATGTGATTTTGTGGTGTAATTACATGTAGAAGCTGTGAGTACATTTCGCAGTAATCCATCCCCGAGCAGCACAGCGGCCGCGTCTCAGCAGCATCAGCATGAGACTGATCCCAATAAAACGTCCCCTTATTTAAGAGTGCATTCGATTCCAATAAAGCGGGGTCAGGCTGGTCCACGTCCAAATACTTTAGTGCACCGGCAGAAGCTTCTGAGTGCAGCACGGTGACAAGATTGAGAGCAGAGTGTTAAAGCATCTCGCCGTGCTCATCTATCCATCCAGGGAGGGAAGGGAGGGAGGGAGTGGGGGAGGGCGAGGGGGGGGATCAGATCACAGCGCGCACTAGATGGCGCTGTCGTCTCACGCTGCACCCTCTGACATCACTCCTCTGCCTGTGTGCTGCTGGCTGCTCCTGACAGATTCCTGACAAGTTTCAACCCCCAAAAACCTGCTAGAGCTGCGGGCGTAGAGCGGCAACAATGAGTGACATGCCAACGGACAGACACGCGGCGGAAAAACTTCAAAAGCAGCTGCTCTCCCCCGCGAGGCCATCTGCCGCCTCTTCGTCTAATTGGATGATGAGAGCTTCAATTGGAGTGCGGGTTTGATTGCTAAATAGTGAGACCCATATGTTTTGAATTGTCTTAGAATTGCTAGAGGTCTCTGTGTGGCTCCTTAGACAGTAGATGTTGGTTTCAAAAGAGCCAAAGTTAGGGAACGAGAATCTTTAATGCGATTCGGCTCACTGGGATTCCTTGGAGGGTCACGGTCCGATTTAAAATGGATTCTGGATTCAAAATGGATTCCTGATTCCACACAGAGAAGGTTGGGAGTCTTCCTCAGTTGCTCTGTGTGCTAAAACTCAAAGACAGCATTAAATGGATCCAATCAAATAGCTCAAAGTGAAAAGAAATATTGTCAGACCGAAAGAACTAGATGCATTATTTAATGGACTATTTCAGTATCAACACTTGAGGTGGTTTGATTTGATGAGAGCTGCTGTGTGTATCAGAGGCAGTGTGCTTTGATAGAGAGCGTCCAGAAGAAGAGGAGCTGGTCAGTGTGTGAGAGCTCCTCCCTGCTTTAGCACACAGCGTGCAGCATAAAACCTCCTTCTTTACCCCATAAAATCCCAAAAAGTGCATCCAGACACTTAAGCCTTTAGTGCCGAAAACTGCCCGATCACTGAAACTCTCCTCCGCCCGGAATGAGACTCCTTCCTTTCGTGGGACACAGCGACGCACTAATCCCTCTTCATCATGGGGCTAGTTGAGCCTCGTTAGTAATATACCACTTCCCAAGTTCCATGTTTCACGATTCCCTCTATGTAGCTCCCTGTAGTTGCTATCATTGTTTAGAAAAATGATGTATTGAATTTTAGAATTGAATCTGAATGACTGGTGTTGCGTGTTTGCTCGGCTTTGTGAAGGCGTTGTCATTACAGCTGGATTATGGGAGGCGGTAAGAGTTATTGTTTCCTTCGCCCGAGGCAAGAAACAGTCATTACTGGAGGATATACAGTAAGTCTTGCTTTGTAAACCCGGGACGCCTTAGATAAATGACAGCAGCTCTGATCTATTGACGAGTCGGAGGTGAGGAACCGAGCAGGCGCAGCAACATAACGAGCTGTGTCGTTGGCTTACAGCAAAGCTCCTCTGACATTTCGCTCACTCAACCATTGGGACCACTGAGTCCTGACGCTGAGGAAAAATCTTATGGATGCAGGATTTCCCAGGGTGCACCAGTCACCTATGTACTGTAATCTGTGGCAGAGGAGGGGGGAGGAGATAACATACTTTACCCTCCATCACACTGACCGGAATATGATTCACATCTCTGGACATCTGCACAGCAGTTCCACAGTGATCAATACCAGCAAAGTCTGGCACGACTCTGCATGACTCAGACTGTGGAACCAATTTGCCAAAGGCGGGCAAGTTCGCATTCACCCTCGTCCTGTCAATCAGATGACAAATGAAAAATAACCTTTTCATCGCACATTCTTTTGCAGCACTGTCATCCCAAACAGAACTGAGGGAATATTTCCTGCGGAGGTGCGGCGTGGGAAGGCGATCTCCATCTACCCGCGCTCGCATAACCGAGACAATGAGTCCAATTACTGCCCCGGGAACCGCGATGACATCCGGTGGCATTATGATGCATGCAGTACCTGTGTGAATAAAGGAGAGCCGGCGCCGGGCAGGAAGGAATGTTCTTGAATCCAAATGTCACTGAATATCAATACGTCAAAATGCAACGTAAGTGTCACCAGGAGCTGCTACCTTTCAATGCAATCAACACTTGAACCAAAGCCTGTGGCATTTAAAACTGAGACCAGAGCTTTTGACAGGATGACAGAAACACAGCCAGATGTGCTTCACCGGACTCACAGCCAGTCTATGGAGATTGTCGCCTTTCATTGACCATCGTCACCACATTCATCACCACATGTGAGTCATTTCAAACGACGCGGTTCCACTTATGCAAGATTTAAAGTGACAAACCAGTAAAATGTGACGCGTGTTCGTCGGGATGATGGCGTTCAACAGTAGTGCGTCAATATGGAGACGTTTGCTGATCTTCTGCCGAGTCTTTAGATCTCTGCATGGACCCTGAGGCATGTTGTTCTTTCTTCAACATACTGTACATGTAGATGTTATGCAGTCCAAAATGACAGCAGCATGTGTCTTCCAGATATATTATAGATGCTGAATCTCTTGGGGCCTTAAGAAAGCAGCACAGGAACCAGTTTAACCACAATATCAAACCAGAAGGCGCCTCAGCTCGTCACCTTATTCCAGGGCTTCAACAACACCGACAAGTGCCGGGAGTAAAACGTCTGGAGACCTTTTTTACATTTTTGCCTTATGATATATCACCTCCTCGCCACACATTTCTGCTGGATCTTCGCTCCAATTAAGTAGATCACCTCCTCGCCACACATTTCTGCTGGATCTTCGCTCCAATTAAGTAGTCAGGGGACCGCCTCTGCCAAGGCTGCAAATCCTCTAAACTGGTCTGTCATAAAGATTTTAGTGTCCTTTCTGCCTCCTAACACAACATGGTTGATGTTGCACAGTTGCCGTTCATTCATTCATTCACAGGCCGAGGACCAACGTGTCACTGAAGGACGAGCTGGGAATGAGGTGATGAGCAAGAAAGGACGCTGGAAAGATTCCACACTTTTGATGCCAAATAACAGAAGAACTTTAATGGGCTTTTGTTCCTGTATTGGCATTGTGATGTAGATAGTCTGTGGGGACATACAGGCTTTATCAGAGTGTTAATAATATAAATCTACTCTATGTGATCGTCACCGATAAACACTGAACTTCATCTTGTGTCTGTGCCAGAACACACGTGAACATGAAGAAGGCTGCACTTCTATGAATTACTGCAAAACAGCATGGAATGATAAGAATAAACAGTCAGCGTAATGTATAGAAATATATGGTGACCTAAAAGCCTGCATGTGAATTTACAGAATGTCATGATTTCCAGATTATTTACAGCTTAATGAGCTCATGTTTTCATGTATGCATTGTGTAGATCTGGCCTTCGCCCAGCAGATCTACAGTACACAGGCTTCTGACTGGACCCTTATGGATCCACCTCACTATTCTCTTAACAGTGCAAAGACAGATGTCATCATGGGTCTTGCGTCTTTTGGATTCACAAATAGAACCGTGTGATTTCACAGGCCGAGACAGTTTAGTCTCCTGGTGCTGTTTCTCCTTACGGTGCCTGTGTGTATGTATCTGTACATCTCTGCCTCACTCCCTCAGCTGTGCTCTTCGCTCAAGGCAGACCAACTGAGTCTTGCATCACCCTCAGAATTGTAGAATAGAATTGATGCGTACAGACCAAAATCTCCTCTTGCCTCATTTTCTCTTGCTCTATGCTCTGACTTATGCATTTCATATTCAAATAAATATGTACAGCCGTTTTTGGTGCTGACTAACAAATGGGAATCCAACTTTCACCTTGGAGCAGTTCAGAAAAAGGTAAAATTCATTATTTAGCTGTGTTTTGGTTAAAGAGAATGGAGGCTCCGCAGAGGAACTGCAAAAGAACAAAATATGCTGTTGCTTTTGCTGCAAATCCTTGCGGTCCACAAAGGTCAAAGATGACTTAATATCACTTTAACAAGACCCTAAGCAGATAAATGAATTGGAGACTAACTCAATATGGCAATATTCATGCTAGTTAGGAAATATCTATTAGAAGTCACGCATTAAAACTCGTTAGGGCTCGTTTGGGAGAGGATGGGAGGTCTTTGGCTCCAATCAATCAAGGTCACAGCTAAGATGATGGCGCGGCATAGCTGGAGGGCTCTTAGAGTGATGAGTGTCAGCGCCTTGCGGAGAGCGCCGGACGGCTAACGTGCCCAACCAGTCCTGTTCAGACAGAGAGAGAAGGAGGAAGAGGAGAGGAAATAAAAGCTGACATATCAGTATCCTCTTCACACCTCGCCGGAGTCATCCTCTCTTGCCCCAATCCAATATCCACAACCTGTTTGGCTATTTTTCATCTTCTCTCTCTTTTGTTGCGTAGAGACTACCTTTCATTAGCTCTGTGTGTGTGTGTGTGTGTGTGTGTGTGTGTGTGTGTTAATCCCCGTTCTCCTGCTGCCATTACCCTCCATTCTTCCTCTCTCCGTCCTCTAACGTCTTCATTTCTTCCTCTTGCCCTGTCGTGTATCTGGCTGTAAGTGACAGATCCAGATTTGTGGGGGTAATTGCAGTGAAGGAGGAGGAGGAGGAGGAGGAGGAGGATGAGGAGAATGAGAAGGAGGAATTAGTGGAACAGTTCCTCGGCATGGTGGTAGGATGTTTTTCCAGCCCCCTGTGTTCATTCTACGGTCCCGAGCACCACTCAGTCGCCCATTTGACAGCCCTCATCCACATCCTTCAGGGTGCTTCCTTCCGCAATCAACTAATCATGTTCTTTACCGTGCTCTCCTTTGTCACACTCTGGGTTTGACTCACACCCGAAGAGGAAACGTCACTGCTCACGGTTTCTTCAACAGGATGGGTGAATGGATGGATGGATGGATGGATGGATTGATGGATGGATGGATGGATGGATGGATGGATGGATGGGTGAATGGATGGATGGATGGATGGATACATGGATGGATGGATGGGTGAATGGATGGATGGATGGATGGAAAGATGGATGGATGGATGGGTGGTGTATGGATGAATGGATGGATAGATGGATGGATGGATGGATGGATGGGTGGATTACTGGATGGTTGACAGACAGATGGATGGATGTGTTGGCAGGATCTTCAACATTCGTGGTCTGAATATATATTAATTGTGTTGCAGTTTGACCTTTCCACGTGTTGGCTACTGAATGGACTTTCATTTTGCGGAAAAATTAATTTCCACCTTAGGGGCTCAATTTTTGTCTTTTGAATTCATCTGCTGTGCAAATTTGCCTCCTCCATAATTTCCAAATGAAGTTTTCCACATTAATGGGAAACATGAAACAAAGAGAAAAGTCCAGGGAAGTTAATCAATGATTCATTTTGGGCCGCAGACAATTCAGACATTAATTATTTTAATGATTGCAAAATATGCAGGAATCCACTTTAAGGTCAAACTGAGCCGCTGGCAGATACGTTCCAAATATTAATTATGTTAGTGTGAGAGGTGATGAGCCAAACGCTGCTTCCTAATGACCTCGCTGATCAACTTGACCTTGTGTTTGAGTGGAACTCAGTAACGAGGCGTTCTAATTAAGAGAGAGAGCCGAGGTGGCCATCGGAAAATCAGGGCGCTTCCTATAAAAATAAAGAGGATAATCCCACCAAAAATAACACAATACATCCGAAATACAGTAAACAAACAATGCGGTGAAACCCACAAGACTTCATTTGCCACCTGTCAGGTTCTATTTGCACATGTTATGGTTCACTTCTCCCAGAGTTTGAGGAGCTTTGCTGTACAAAAGATTAAAATGTTCTGATGCTTATGTATGCAAATGTAAACAAGCTGTTTACTGGGAAATTAGAATGTGCATCACAAAACCTGTTATATCAAGGCCAACTTCTATTAGCACAGTAATGAGAAATTCCATAGTAATACTATCAGTACATAGAGTACATACATATACTGTATATTGAAGCTTTGGATTGCTTTTATGTGAGTTTGTGCGAACATTCAGTGGTTTATTGATTTGTTTTTGTATTTATTTAGCTCAACAAGGGCCTTAGTTCCTCATTGCAGGAGTGTCGGGACATAATGGATTCTAGATAGGCGAATTGTAATGCGTTACATGCTGACAGAACAACGTCAAAGATGTAAAGGAACAATCATAAAGCTCTCAGGGCAGTTCAGGACCCATCGCTTTGTCTCCTGGATGCGTTTCTACAGGTGTGAACATCCTGAATGTCGACATGTCAGTTTACGTGAGCGGTAGCAGAGCAGGTGAACGTGTTTAAGCTCTGTGACGGCAGCAGAAGGAGTCTAGACTCTGTGTCGCCTCCGAGCAGCAGCGTCAACACTGAGCTGCTCCCTTTGGAAAGTGTAAAAGTACGCCTGAACTTTGTGAACTCGTAAAATGTTGGCTTGAACTTTTGCACCACTTATATCAGCGCTAAAGAGATCTGAACCAGAATACGGGTCCACACACCCTGTGCTCTTCCACAGCCACCTTTTCCATCTTTTCTAATTAATTCTCCACGGAGCTTCACACCTGCGGGGGCCGGACAAACTCTGCTCTCTCGTCTCTGCTGCTGCAGACAGTAATAGATGTTCGCCGAAACAAAAAGAAGCGTCCCAGGTCACGAGGCTGGAGGAGGGTAGAGGAATGTTGAGGCTCAGTGGTGTTCACTTCCTCCAGCAGCTCGGGAGAGAGGAAGAGAGAGACGTCAGCTTGTTTAACCTTCTGATGACATTGTTGTTCAGATTTTACGTTAAATGTGGATTTCATTTGCCATCAAAAGACAAGGGCAACAGATTTTGGCTTTTTAGTATCATGACATTTCAACCAAACCTACAAGAATTCTGCAAATAAATCTATATTATTCAACATATATATAGAGAAATTAGATACTATAATAATACAATATACTACAAAATTGATTTGGGGAAAAGGGGGAAAAATCTCCACACACTTATTAGAATTGAATTATTAAATGAAATGAAATTGTCTTGATCGTGATCTTATCGTCCCACTCACTCTGTACGGTGCTTATAAGCCCTTTGAGATGCCGTGGCTTCATTTCAGAGGCTTTGGGATCACGGCCGACGCTTTCTGATAGGAGGCCGTAGAGTCGATCTGGCCAATCAGGAGTGCCGGAGCTGCGTCCGCACTGTAAAGTGTTTATTTGCATGAATGCAGAGGGAAAAAGTCATCAATAATTAATGAGTCAGCTCTGCTTCACCTTTCTACAGCTCTGCCCTCAGATGGTCTAGACCTGCCTGTCCAGATACACACAGTACACACACACATGCCCGCACACCCACACACACACAGACACACACACACTGCTCAGCCCCCCGTCAGGCTTCATGTAGACCTTATAATTGCCTCAGCAGGCTGGTTATTGAAAGCCAGTCTATTAGGGGAGCAGTGGAGTGGAACATAACATTTTCAGTTTCAATTAGGCCTATGAGGACATACATAATGCACGGGGGGAGGGGCTCGGTCCCCTCGGACCGCCCAGCAGATGAAGTGAACCCGTGCGGGGAAGCGAAGGGAGGCTGGGACGGAGCAGAGAGGGACGGTTTGTGCCGCATACTGCTGTAAGATTTGTCAGCCTTAAGTGAATTAGTGTGTGTTCATTGGAATGTGGAGATAAATGTGTGTGTATGTGTGTGTGTGTGAGTGTGTGTGTGTGTTTGTGTGTGAAATAGAAAGGGAGTCAGAGGGAATCGACTATAAAACAGAAAGGAAATTGAACCAGATTGAACTAAGTGAATTATATTCCAGTTGATGAAACTGGAATGACCTCGGGCCAGTTTGAGAAGCTCACAGAGTGACCTATCTCTCTCTCTCTCTCTCTCTCTCTCTCTCTCTCTCTCTCTCTCTCTTAATTATCCTTAAAAGATTACATTTCTGTGGACGCCTTCATGCCGCCTTCTACCCAGACAGATGTTTGGTCTTTCTCTTGCCTTTTGCTCTTGTACTTAGCTGTAGATTAGCATAGTTTCCTGAGGTCCGGAAGTACATTTTGTGCAGTTTGCTCCACACAATCCAGCACGAGTTGTGTTTGTGTGGCCCTGACGTATGTAAATGAGTGATGGCCAGTCTCACCTGGAAGAGCTCATATAAACAAACAGTTCATGAGTACATCAATAATGGATTTATTAATATAACTTGTGGTGATATGAGCTCATCTGACAGACTGTAACTCTTCTTGAAGGTTTCTGTGTCAATTGGCTTCTTTAACAGACGCTTGCATCCATTCTCATAGATTACAGCCATTGGTATATCTGAGTGTGACCTCTGACCTCTGTGCTCAGGAGCTTTCTGCTTTCTCTCTCCGCCTCAGGCCTCACGTCCTCGTATCTGTGCCGTCCCCTCCACCTGCCTGTTCGCTGACCTTACAGTCTTTGTACTTCCTGGCTCTTCCGTCCCCTTTGCTGTCCCCTCCTAGCTATGAAAGCTGTTGCTGCATTCCAATGGACCGGACTCCTGTCTCCTGTCTCTCATTCCTAATCAAGCCCGTCTCACAAACATGCTCGACACAATGTGATGAGCCTGGAGCAGCCGCTGTGCTCTGGTCAACCGTACAATTTCCATACAAATAGTCCT
The DNA here is from genome assembly GCF_046128005.1 of Genypterus blacodes. Taxonomy (NCBI): domain Eukaryota; kingdom Metazoa; phylum Chordata; class Actinopteri; order Ophidiiformes; family Ophidiidae; genus Genypterus; species Genypterus blacodes. The sequence goes on from NW_027466874.1 coordinate 1,368,713, forward strand.
GTAATAGTATTTGGTCAGTTTCTGTCTTTTTGGTTTGTTATTTACAACCACTTATTTACAACAGTTTAGAAGAGAATAAAGATTTTACGAAAGATTGAAATTGTATTTATGGATCAATTCAACTTTCGGTTACTGTTACTTTATTTTATTGAATTATTTCGATTTTTTTATCGTAGATTTTTTATCGTAGATTTTTTTCTCGTAGATTTTTTATTAAATTTATATACATCTTTTTTGTTTGTCGTTTGTTGACTATATAACAAGCAGAACGTCGCTGACACAGCGTACACATGTGTGAGTCCGAGTGGATCTTTGTGTTGGAATTCAATCGACATGTGCAGATGCTGCTTTTCAATTTCATTTACCCACAATTCTTTATTAAAGTTAGATTTTTTATTTGCAATACCAAATTGTAGTATGGAAGACATGGAGGTAATGACCTCATGAATGATGCCACAATAATTACAATTATTACATCAGATCAGTGTGGGTCAATTGTGATATTATAGCAGTAAGACTATAAGACCATAATGTAATCAGTCAAAAAACACATGAATCAGAATGTGAATAAAAGTACAGGCGGCAGATCAGCTCATCATTTACACATTTGTTCTCTTAAATTGGTCTAAGTAATCCTGCAGGTTACTTAGTGTGACTGACAGTTGAGATGATCAGAGGGCCAGAGTTTGTACCACAACATCTAGGAATGGGACTGATGAGTGGGAGGAGCTTGTGAGTGAAGGAGCAGCCAGTGTAGGAAAACATCAGAGCCTCAGCATCCACGTCATAGAAGGAGACCAGACCCTCCTCAGTCCACAAACACTCCCACCTTCTCTGGCTTTGACTCCAGACTCAGAGGCTCGTTGGGATTAGCAAGTTTAGCAGCCCAGTAACCATTCTGAGGGCACAGTGTGGAGATGCGCCTCCACTTGAAGGACCTTCTTTTCACGTCTACAATCCACCCAGTCTGACCTTTGACCTGAACCTCGTAGTAAAATCTTCCTGAGGAGAAACTCTTGTTTTCCCAGAACATAACATTCACCAAATGTCATCTTCACATCACCACGTTGAACTTGTTTGCCATCATCAGACAGGATCAGACCAGAATGAGCTGTATCAGGATCCAGTGTCACATCAACTGCAAACTGCTGGATCCTCCAGAGTGGCAGCAGATGTTGCACTGATCTGCTGCTGGCTTTGTTTGTCGCCTGTCTGAACTCACCAGCTATCTCAGATATGAACATGTTGACCTTCAGCTCAGGTCTTGTGCTGAACACCTGGTTACACATCGGACACACATACGGGAAGTTACTGTCCCAGTGTCAACTGATACAGGTTTTACAGAAGTTGTGTCCACATGATGTGGTGACTGGATCACTGAAGACGTCCAGACAGATGGGGCACAGGCAATCATCTTCAGAGAGCAGATATGTGGCAGCAGACATGTCTCCAAACTGAGAACAAATAGGAGGGGGAAAAAAATAAGAAATGATGGATTCTGTTGAAAATGGAGTGGACTCACACATTCATGGATTTTCTACATGATTAGGCTTCATCCTCAGTTTTGTGTTGACAGACTCAAGTGAAATGAATGCTAACGTTAGCAGGCTAATATGCTTACAGCGGCTGGTCTTCTCTTCAGTATAGACGTATAGTCACTTCCTGGGTGAACCCGACAGCTGTTTGACTTTGTAATGTCGTGTTTTCTAATTAAACATTTAAAGAAACGTTACATTGTCTCGTCGCGCGCACGAAAAACACGGTGTCCAGTGTTGCTTACAAGAGTGTCACACTCTTAAGCGACCTCGATCAATAATAGTGATGCCATCAAACTAACAAAGTGATGTCATCCAAACTAACAGAGTCACAATGATGATGTTACAGTTTTTATCATCTGGTATCACCCTGTGGAATGCTGCTTTTTTGGCGCCTTTCTGTTCACACACTCTGGGGTGTGTCATCGTGTGTGAACATTCACCGGCAGCAAAGGACTTGACCTGAGAATGACAGCAGGTAACAGGGTGACTCTCCGGCAGTGGAGCTCTGTATGTGTGCGTGTGTGTGTGTCTGTGTGTTTGTGTGTGTGTGTGTGTGTGTGTGTGTGTGTATATGAGCGGTCAGGCTGGAGAGGTCGAGTGTGTCCGCTTGAGCCAGAGCAAACCAGACAGCAGAGAACAAGCCATTTTCTCTGACCCGCCCCCCCGCAATCTGGTTAAGCTCCCCATTTCCACAGCGCTCGCCCTGGAATTGCTTTGTCTCCCTCTATGAGCGACGTCCCGCCGCCGACAGCAAACCCATCGAGCAAAGAGTAGGAAGTTGCGAGTTGAGGACGCGCAGATGAACAAATTAGATCTGAGGCCACAGAGACAAAGCGATAAAATCCTAACGCTTTGTTGTGGTTTGATTTGTTCAGAGAGAGGGGGCGGGGATCCAGTCTCACGTCGACCATTCATCTTGTTTATGTTCTTCTGCTGTTGTTTACTCAAGTCAAACACAAACACGGACGAGGCCGGATCGAGAGCTGCTATCTTGTTCGGGGCTTGGAGGCGTATGTGACCTTGGGCCGACCCTCTGCAAACTCGAGTTTTAGCTCCGGCGAGTGGAGCGTCACTCAGATGCCCCCCTCGGCATCGTTCAGCTTCCGGCGTAAATGAGTGCGGCGTGGCTTTATCTGTTCCCGACTTGGCTTGTTTGGCTGGTGGCGTGACAGGAACACGTCCCCGGTGCAGTGTCACCCTCCGTCTGCCTCTGCGCAGGGCTCGTGCGTCACCCTTGCGCTCTGTTCTTATCGGTTAGATCCCACCCTTGGGGCTCTGCACTGATGTTGTAAATTTAGAAGCTACACCGCTCCAAAGCAGCGTCAATCCTCCGTGGAACTGGATTGAGACGCTTGTTCCTCAAACAGAAAACACAGCTTAGTCACAGAATCAAATGAACAAACTAAACGACTCGTGATATCGCAGCAAACACATCCATCTTAATGTCACTGAAGGCAGCTTTGTTTGTTTGTTTTCATACCATCAACCATTTCATTTCTGATAGTCGTGCAGGAGTTCATCATATAACTTGTGTTTGTTGTGGAGTCTGATCACGGATTTTCTGTTTCCTTTGTTTCCTTTTCTCCCAGAGCAGAGCAGGAATGTGCACGTGTTACCCACAGACGGTTTTAAATGCTCAATATTTGGCGCGGGAAATGATCCTCTGCCGGCCTTAGACTCTTTGAACTCATCCTGGAAAGTTAGGGAAGTTAGTCAGGAACCCGCAGAAGAAGAAGAAGAAGAAGTCACTAATTGCTCTTCTAAAAGTCACACCAATCTGTAGCAGTCATTAGTTTTGCTGCGGAGGATTCCTGCTGCATTTCCTCCACTACCAATTTCTGCTTTATTATCTCTGCCAAGGAGGTGATGTTTCCGTTTGGCGTTTGACCATCTGGCTGCCGCAAAAAAAATAAAAATTCAACAGATGGAGTTGATGAGATTTCTGAGGATGATTGTGGCATTAGAATGTGTGCGCTCGATCGCGGGGGGGATGGTGGGGTCGGGTGGGGGGTGGCGCTCCTACGAATAAGGCTGGAAACGCACTGCCGTGTGGCTGGAGGCCAAGGTGACACCGCACGATGTTCCCGACCGCTGCAGATCAGAGGTGACTGTGGCAGAGAGAGACGCATTCTGAGATGCATCCAGATGTGTCCTGGTGAAATCAAAACACCTGCAGCAAAACACGCTCTCCGTGTTCCTCTTCATTATTCATTAAAACTCGACTTTTAAATACGATATGCTCAACATTTCCTGCAAAAAAGCCAGACAATGATGAGTGTTTATCGAAAACAGCAAAAATGAAAATGATTTATGTGTGTGTGTGTGTGTGCTGCTCAGGTGGATCAGCTTGAGGTGTTTTGTCTGTGTTTGTAATTCAGCACCTGTAATGGGGCAACAATGGGCGTTGTGTCTCTGTGTGAATACGGCTGGAGCAGATTATTCATATATACGTTTTTGCGGTGCTATTTAATGGTGTCAGCCTCTTACGATGTCGCTGATTACACGGTGTGCAAACTGCACCAGCCAGAATCACTCAGTGAGCTTTGTGTTTTGATTTAATTTGCATATATTTTATAGATCCATGCATAAAGTAACTTAAATGGATGCATTCAAACAAAACTTCCTGTAATCACAAATCTGAGGCTCAGATCTCAGATCTGTCCACCACCTCAAGACCATCTGAACCATGTGATCTTTGAATGTCTCAGATTTGTTACATGCGATGCTGACTGCCAGACTTTGGGTTGTGTCATATTTTTCCTTCTGTAGATATTTAAATTACATATACAGGCACAAAAACCATAAGCAGAGGGATTCAAACCAAGCAGTGTGTGAACATAAGCAACCATCTTGACCAATAAGGTGTTTTTAGTAGGAGCTCCTGAGTGTCTGTCACTCCGTGGTACTTTCATCCATCTTCTCTGAATATGCTGGCCTTCCTCTCCCTTCACAGCAGCACGTCTGAGCCCTGACCTGCTTGGGCTCTTCCTCGCTGAGGTCGCTCTGGATGAATGTTCACCTCGGCTCTCGCCCCAGCCGGGCGGAGCTGGAGGTGACCATGGAGGGTTCATCGCTCGCTGGAGGTGAATCCTTAGGGCGAGTCCTGCTGCCGCCGGGTTGCGACCCCAAGTGACGAGTGTGCCTTCACTCACTAACCTCTTTTCGGGACAAGTTTAATCCCCTTTATGAATATCAATGTGAGCAACGCACACACACACACACACACACACACACACACACACACACACACACACACACACACACACACACACACACACACACACACACAACACACACACACACACAAGCAATCACACACACTGTTATTGCCTATAACAGCTTTCATACAACAACTGGAGCTGAAAGAGCTTTAACTTTTCACAGACTGAAAACAAAACAACAGACATTTAAACAATGAAATAAATGAATTGAACACAAACAAGATAAAAGTCAAATTAATAGCAAACTGAGGACTCATTAGGACTCCTCTCTGTCATTACGTTCTACTGACTGCACAACTTCCTATGAAAATGTTCAGATAAGAAGAAGATGAAGAAGGAAAATTCCAGCTGTTGTGGAGATGCTGACAGACAGACAGACAAGCTGACAGACAAGTTGACAGACAGGCATAACCTTGCTGGATGGATGCTCTGTCAGGGTCGTGGAATCAAGCATCTGCCATCTTGAGTAACAGCTCCACTTCTCTCTTTAAGCGATCTTTTCTTCTTCTTCTTCACCCTTCATCTCCGCAGCACCGTCAAAGACGCACGCCACATTTCTTTTCATGTAAATAAACAATTATACTTCAGGTGAGGAAACGTAGTGCAGACTGTCACTGCAGGCTGTGGCTGTGTGTGTGTGTGTGTGTGTGCTGCAGCTCTCTGAGGATCCCAACTATTATTCCTTTGCATTTGCATGTTCTGTTAATTGATTCCATTGTTGCGGTGGAAAGTGTGAGGAGGCGTTGACGGTCCCCTGCGGTTCCATCAGTGCTGCCATTGATTTTTGCATTTGTACCAATGCACACGACTGTGCATACTGATAATATCCAGCACAGTGTGGGAGCACACCGATTCGCACATACCACGCAACACACATACACACACGTATCCAGACACACAAACACACACACACACACACATATGTTTGCACACATGTTAACACATGTCTTTCAACCCAACAGGAGGAGGAACACACGCTGACTCTCTGCTTCACTCTGGCTTTGTTCCTGCTCCCACTTCCACTTCCCATACATGCAGAAACACACACACACACACACACACACACACACACACACACACACACACACACACACACAGACACACGCACACGCACACACACAGGTCAGATATTGATTATTGATATTGATCTTTTGTCTTTGTTTCCTGGAAAAATAGAGTCCTACTGACTGGTTAGACAGGTACATACTGTGATGTGCGTACATCACTAAGAAAAGAAACGTTTCAAAGCGTTTCCATAGCAATGAAGATTATACACGAATACTTAGCCATGCTCTATATGCAAAAGGTACACAACAGTCAAGAGTCTATACATTGTACACAATGTAATGAATAATTGATTCCAGGTTTTAAAAGGAAAGAGGAGGTTGCCACGACAGCCAAGGAAAGCACCGATCTTGTTCAGACACACACACACACACACACAGGTCTGTCATATGGCTGTCTAATTTACGGTGACCTCGCTGTGTCAAGGGTCCATCACTACATGCAGCCTCCACATGGACAGTCTTTAATTGTTTAACTGAGAGCTTCCCCCTCTTCCCACACACACACACAGACACACACACACACACACACACACACACACACACACACACACACACACACACACACACACATACAACACATCGTCACAATCCCTCTCACTGTCAGTCTCTAAGTGTGGAACCTTCAGGTTTGGGGATTTAAGCCAAATGCGTGACAAAATGTGATTTGCGGCTCCGAGACGTCCCAGCAGGCCGCAGTCATCTTCACGTCCTCCTCTTGTCCTCCTCACTTCATCTTGTCATTAGTGAGTTTAATAAGAATGATAAAGGAAACTTGGAGAGACGTTCCTGCTTTTGTCTGGCTTTGATCTCAGGGTTATCACAGCTTTTGAATGGATGGCCTCCACTCACATCTGCTGATTAAAGGGGCCTTTTGTCTGAGCTCCACATTCCTTTGATGCCGTTTATTTGTAAAATGGAGGGATGCAGTTGTTACGTCACCTGTCAGACAAAAGCAGATACCTTATGGATATATACATCTATATTTCCTTTATGTGATGAAGGTTGATGGAGACTTAGGAGCGCCTCTCTCTCATTCTCTCTCTCTCTCTCTCTCCCCCTCTCTCTCCCTCCCCCTCTCTCTCCCTCTCTTCTTCTTCTCTCTCTCTCTCTCTCTCCCTCTCTCCCCCTCTCTCTCTCCCTCTTGCCCCTTCTACCTCTCTCCCTTCCCCTCTCTCTCCCTCTCTCTTCCTCTCTCTTTCGCCCTCTCTCTCTCTTCCTCAGTCATTCTCCCTCTCTCCCCCTCTCTCTTCCTCGCTCTCTCTCCCTCTCTCCCTCTCTCCCTCTCTCCCTCTCTCCCTCTTCTTCTCACTCTCTCTCTCTCACTCGTTCTCTCTCTCTCTCCCTCTTTCTCTCTCTCCCTCTCTCTCCCCCTCTCTCTCCATCTCTCTTCCTCTCTCTTTCGCCCTCTCTCTCTCTTCCTCGCTTCGCTCATTCTCCCTCTCCCCCTCTCTCTCCCTTTCTCTCCCTCTCTCTTCCTCTCTCTTCCTCGCTCATTCTCTCTCTCTCTTCCTCGCTCATTCTCTCTCTCTCTCTCTCTCTCTCTCTCTCTCTCTCCATCTCTCTCACTCCCTCTTGCCCCTTCTCCCTCTCTCTCCCTCCCCCCTCTCTCCCGCTCCGTCTTTCCATCTCCGTCCGTTCCTCCGCTCATTAATCAGCCCTTTTATTAAACAGAAGAAGCAGCCTCCAGTGCCGCCTCAGAGAGGTGCATAGATAATGTAGACATGAAGACAGAGTATTTACCCTCCCCCGCCCTCTAACTGCGCCGCATGGTAATGGCGGGGAGCTCTTGCTGTATATTGAAAACACCAACCTTTAGAGGCAACGCGTATGATTCCGTTTAATGAGTCTTTGAGCTATTGTGCGTCGGAAAGTCAAACACCTGCCGGCAGGGAGCGGCGAGATAGAGGCGACCTACGTACGGGCGGACAAAATGAATGGAGAGGTGAATTAGCTGCTCCGGAATTTAATTACCTGTATGTGTGTGTGTGTGTGTGTGTGTGTGTGTGTGACACTGACATTTTTGATGACGCGGGCAATTTTAGGCGCCATTGTCTTCCTTTCTCGCAGGAAAAGCGATACGGAGGATCCAGGCAGGCAATTAAACATTCCCGGGCAGAGGAAAGTGGGCCAGACTGTACTTTCTACCAGCGACACACAATTTAGAAGTTATAGTTTACGAGTGTGTGGGAAAGGCGAAGGCAGGTCTGAAGGGAAGAATAACAGTGTGTAAAGGTTCCGTGTGTGTAACAATGACAATGGGGCGTCGAGCTGGAAAAGGAGGCCTTAATGGGGAGCTGCCTGCCCTGGGGACCGCGCTCGTATCTTATTGGTCATCCATTGGCAAGACAGCGGCGTATTCTCCTCACTGCCAATCAGCCAATTACAGGCTCCATAACAGGGGGCCCCGCTGGCAGCCAGGCGCTCTTTACAGGCCCCGCATCCCAGGCAGGGGAGGCGACCCTGTCACGCAATCATAACTATGATGAATACGGCCGTGGCTTTTTTACGGGCGGTGCCACCGTTTCTCCCGTTAATGCGGCGGCGGGCGCGCGGAATGGACGTTGGCGGGGCTACGAGACGACGCGACCTCGGCCGGAGCTGTGTGGGAATGATGTAAAATACTGCGGGATGATGAGGAGGGCAGAGTGGAGACGCGTTAATCCAGACACGGGCAACGTTTATTAGAGTTTGGAGGGGAGGGGGAGGAGGAGGAGGGGCGGGGCTAATGTGGCTTTTCAGTGGCTGCTAATGAAGCCTGCTATGAGTGAGAGACTGGTGTGGAGCTGAACATAAGGGCAGAGAGCAGGAGAAAGAGAGGGAGGGAGAGAGAGAGAGTATTTGCTACCGCCGCTTTAAATTCACTTCTTTTATTGAGTACCGTGAGTCCATTTTATCCTGCCATTATTCATGGGGGGTAAAGCTAAATCCAGATCTGCATTAGCTGCCCGGCTGTCTGGCCGGCGTCCATGTCTCCTCGATCGCCGCCAAGCACCAATGGTTCTGTGGCACATTATCCACCCTACCGAGGATGCAGGCCGCTGAGTGATTCTATGCATTTTAATGTGTGAGGAGCGGCACGTCCTGGCGTCACAGAGTTAAGGGTGTAATTGATTACGCCGATAGTGACGCAACAGTTCTATCTGCTGCCAGAATCGGATCATAGGTAACAGAGGCTGGGATCCAACTTTGCATCAGTTCAGGGTCTGGATCCTTTAAAGTCTGCACTCGTCTCCTGAAAACGTGATGTATGACCCATATTCCAGGTGTGGACATCGACAGGTTCTCCTGCAGGTTGTGACACCGAGCCGACCTGCAGAGCTGCAGGCCACAGATGCGACTCTAATGACTCAGTATGGATCCTGCTGCAGCTCTCCACAGACCGTCCGAATGCGAATGATTCTTCGTTATAACCCAGCGTGTGTGTGAGTTATTTAATGTATCTGGGTAATGATGTCACAGTTGGTCACATTATATACGTGTATACAAAGAGGCTCTATATTCTGGTCACCAATAATGACTGACACCGTGAGTGTGCAGTTACGTATTTATTACACACAATTTCACTGCTGTCCCAGCAGGATAACGATTGGTTCGGCTTGTTTTTGCAGTCGCATTGCATCACTGCAGCCATGAGGAAAATGAGGTGACTTGCTTTTTATAGATTTAATGAGATGATGATTGTAATTAAAGCATATGCTCGTCCTGTCGTAATGGCGGCTAATGATGAGCCTGTTCCCTCAGTGTGACTGATAACCATTATCACGTCTGTAGTGTGTGTCTGCATACATATTTATTTGTTTGTAATTATTTGCTCACCCTGAGAGATAAGAGGGATTCTTTCACTATGTTGCAACAGGAATAAGTAGTATTTATTTAATGTGTTTAGAGTTTCAGAATTTTGTTTTGTTCTTTTCCCAATGTTTATTTTTTATCTTGTACATGTGTAGATTCCACTCATGATTCTGCTCAGATCAGCGGAATCCAATGTAATTAAGCATCGTGCTCTCCACAGCCTCATTTTTTTTGTTATATAAAGGGGCTGGACCTCAGCACATCCATCTATATTGTATGTATGTCAGGCATGTATGTATGTATGTAACATGGTACTATGGTCATGCATGTGTGTAGGTCTGTTTGTGTACACTGGCATTCACATCCAAGATAGTTTCCAACTTGAGGTTGATGAATTCCATTTTATTCCGTCTCTCTGTGCTTCAGTCTGCAAAGCCCCATTATCACGTTGATGAAGTCACGTGTTCAAAAGAGACAAGAAAGTGCTGTCAATGCCATGAGCACACGCTGCACTAGCATGTGGAGGCTCCTTACATGTCTGGTAATGTAAACCCATCCATCCATCCGTCCTCTTATCCAGCTATGTTCTCATGTCAGATTGAACATATTGTCTCTCTGCCACATTCTGGGTCAGTCCCGTGATCTGCCTCATGGATACATCTTGATTAGACGCCTCGGCTGGCTGCCTTCAATCTGAAGGAACAGCGGCTCTCACCCTGCCTAACCCTGACCCCTGCGGGCGAGTCCTGACCCCCTGCAGAGAAAACTCATTTTCAGTGCCTTATATCCGCAATCTCATTCTTTCGGTCACTACCCAGAGCTCATGGCCTCACAGGTGAAGGGTTGGAACGTAGATCGATGGCTAAATTGAGAGCTTTGCCTTAGGGCTCAGCTTTGTCTTACGCCCATCGATCTCATCGCAAACCCATGTCAAAAATAAAGACTGAGTGTGTTTTGTCCTCAAGTGTGTGTTCTCTCATTAGCAGCCAGTGAAACTCATTGGAAGTTATTAATGAGGCCACAGCGTTCGCGATGTCTGGACGTGCGCATGTTATCAGCGATGACACTGCGTTGCCTTGGTTCATGCATAATTCGGTGGAACCCATAAGAGATACAAAACATTTTGATCTTTCTTCTGGGGAACTTTCCAGATATGCACGAGCTGGAACGTGTCGTGAACATACCAACACACACACACACACACACACACACACACACACACACACACTCAATCTGTTGTTTTCCTCTCTTTCCTGATACGCTTTAGGCCACTAACACTTTTTCTGCTTGGTTGATATTTGCTTGAGTAGTTTTTAATACAGTTGGTGGATTGGCCGGCAGAGAGAGAGAGATGTGGGGGCTGATGATTGCTCTGCTATCAGCAAAGAGGGTAAAGCCACTGGGCACTGTGAATAGAGCACAGCAGAGATAGAGTGGACCTGTGTTGACCCGAGCGTGGACTCGCGGTTCTTATCTGTCTAAGCCGAACCAGGCAGAGGACACGCGTTATGCATATCGCTGAAGACCTCTGCAGACAGATTGCAGGGAGATTACACAAACACAACATGATCCCAACAGAAACCAACAGTATTTGCCATCATTTCAAACTAGATTATTAAACAAACTCATTGATTTTAGTTAGTGTACAAATTCTTGATGATGTTCCCTGCTTTCGCCCGGCGGCTGAGCAGATTTATGCTTCATCGACTTGAGACTGGTTGTACTGTCACGTATGTTTGTAGCTCAGGAATTGATTTATAGTTTGGTCCACCAGTTAATCTGTTTGTCACAGCACCACCGCAACGCTAGATGGATTTGGGAGATTCATTCATTCATTACATAGCAGAATTAATTGCGTTTACATTGATGGATCATGGCTGAAGAGAAGGTTCACTGGAGATGATCATTTGTTGTGGAAACATCGCACATGCATGTTTAGGAGCAATTTCATTTTATTTCTTGATTGAAAAAAAAATAAAATCCATCTTTCAAAAAATTTCAAACATATTTTTACTTGCCACATATTACAGAATTTCCAATAGTTTTCAGTTGTTTCTGCAAAATCTTCCAGAGACACCTGGCACACCACCAAGAGGCACTTCTAGTACCACAAGTGGTGCAATGCAGCAGTTTGAGAACCACTTGTGTAAGCAAGATACTTCAAGTTTCTGTCACAGTGGCATGAAGGAGCATTATCACAGAAAGGATTGTAAAGCTAACACCTTTTTACAGAGACGTGTTAAGCCACTGTGTTGATGTTTATCATCATCATCTTCAGGCAAAGGTTAGATATGAACTGTTTGCTCCAGTGGTTCTCAAGGTGTGTCTACAGTAGCACAGGGAGCACTTGAATGTGGCACAGCTGGCAGTCAGTGGGTGGGCATCAGTCACTTATCCACTCAGTTACCACACAGTGCAGCTCATACTGTGCATCTACGCGTGGGCTTTGTTTGTGTGTTCAGAGGTGGTACGTGCTTCACAAAGTTGAGAACCCTCGTCCTCCTCCTTCAGGCTCAAGTATGACACCATGCCGCCAGTTGGAAGAGTACACAGAGAGTTTGAAGGATCTGGGGAACTAATGGAGGGTTTAAAGGAGTTTTAGAGTCTTGTAATTTTGCGATTTCATGTTTTGACTGGGAACTTCAGATGTGAAACCAGTGGTATTGTCCGCCATCCATCAGTTTCGAGCAAAGTTGTAATAGAGCAACAAAGTTTGTTTGCTGGATAAAATGCAGATTTTACTCATATTGGGTTGTTTGTTCCAACATCAATGTGGAAAATATATACTGTTGATGTATGATAGATATATAATTATGGGGGTGGTGTGAAGTTTGAGTTATGAACAGGTGGTTGTGTCTCAAGTAAACTTGAGGAGATGAAGACGAGCAGATTATCAGACTCATTTATTATTTATAATTGTCACGAGTTTGTGTTCCATCTGGTAACATTGATATCATTAAATTTATGCTCAGAAATGAATCTCGCCCATACGGCTTGACAACTTCTCACATTTCCTCCATCATCACTCTTCACCAGATGATGGCGAGCGTTGCATCGCGCTCCCTATTCATTAGAGGCTGAGAGAGAGAGAGAGAGAGAGAGAGAGAGAGAGAGAGAGATAGAGAGAGAGAAACTTCCCCTTTTGCCACCCGTCAGCGCCCAGCAGCCCTGCATGCACCCCGCAGCCCTTTGATGTGTCACTTCACACGTCAGCTTCAAAGCTGTAAATCTCAATTTTCTGATAAGAGCAGTCTGGATTTGTCAGGAGATGCTATTTATAGATCAGAAATGGATAGAGCTGCGTAAGTAACTTTTAACAAGAACTGACACCTTTGTATGAAGTAAAAGCGAGGCAGGTCCGCCTGATCCATCTGAGAAAAACATGGAGGAAGTGGCTTTGAAACCATACATGGCAGGGCTTTTATTTTGTCATGCGGGTCCAGCAGGGCTCAGCTTCCTGTTTGAACTTGTATTGCTTTTAACGTCTCAAAAGGATCCACACAGAGAGAGGAGCTGTGCTGAACTCGGCAGGCAGGAGGAACAAGCTGGAAGTTCTATTTTGTTTGTTATAAAGCACACACACACACACACACACACACACACTGTATGTGATGTATTAATTGATTGTGATGATTGATTGTGAGCAAAGGTCACAGCTCTTATTGATGAATATTAATTCCCGACTTCACAAATATTAAGTATTCATAGAGTGAAGAGACGATACACCAGGGGAGTTTTTGCAAAAAGTGTTTTTGGTAAAACTTATTTAGCATGAACATTTACAAGGATGATGACAAAACTTAAATTTACAACCCAAAGTAAACATAACGTTGTCATTGCTCAATTCATTTCCAACTTTCTGAATCCCTCAAGGGAAACAGAATGGTACAAACAAACACATAATGTTTGGGTCTGGTTCTGGGTCTAGACTACTGATATCCGCCTAAAGAAGAGAAACTAAGTAAACTAATAAAGAAACTAAACCAGCATCACAATCACACAAACTCATTAACACAACACAATTTAATGGAAGTGTAGGGAAACGTGCCTGGACCCAATAAAGGAGAGCTGAGAGAGCTAAATATAAAAAAGCCAGCAAGCAAGTTTATTTATTAGTTACATTATTATTAGTACATGTCATATAGGAGATCATTGAAAGTGTTTGCGGAGCAGGTACAAACTCATACAAAAACATATCTAAAAATTACAATTAAGAATGATTTAGATGTAAAAACAGAGAAGACTTCAGCCTTCTTGAGCAGCAGCAGAGAACATGTATGCTTTTATGTTATCTTACTTGTTAACTGCACAGATTTGGTTAAACATTTTTGTAGCCTGATGACTAAATACTGTTTCATCACAGTTGGAACAATAGACAGACCTGTAGCTTTAGATTCTTAAAGCATTTCACCGATATTCAACTCTAAACCCAACAGAAAGCCAGAGCTGTAATGTAAGAATGGATGTGATGTGTTCAAGTTCCTTACGCTGTGTTAAGTTAAATATGGTCCTAATGTTTTGACTCTGTTAAACTTGAATCTAAGTATGCATCCACCCGGGCTAACTCATTCCCTCATATAGTCTTTATGTTGCATTACTTCTGACTGATCCTTCATATTTGCTCTTTGGGAATAAGAGCAATTCTTCTTCTGAGTAATAATGGAAGCAAACTGAAAGCCATTTGTGACTGATTCCTAATTATTAAATCTAACTGCCTTTCATTACGTTGCTTGTCTCATAATGTTCAAAGCCATTAAATTATTATGCTGATCTTTCACACACACCAACACAAACAGCCAAATTTCACTCTGGGTGACATGTACTTATGCAAATGAGCAATTTTATACATATTAATAATTGCAAAACTCTGTTGACGCTGCCTGGCATTTTCGATTAGGGTGATAGACAGATGGTGAGAAATAAATGAATAAAATCATAACTGGGATGTTGATGCCATCGTTTGTCCCATGTGAAGTCAATATTATGTAATATATTTGGATTGACACTAAGATCCCTCTGGCGGTGCTAAATAGTTCTAATCTCTCAGGTGCATTAAGCTGAGAAGTGCTGTCATAGACCCATGTCCTTGTTTCACCGGTCAAAGGTAGAAGCTCTGCACGCCACAATAGAAGCTAAACGTACCTGTGTTACGCTATAATGACGCTAACGCCTTGTCACTTCTATTGTCCTCACGACGCCCTGCATGGTTATCTACACAACATCCTCTCAGCTACTTTACCTTATGGGGCGACATCACACCAGCAGCAGAGTGATGAGAAAAGGCACGGCTGTAAATTCAGCTCATTCATAAAATCAGAGTGGTTTGGAATCTCATTAGCGTCTTGTTATCTGCGGCCACATTGCAGGCGGCACCCAATCACAATGAATATGTTAACGAGGTAATGCATCTTTAAGAGCATGTTTGGAGAAATGGATGCTCGTCGAAGAAAGCCTAAATTTAAAGCAGAAGAGCTGGTAGCTTTGAGAGGAGAAGAAGTAGAGGGGAAGGATAACGCACCGATGGATGGAAACAAAGACAAATGATCTGGGAAACAATGGCGTCTCAGTGTTGTCGCATGCGTAAAGAGGAAGAAACGCAGTCAGGAGATGAGAGGCTAGAGGGCGTCCCAGGACAGAATGGACACTTTGCGTCAGCCTCAACCAAAGCTCTTAAATCTAATGGAAGCACAGCCGGTAAATATTCTGATAACTGTTTATGAATGAGAGAAACATCTGTGTGATGTAAACAGTGGCAGTACCTCACATGTATACGACTCTATATGTGTAAATTGTGGTCTTATCTGCTTCAAACATGTTGTGGCCATGTTTTTTCCTTTAGGCCACTGTGTAAAGAGTAACAGCTGCGGTGGAGTAAATGCCTTGCTTAAGGGTTTCTTTAACGGTCAAGACTTTTCCACAACCACTGTGGGAAATTGAAATGACAGTCTTGTGGTCAGAAGCACATTGTGTCTAACCTTTGGGCGACTGTCGGCCCAGTTTGTCTGAAATGGTAATGCGCCGCTTTGAAGTCTGGTCTTGTGCTGTGTGTAGCATACGCAGCCGCTCCAACGGCTGGCTCTTATTTTATATTGTGTACATGGAGTTTCTCTGAGTAAAGGTCTCTGTTTCAGATCAGCTGTGACCCCTTGGAGAATGGAAAAGCTTTTACCAGACTCCATTCTTTCTTTACCAATGAAATATTTCAACTGCATTTTGATTACCCGCCCATGTGGAGAGAGTAAGAGCAATTTGAAGACAGATTGACCTTTCCTCTTCTCTCCTCAACCTCTCCCTCTGCCTTTCCCTCCCACTGTACCTCATACATTCGCTCTGAACCGCCGACTTCCCTGCAAATATCTGTGTTACATTGCCTCGGAGAGAATCGGACCATAAGCCCTCCAATCTCTGTATAGTGGAAAGGGAAGGTCTCTCTGTATGTTGGAACTGGGATATGATTAATTCTGTCTCTCTCTTGCTCTATCTCTCTCTCGCTCTGTGTGTGTGTGTGTTGTGCTTCTGTTGATGTCCCTGAATGGGATTTGCTGTGTGTATAGGTAGGGTTTGGGAATGAATACCAGCTTGCCTTTTTAATAAAGGGAGACGGTGTAGGTTTGACAGTGTTGGTGTTTGCGTGTCGGCATGTGGAAGCACTGGAGAAACCCAGAAAATGAGATGATATAGAGGAGAGAGAGAGAGAGAGAGAGAGAGAGAGAGAGAGAGAGAGAGAGAGAGAGAGAGAGAGAGAGAGAGAGAGAGAGGAGGAGGGGGGTTGACACTACCCTCAGGCATCGTTATATTACCTCCACAATGTAATACCGAATTCAAGTCCTGCTTCTTCATTCCAGTCGGGGAGCCATGGTGCTATTGTGTTGTGTGAAGAAACATGCTGCCTTCATGTATCAATTTGCTGCCCAACCCTAAAAGGAACGACTGGAGCGTCGAGAAATGACCCAGAAATGTCAAATGACTTCGGCGTCGTGTCCACAGATAGGAGGAAATTATGCAAGAAACAAACCTGCTGGCAGGAGTGATCAACTACAAATTATTCTGTTCGGATTCACAAAGCAGCAGCTAATTTGAGGGAGTGACACCAATTTCCCAAAGGCCAACCCACATGCCTTTCTTTCCTCTATTTACCCTTAAATACCAAATAGATGTGCATCTGCCGGGTGAGCACACGAACTGAGGGAGAAGTTAATGAAGGATGGATTCCATTCTGTCCCTCCTGACTCACTCGCCCTCTCTCTCTCCTCACACTCTCACAGGCGCTGCACAGGCTTTACAGCCGCGGCACAAATCTCCCAGCTGAATGCAGCTGGTGCAATTGTGAAGCTCAATATATGAGGAAAAGGGTGGAAACGGAAGATGATGTGGGTTTGTGTATTTTAAAGCAAAGTGATGTCATAAAAATGCACTTGTGACTCCAAGGTAACAGTCTGGTTGCAAGATTTGTTTCAAAATGTAGATTGTTGTGGGTTAAAAACAACACATTGTAAACAACGTTGACTGTAGTGCCGAAATGTAGGAAGTTAGGTTACATTTTTTTTTTTTTACAAGGTTGATTGTGTCTTTGTTTGTAGGTTCACTGCACTTTGGTTGGGCATCTCTGTGCTGCTGTTCGCATGTATGGATTGGATAGGTTTGAGCTGGCTGTCATATCCAGCAAACAAACTCATACAAAATGTTTGAGGAGGTTTTTGATGCCTGACCTGAATATGAAATTCTGCCAGTGTGTCCCTGTCACGTTTCTTTATTAAGTTTGAATGAAAGACGGAGTCCTGATCATCATTTTATGAGCTTCCATCTTTCACTCCTCAAACTTGATCCGGACAGAAATCCAAACTTTTTCTCAGGTTCAGAATTCCTCGGATTGTCAGAAACTCTGGGATGCTCGTGTTGCCCTGTGTCTGCTGCATGTGGTTAAACTAAGTCAACAACTTAAGCTACATTATCAGTTTGACCTTGTGCATTCTTAGCTGTTTTCACACCTCTAGACCTGATAGTCAGCTGGTCACATGTACATGGACCTCACATGTGCTCATTACTTAACATATAGAATAAAATCATTTTATTTTTCTGCCTCGCAGTCTGTTGCTCCCTTTGTGTCACACAAACAAACATCGGGGCCCGTAAATACCTTTCAAGCTGCCTTAATGTGGTTTTTGACTGGCGCCTCCATCTGCCCTGCATATATTGCCTCCTGTGGTTTGATTGTTGGGAGTGTGTGCACTACATATCCTTGACATTCTCCCTCTCTGTCTGTCTCCCTTGCCCGGAATAAATTTGTGAAAGTGTGACAACACTCCAGGGATCATTTTACAGCAATTCAGCTCTGTGTCATATGTGAGGGTATTTGGAAAAGGACAGCTGATGCATATTCTTGGTATTAACTACGTATTCACACGTTCTGAGCCTGACACATAACGAGCCGAGGCAGAGCTGCAATATTTCTGTGGAATTACTCAGATTCTGCACCGTGTTCATTTCAGCAGAGTGATTATGGGCTGCAATTTCCAGAGGCACCGGAGGCTCTGAAATGTACGAGATGCGCTCTTTAATTAAGACAATGCACCTGCGCACACATCCCTCTCTGCTCCCGTGATTATGGAGCTTTGAAGTATTTCAGCATGTTCCTCATTCACCTTACTCGCTCCCCCAGACATTCATCTTTAAGTGGAACCTGGTGTGACGACATCATGTCGTCTTCAGAACATTGTTTTGAAAGCCAAGGACTCCCTCCAGCATTGTTGACAGAAATAAGAGAAATCTAGAGCCAGAAAGGCCCGACCTGCTACTGGGTCCCCAAATCATGTTTTTTAGATGGCTCTTCAATATAGATGATGGCTTAAAAGGAAGAAAATATAAAATGGATGTCTAAGGACGCTGTCTCAGTTCACTGAGTGGCGCTGTCGTGCAAGGCAAAAGGAAAGGACAGCAGGAGGAGATCACTGCTTCCCGACCCGGGCCAACACTCTCGCCTCCGGCATGAAACCCATGGTGCCTTTCTGGACAGCGCTCCATAAGCCTTTAGTGGCGCGTCACGCGGCCGTTATCCAGAAACAGTGCTTCAGGGCAGCACGTAGACAGCAGAAGCCCCGTAAACAACACTGGAGGTCTGCAAACATCTACAACTATAACAAAAACACGCACAAACATTGACATGGACGCACAAATCATCTGAAGGGAACTTTTTGTTGTGATGCACTTTTGGGGTTTTAGTTGTGTGTGAAGGTACAGCACATGTATACGATGTGCTTTGGTTTTGTTTTCCATCTCAGTTTTAGCCTGCTAAATCCATAGCATTCAGATTTCAGCATCAATTCTTCAACAAGACTCCTCCTGAAAAAATGCATGCATTATATGCAACACTGAATGGTAGACTGAGCACAGCGGAGCAGGAAATACTGTACAGTATGCATACGGTGTAAAAATAATATTTTGCCCTCAGGATGGAAGTGGTTTAAGTGAGCTAAACTTAAGACTTACCAATCAGCCGTGGTATAAAGAGCCTTGGCAGTCTTTGCTTCACTGCGTGACATGCAGGCAAAGTACAGGTGTTCGCCTAATATGGCCTTCAAGGATGAAAACTCATGTCCACAAGGGGCAGAGCAGAAACAAATCGTCCCTTGCTGACTGATGCTGGA
Source organism: Genypterus blacodes (assembly GCF_046128005.1). Taxonomy (NCBI): domain Eukaryota; kingdom Metazoa; phylum Chordata; class Actinopteri; order Ophidiiformes; family Ophidiidae; genus Genypterus; species Genypterus blacodes. Next base: position 1,387,975 of record NW_027466874.1, read on the forward strand.
CAATCAACAGTCAAGGAAACTTTCTAACATTGTGTTTCCATCTTTTTTCTTGTTGTTGTCCTCCTGTCACTTCCTTTTTGTCCTGCCGCTGTGATTCATGCGGGGTTCGCACCTCAAGGACATCCCACGTTTCTTTCCGATGCGAACACTTGAACACAGGAGGTGCATGATGTCACCCACAAATTTGCGTTTCAACACAGCATCAGGAGACTGGAGGCATATTCTGGGCTGTTTCTCGTGTGCTTGACACAGAACCATTATGTGACCATTGTTTGTTCCGGGCGATGAAGTTGACATGCGTGTGCAGTGAAGCTCGCTGGGGACAATTGTCAGTTTCAACCAATGTTGTCTGCTTCTGTTGTTATTTTTGTTGTTCAACTTCAAAGAGATCTGTACGGCGCTCGCACCACCAAAGCCGGGTCTATCAGAAGTGATTACACACACACACACATCCTGTTCATCTCTCCGCAATGAGGCAACATTTTTTTAAATTATGATATCTATTTATTAGCTCCCAATGTAATATTGTTGTTCAGAATGTTGGTTGTATCTTCGCTGTTGCTTGTCTGTTCCTGTGTCATCTCGCTGTATTGTTGAACATTCTTTGTCTAAAACCGGCAGAAGAAACACATTGTGAAACACTCTTACATTTTGTGAACACGGACACAGTAATGGTACTTAGGTGAGACCAGTTGTGAAGTTTTGGAGTAATGGGGGTTTGAGGTGATATTTTATTATTGTGATATAGCGCAACACAGTCTAACATAAATAAGGTTGTGTGGGGACAGAGGAGTAGTTAGCAAGTTAGCACAGGCATGCTGGAGTGAAAGAGGCCTGAGATGGAGCCCAGGCACAGCAATACCGACTGCAGTCTCCTGCACTGTTGTGATTTGATTGTGGTGTGCTATTAAGGCTCTCTCTGCTCGTAATGGCACTTCTTTATCCCCTATAATATTATTCAAATGAGAGTCCAATGACTTCCTCCTGCAGGGTAGAAAAATCCACCCAGGCTTTAGATTACTTCAAGGGTCCTGAGAGAGAAGGTGGTCGGCTGAATGGAGATGTGTTAAGTTTTTAATTTACAGACATATAAGGGAAGAAAATGAGCCATTGCAGCAGAGGAAGATCTTAAAATAGAAATATAATGATGTTTCACCAGCCTGTGAGCAACGGTGACTGTCTGAGTCACTGGCAAACAAACAGATCGATTGGGAGAAAAATGTTTTTCCTGTGCTCATTTGTGTTTCGTGTGGTCTCAGCTGAGATGTGCTGCTGAAGGGAAATAGCAATTAAATAGCCTGAGACAAATTCTCTAGTTATTGGTCATAACTACCTACAACCACACACACACACAGACAGAGAGAGAGAGGGGGCGGTGGGGGGGGTTAAAGAGAGATAGTGTGTGTTTTGGCGATATTATGATGTGTCTCAAGTGTGCAAATGTGAAGCTGATGCAACTCCAGACAATTTTAACACCGATGACCAATAGGTGGCAATCTGTCCTTGTCACTCACTGCAGAACTGCAGAACTTTAACGTATGTCAACGGAGAATTTCAGTGCTATAGGATTGTGTGTGTGAGTGTGTGTGTGTGAGTGAGGTAGAGTGGAAGAGATGAAGGAATACCAAGGAGAGAGACATAAAAGGGGTCACGTCGAGGGGGTGAGATGTTGAAAGATGAAGGGAGGCAGACAGAGGTGCTGACTGGTCACAAGGTTTGCTCTCTGCACCTGCCACGCCGTCTGTCCGTGTGAGACCAAACTCCCCCTTCGGGTGTTTTAACACCTCCCAGAATGCCTTTGCTGGTATTCGCTCGCTTGTCTCCCCGTGCTGGGCCGCCATGTCAAGAGTTCACCTATTCTGCATAAAGGTTGGAGGCAAGGACGCGGCGGGTGTAAGTCGTTTGGCTTGTTCCTCATTAAAAGGCTACTGTCAAAAAGACTCGAGGGGGCAGACACATGGCTGATGATTGCATATTTTCTATGGGGCGCTTTGGCTGTGCAGCTGTCTGGCGCACAATAGTGGAGTCAGCTGAGAGGGTCGGCTATGAATGCCAATCAAGCTGGATGCCTCCCTGACACCTTGGTATCGAAGGCTGATTTCGGTATCTACATTCATCATTACATTACATTACGATCATTTGGCAGACGCTTTTATCCAAAGCAACTTACATTACATTACCACCCTTTGCAGAGGGGGGAGCACTTGAGGGTTCGGTGCCTTGCTCAGGGGCACCTCGGCAGGGGCTCGAACCGGCGACCCTCCGGTTCCCAAGCAGAAGCACTACCCACTGAGCCACTGCCTCCCTCATCAGGGAGAGTTTGTAGAAACTCATGGCAACCTGCATGTTCACGGTGATTCCAGCTCATTCTTAAAGCTTCTCTGATGTTCATTAATGAAATGCTGAACATGTACCAGCCACACATGTTTACTCTCGTGTGACAGCAAAAATATAGGTAGTTTTCTCCACTTCGTAGCTTTGCCTTCCAAAGAGGTGTTTACACTATCTCTGTGAGTCAGACGTCCCTTCATGTCAGAGCAGATGGAATGTGTGTATACGTATGTGTGTGTGTGTGTGTCAGTGGTGAGCCGCTTTGCGAATGTGGCTCAGATCTGCTAGAATCCGTGAGAGATCTGAACAAAATTCCCCATAAATAAACAGATGAATCAACTGAGTGGCTTAGATGTTATTTTCATTGATCGCTAACATAGGTGAACCAAATACAGCGCACTTTCACGGCGAGATCACAGCTCAAATCACTCACATCCTTAGAGCAAGAGCATACAGAGCTGGCAAGATGATGTGGGGCAACTCGTGGGCAGATTTGCTCCCATGTGTTTACGTTGCATTAACACCTCGCTAGTTTTGACAGGGATCCAATCATGAGCCAGAACATCCATATGTGGTCTGGCAGATCCGTCAGCACTTCGATCACAGTATGTCTTGCAGTCATTTACACCTCCCGTTCAAACAGCCATATTACACCAAAGAAATGTTTTCCCTTTGCCTTTCTGCATATAAATCGGTTATCCGTGTTTCAGAAATATAATCTGAAATGATCAAACCTTCTGGATACTCGCCTTGGAATACTGCATCAGAACTCACACACACACACACACACACACACACACACACACACACACACACACACACACACACACACACACACACACACACACAGGGTCATCTGATATGCTGATGATGTTTTGCCATTCTGAACATACTTCTATATCTAAGCTTCATGTGGAGGAGCTTTTAGAGGCTTTAACATGTTCCATGATTACATTCCGTAGATGCATATAGGTCCAGTCTATATGTACTATGGTAAGTATACACCAAATGTTGCAATTACGGTCCAACTTGCAGAAAAGATAATACGTCAGTGACCTGAGTTCAGATGTAATTTCCTCAACAATCTTTTGAATTGTATAAAATCGCCACAATTTCCCTTTTTTAGTGAGGTGTAATCAAGGTTTCTATGTCAACGGACTTTTCTGCGTCACTGCACCCGAACTGACGGGAGCAATTACATACGTGGCAAAGTACTACTGTCACTATCTACCTGGAAATAACACCCATCAGTCTGCCACCTCTACTTTCAAACATGTACAACTGACTGTGCATTTAGTTGGACTTTCATTCACTGACTCAGAAAAATGCGATGACAAGAGGAGCCAGGTTTTTGTGCTGTGGAGTACATTGCTCATTCATGTGCCATTACAGGAACATTTCCAGCTCTCATGAGGCCAGATGTGTTCCTTTTGGTGCTTTTAAAAAGGTACAAATTTCTAGTTTTTGAGAAAAAAGTACAGCTCCAAGGACGTGTATTGTACTCCGAGAGCACAGTGTAGCTCTTTTTTTTCGAGTGCATCATCGAACTTTAACATCGCGCACAAAATTGTTCTTCCCACATGGGATATTAATAAAAGTCTATTTCCTGTCAGGTACTCTGTAAGAAATGAGCCCAAATTATTCGGAGAGAACTGTCGGCAAGGTAACACAGCAAGTAACTGCTTTCCTCCAAGTAAGAAACAGAGTGGAATGAGTTTGGTCTGTGTGGGTTGATTGATAAGTTCTGAGCCTAGTACAGAAAGATGGGATTTAGAGTTGAAATTATGATTTTTTGATACTAATCTACCAAGAAACAAGCTATTGCCCACAGGGAAGGGACACCACACACTGGAGTACAGTTTGTTCCATCTAAAGCTCCTTTAATGTTTCAGAGAGTGGTGAATCACATGAGCAGAGTGGGCATTAATCGAGTTCAAAGCCACAATCATGGTTAGCAGCCAAGTAGTACATGCATAATCAAGTGCATAATCACTGCATGTTGGCCTAGTTTGTTCATGTTTTCCAATTCACAGAGCCTTGGGTTCCTCTGAATGTACTGCACTCCGATCATTGAACAAAATGATTGCAACTGATGAGCAAAACGCCTCAGAAATGATAGAACTTTTACAAATAATCACAGCCATTGCTCATCTACTTAAAGTCAGTGAATTAGTTTGCCAGCGATGTTCCTGGGAATCATGAAATTGTGTGAGATCAACGGGCGTTCTGCTCTGAGGTGTTGATTTGTTTTTCTTGTTCAAAGTCGTTGTGAGACGTTTGTGTTGTTCTCTTTTACGCTCATGCAGACATCTGTGTGCCAGTGTCCTATTTAGTAGATCACAATATACAGTAACATGAGAATAAATCTGAGAACTGAAATCAGTGAAATGTAAACAAAGCATTGCATTGGATTGCATTTTGATTTATTGAACAAATGCACCTCTATTTGCTCCATCTTGTCATTTTTATGTTTTCCTGTGTGTTGTTTGCTCTCCTTTCCAGTTTGTATCAAATTGTTGCCACAAACCAAAAAGATAATCACCTTCATGTGTCAGGTTCAGAACTTACCAATCAGCCTTTGTGTATCAATTTGAGAGCGTGGACATTGCTTTCACATCACAAATATCAAGAAAAATACAAGACCGAACAGTATGAGAATACTCAACACTGTCCAGCAAAGATGCAGGTTCTTTCTTTCAATAAGGCAGCATGAAATAAGGTTCAAGGTCGACACAGAGAGTAGAGGGAAACGTCTCCCTCTCCGGCTTCCAGAAGAATCAACAAAGATGCACATAAAAGCAGGGGAAAAAGGAGCACCTGGACAAAGAAAGAGCACTCCAAGGCTCTGAGGGAACCCAGCAAGGTCTTAGGGAGGAGGCGAGGATGCTCCCTCTCTTCTTAGATTAACGCTTTACGACTCCACAAGAGAGGCTGTGTGTTCTCATCTGAATAAACACGTGTGTGCTGATGTAAAGCAGCTGTAAGTTAACCTTAATATTTGATGAGGAAGAATAATGCACAGAGAGCCGCTGTGGTTGAGATGAATGAGTGTTGACAGAAGGGCTGCGGCTCTTTGCAGCACTTACTGTACATCTGTCCTATAAGCAGCCACGAGCTTCACACACACTCAGAGACAGAAGAGACGCAGTCAAACATCACAAAGCATCAGGCATCAATCAGTGGGGCATAGAGAGAAGACTCCAACCAGGCACTGTGTGTGTGTGTGTGTGTATAAACAACAAACACGCTGCTGTTTACATCCAGTCCACGCATTTTTTGATATTTTATTAATTTGGCAAAAATACAAAGCTGCACTGTAAAAAAAAATATTTACTGGATTTTGGCTTGAGAAAAAAAGTCAATTGATTGATTTTCCCCAAAATGAATTTCATTTTATTTTATTTTTTATTGTTTTCCGTCAGTTTTTGTAGTTTTTTAAGAAGAAATCCCAATTGGCACTTATTTTCTGGAATCAAATATTATTAAGCTGAAAGTAATATGTGAATATGTTGAAAAGAATTTTGGATTTCTTTTCCTTGGAATTCTTTTTGAAGGTTTCTCTTCATAAAGCGGAAAAATAAGTTGGAATGCCAGATGTTTAATATGACATTAACATCACAAATGATGTCATGCAGCAGATCCGCTCACACACTGAGCTGATCAGCACATCTGCTGCCTTCAACCGAGCATGGACGCCGCCGCTCCGGCTCCTCTTCAGCTGCGTCCTGGACGGGAACACTGAGTAAAATTGCATAATGGGAGATTGGAGCTCTTTCCCATAATGCACTGAGCATTCAGCTGAAACGATGTGTTAATGTGGAGCGACAATGTCACGCAGCACGTACTGATGATGAAGATGAAGATGATCACTAGTTTGATCAAAGTAACTGAATACTCTTACCGATGTTTTTTTTCATTTGTACTTCATTTTGTTTCACTGCCTTCTGTAATATCGTCTTTATTTCTTTCCCTCTCTCTTTTCTTCCTTCCTGTCTTCCCTTTCCTCTCTTGCTTTCATGTTTCCTCCTTTCATTGCTTTTTTCAATTGAATTCCTTGCTTCTCTATATTCTCTCAGTTTGTCCCTCCATCCTGATCTTTCCTTTGTCCCTTCTCTCTTCGCTTCTTTCTTTCCTGACTCATCCTCTTCTCCTCTTCCTCCCTGTTGCCCTTCCATCTCTCCTCATTCCATCCCTTCTATCCTTCTCCTCTTCACCTTTCATTCTTTCTCCTTCAATGCCTCAGGCCATTTTAGTCATCCTTCTTTCAATCAAACCTTTGCAAATGAAACTTATTTTCTTTCATCTCTTTTTCATATCTCACACTTTCTCTCTTTCTTTCTTATACTCTTCCTTTCTTTCATTTCACACACTTCTTCCTTTTCTTTCCCTATAATCTTTCTCTATGTCTTTCTTTGTCTCTTCTTTTCATTCCTTTCTCATCACTTCCGTGTTCCTCCCTTGTCACTTCCTTCCCACCTTCCCTTACTTATTGCTTTCCTGTTTATTTCACTTCATCTCTCCTCTGTGTTTCTTTTCTTTACGCACATTGAGGCTCAGCATGTCCTGACTGTGCTGAATGCTCATAATCTCAGCTGTTTCTCTTACCTACTGCCTCGCTCACTAACACGTTCATCGTCATCATCACCATCATCACCATCATCATCATCACCCTGTGCTGAGCTGCCTTATGGGTCCCATTACTATCACCTTCTCCTCCGATTAGATGGAACTGTGACTCCTTTCCTATCACGCTTTCAGGAGTGTGTGCTCAGCGTTTGTGCGTTCCGGAGAACTTCACCCCATCATAGTGTGGATGTGTTTACACACTGGAGTTCACCCAGAGAAAAAACACACACATCATATCGGAGCACGGTTAGAATCTGAAGCAGATGTGAGCGGACAGTATGTTGACACTGATGATGAAGTGGACGTATAGCCTGCAGGCACGACCTGAGCGTAGGCCGAGGGCGGGGGAAGTGTCACGGCCACCGAGGTCCACGGTATGTCCGCGTAATGAGCACTGCTGGGTTGCTCGTCTCCTCACTGGCAACGGTGTCTGTCTGGCCCCGGCCCAAAGCCAGGAAGATTGGTGACAGAGCTGCAGGCTGCTGGGTGAACGCCGGAGCAGCTGTCACGGCCGCGCCCATCTGACAGGCTTTTACAGGAGGGGGGGAAGGGGACGGGGTGGGGGCTTAGGTTCTGTCATCGGTGTAACAATCATGGCTCATGTTTCAGGTGAGTCTGTTACAGCCCGTTACATTTCATTGACTCACAGTGAGTCATAGTCAAGTGTGAGGGAGCGAACTCTTAAAAAAAAAGTTTAGTAGTTTAGTGTGGGGCAATAACTAAATCAGATGGAATCAAGTCGGAGTTTGGATGCTTCCCAATCACAATGATCAGTAAGTCACTTTGTGTGATGTGATGAGACGTGGTGCCTTCAAAGGCCTTTAGCCCCCCCCAGTTCGCTGCAGTTTTGGTGAATCTCTTATCTAATGGTCCCTTGAGCAAGGCACTGAAGCCCTTTGTATTACGGTGGAACTGCCAAATGGAATTAAAGACGTCCTGATCCGATGTTATTCTCCAAGTTTCCTTATTTTTTCTTATGCTCTCTTCGGCGTCTTTTGAAAAAATTCTAATTGGCAAAAATCCTGAAAGAAGCTCATACTTGAATGATTCTATCTTCTTATCTTAGCTTAGATGTCTCAGCTTTAGAGTTTACAGCCTGCAAATTACCAGAGCACCAATCAAATACTAGAGGAATGGCGTTAAGTCATATTTCACTACCAGCCAGTATTCATGACTGCAGCACCTGTTTTGAAACGACTTTAACAGGTGACCAAAGAGTTTAATCCCAAATTTACCTCAATTTATTCTGCACTTTGATAAAAGACTAATTACTCCTCTGTGTTGAGGCGTCCTGATGTAATTGAATGTGTCATTTCACCTGTAGTCTGCAGAAGCATTAAATCTGTTTGGGGAATTTCCCTCTTTGCTGTTTTAACCTTTCAAGGAGAGTTTGAGCTCATGAATGTGCTCAGCGTTCCGGCCGAGCCCTGCGCTACCTGGAAGTCAAAACCTCGGCGGAATGACGGCGGGAAACCTTACCGAGGGAGACGCGGGCTGAGCGGGGAGTGAAGAGTTTCGGGGCGATGGAAATGGGGAGAGATGCTAATGCGCAATGTCTAATTGCTAGTTGCTCAGAATTGGCAAACAGGGGCTCCCATCTGCTGGAGGTGCGCGAGGCTGCGGCACGCTCGCTAATTAAAATACGTGAAGGATAATTTGGGGAATTGAGAATTATTTAACGCTCGTTTATGCGATTCCGCGGCTCGGGGAGTAACAGGACGGGAAGGTGGAGAGCGTTACTGTCGACTCCTGTTGTGCGAGCGGAGGTAACGGGGAGAGAGGTGCGGTGCGGGGGTGTGTGGGGCGGGTTTGGGGGGTTGTGGGTCGGGAATAACACGCAATATTTATGAAGCGCTGTCAGCTTAATGCCATGCAACATTTATTAGACGCAGTAATGTTTAATTTAGCATACGCTCCTATAATAAGCCATTAGCTGTTGTGCTATGATTCAGAGTTTGATGGCGCTCTAATGACAATCACATGCCCTTGAATGTCTCACTCGCACTTTGTCTGCAGCATTTAGGGGCAGAAAGTAAACATAAATCAAAATTAAATGTATTTCTTCTGGCTGGTGTGTTGCCTGTGGATGAGGAGAATCTGTCTCTGAAGGGTCGGCCGTAAAATGTTCAGAGATTCAGGGGCCGGCGGGATTGGATTAGCTTTGATAATGGACGCCGTAAAAAGCAGCCAGAACCATTTTAATAAATCTGTCACATCGCTGAAGGAAGAAATTATCTAAGTGTCTCATAGAGCGACAGAAGCCAATACGGCCCCCCCACAAACACACACACACACACACAAGTCTGGGCTATAACACTTTAAATCGGTGCAGGTTTGAGACGTGTTTATCAATAATAACATTTTACTTTTATTATGATGGAAATCTCACAGACAAAAAGTACTTTAATAGTGCTGAACAAAAATCTCTCTCTCTCTCCGTCTACCTCTCCCCCCAGCTTCTCTCTCTCGCTCTCTCTAAGACTTTGCCTGATCATTGCTTTGATAAATCGATTTTCAAACATAATCTCTCTCTGAGCTCACTTCCATATCTATTTGTTGCTCTGAGGTGTTTGCATGACATTTGAAATTTGAAAATGATCAATTTGTTGTTGCCTTAATCACAGCATAAAATAAGTCTGTCCCTCTCTCTCACACACACACAAACCCACACACACAAGATGTTGTGCTACTTTTCACCTGAACATAACAAGCAGCTCTTTGTGATTCAGAATAATAATAATCATCACCTACTGTATATTTATTTTTATCACACCTTTTATGTGAAGAGTATGTTATACATTCCAGCAACACCACCAACCTTTCCAAGAGAGGGAAGATAAAATGTTTAGTATTATTTTTGTCATGCATTTGTACGATAGTCAGCTTAGGTTATATTTTTAGATCAACCAGCAGCTTTCACATGGCTGAAACGAGCGGCTGGTGACCAACGCACAACTCAGGCAAGTCCAGAGAATCCATTTAGTCTGACTACATAAAAGTGCACAGCTACAAGGGAAAAAACAACTTCTCACTCAATATTGTGTTTTTCTTTCGTTGGTTTACGTTGCAGAAAACACAGCAATGAAACTGCTTGTGTGACACGTTTTTTTTTAGACTTTGTTTGTTGTTGTTGTTGTTTTTTTTGCTGCCGTTAAAATATTGCAGAATTGTGCATGATAGAGTGAAAGTGAGTGTCTGAGTTCAGTGTAAGAAGAACTAAGAATGTTGCATTGCTGTAAATATTCAAATTCATCCTCAAAACTCTGTATCAGTATCATCATTTTGTCCCTGAAAGTACTTGTGTCTGTCTCAAACTCCACACTGGCAGCGTGGCAGCGTCCCCGGTGAAGCGAGACCTCGCCACCTATCACACTTTCACAGGAACGCAGGAAGCACCAATGTCATGTGAAGGAGGCCTGACCTTGGAGATAAACCAGCAGCCTCTCCAGTGATTGTGTGACACTGTGGAAACGACCAAATGTCCCTTTGTCCTTTGTGATTAATGCCCTTAATTTGCTGCTCGCCTACCTGTCAGGTCCTGTGTCTATCTGTTGTTGGCGCTGGGCTTACATGAAAGCATATCCTGTGACGCTCAGAACGAGTGACAATGATTTACATGCAATTTAAAGAACAGATTATCATATCTGGCGCTGAGACGCATCAGTGAAATTATGGGAGGAAAACAGAGCCATGGGCCGGACGACCAAGCGCACTGAATATGGATGAAGAAGAAGAAGAATACTGTCATGTGTCCCTCTGTTGTGTGCCGCGCGGGACACGCCAGAGTGCTTCCTGCGAGCGCGGAATCGACCCCGACGCTATTTCCAGAAGGACTTTAAGAGAAGTTTCCATCATTACTTCCTGTGGCTGTCATCATCGCCGCCACAGCTCAATCTCTGCATAAAAAAAGGAGCATTTCACAGAGGTCACATTGTTCTCATCGATTTCCTCCGCAGTGACATGACAAAGCGGCCTGGTTATTTACAGTCATTATTTTCTCTCTTCGCCGCTCCCCTGTTGTTCCTCAAACCTAAAGTCTATTGTTGTTCCTATCTGGGATCATCTGGTGCCGCAAACGAGGCGGCGGCGATGGTATCTGCCTGTAATGAGGGGAAAATATGGGATTTATCTTGGTAATGGATCATTATACATCTGCCACAGCTTAATGGTGGGAAGATAAAATATAAAGTTGCTTGATTTACTTCGATACCACACCACCCATATTGCATTCTGTTGGTCTGCTAAATTAGCGCGGAGGAGGAAAGGGAGATTTTCCGGGGAATGGCGAGAAAGTGCAGAGTGTAAAATTGGCCCATTGTAAAAGTTCCATCAGAGGACGTTTGCTTTAACAACAACAACACTCTGCCAGCGCATTTAAAAGCACCACAAAAGGAAGAGGAAGTGGACAAAGAGCTCCTCCAATCTTCCCATGAGACATGAGTGCAGAGCTCCATGAGGAGACGGAGCAGAGAATGGAACACACACAGGGACGTTTAAATGAGCGGAGGATGTCAAAGCGACAGAAGATTAAATATGCATGAAATACTTCAGGCTCAGATTTCTGCTCGTTTGATAAATGTTTATTTAATCTGCTGGATTTAGGGATGAAATCAAGTACAAATGTACACAGATAATACAGTCAAATATTTGGAACTGGAAGAATAATTTAATATTAGTTTAACCACTTGAGTCTGGAGGGAAAATAAAAAAACTGATTTTACAGCACATTTCCTTTTCTACTAGGCTCATTCTGACAGTCAGCATCACATCTAATGCATAATGGGACAAATGGTGCAAACAGACTTGAATTAAACATTTACATACGTGATTTATGTGCTTTAACACTAAGTAAAATAGGAAAAATGGAAGTTGACAATAGATTATTCCTTCTAAAATCGCCCAAATTGTCTTACATTCAAACTTCTTCGCTGATTTAAGTGTTAGAAAATCTCAGTCACATCTTTGGCCTACATAAAAAGAGTGTGTGTCTGTAAACATCTGTCAACCTGCAGTGAAGCAGGAGGCGTGAGAGGCAGATACGCACACACACACACATACTTTATTAATCCCTACAGGGGAATTATGTCGTTACAGCAGCCGACAACATTCAAACCATCTTATCATCAATCAGTGGAAAGATAGATAAACATCCATAAAAATGCACAAACTGGTGGTTTAAGTATTACCAGGATGAAGAAAACTTAGATAAAATACATAAATCATCAGTAAACATATAAAAATAAAATGAGTTGAAATTACACTCGTTAAATCTGCATCATAATTCAAATCCGCAGTTCAATCATCCTGCATTAATGTCTGATCGTGTGTGTGTCGCCTCTGTGCTGCTCCCTACTGATCCAAGTGGGCACAACAGCCATCAAACATCAATCTTCATATATTTGCCTTGTGCGTTGGGATAAATGTCTCCTCACATTTATAATCTCAACCGTCGGTTCTGATATAACTTGTTTTGGAGTGAGCATTACAGGAAAGCTGAGTAAAGCCGTGAGTAACGCTGCGTCCCGGCTGGCTCATGGCGTCCTGTTGTATGATTCATAATAGCCCCGAAGTGAGCTGGAACCTGGATCTCCTCTGACAGCGAGACAGAAGCAGCTGTGGCGTCACCCAGGGAAACGACCGGCGACTACAGATTGGCAGCGCGCGACTTTCCCAAGGTCGCTGGAGCGGCAGCAAAGGTCATTTCATTACAGTTCACTACCGACTACACGAGTGTCACACATGCCCGGGGCCACTTTACACAAAGCCTCGGCGTCCGGCTGAATCCCTGGGAATGTTTCCCGAGCACAGGCTGACATTTGGTATTTTCTCTGGGAGTTTAATACTTTTTTTTTCTCCTCCTCCTTCTCCTTCCTTTTCAGGAGCAAGTGTCCCGTGCAGATTAAAAAGAGCGCCGGCTAATAGAACCCAAAAGCCATTCCAATTCAAAAATGTAGCAGCAAATCCAACCCCCCCCCCCCCATACACACACAGACACACACACACCCTGCACTTGGAACCACTGCGCTGTCACTTTGACAGGCCGTAATACTTATTAAGCCGACAATGCTGTGATGACTGGAGCTGGGCAGAGAGGGAAACATTTCATGGGGATGTGGGTGCGAGCCGTGGATATGGCGAGTGTGTGTGAGATGGCGTGTGTGTGTGTGTGTGTGTGTGTGTCTGCCAGTCCCTCCCGACCTTGTGAGTGGTTTTATGAGTGGAAGAGGTGATAGTTTTTTGTCAGCATAAACTTATTGTGCTTGCTGCTGTAAAAGGATGATAGCCTGACTCTGCAATGTCTGGAATATAACCCCCCCACCAACACATGTACTCACTCACACACACACACACACACACGCGCACGCACACATCACACACACTCTGTAAATTTCATCTCTTTATCCTTCCCAGCAGGAGTGGAGCGGCTCCACTCTCTGTGGGTGGAGAGAGTGGGAGATTAGAAGCTGCCAGAGTGCCTATGAGCTGTGGGGTTTGGAATTGTTCTAGTAGAAGTGGAATGGTGAAAGTATTTTGTCTGCATGCGTGATCCGATCATTGTTGGCATCTGGATGCATGTTATATCATCCTCTGGTCTGGCTGGAGATTCGCAAAACAGAACAAAGACGAACGGACCCACACACCAGAGACCTAAACTGAAGACATATAAAGGATCATTCAGGGTCCGTGTACCTTCTGTTGTTTGGATTTCACATTCAGAGAAAAAACACACAACAGAAATTGATCTAGGGTGTGTGTGTGTGTGTGTGTCGTATTTGATTCTCGCCAGCAGGAATCCTGACACAAGACAGCATAAACCAGCATCGGTTTCTGCGGAGTCCCACAGAGGTTTACTGAGGGAAACAACGGCGTCAGGAGAGTGTGTGTTCGATAGGTGAGGACTTGTGTGTGTGTGATAGGTGGCTGGGGTTTTGTGTCGTCTACACTCAGCTGGCTGTTTTTTATCCGTTTGTTGTATGTTTCCCGCCGATCATGTTGTCCTCCCTGACCTTCTTGTTTCCCTTAAATAGGACGTGCTTATCCGTTGCGCAGGTTTCAGGCGAGGTCGTGTATTCGCCCACGAGCAAGCAAACCTTAGCTACACTGCTCTCTGTGATTTGAATTTCCTGCTCACGAAAGCGAAAAAGTGTAAAAACAGAAATTTGAGCCACGTTTCTAAACAGTGTGTGTGAAACAACAGGAGGTTCACAGACCATTCGCTGGGCTAAATCCAATGTTTTATTCTCTGCTCAGACCCAGCAGGAAAGCACCCAGAGGGACACTGAGAACCGATACCGTCACAAGAGGACGTCAACACTCCCAGTGCCGCGACACTCCGCCAACCAGCCAGCCAGCGTTTGTCCTTTCTACTCACTCCTCACGTTGGCAAAGAGCACCTCCATTACCCAGAGCCAAGACCTGAGGCCCAGCATGGGACCTGACCCGTGAAGACCTCGACTCAAAACCCGCCAAACGTCTAACTCGACAGATAGTTCTCTCTTTGTTGCTCTTGTTCATGGCAACCGGCGCTTCCATGGTTACTGTTCTGTGTGTTTCTTTAGGAGAAAACTAATCTGACGTTGGTTATGACAAAAATAAGACCATTTTCTCAACCAAGTTAGAGGCACAAAGAGCAGCAGAGGTGTGTATCAGATCTGACTTTACTGGTGCATATAATACAAAAAATGTTCAGAACTCTTCCAGCTGGTGAGATTAATGCAATTTCCACATATACAGGAGGCAGACAAAGGCAGGAGCCAGGGAACTTCTTGATTCTAGAACATTCCTTCACACTTGAGAGATTTTTACATTTTTCTCTCATCATTCATTATTTAAGGGTTTGGCAGCGATGGAGTTTCACCAGCAGAAATGCGTTGGTGCCCAGCTGAAAAGCACTTTCCTCCCAAATGAGTGAACGGAATGTGAATTGAGAAAATATAATCTCTGTATTCCTGCTGTTTATCTGATACTGTGACTAATTACTGGCATCATGCTTTAATTTGCAACCAGCTTGAAATCGTCTCTGTTAGAACAATAACAAATGTTGATGTTTGAGGACTTTGCAGCCTGCAGAAGTCTCCTAGGTTTGTGATGCGAGCGGGTAGATTTGCCACAGATAACGTGTCAGCGCAGCTCCGTGCTGTCTGATCCCTGATCCCCCCTGTGGGGAGGTTGAAAGGTCACCTGCTGCGGGTCACGTTTATCCTGGACTGCTAATGTCAACCCACCGCAGCCCAGAGCGCCCGGATGACATAACATCTGCTACCGCTGACATCCTGCGAAGACTAAAATGCGAGTGTTCATCTTATGAGCTGAGTCATCTTGTACACTTGCTAAACTTAACTGTGAGGCGTTTCTTCCCCCTCACACACAAACCGAACGGAGAACCTGCTGCCGTCTTCCAAAGCAGCTTCCAGAAACAAACAGAGGAATGTTTCATCCTAAAGCTGGAGGTATATAGGACATTTTGAGTCTATGAGTTGGTTCTCTTCCGTTTCATCTCCTCCTCTGATGCTAAAAACAAAATGTTATTTATTCTAAAGCCTGTCAAGGTTATTTCTGGAAGGAAGTCACTTCATAAAGAGAATAACTGTTAAAAGCTACATGGCAGTGGCTTCCTACACTTCATTAGAAGGTGATACAGGAAATAAACTCAGTGTGATGAAAGTGATAATATCGACCATCACTCTCCCCTCAGGTCTGTTTGTTTGCGGTGAATATGCGATTGCTTTCTGATTGACTGAGCGATGAGAGATCTTAAGAATTAAAAGCACGGGGGGAAAGAAAAGACCCAGTTGTGCTTGGCGCCTTAAAATGAGCCGAGCGGCCGCTTTAAATCTAGCATGAAATAAAGTATTCATTCTTTGATTGCATATCTCCTCATACAGAAGGTGACCGGGGCACCACTGCGCCTTAACAACCTTGTAATGATCCAAAACCTCTGCAATCTTACGCTGCTGATGCATGACTATATTATCATTTTAAAAGCTTGTTGAGCTCCGGCGCGCGCTCGGCCCTCACCCAGGATAAATGACACCCAGCCGTCTTCCTCGGGAGGTTTGACAATTCTCCACATTCACAGTCGGAAGAGTTTTCAACAAAAGATGCGACGGTGTGCTGGAGCCCAACACAATCACGGCAACGTTCAGTGGAAATGATTAAATGGCTTTGGTTTGTAGCGGTTTTAAAACTTAAGTGTAGGTGCAAATCTGCACTCCTCTGAGACGCCTTAGGAGCAGCTTCCCTCTGCTGCTCTGCTGGCTCCCACAACACATTTACACCTGCAGATGTAGACACACCCTAACACACACACACACACACACACACACACACACACACACACACGCCACATGCAGCGTTGGCACTTACTACCTGTCACTCACCTTGCCTACTCCTTGGGCTCCAGCGTGCTGTCGTTGCCTAGGGTAACACATGAAAAACACACAACAGACATTATTATGCGTTTCCTCCTTATTACTGGAACATTTCTATATCTTGGAAACTATTTGACAGAGGACAGACGTTGCACACTGATCAGTAACCCTAACAACAAAATATTCCATCGAGAGAGTGGTGAAGGTGGAGAGAGTAGTTACTTTGTGTAAATCATGTTACTCATGTAACCTCTGCAGGCTCAGATACACACACAGTACAGTACATAGTATTAGTATGTAGTACACATTTAGGATACAGCACTTATAACTTACTCCATTTATTCCTGCACTGGCGAAAAAAAATTGGGTTGGAGCGTGTTGGAAAAAGCAGGACGCTCTCTCACGCTTATTGAAGGCGCGGAGCTTTCGATTGCTTCGCGGCGTGAGAGCGTCGACGCTGCCGAACTGCAGCTGCGTCTGAAAAATGAGAGTCCTGAGAGACGATGTCAGAGGCAGCACCTGCACGCCCAGCCTGAGTAATGCACCCAGACCAGGGGGACACCTGCTGTAGCCTGTACATCTGTGCCGTCACACACACACACACACACACACTCACACACTCAGACGCCCTCAAGTGGACACATACGCACAAATGTACACGCATATATGCAGGCATACGCATGGCACCTGCAGGGCCAAAATAAATGCCTTTAATTGGAGTTGGGAGGAAGAAATCATCCGTTAGATTCAGGGGGAGAACAGATTCTTCTCCTTTATGGCTGAGGCTCTGGATGGGGAGGGGGTAAGCCACTTTATTAGGTATTCACAGAAAAGCCATGCTGCTGCCAGTCTCCTGAGAGCGAGCGAGCGAGCGAGCGAGCGGGTAAAGGAAAGAGCAGAGTTTATTTGATCAGAACAGAGCGGCAGTCGTACGCTTCGTCTAGTAATACACGCCGTCTCACTGTAATGATGCCGGCTGGAAGTGGGACAATAAACAAACCCCGCTTTACGGGGATTGACTCTCACTTTGCACAAAAAACGAAAAAAATGAAACAACATCCCCGTAGCTATAAGCGCTTCAATTATTGATCGGCTTCATCGGATTGGCTGTCAGAGTCTGGAGTGAAGATTGGGCGGAAGGATCTCCTCTGAGCTCCACACTGACAATTTGAGAGCAATTACACAAGAGGACGCCACGCTGGGAACGTGAGTGAAGGGGGAATGGAAATGATGCTATCGTCTGTGTTTGTTAAGAAGGTAGCGACGGAAGCAGTATATCAAGGTGAACAGAGCCTGAAGGTAGATAGAAGACAAGATAGAGAGAAGAGAGGAGAAGAGAAGAGAAAGGAAGAGAGCTGTGTGTCACTTTTGCATGTTGCCTCTCTCTCTCTCTCTCTCTCTCTCTCGCACGTCCAGGTCTGCTCAGGCTGCCCAGGCAACGTTTGCACGCCCACCTCAGCGCCTCACCTGTGCATCATCGCTCTGTGCACAATCTGACGTCTGACATGAGTCACGCAGTCATAACGGAACTCTCTGGGCTCTCAGGATACCAGGATTTGGTCAATTAGAAACAGGAAGCTGCTGTTTCATTCGCGGGTCTGCATTCACAAAAAATTCATATGCAGCAACAAAACAAAACCCTCTTAGAAGAACTTTTGGATAGAAGCACACATTGGAGGCAAAACAAGGTGCTGTCTGTCCTCCAAACAAGAACAGATGAGCATGTTGTTTTACAGTGGTAAACACAGTAATGTCCGATAATTCATAATCACTCCTTTGTAGCGTTAAGGGAGGATGTAAAACTGTAAAACTCTCTCTGTTTTGTGTAATTGTTTGTTTTTTCCTCCCCTTTGTTTCTTTGTCTGTGTCTCCCTACCTGTGTTGTCGCTCCTGGCAGGGCGTGTCTACCTGCTTCCCGCCATCCACACATCTGATGCCCATCAACAATCCATTACTCAGCAGCTGCAGTTCTTCAGCTCCACATCATCCAACCACTCTTGGCCAGACAGTTCTGTCAGTAACACGGTACTTATGTTAGGCTCAGGATATGCACTACTCTGGTTTTTGTGAGCGGATAATTCATTGTTCCCATTTTCCTGGACGTCGAGAGCCACTCTCTTTCGCTTCAACAACTTTCTTCCTGTCGTCCGGTGTTTTTGTGTCCACATATTTGTGTAATATACAGATAACAAGATCGAATAAGATCGTAATATATCAATCACAACAAAAGAGGTTTTCATTTTTACCATGGACGTCTGTTTTTATGAAAAACTCAGACAAGAGGAGGGAAATGCACAATAACACTGAGGGAAACAACAGTAAACAAGCCTGGAAATGAAGGTTTACGAATGAGAGAGAGGAAGCATTAGAGTGACGTCAATCACCCTTAAAGCTGATGGAAACTTAAATGTAAATGGACCAATATGTTAACGCGCTGATGAAATCGCAGCAGAGACTAAACAGACTGCTGAGATGTGAGCGAGTGCAAACGTGGAAAAAATTCAAACTATTCACGAAGCGTCAAATAATCAAGAATATGCAGAGACCACCAGGTGGGTAAATACATGTGGAGGAGCTTCACTCCAATCATTACGTTTACACGCCCCAGTTAATTGATTACCAGTTACATTATCTATGTATTATCCCATTATGATGTTAACTTAATGTCAGAAACATTAAGAAACATTGCCTTAATTGAGTCTTATGATCTGATAATGAAGCGAGGAAGCCTGCACGCTGCTCTGAGGCGTGGGTGCATGGAGCAAAGTTGTGAAGCTGTTTTTGGGAGTTTGGGATGTGTTTGACACTTTTTTGTCAACAAACGAAACATCCCTACCTTCTCACCTGTTTAGCCACACCCACCAAGCACTAGCCAACCACAGGGTGTTTGGCCCCAACATGAGAGGCGAGCAGGCATGTCAGGGGCATTTTAAAGCCTTAGTCCTAAATGTAGGGTGTTTGCATTCAGTGTGCACAGGTGCTGCGGAAAGGGAGAGAAGAAATGGATCTGCGTCTTTTATGCAGTCAAAGCTTTATATTGATATACCAACAAGACTTTGAGGAGCAAATACGTGTATGATGTTTTGAATGGATGTTGACAGATTAATATTCCACGTTTCAGGCTTAATTCCAGTCAGATCCGCTTCCAAAATTAAGATTGACGTGCACCTCTTAAATCCAATCTACACCCGTGCTGCATATGTTGGTTCATAAGATTGTTTTCCCAGGATACAACTTAATTTGATTGGAGATCTTGGTGATCTTGATTTTGTAAGTGTACACTGTAATACGGAACAGACAGTGTTCAGGATTACCCAGGTACAAGAAGATCAAATCATTATCTCAAAAACTACTTTTTCCAGTAGCTTCACGTTTTTTTTTAATAAACTACTATTATTTTTTATCATATTAATCTAAACATTCTTAAGGGAAGTGTAGTTTATTTAAATGTATTGATATTTGAATGACACAGACATTGTTTCCCATGATTTGTACAAAATTTGTCATATTTAGTTTTCATAACTTTCCTCATTTTCAGACAAAAATCACTGGGTTGTTAAATTTTAGGTGTAAAACAGCAGAAATATTTAATATTCAGCCATGAAGTAGCTTCAATGTAATTAGCTGCTTTTGCTTGCAGTGCAGCTACATGTACGTACATTAGAGTACATTAGACAGTAGCTTGGCTTCAGCTCAATTACTTTGAATGATTTGTAGCTGAAAAGCTTAAACGCTTCCCTAACACTTAATGAAAATGACTTGTTTCTCACGTAAATGTTGAACATATAGGAAGAAAAAAAATCTCATCTCAGAAGCTCATAGGAGGCCTGCGTGTGTGTGTGTGTGTGTATGTGTGAGATCGGCAAATCACTTCCCTGTATTCAATCAATCCCATGTTCAGGGTTCAAAGTAAATAGTTGAATAAATAAATCAGGCCAATCCACCAGAGGTGCAACGTTCCCAGCATGCACTGCTTCTGAGCTGATGAGTTTCAGTCGACACCCTGTTCTCCTGTAGGTTGACCACTCGGGGAAGGCAGGTGTCTCTCTGTGTGTCTAACACACACGCTGACAAAGAGAACCAGTGTGTCAGTGTGTCTACATACTGTATATGTGTGTGTGTGTGTGCGTGTGTCAGTGTGTGTGCGTCCATGAGCTTGTCAGGAACACAACCTCGTATTTTGTGAGACACCTGGAGCCGAGAATTCTCGACCCATTTATAACCTCATTTGTAGCGGGGCCGCTCTGATTTGCCAGCATCCACCACACTGTCAATGGTTATTCTGCAAAGGAAGTTGTAGAGAGGCGTTTGGCTGCCACATCCCATCTGTTTAAGCTAATTATAAAGAGGCAACCACGGAAGAAGCGTTCCATTTAATGATTCGCATGGCAGGGAGGATTTGGGAGGGAATCTTGTCTTGAGGGGACATTCACCCAGTTGCCTGCAGGAGAAGATGTGTGTGTGAGGGGAAAGAATGAGACAAATGTGGAGGATTTAGACAAAGAGGGCAGGTGAAGGTAGGTGGGGAAGGGGGTGGACAGAACGATAGAGTTGTCATGGGAAAAAGAGGAATAGGAGGAGGACGAGGATAGAGGCAGACAAATCCCTTTGGTGGCAGCAGAGGGATTTTGTGCGGCACAATGGGACCGGCCTGATGTGTGAGTGAGCATGGGCCAAAACCAACATGTGCAACTCACAATTAAGGCCCTAATAAATTAGGACACGGTTAGCGGCAAATAGCGTGACAAGGCGGCGTGTGGTGGGGGGGGGGGGTGGGGGGCTGAGAGCGACGGGTCCGGGGCTATTTGGGTTACGTGCTGGAAACAGACTAATGGGAAGCGATTTGGGGTTGGCCCAAGATATAATTACCGTCCCCACCTCTCCTGTTCAATGAGGCCTGGGCCCCCGGGGAGAGGCCTATTTCAGTCAGGTAATGGAGAGCCCGTGCCCAGGAGCGGATGATCAAATTGTCTGCAGCAATCTGCTTTTTTGCTCTCCTGATTGTCCCCAAAGACGTAAAGAGCTGACCCAAGGATTTTGTTTCTTTTTTCTCCCCTCCTCTCTATTAGAGCCAAGCCAGCTTTAGAAGCAAAGCTCTCCCCTGCCATCACGGCTGTTGTATGGTTGTTGTGGTTGTGTGTGTGTGTGTGTGTGTGTGTGTATTTTTGTTTGTGTTGGAAAAGCTAGCCGAACTTCAGTGTGATTTATGTGTTGTCACGGTAACAGGAGCGTAATGAAGTTGTTCTTGCAAACACATGTTTGGGCTCAGAGGGGCCAACTGCACTGCTGGGACCAAGGAAAATGCATGTATAACCAAGCCGTCAACGCTAACGGAGAGAGAGAGAGAGAGAGAGAGAGAGAGAGAGAGAGAGAGAGAGAGAGAGAGAGAGAGAGAGAGAGAGAGAGAGATGCATACTATCATGTTGACCATCTTTATTGATCATGAGCCGGAAAAGACAATTAAATCCAGCTAATCGAATTAGTGGCTGCCACAAACTCAAAAATAGTGTCAGAAAAGGCAAACCAGGTTTTCCTCGCTCACGTATCGGAGCAATGTGACACCCTGTCTGTAACAGCATCCAGGGTGTAGAATCAATCCACAGATTTACACCACTTCAATCCCATAGATGCGATTAATGTCCTGGAAAAATAAGTATAATATCTGTTTTATCTGTCTGATCAGTGCGAAATTTGCGTCTACCAGCTACCAAAACATATCAGCACGATAACGGAATAATAGAAATCAATCTGTTCTTTGAATCATGCAGACATGTCTTTGTTTTGTTTGTACTGCAGCTTTTCTTTTGTTTGAGTAATACAGATGCATCTCGTATGAACAGCGTCAAGTGGAGTTATCAAAGTTATTTTATATCCATTTATCCAATTATCTATTGTTTGACTATTCCATACCTGAAAAAAAAGCATATTTCCGAAGAGATAGTCCCTTTCATCTCACTATTGGTTGCCTTTGTTGCTTCTCCTGCAGGATTAGACATCGATCTGTCTGCTTCTCCTCTGCAGGGTTTCATTGGTAGAACGTCTGGGTGCAGCTTGGACAGGTCGCCGCTCTCACTTCATACACAGTTACAGATACAAAAATCTGAGAATTGTGTTGGGAGGAGGGAGATGTCCGAACACGTAGAGTTAAACCAAAACAAACTGCAGAGTTGGGTTTGAACCAAGGACCTTCTGGCTGTGAGGTGATAGCAGTGACCTCATAGAACATGGACTATTGTAAAACCTTTTTTTGAAAACCCTTCAGAGCCTGATAACGTCTTCAGAAAAGCAGAAAGCGTCAAGCAACAACTTATCCGGTCCCACCAGATTTATTGCAATTTGAATGGATAGGATGGAAACTCTCTGGCACTCAGGCAGTAAATTTGCCGGGCGTCTCAGGAGAGGCGGGCCAGCACAGTCATTACATCTCAGACAAACATTCTTTTACTTTAATGGGAGGAAGCACAGAGGTCAGTATTAAGCCTTGATTGCGGATCTAGGCGGCCGCTGGCGAGCACTTTGGTCCCGACGCCTTTCATTTGTGCGTCTGGGTATGGGAACTCGTCCCATATGGATCCTGCAGGAGCCGGAACCCAACGTTCACTTCATATCCAGCCCATCACTTTATTATTGCTTTATTTTGCATTGTATACAGAGATCAAATTGGGTCCATTCAACTAATCAATCAATCTAACTTTATTTGTGTAGCACTTTTTTTTAGATAAGATTGTAATGCAGCCAGAAGTGTTTTCTACAGCTGAAACAATATGGGATTAGAATGATATAATGATCATATCACACATTTTCAGTCCTTATTCATCTTATATGATTCTTATTCCTCATACTTGTTGATTCAATGAATATAAATATTCATCAAGTTGCCTCGGCTCATGTAACATTAGTATGCAGCCTGAGGTCCAACTCCGGGTCTGCAGCCCCTGTGCCTTGATCAAAGGCAATGGCAGGGGGACGTAACCTAGCACATACAGGTTTTTGACATGTGGGTGGAGTGTGTACGTCCTCACAGCCTCCATGCATGCACTCTAACCCTACGATACAGCTCTATACACAGGGTCACATCCCACTCTTCTAATTCGCACAAAGGGTCATTACTCTATTGTTGTAATTGAACAGCAACGCGGCTTTGGGTCGAGAGTCAAACACATTAAGAACAACTGCAGTTTTCATTTGGAGAGACACAATTTGCTAAACACCATCATTTGATCCTGCAGGGTTTTACAAAGACTATGAATAACTGACACGGTTTCTGAGATAGAGAGAATGAGAAGAAAGCAGGATTACTGCCTTTGCCCTCCAACATCTGCGTGTGTGGAACGTATTGTACCAGGAAAAAAAAAAACCCAGATAGAGCGGCGTAGATAAATCTATGCCACACAGCGATCACATTGTTAGCTATAATTAAACTTTACCATCCCTGGTGGTTGGTGAAAGAGACCGGGCTCAGTGTAGAACATGTCATACACTCCCTGTGGGTTGTTTGTATTGTCAGTGATGGTTTATCAATAGCCAGGATCTTAATCTCTCTCTCTCTGGCACTCTGGGGTCTCCCGGCCGTTCTGCATCGACCTTTACCAACTGGCATTACAACACCGGTGAATGACTTCTGGTGCGCTGAGAGATTGTCCTCGAATCCCCATGGAAATTAACCTCAACGCCAATGTTGTGCTTCCTATATCCGCTTTAATGGCTTTTTAATGAAATCGTAAAAGGAACCCTTTAAATTTAGCAATTACCCGTAAAACTTTAATGTTCTGGCAATGAGTCATTCAGGCTGTGTTTTTTGGCATGGTGCAGCCTGGAGGGGGAGAAAGTGGCCTCACTTTGATTCAAGGCTACGCATCAATTGTCGTACGGCGAAGAAAGAGCGTGGAGGAGTCGTCGAAGAGAGCAGAGCCAATTAAAAGGTTTAGCAATTTTAGTCAAAGCGCGAGCAGCTGAGCAGCCATTTGTACCCTTGAAACATAATGGCAGCCGCTCTGGCAAGCAGCCGCTATTTGGAGGCATTTCATCAAAATCATAAATTCTGTCCCCTGGGTTCCACCCCCACTTCTTCTTCATGGGCCTTGACATCAGAGGTTAGTGAGAGGTGAGTGTCTCTCTCTATCTTCAGTACAGAGAAGAATGGACTCCCACATGTCCCTGCTGGCCCCGAGGACTATCAGGTTCAGGCATCTATACCTTGAAAATGCTCCCTGTCCGCCGTCCCCTTTCATTCATCATCGACCTTATAATGTCCAGAAGAAATACGTTGCGGCGAGTCCCATCTCTCACCGACATCACAACCCGAGTTCCCCCCCCATCCCCGCCCGCCCCCCTTTGTTCTGCTGCACATAAAGTCCTGTTAATGCTTCCAGGTAGCCTGCAAGACCTGGAGGCTGGAGGTAAAGGCTGATGAAACACAAAGACAACAGCTTTGTTCAAGCTTTGCTCTTCTTTGTGATAAGTGGTTATTTTTGGGATTGTGTTCACGAAGATATTGGACTGCTTCCGTTATTGCATTAGTGTATCTAAAAATGAGATATGAGATGATCCAAGCTATTGCAAATAAAATGAATTACAGGGAATGTTCAACAAAATCCTAAAAATTACACAATATTCCACTGTGGTTCAAATGTTTCACATGCTTTTCATCATTTATTCAGTTTATTTGGTACAAACAATCTCAGCAATATCAAACTGGCCAACGTCCGAGTCCATGTTATTACCTCTGACGCTCCTGCGTTCGGAGGATTTTGGTTCCTCTGATGCTCTTATTGCAGAAATGGCGAGCAAGCGCTGTTTCACAGTTGGAGGAGCTGCGTCTGGCTTCAAAAGCTCTGTGTTTGTAGTCTTTTGATCCTCGTGCACTCGTGCAACATCTGAGTTGTGTATTAAAGAAAAAATGTTGACATTCACGGGTGAGATGCCGCCAAAGGAATCCAGCTCGAGTGGATGGAAAAATCTAAAAGGATTTGAATGAATATGGGCTAAATATATGATGAAAGTACAACCAAGATACAGTTGTAGATGAACGCGATGGATGTAAAAATAAAAGTAAATGGACACTCCAGGATGCCATTGAGTGCTTCACCAGAGGGCAAAATTCCAGATTTCATTACACTAGCTTATAAAATGACTTGACCACTAGGGGAGGGACCTTAGCGCAACTTACAATTGAAACCCATACATTCATTTTTTTACATCTTTACCGCAATGTTACAGTGAGTCAAGGAACTCAAGCTTTCTCTTTATTCCACACAGTGCAGACCAGATACACCGTGTGCACAATTATCAGGCAAGTGACTATTTTGACCATACCATCATTTTTATGCATATTTCCCAGCTCCAAGCTGTATAAACCTGAATACTTATTGGATTTAAGCATATCAGGTGATGTGTATTTGTGTGATGAGGGAGGGTCTAGCCTAAGGAGATCAAAACCCTATATCAAGGTGTGCATAATTATTCGGCAGCTTCTTTTCCTCTGGCAAAAAAGAGATTTAACTGACTCTGAAAAGTTAAAAAGATCACGATCTTTGGCGTGATCACAGAACCATCAAACGTTTTGCTGCAAATAGTCAACAGGGTTGGAGGAAATGTGTTAAGCAAATTAACTGCCAGAGATTTGAGAAGAATCAAACGCACAGCTACCAGGAACCCATTATCCTCAAGTGACTACTGCCAGTCCTACTGACAGACTCCATAAATTGAAGGCTTGTGACTGTTGAAAAGAAGGGTGGCTATATTGGTTGCTGATTTCTTTTTCTTTGAAATGTCAGAAATGTTTTTAAAAATGTTGGATTGTTTATTATTCTCACTTAGATAGATAAAAATAATAAACAAATGAGATGGAACCATGTTTGTCTTTTATATTCTCCAAGGAAAGGCAAAACTTCACTTTTACTTTCTTAAAAATTCAGGTTTGAGGTTTATTAACATTTTGGATTGACCGAGAGCAGTTGTTCAATAATAAAATTAGTCCTCAAAAATACAACTTGTCTAATAACTGCACTCAGTGTATTTGTGGCCAGTGTCTCGTGTGTCTTCAGTTTCTCTTCGAAATCTTCTGGTTGTCAATACAGAGTCGTTGCAAATCTAGCATTCCGCGAATGTGTCATTATTTGTCTCGAAGGACGTGCACCACCAATGCCTTGAGCTCCCAGGATAACCATCGTGTGCGTGTGTGTGCCTGGGTAACGTCCAGCCTACGTATTGGCCTTCAAGCTAACGAGATCCGTCTTAAAGTTATTCCAGGACCGTGCGTCCATCTCCCCACACACGCTGTGATTTATGGTCTCAAGGGGTGAAAAAGCTGAATCTTAAGGACTGTATTATCAACACCCCTACATGAAGAATATGTGCTGCTAGTGTTATTATCATCATCATCATCATCAGACGCCAAGTGTTAAATATGGGTGCGGAGATGTATGTGATAATTGGCTCATATATGAACGCAGGCACATGGATGCAAATTCTCATCCAGTAAGAACTGTCCAAAGGTTTTTCCAAGAATAGTTCCAAATATCACCACAGATGCGTCAGATAGCAAATTAGCAATGACTTCTCCCCCCCTGTCGCCACGGCGCCGCCCCCCTTTCCTCCATGTGTTGACATGACAACAGTTTCAGCGAGTTGTTCATCTCCTTAATTAGTCTTTCTGTGTGTTCCTGTTTTTGCCTCTTCTTTGTTTTTCAGCATCATCTCTCACAAAAAGTCCTAACTTTCATTCACTTTCCACCTCATTATTATATTATGGCTGAATGATTCAACTTTTACTTTCAAAGATTTATATTGAGCAAGAACTCCAATAAGAGCCTGTGTTCATGTTTGTGTTTTGTTCATCCTCATGAATATTTACAAAACAAACTTTTCTGCCTTTTTTTCCAAGTTCATCCATGGTGCCTCCAGTAACATGTTAACCCTTTACACTCTTCACTAAATGTGGTCATTTTCGATCACAATTCAATAATTCTCAGTCAGCATGCCAATCTGAGACTAATTTTACAACACTAGTACAACTAATAAAACTAACAGGACTACAGCTGCTGCTTTTCCTCACATATATACTCATGTGACTTATCTAACTGCATTAGATAGAAAGCCTGATTCATGGAGATAAATGTCAAAGATTAAACTGAAACACTACGAAGAGTTCAAACTCTCAAAACAACACATCTGCTGGCAGTGAGTGATCATCACTCATAGTCTCTACTTCTAACTACTCTATGTATTTTGCTGCCCTGTGATCTGTTTAGTGATCTGGCGCAGCATTTTCCCTCACACTCTCCCACCTGTCAAACCAAAGCCTGCAGCCTGTCAGCATGCTTAAGAAAGCTTAGAGAGACCCACCAGGTGCAGGTGTTCAGCCTAACGACCTACTGCAGCCTCACACACGCTGACGCAATATCAGCTGCGGCTGAGTCAAACACTGAGAGAGAAGAAGAGATGAAACACGATGTTGAGACGGTAATTCGAAGTCACTGAATCTCATTGTGGAAAGAATGGATTAAACCACCACAAAGTCTCAAATCAAAATGTCATCGTCTTCTTATTAAAGTGGATTTCTTCACTACATTTGTATGTGTTTTGAGTTTGCTTTTACATGAAAGGTTGACAACTGCCCTTGTCAATAAAATGTGGAGCCCAAAAAGCAACAAATAGGCTTAAAGTGATCTAATTTCTGGTCTGTTGCACGACTGCTCCACCGCAGGGAGGAAATGACACCAACAGCAGCATTTGCTATATGTAACAACAGCAAACCAAGGGAGTAAAGGTGGCACAATAGGAGCTGCAACACACCAAAGACTCTCTGTGGTCGAGTTGGATGCTACTTGTTTTGCGCATTTTCGACTGCGTTAGCGAGCTGAGCTAACAGGTCAATGTGTGTGTCTGTGTGTGCAAAAGCCTTTGTACGAATGTATCTGGGTCAAGTGATGTAGACAGAACCCTTTGAAATGTACTTGAGCTCTGATTCACAGGAGTGTAGTTTATGTACAGATATGCTATATACCAGTACAGTACAAGCACCACACAGATGCTAACTCCTTTCTTTACGTCATATTATTCTATCTGTGACGGCCCAATTAGTATTGCTTGCTGCAGTTTTGTCTCAAACTCAAAGTCATCACGTTTTTCAGTAGCGACGACTGCAAAGTTCACCCTGAGGCTCAAACACACTCCACCAACACGTGCCCAAACTGAACAATCAGCTCAGTCAGGTTATTTATCAAACGTATCGATTTCTAATGTGTGGAGGTAAGAGCACTAATTTGCTGCATTCTTAATCTCTGCCCCCTTGCCAGTCAGCAGCGCAGTGAATTCTGAGCACATTCGGATGCAATGTTACGTTCGCTCGTCGCGTTCTGGCATGATCACCTAGACGTAAATCACAGGTCAACCAAACGTTGTCAAGTATTTGTCAGAAAATGAGCGCAGGATTTACTGTTTAATGGACAATGTGTTTACTTGTGCCGTGTTTACGTTTACAGATATTGTATTCAGTGTTGACACAGTTTGATGGACAGCCACTTAAAGGAAGTCACCGGCTACTCTGTTGTTTGGCACAGAAACCACCTAGAAACTTTGCACACTTTGGGAAGAAAACTATTAATCATTGTGTCAAACAAACAGAAGTCCTTTGTGCTGCTGCAGCTTTTGGCTTCATCCCTTCAGGAGTTTGATCCCCGTTATTACCCACATGGTCGAGTCTCTGAGTGTTCTTCAGCTCTGGTTTTATTTAAATGATTTCTCTGTGTAATGTTTTATCTTTAATCATTGCTGCCATTGTAATCATGAGTCTGCTGCCGATGCTGATTCTGTGTGTTTGTTTCCACCTGACATCAGCGCTTTGAGAGAGAGACTGTTGGCCTTAATTGTTCGCTGAAGCAGCAAAGCAGCAGCTACGATCTGATGTTTAAGGATGGAGCTGAACTCATTCCTGTTGAATCTTGGAAAGGAACAGGTTCAAAATAATCAAAGTGGGTGGGATACATTTGTTCAATCAATCAATTGAAATTTTCAGGAATTTAAATAAAGATTTGAGGATTTTCTGCTCAATATTCTTGAATTTTTTACCTCATATCAAAAACATTCATGATTCTTCAAACTAATCTGTGTGGGAGGAAAGTCTCAAAACTCTTTCCAACAAACGAAAAAAAAACAACAGAGAAATTAGTTTCTAAAACAACTTCATGTGGGATTTGCACAAAGCTCCAAATTAATTTAGGAGGCAACGTTTTCTTTGTTCCTCTGTTTGAATTTCCGCAGGATTACTCCAAACATTATGAAACAGTTTTAATGAACACTTGAACACTTTGATGCCAATGCAGAAGCAGGAACATGCAAGAGCAGAGGGCATTGTTTTGTGATCGTGCCAATTTCTTCACAACTCATTGTCGTATTCAATCAATACATTTTAAGGACGCCTTTGTCTTCAATATTAGAATAATTTTTCCTGTTATCTTACTGTCACTTCTTTGTCTTTGGGCTTTGGGAGACACATCTTGTTCCGGGCTTGTTGTTTATGTACTCTGATGGAAATACTTCTCGCTTAGTTATGCAATTCATGGAAACATAAATTTGCATTGACAAAACACCGGAAACGCCATCGTCTGCAAACTGACTATGTGGTGTCAATAGTCCAAGGCGAGTGTCAGCGCCGGGCCGAGGATGACTGATGACTTCCTTCATTATCCACCCTGGCATGGTGGAACGGTGAGACCATCCAACAGATCAATGACCGCTGGAATCGTTAAATGTCAACACAAAATGCATTAGAATCAAATAACCATTTTGTACCATCATTAAATATGTATTAATTCCTGTAAGTAAGATGACAAGGTGAATTTATTCAGTGAATTGAAAAGTGCTAATCTCTAATAAGATCCCATGTGCTGCAGTGATTTAGAGCTGCTGATGGTTGCAGACAGTTCAGAGCCTCTGCACTCAGTCAGGCTTGTCATTAAAAACTTCCAATTCTGCAGCCGTTTTTGTAGAGATTCTCTCACCTCAGAGAACCAATCAAACACGTCAAATTATCAAGAAATCAATTGAGTTCAGACTGAATCCCTTTAGATTTAGAGACCAGTAACATGAAAAGGAAAGGGTGCAGCAATTACTGTTACCTGTACAGCAGAAACCCTACAGTGGCCTGACCTTTTACCTAAGCGCTGAGAAATGGACAGTAATTACTGAGGCGGACGCGCCGAATGAAATATATAGATTCCACTCAGCCGGCGAGTAGCCAGGCTCATCCCCTCAACTCTGCAATCCATCATGCCGACGACGACGTGTCATGTGCGTGTCACACGTGGCTTGACAGCTTGGCCAATGTACACGTGAGAGCAGACGCCTCAGCACGGCTCAAAGGTCACACAACCCAAAAGTCATTAGAGCGTTTGACATCCAAAGCTAATGTGACTTCTGAGTTTCTGTTGGTCGTTTGTATGAAGCTGATGGAGGAAGAACCAAGATGCTTTATCGATGTCAGACAGCAATCAAAAATGTGTCTTTTTGAAGTAAGAAATGTCCAAATATTCATCTATCTGGAAAAAAGGAAGGATGGAGTAATACTTTATTTGATTCTGTGTGGTTTAAATATCTGCCCCGGCAATCACAGATAATCAATCATTTATAATTGAAATAATTCACTAATAATAAATAAATAAATGCATATAGGAAAGATGAAATTGCACACACAAATCTAAGATTTCAGGAACAAAGGTAAAAGTTTAGAAACAATCTCATCAATATTCTTCTTCAATATTTTCTTTTCGTATTTCTAGAACATTCCTGATTCTAGAAAACCTCAGTAACCTGTGAGGGAAGAAATACTCCAATAAATCTGTGTAGTTTCTAAAACAAGAGAACAATCCTGTAATTTCATTGTAATTATATCAAATCTAAAGGAATTTTAAAATCTCATGGAAAACACAAAATATATAGATAATGACTGCAGACAGATACAACTCAACTCTGGATCCCTTTTTTCAAACCATTTGATGAGAGACGTGTGAACAACAACAACCACAACACTTCTCTTCCTCTGTGGTAATTGATGTCAATGCTAAAGTGCTTCACTTTGCGTCATTAAACAGGAATCCTATAAAGTGCTCTTCAGAAAGTCAACATGAGCAATAAATAGCATGTAGAGAGCGACTCACATGATCCTGGATTAACTGCAATCATCACGCTTAAGTATCTATTCATAAGTTTGGAGTGATACTTTGCTCAGTGTAAATGGCCCTGAGAGTGTGTGTGTGTGCGTGTGTGTGTGTGCGTCATTAGGTGTGATTTGCATCAGGAGCGCTCCAGCGGGAGAGGAAACATCCAGAACATATATTTTATTATTTATCCATCAAATATCACAGTCTGCATGCCCGAGGATGACGAGCCAGCGAGAAAGAACAAAGTAGAGAGAGCGAACGTCTGCGCTCGCTGGTTTGGGCTCTTCACCTTTGTCAGCGTTTTCTTTTTGTTCTCCACGCATTCAGCCGTTTTTTCTCTGGCGGAAAGTTTTGCCGTGAGCTGGGCCGGCATTGCCTTTCTTCCTGCTCGCACACTGACAGCACTTTTGCATGCGTATCCCCTGGAGACGCATCTGTGTAGCTGTGAGGTGTTTTACAGGCTTTACTACAGAGCGCCGCTTCTCTCTGGGGACTCGCAGACACACACAAATCATTTTGACGGGTCTTTTTTCTTCCCTTTCTTTTTCCCGCCCACGCACAAGGTATAGACGAGTGGAGATACTTTCAACCTTCCAACGCATGATGAACGCAACATCGGCAATTCCACTTTAACAACCCGTGGCTTTGCGAGCTAATGGTTGGGGGTAAATATTTCTCTGCCAATCAAGATGAGATCAAACGCGACGAATCTACTGGAAGGGGGAATGCACGAACACTTTCAATTAAACCAAATCAGATATCGCTTAAAAGCAGGAAACGCTGCGAATCCCAGGCTTTGCACTTCCCCCTGAGGGCCGACAGTGGCTCAGCTTTGTGTGGTAGAGAGATGCCAGATTCAAATAATGCAAATCCAGCGCCCATAAAGTCACCTCTTGATCACAACAGCAGCAGCAGCACTATGATATGGAAATGCTGAATTTTAAAGGAAGGACCCCAAGCCGTGAGCCGGGTGGGGACACGACGCTGAGCCTCGTTTATGTGCTGAGGGCTGCTTAGTCGCAAAGAATCTGATGTCACCGCTTTTCCTCCGAGAGAATCTTTACTCACAAGTGTGCTGCACTGTGGTAAACGCCTCCATTACATTTACAATAACTCACTTGTAGACGCAAAAATGACTCCCTGACTTCACTCAGCCTCCACACAGATGTTTTCTTTTTCTTTCTTCCTTCCTAATATGTTTTTTTGTGGCATCACCTGATAATCATAACCAAACGTCTGCTGGAAAACCAATATCTAAGGATTACGTTGTTTTCCCCCGATTATAGTGGTTTGCATTCCATCTTAAGTGTTCTACTGAGGCTCCCAGTCAAAATGAATGAAACTCAATAGGTCAAAATTACGAGGCTCTAAAACCTTCCATATAAAAACAGGAGGCTCAGGTCAGTCGGTAGATTGATGGTAGAGAATGAAAAGAAAAGAAATATAGTTTGTATGTACGCAGTAGGAGCAGGCGGCACAAGATGCGGTTCCTTGCGTTTTCGTGGAGACGGGCAGCTCAGTATGTAGATGAGAATGAGTACAAAGAGGGTGTAAAGGGCTCACGAGAAAATGGGGTTAGTCAATGTTTTAAAGCCTTGTAATTTTGTCCTATGAATGGTCTTCTTCGGGGCAATTACATGTCTGTATGTTGAAGGTCACGACCGTCATTCACTCACAGCAGGCGAGAAACAATAGTGACAACATGTTTTTAATTAGCACCAACAGCGCTCAGAGACTATGTACTCACCCTTACGTTAGCCGTGGACATCGTGCCTGCCTATAGAGTCTCTCACTGATGATTGCGTACACTCACACGTTGCTATTGTGGCTCCTCGCTGGCTAATGCAGGTCACAGGTCACACATCTTTTCGGAACACGTCGTCTTCTAGCTCAGGGTGATCTGTGTGTCGTTGCAGTTTCACATTCACACCGTCAGATAACGTTCTCTGGTCCGCACACACTTGAAGCGCCGCCTAACCACCATCTTACATTTGCATCCAGGCTGAGGCTGATTTTGAGTGACTCGTTCTTTGTCAGGAGCTAAAGCGATTGCTTTCGCTTCAATTTCATCAGCCTGGGAGTGAATGACCTTGATGAAGTATGATGCTTCATCAGCTGGAGGAGCAAAATGAATTACTTGTCTTCAATTTAGGTCCTTTCTCGGCTTTGCATCAGGAGATTCACTGCAACACAGCAAATAAGCGCAGACCCCCTGTCAGAGCTTCATTTCCTTGTCATCTCCGATCCCCTGCAGGGAGCTCACTGGGAGCCCAAGCAATTAATGACTTTTTTGGTCATTTAGACGACGACGCCAATGAATTTGTGTTTTTTTCGACGAGCTGACAAATGCATCTCCGTGTGCCTAAGTTGCTTTAGCCCATTACTTGTGATGCGAGGAAATAAAAGGGAATAGCAGAGCGACACTGGAGCTCGCCACTAAACATCACAATCTGTTTCAATTTGCAGGAGGGGTCGCGGGCGATGTTTGAGACGTACCTATCAACAACCATTTGTCCCCTCAAAGTTTTCTTGAGGAAGCGTCGTAATGCTGAACTCACGCCAGACGTTGCCGCCGCCGCTGCTGCTTCAGACTTTCAGACAAATCTCCACGTCAAAGAGAAATCACAGTGGTGCGCCGCAAACTCCCATCAGGGAACTCATTAACGGTAGGACTCATTCAGAGCCGTCACAAAGCAGTCCTCCTCTCGTGCTGACCGTTATGACAGGAAAACGGTGAAAACGATCATAAATCTTTAGTCTCAGAAGGTTTGCGATTGTCAACAGAGTGGTTTGTAAACCTGCAGGATCTCAACTCAGCCTGACACCAGCATACAAGTGCTGATAGCAGTCTGTCGTAACTTTGTGTGTGTGTGTGTGTGTGTGTGTGTGTTTGTGCGTACAGCTAAAAATCAACCAGATGTGTGTTCATTTACTGAAGTCTTTTTAGGAAATGAGTGGCAGCAGGGAAAGTTCTGAGTAAAAGTAAACAAGTTAGAAGTAAAAAGATGATCAGATGAAGAAGGAGGGAAGGAAGGAAGGACACAAATAGGAAGGACAGATGGATAAACAGAATGAGACTGAAAATCTGATTTTGATATTTTATGATGTCTGATTCTGATACATAAGTGACATTTTTTCTTGTACGTTCTTCCCGTTCAAGGCCTTTACAGTGACTTAGTCATGCTGTGTTTGGGGCAAAATGGGTAATTTGTAAATACCGAATTTACATCTTGGTAAATTACAACTCAACAGACGGCCCTAATTATATTTACAAGTTATAAACTGGGAATGTTTGGTGCGATTCCACTTTACGAATTGTGGCTTAACACAACATGGGAGTTTTTTGGGCTGCGAGAAAAATGGTGTGTCTCTGTTTTAGTCCTCTGAGACCTCCAACAACTGTGTTTGTATTTCTGAACAAAAAAGAGCCATAGCAGTGTTAAGATCTCCTGCACCTCTGTGTTTACACTGCTGTGCTTTCTTCAGGGAGGCGCTCCAACGCCCTGAACTCGTACGTGCCGCTTTACCATCTGGTATTTAGCACCTTCAGATGAGCTCCTGAACGCAGCATCAGATACAACAAGTGTTGAACAAAGCAAAATGGGCAACTACTTGCCTACCAGTTTGCTGCCAGAAGGAGACACCATACGACATCATGTGGAGAGGGACTTGATCTCCTTCTCAGGAACTGACGTAGATCTGCTCAATATCCAAAAGTGTCTCATATGTTTGTGTGGGAGGATCCAGAGACTGTGTTAGGAAGTGTCAGGTCAGGTGTGACGTTTGAGAGTTACATTATGTAGTCTGATTTTGGCTCACACTGGAGTTTACATCACCACACACACACTTCCTAGCTGTCACGCACAACAACACAACAACAATGTAAAACAGTGTATTTCCTTCCCTCTTTCCCTCCCATTTATCAAAGTGAACCCCCACATTTGTCTTCTAAATAATAGTCGACTGCAAGATGAAGAAATTGACTAATTGCTGACCAAGCACTTTCCCCAAAAAAGCAATTAAGCATCTTTTTTTTCACTCGGCTTACTCTCCAATTTCCTGTCAGCGTTAAAACACATAAAACAGCAGAATAGAAGATAAAACACGATGTTGTTAGTGGCGCCGTTCACTACCTCAGTTAAACAAAACAGATCTGTTAAGTAAGTCATAAATAACAGAAGTCACATGGTAGAGATTCTTATAGATTCTGTGAATAATGCAAAGACCAGGACTGCAAATTAGAGAAGCAGCACGTTTGCAGTTCACACAGACGTTTCCCACAAAAACCAAGGAAAGGGAAGTGGCACATCTGCACATTGTGTCCAATAATTAGACCCCACAGGACTCATTCTGTGTGTGTGTGGTGAGGACTCAAGGAAGGTAAATCTAAATGAATATGGTAAACAGGAGTCGGCCTTTTAAGAGTGATTAAATATGTATTAGCCTTTGTCTAACTCAGTTTCAGTTCTGTTTTCATTACTGTTCTTCATTCCTTCATTCCCGTAAAACAGCTAAACACAATGCAGACAAAGCAACTGCAAATGGAGCTTAAATAAGGAGGCGAATGGCGATCGCTACCGGGGCGAATTGGAGCGACAATCTGTGAAGAATCAATGGAACTCAGTGAAGGGCTGTTCCGTTTGCGTCTCTGTTTCCTCAGGTGTCAGAAAACCTGCGTGGTGGATGCTGA
The DNA here is from genome assembly GCF_046128005.1 of Genypterus blacodes. NCBI lineage: Eukaryota > Metazoa > Chordata > Actinopteri > Ophidiiformes > Ophidiidae > Genypterus > Genypterus blacodes. Next base: position 1,424,154 of record NW_027466874.1, read on the forward strand.
GGCGAGTGAGAAGATGAAATGCTGAGCATGTTTTATTAATGGACTGCGGTGCCTCCATGGAATGTTGGAGAAGAAGCACACAGGTATGGAGGAAGAGAGCAGCTCCATGTCCTGGGGCTCTGTGATGGAGCCAGCAATCAGACTTTGCTGGCATGGGAACATCTTTGCTGAACTCACAACTTCGCCAAAGCAGACACACTCTGAATTCATGTGTGGCCTTCCGCCCAAGTCCGTCACCCTGTCTGGCAGCGACGGCACCAAAGCAAATTACACATAAATGTTACGATTAGGATTCAGAAACAAGAGCGGACTAACTCAGGAACTTATTTCATGGTTCTCCCCTCCCTCCCTCCATCCCTCCCCTCGCTCCCCCGCCTCCATCTCTCTCCTGCTATATCACAGGCTATTTCCTCTGCAGTGCTGCTGGCAGTTAATTGGACTGGCAATGACAAATACGAAATTGTTGGAGGCCATTACTTCCAAGTCATTAGTTAAAGGTGGGTGGATTGCAGTTTCATTGAAATCATCTGCGCCACTCTTTGAGTCATTCTCCTCTGCTGGTGGGGGGTTGGACGGGGGGGGTTGGACGGGGGGTTGGACGGGGGTTGGACGGGGGGGGGAGGGTCACTGCAGCAAAGAGCCGTGAGCGATGGCCTCTGTGCTCCACCACGAGGTACCGGGCGAGCGGAGAGGAGAAAGGAGACTTAAAGAGGTCACTGAGAGTTACGAGGAGGCGGCTCTCCAGGCTCCTCCGATGTCACTGAATCTGCCATTTTGAAACTGTAATTTTACTTTAATTACCTTGAGTCAGAGAAAAACAATACTTATGCAAATTCACTGTGTAAGCGTGTGGGTGGGAAAACCTTTTGTTCTTAGTTAAAGCCTGTATGGATTTTGTTATTATTCCCTTACTCCCTTTAATCGTTCCCAATAATCTAATTTTATAACCATGTTTTCCTGTTTTTATAAATGTCATTTTTTAATCACCTTTTTATTCTCATTTTTAATGTGAGATATTTTATGTTCAGCACTTTGAGCTGCATCTTAATGTATGAAATGTGTAATATAAATTAAGTGTATTCTTCTTCTCATTCGGGTATTTCCACACCTCCATGCTTTGTTGTTGTCTGACCTTGGGTTAGTGTGCCCCCATGTGTTCATCTACTGATTGATCTGAGACCAGTTCCACTTGTCTTATTTGGCACGACGAGGTCATCACCAGATCGACAGACAACCTGAACATCTTGAATTGTAAAACAATCCTGCACCTGTGTTCGGATTTGGATCCGCCTGAAAATTGAAAGAACTCTTCCCCGAGTCTGGACTTCCCACTGAGAGATTTGTAAAAAATCACAAACAAACTCACACAAACAAATGCCAATGAGAAGCTGCTTGCTGGAGGTAGTTGTGATGATTTGGATCTCTTCCAGAATGTGAATGTGAATATGAATGGTGATGTTCTTACAAATGAATGTGTATCAAACTGAGAAATGAGGGCAGCGGGCGCTCAAGTGGAAAAGAAAAGTAATTAGGTGATCGTTGGAAGATGGAGACAGAAAGATTCAGAGAGAAGAAACGGGACGCTGCCCAAAAGGCCTGAATACAAATGTGAGCCAAAAATGTTACTGCTTCAACCTCAGGGCAAACAAAGGAAAGGAAACATTGAAAATGGTCGGAGGCCAAGAGGAAACAATGGCTCCGCCCCCACTGCGCCTGATCTCCATCTGTTCCCACCATCGGGAGGGGTTTCATATGTTTAATATTCTCCTCTGTTATCTTGGGGGGGCACAGGTGACAACTCCAAGTCCTTCAACTTCACAACTGCTTATGAGAACAGCCAGCACCCCATTAACTCGCCCTGTGCATTCTGCCGGCGTCAGTGCAGGCGGCTGATGATGGGGCGGCGCTGACGAGCTGCGGTCGTGTTCAAACTCGAGCCAGCGTGACCCAGACGACAGACAATATAGAGGCTGAGCTTCTGATCATGCCTGAGATCAGATGAAATTATAACTCCTCTCCTCTGGTGTCTGGGGGCTCGTCTGACCTTGGGCCCTCGTCTGCGGAGCCATTTCTTTATCACAGCGTCATAAGTGTGCAACTTCTTACTTAACAGGGAGAAAAAGCACTTAAACCATTCAAAAGTAACAAATACATAAAAAAATCTTCTGAAGTAAAGCTAAACATGTGTCGCAACGATGCCTTCAAGTACACGGGGAACATGTTCAACAATTCTGTGACCCTTCACCTCTGGTATTTGTAAAGAAACTCCGGCTGCTCCGTCATTTATCTAAACCAAACGTCCACACAAGGTGATGTAAAGTCATTAAACTGTGCTCAGATTTTGGAGTTGTTTGTAACAATTAGCGAGGACCGAGCAGGAACGTCCCCCCCGCTCACACCCACTCGCCTCGTTGTCCTCGCCGACGTTTCCATTAGCGCCATTAAAGTTGGTGCGGGTCCGTGCAAATGAAGACAAATCATAAATATTCATCTTGCACTCGTCTGAACAAATCTGTCACAAAAACATTTTAAATCACCCCAGCAGGATGTAAATCCTCCCTCCTGAAAGTGTTCATTTACAGGCTCATAAATGCAGCATTTAGTCAGACTAATGCTGCCAGCCCGAGCGTCACGCTGGGTGCTGCGGCAGGGGGTGAAGGCAACACAGTAACAGCTTGTCACCGCTTTTTTTCCCCTGCCTAATTGTGGCATTGGTAGAGTTACTTCGCCTTTGTCTCTGAGCGACGCCATCTCAACTCCTCCAGATGATAAACGACGTCGGTAGAAAAGCTGCTCAGAGTCTTTAAAGTAAAGGAAGAATCGACGTGATGTCAAGAGAAGAGCCTCTCTACTAAACACCTTCCTTTCTCTTCACTTGACGACGCTTATGTGCCAAGTGAGTGTATGATGCTGCCAAAGGCTTCACTTACATTCTTTCAGTCCAAAAATACATCAAACTGTGCTATGAATTATTCATTTGAGTTCATTTATTAATATTTTTCATTCGACTTGGACACAGCAAAACTCGAACAGAAGCACCTGCGTTAACCTTCTGACTGGAGTTAGATGGGCTGATGGGTAGATCTTCCCTTTGAGTTCCTTTCTACTCCGTGACATCATACAAGCGTCACGTCGGTCAGGGACACTGTACTTAACCGTACTGTAGCTTAAAAACCGCCAGTCTGCTCCCTCAAACCATTCCTGACCCTTCCGCTTTTGAACTTTCAGCAGCTATTGCATTGTATCATTTGAATTAACACACGATAACCATGGAAACCACCATGTCTGTTTGCATTCAGTTAACACCAAGTACAATTTGGTCTTGAGGCTTAACTTAACACCTTTGCGGCATCACTTTTCCACATGGTTTGGTTGAAGGAAACGTGTTATCGGCGGCTGACAGGTGAAGGCTTTTAAACTGCAAACAATGACAAGCGCTAAAGGCTCATTTGAGGCTGTTTATGTGGGTATAAATTTACACTCCATTAAGGTTTATGTGAACATGTTATGTGTGCGTATGGCAGAGGGAAGTGCGGGTGCGCCCCAGGCTGGAACTGGAGATGTTTTATCATCGCTACATTTCCGATCTCTGAACTGTGCTTCTGCGCGAAGGCAACCTTGTGTTTCGCCTCAACGCCACAACGGCAACAACACCAGCAAACAGATGAATACATGATAATTATATAAATATCACTGTGAAATGAGTCTGTAGGTTTGGGACAAGAGCTCTGGAGAATTTTATGCACAGATCCTTTTTATTTTATTTTTTGTTGAGGGAAGCTGAAGGGGGAGACTTGTACTCAGACGGCGTGGTGGGACGTGTCAGTGTGTGAGCAGCGGCACAGCGGCCGTCTCTCGGCAAGGGAAATAATTGGCTGCGCTGAGCGAAGGCATACATGTCAGTCTTTCCTGGGTGCAGTCATGGCTGCGACGAAGCCGCGCATCCTGCATCATCCATCCGTACGATGCCGCGGCTTTGATGGAGGTGTAGGTGCATCGGTGATGAATCTGTTCCATAATGAAGATTTGCCACGAAAAAACAGGGAAGTTTGGCCTTTTTTTTACTTTGAGGCAACTTCAGCACTTGTCCTTGGGTGTGTGTGTGTGTGTTTGTGTGTGTGTGGAGGCTTGCTTGATGTTAGGATTTGCGTGAGTGCCATTAAGGTTTCTATTATGTTAATGAACGTTGATTCAGTGCCTGTGAGGACTTCAAAGGACTACACAGGAAGTGGAGCGGCGATGTGCAGTGACAGGTTGCTGCAGCAGGCGAGTCGCCCTTCGCGCAGTTTCTCTCACCAGGATTCCTCTGAAGTTCCTTGTGATGGTTCTTACCTAAGGCTAGAGAAGAGGGAGGATGGCTGTTAACAGTTTTAGTAAGAAGAGAAGTGTGTGTGTGTGTATTTGTGTGTGTATGTGCTCCTGGCTACGTTTGTGCTTTGACAAAAACACAAAAAGGCAAAATCATTATTCCTGCACACATTCCCAGAACTTTTTCCAGATGGGTGGAAATTAAAGAGTTGATCCCATGAGTCGACTTGTTAAATGAATATTTTAAGCAACTTTGATTTTAATGACTCACGTTCCGATCAGCAGGAGAATGGATGTGTGAACCCATCTGCGTCGCTTCTTCTTCCTCTTCTTCTTCTTCTTCTTCTTCTTCTTCTTCTTCTTCCTTTTCTTCTTCCTCCTCTTCTTCTTCTTCTCCCGTCGTTCCTCATTGACATCTTCACACCTTGGAGTGCCTGATGGCTTTTCACAGCTTTGTCACATTGTCATATATGGAAGGTACCCACAGCAGAAGCGGGACAGGAAGACACTAATAAGGTGACAAAATGCAGAGCCAAGCATTTTTCTTGGGGGAAAATGCTGCCGCCATGATTTCACACAGAAAAGAAAATTAATGTGTGGCTCCGATCCTGAATGTCATCTGTCCCCGATGAATGTTTCACTCCATACTGCCACTAGAACGGGTTGGATTCTGCCGGATTGACGGGGACAGAAAGTACCAGGCTCTAGCTACAGTTAATACACCAGTGTGGATTCATCCTTTGTTGCCCGCTGCCACAGAGGTGATGGAACATTAGAGTGGACGAGGTAATGAGATGGATCATAATTAGTAATTTGGGAGTAAATATTGCAGTCGTTGGTTGATGTTTGTTGCATTGGCTAATTCCTACAGCTGAAGTTATAAATGGAAAATTTTAATTGCTTCGTCTTTGATAGCTGATGTCAATTAAGAAGCCTCACGGGGATCTGCGTTCATCTCCCTCCTAGGAACAAACGAAGCGTTCGGGGCCAACCGATCCTTCCTTGATTTGTTGTCGTCATGAGCCACTTCACTGTGCTAATGAACTTGTTTTCACTCTCACACTTCCACATTTACAGGAGAGTCATTTCCACAAAACCCCTTGACGTGAAGCTTCATGCATTTCCAACCCACAGCTGTCACTTTAATTCACGACACTCGTCAGCTTGGCACAGAAAACACAACGCTGCTCTTGCCCGTAAAAGCAAAGCGCAACACACGTGCTATACTTAGAAAGGCTTGAGGGAGAACTTTTCAAATGCCGATCTGAAACACCTGCACAGCCTCTACTGCACCATCCATTAGGTCTAAGCTGGTCTCAGACGGCCTATTCTCCATTGGACGAGATCATTAGTTTTGCTTGAGCCCCTATCAGGACATGGACTTAACTATTATCTCACGAGACACAAGACTCCCACCTGCATTCCTGCCCACCGCCTCTCCATCCTTGCCCCTTCCCCCCTTCCGTTCATCTCCTACTGATGCTCCGTCAGCTTCCCCCATCCATTCTCCTCAGCTCGTTCCTGTTCCCCGTGCCTCCTCTCTCTTCGCCGCCTTTCTTTAGTCTCTGTTTTCGTCTCAGTTTCGTCTCCTGTAGGCTGGGGATCAATATTCTTAATATTAATATAGCCCACAACTCCTGTTTTTTTTTAATCAATTTTCTTTTGAGTTATTCTCCTATCACATAAACAAGCACAAACTGAGGCAGAAGCACAACCTCATTAGCGGAGTCAGTAATATGCATTGAAAGACTTTGGACTGGAAGACCTTCTGATGAGCTTCTTTATGTGACATTAATTAAAAGAAAATCCAGTAAAATAGTAGATAGTGAAACTAATCCGACTGAAGTAAATCCTCTGAAAAGGTTCTGCCTAGTCTAAGTACTAGTTTTTAAAAAAAAAAAAAACTCAACCCAGCCCTCTTCCTCTCTGTCCCACATCCTCTTCCTCCCCACTCAATCCTCCTCTCCTGCTCTCAGACATTTATCCAGTCCATTTGCTCTCCTCTCCCCATCATCTCTGCCTTCCACCTGTTCTCCACCTCTTTGCTCTGTCCACTCTCTCCTCCACCTCCTCCTCCTCTCCTACTCTAAGCAGAGCCCCACATTACCCTCCTCCTGCTGACAGCGGGGGTATAGCCGGCCTGTCAGCCCCAAGCCTTAGTTAATCACTCAGCCGGCCGGGCAGTCGGGCAGCTCGCCACTTAGCTCCCAGGACGCTAATAGCAAGACAGGCAGATACTGGGGGGGTTGAGGGAGGGGGGGTTGCAGGGCTCATTAGGAGTACAGGTATTTAAGGAAATGCTCCATTTCAAATCAAAAGATAATTTGTCTCCCACTGCAGTGACGGAGACAAGGTTAGTGTTATATTAGGTTAGAGACACACATGAAGTGGTTGGCGTGTGTGTGTGTGTGTGCGTGCCGGCGGCTGCTCACCCCCGCTTGGCCTGTTGACACTATCAATTTGAGCCCTGATAAATACTTCCTGTGTTTGGATGGCATATGTTATCCCCAAAAGAGAGGCCGGCTTTGCTCCCGGAAGGTGTTTTATGCTGACGCGGTGTTGCTGCAGGACTCAATAAAGCTGAAATATGACCTCCATTTGTGCGATGACATGACTTCAAATAAAAAAGGTTGCTGTCAGGCCTCGGAAGTGATCAATGCCTCTCGCCGGCCGCTTTGTGTTTGCATGGACCAATCAATACACCGGATAAAAAATTCATACCTAAAAGGCAAATGAAACAGTGCAGAGAATAACAATATTTCTTCCCCCCCGGGGATGTGAGGGTTGATTGATAAGTTTTAAGCCTGACACTTGAGGAAGTAAGCAAAGGCTGTGATATTTACTTCCATAGGTTATATAATATTCACCGCAGTCATTGGAGATATGAGGTTATTATATGAGCTACAGAGGCACCAAGGCTCTGTAAGCTGTAACACTCCCACACACATACCTTTGTCTTCCTCGTTGCTAGCATCCTTGGCCGGATTTGGCCTCTCTGACTGAAAGTCCAGAGGTTTGCAATAGAAAAATGTAGTCTCAACCCAAAAGGGACAGTTGGACTGTATTCAAAAGAGACACAGAGAAAAGAGCCTCACACAATACATGAGCAACTTTTCATGGAGTAAGTTTGGTTTTCCATCTCTCCTCAAATACAAATACACAAACAGCACACTGACACACGGCAATAATATTAATTCATAACAGATGTAAAAACCTTTATACTAAGGGTGTGACAGTTACTCATTCACAGTGAATCTATAACAAGGCAGATGACCTTCACAACTCATGGCTGGATTTGATGAAGAAATGCGTCTCCGCCTGTAGGCATCCCATCTTAGATTTGCAATTTGTGATCACAATGTGAGCCTGACTACATATTGGAGAGCTACAGTATCCCATCACAAAGCACTCTGCAAGCAGTTTAGACCTCGCATTGAGAATCAACCTAACGAGGTGAATGAGCGTCTGGGTAACTAAGACAGATGTTAATACGAGGCATAAACATTGTTGTGTATCATACAGGATTTCAATGCAGCCACGCTCAGGTCTCAGTGCCTATAGGAACTGTGAAGACAACCAAACATGGAAAAAAGCTATAGCTGGAATGTTTGGACCTGGAATTGTCAAGAAATCCCTGCAGCATCAGTGCCAGTGGCAAGTGCATGAAGTCGGAAGAAGACAGGACCTTTAAGTTTCTTTGTCCTAATCAATAGTCACACGTTTGCGTCCATATTGCGTTTGACAGAGGGTACAAACCAGAGGCATACCTGCAGGGCTGCTGTATTGCTCTGTACTGTACTGGTGTTCCCGTTGTAGGCCCCATCCCCTGTATTACTGTTGTCCCATATCAGAACTGTCCATTATCAATTAAAACGGACGAGGAAGGCTTGCTGAACACCAAAAATGCAGCACTGCTGTGGCTGCAGAGGCAGTGGACCTGTCACCATGTTGACATTCCTGCTATTAGAGGAACATTCTCAGGTGCAGTGGCTGGCAGTCTCCAGTGTTTACCACAGAGCATCATTAGCCTGGCGTCTCACAGCCTTAAAATGTCATATATCCACAGTAATGAACTGTGAGAGCACACGCTATTCCCAAACTTCCCTGCTGCAGAGCCCACATTAATCCAAACGCTCAAACCCTGCAACTGCAGTCCCTCCACTCATTAACAGTGGCAGATATCAAGATAGGAATAATGAGGAAGTGCCCGCAAGTCAGGACATATATTAAAGAAAGAGAAAGGGAAGGAGAGTGAAAGGAGAGAGAGAGCACACCCTGTCATAAATGGGAAAACACCCCTGAGAAATGGCTGGGGGCTCGGACGCTCTCGTGATGACAAACCGTGCGCGCTTGCACGGTTTGGAAGCGGTGACAGCCTCTTCTGCTCACGCCAGAAACATAATCAGAAGAATGTACGATGCGAGCCGAGCAAAGGAAATGCACGGCTCCAGTCCACTCCGTGTTTGGAAGGCGCGTTTGTGTATGAAACTCCAGGGAAAAACAACATTTTCAAGCAATCTCCCGGTGCAGTGCTGGATGTCAGTATTCATCACACTAGTTTATATGGGTTTGTTACAAAGAGGGTGTTTTTCTAAGGATGTAAACAGAAATCTGAATCCAGGCAGTATTTTGAATTTAATAGATACAGACAGTCGCTTTGAGTTACGCACCTACTTTGTTATCACATTATCAGCGCAGCAGAATTCACTTTTACTGTATATGTAACTCAGTGACGACGGCCCAAAGTGAAAGGAATAATACTGCAGCAGTGTGTACAGCATGTACTCCAGCCAAGTTGTGTTAATTAATTACTGCATTTAATGGTGTCTAACAACCTGAAACAGAGCACTTCATTAGACCTGTACCATGGTGTGCAATCAGTGAGGGACAGCCTATTATCCCCCCCAACATCAAAATGTGTTTTTTTGCCATATTTCTGTACATTCCTGCTTCAAGGGGTGACCATAAAACATAATCTTAGGTGTTTTCTGGCTCCTCCAAACTGTGGGAATGGCAAATATGTGGAATCTGTCTCTGCTCTAAAGGATCACACTTATCACTTACAGGGGCTTGATTAAGGTTGATAAGCTGTGATCCCATCATTGAAAGACAGAACTCAGAGGAGTTGCCACCATCTATTTTTCAACACAAATCTCCTTCCAACTGAACAGGCTTCTGATAACGATTGCTTAAGGGATTTCTAGCAAAAGTTTCATTTCGTCACGGTCCAGAAACCCTCTACAGCAGATATGATGTCATCTTCACAGCCCAGAGCGGCTCTAGCTGAAGCCATTTTATGTTGAGCGGTGAACTGGTACATGCTTGGTTAGCATGTACATCATGCCTGCATGCTGGCCTCCACGGTCCATGTTTGCCTGGTTTCTTCATCTCAGACCCTCCAGCATAACATGTAGATTTTGACGACTTAAAGCTAAAATCAAAACAAGCTAAAAACACACAAGTAATTTTATTAAAGTATTTAAGAATGTAAGGCTAAGCTTATTTTCCTGTGTGTCAGGCTTTGAACACTTTAATAGAACCACTATGCGCAGCTACATCAGCTGTTCTGTAGCTGTATGTCCTTGTTAAACTTCAGATGAAGTGAGGGACAACAGGGGGATAAAACCTTGACACGATAATCATCAAATTATAAATATGTTATTGCTCTTATTATAAGACTACATACCACAGAAATACATCATTTCACACCGTATATTCATATCAAATGAATTATTTCTAATGACAAACTTCCACTGAGCGAAATAGTCCCATTCCTGTTACTGTGTGGTAGCCTAGCTTGCTACTACTACTACACAATAGCAGAGAGTTCAATTGTTCAATTGTTTATTGTGAAATGTGACGTCTTTTAGGAAATAGAAGTTGATGTCTTGTTGCCTTTCAGTTTGAAAACCTGATGTGTCTTCTTGTTGGGTAACGTCAAGAAGACACTGCTTATTTGTAGCTCGCTAAAGGTGGCTGAATGCTGCTCTCAATTCGAAACAGCAACAAACACCGGATGGTCCAGGTCCATCATCAAGGCAATCAATTAATTATTAAGAAAATGATTAATTCTCTCAGCATTCAATCGTTTGTGTCTACTGTTTACTTCTCTGGTGTGTGAGGGTCAATACAGATGACTCATGTTGGTCAGTTCAGCCACAAATCAATCCAAAGCCTGTCAGCATTCAGTCAATTTGTTCTTATATTTCAATATTCTAAAGTTGTCATGAGCTACACAGATGGTTTCTCATTACAGCTCCATGAATGAGATTCTGTCAAATCTTTCCACAGCATTAATTTACAGCTAATGACACAATATTGTCATTCATTTCAATGTACAGCAACTCATTACATTCCTCCACTAACGAGAGAAATGTAATTGTGATGGCGGTATGACAGATGTGGAAGCCACCTGGACCGTGTCTGCCCAAACATAAGGAATTCATCAAAATCCACATTTGTCACATTTCAATTCTGACGCCATTTTCAAAACTATATTCCATTTAGTCCAGATCAGCAAGTGAGTTGTTGGGTTTGTCGCAGTTTTTCTCTGTTTGGTTTGGTTTTACACCGAAGGAATTCCAAGAAAACTAAATTGGATATAGAACTGGGTGGCGTGTGCAATGTGCATGTGTTTCTGCCCAAGCAATATGTAACGGCAGGGAGGGGCAGTCTAGATCCTACAAAGTGTTCACTCCATGCATAAGTCAAGACACAACAAGGGACGAAACTGAGAACGTTCAAGACAAGAGACATCTCTGTTGGGTATTAAACGTCCAGTATATAAACTATAGCACCAGAATGTTGATATTTGAATTAAACTTCAAGACAACGTCTCAAACACCACATACTGCTTCACATTATGCAAAGAGGGAGACGTGCTGGCTTTAGATGTGTGAACAGGAGACTGCAGCGCACGTTGAGCTTGTACAAAAAACGTGCTAACCTACAACGTGTTAATTTGAAGACTTGTTAGGTTGTCTTGAGGCCTATTTGTGCTTTTCTGCCATCACATGGGTGAACAGCAGACGTGTCGAATAAGCTCGATATGTTGAAACCTTTTCGCAGTATCTGCTATGAATAATTAAAATGTGTAGTTCCCTCTGGTTCTAGTTTCGCAAAACAACAGCGCTGCCTTTTCTGTACAAGCAACTCAGATCATGTTCCTGTCACAAACTTTTGAGGCCACCTACCGTGTGCAAATGCCTAAGGATTGGAAATGTACCAGCCTCAGAGGGATTAAAGCAGGTGGGTATGGGAAGAGGCTCACTGTGGTCCAGCAGCTTTGGTCAGAGATCTTACAACCTTCACAGCCGTCGACCACCAGGAGTTTAATCAGCAGCCTTGGTTAAAAGAAGAATCATGCCACACATCAAGAGCACGGTGAGGATTTGTACACAAGCGTAAACACAATATTTGGTTTCTACTCATGCGGTCTGACTGACTGACAGGAGCTACTCGGGCTGAACGATTCTACATCCAATCTCGACTCCAATCAGTTTATCTTCCACCCAGTCCTCAGTCTGACAACTCGCTCCTCATCTCTCTGCCGCATCCAGTCTTCCGTGTCTCATGCGGTTGGAGCAAAAAGACTCATTTACATCCAAGGCAACGCTCATCGGGCTTATCCCGAACATTCCCGTGGCAGCTGCAGACTGCTGGCTGAGGAGATTCACTTTTGAAAGTGGCTTATGTTAAAAGTAAAATGAACCAGAGGGAGAACTGACTGGAGATCTAACAGCTTCCCAGATATACATTAATGCCAATTCAACAGAGGAAGCAGCTCAGACAGCAGATGCTGGATAATGAAACATCCCATCCAGCAGAGTTCTGTTGTTAACAATTAGCAGCGTCTGACTGCACTGACAGAGCAAGCCACAACAATCAAAAGCACCAGTGTTAAGCAATTCACTCAAAGTGTTAAGTAAGTATTTAACATTGCTCTGTGTCTGTAACAAGTAAATTACTCAATGATGTTAGTGTAACAATAATTTGTTCAAATAGTGGTTATTTGCTGTTAATGGTGGGTTATCCGCGTTTATTTTGGTTGAACTCAAATTCCAGCAAAATTACAAAAAATACAACAAAACAAATATTTTCGGAAATATTTAACTACATAATTGAATGATTTCTGTTCGTTGAAAAGCATTGTAAGTAAAAATAGTAGAAGAAAAAAATAAATTTTTACAAGGCATTAGCATCATTATAGCATAATAAGCACATTTCTATTTGGGAATCCACAAGATACATTTCCAAGATACCTGTTATTGTGAACAAATCTTTTATTCAGCTCAGCTCATGGTCAGCAACTTTTCGCCCTTTTTTGCCCACGGGTTGGCTGAGCCTGATGTATTGTGGGTAAACAAGCATTGGAAGCAGCAGCCTGAACACATCCAGCACAGCCCAGAACACTTGAACATTTCTCATTAAATGCCACCACATCTTGCTTTAGCCTGTCAAAGTTAAGCGGTGGTGGGGCATCAGCTTTGATTCCTCTCTGCCCTGGCACCAAGCAGCAGATCCACGCGCAGGGCGCCGGCGATGGGCAGGTGCAGGAGAAAGCCTCCATAATTGGCTGGCTGGCGTGGACGGGCCTCCGGTGGGGCTGCGCCGCGACTCCAGAGGAAGACACACAAAATGAGCTACTGCATCAAAAATTGAGGTTGGCAACCTCCGTGCACGTCTGGGTGATTTTTCAAATGAGCATTTCTCAGCCCCACAGGAACCCTCAGTGCTCTCGCTATCATAAGCAATTGGAATAGAAATGGACAGAAAATAGTTTTTTTTTTTCCTGGCATGCATAAGTAGGTTGGGCAAGAGGGCAAGCTGTGATGTTCAAAGTGTGCTGGATAAGAGGGCAGGAACAAAAGGAGATGTGGGGGTTTATTTATAAGGAAACGAGGTTAGCGTACTTTGGTTGATGCAGTTTTTATTTTCCCCCAGCGAAGCGTTTTCTCTTTCCCGATTTCTTTACAGGATGGAAAGAGATCAGAGAATTGGCTTTGACTCCTAATAACAACTGCAAGTGCTGCACCGCGCTGTCCTCCCACCACTGACAGCAGTTTGAAAGGCACCCGAAGAAAAACAACATCCATCCATCCATCCTTCCATCTATCCATCTATCCATCCATTCCTCCTCCATCCAGCGGAGGGTCACAGGGGGGCTGGAGACACAGTTTTCCAGCTTCTGACGCACTTTCATATGTTTGATAAGAGGCTCGTCGGGAGTGACATCCGTCAGTCGTCTTTAAATCCAAAGTTCTGGTTAGCAGTTGTAACTTCTGGAGTCTTTACATGTATATACAATTTTACTTTTCATCGATTATGTTTTTTGAATATTTCAATAACAAACATGGCATGAAATCAAGGCATGAAAAAGTACAATAAGGCATGAAGAGCAATAAACACAAACAGCCATGGATTACGAATAACATGTCAAACAGACGAGGGAGAGACAGACAGACAGAGAGAGAGAATGATACAAGCACAATACAGTCCAGTCCTATTAGTGGGAATGTCTCTCATGTCTGCACATATCTGAATAGCACTGAAAAATCTCACTTCAAGATGTATGTGAGTCCTGGGCAGGTCCAAGAGATCCTTCAGAGGACATTAATACATCAGAGTCGTCCTGGGATCAAACCAGTGTGGTCAGATAAATACAAGCAGGAATGCCTTTGTTTCATCTGTTGGCTAGCATTTTAGTGAGGACCTCACTGCTTCGATCATTTCCTTTGTTGTAGTTTCTGCATTCAGCTCTCACTGTCAGACTTGTTAAGTTGAGGAATATTAAGCGATTCTGAAATGTGATCTGGGTTCAGAACAGCGTTGGAGGAGTGTAACTCCTTATGAAAGCGCCTGCAGCGTTCATCAATGCCCTCAGGGTCTGAAATGTATGTGCCAGTTTCAGATCTGATCTTGATCTCACCCGCTTCACTCACAACCAGTCTAGCCAAGAGTTTGTCTGTCTCGCTTAGTTGTTTAGTCTGTGTACTCATATTTAAGTTTATTGTTGCTGTGAACTGGAATGACGACTGAATAAAGGTCTTCTCTAAATAGCGACGCCGACTCTTTATTTCCATGAGATGCTTCTTTTTAAATTTCCTCAGGGTCGATTCGTACGCAATCACAAAGCCCTACGTAAGCGCTCAGACATTTGAAGATGAATCATTTACCAACAAAAGGTTTTAATTAATAATAAATAATGTGGTCAGGGTGATTGTGAGGTTTCATATTCTTTTGTATTTTGGTCTTTTAAAAATGTCTTTCCACATTTCACAGATTTTCTTGTACTTAATATGGAAGAAATGTCAATTGTCCTATTGAACTATTTCATTTCTTCTAGAGCAGCTTGTCTGCATCAAGTAAGAAAAAAAAAGCAATGAAAAGTAAAACTGCAAAAATGAACTTTAAAGGAAAATATACAGATTCATATTATTCCCCTTCAGGATCTGGTTTGATGCCTTGGCAGTGCTTCGATGCTTTAGAAATGCTGTAGAAAACGAACCGATCCACTTCTGCAGTCCATTTCGAAAGCACGACTGTGCACACTTAGGGAAAACACACCATTTTAGGTGTCTCGTTATAGCATCTGTCACAAAAGGCCTCTCTGTTCCGCTGAGTGGAGATATGTATATGAGAAGCACAGATACTGGCACACACACACACACACACACACTCACAGTTCTCTGCCTCTTACTGGGTTTACACATTTGAGTTAAACGTGTAACAGAAGCAAAGGACCAATCAGAAGTGAAGCTTTCAAAGCAGTTTCAGGCTGGTTTCTATGGGCATCGACCTCAAGTTTGGCAGATTAGACAATGTTCAGCAGATAGTTCATAATATGTTTCAATCTATAATGAGGGAAAATAACAAAAAGCAGACTATAATATTACCCTTAAGAAGGTTAAGGGCTTCCCACTGGACAGGATGGACTCTGTAGCTGTAACTACAGGCCCCTTGGCTGTATTTAACTTTTGCCATTTTCAAAGTCCAGGAATAGATGGAGAAGGTCTAATCTTCCTCCTTCATTATCCCAAATATTTCACAGACTTGGGGGCTATTCTGAAATGTGATGATTTGGGGAAAAAAGGGTCTCGCTTTGGATCCAGCTGCAGTGTCACGCCTGAATAAAACTTGGCAGAGCTGAGTGAGAGTCGCATTTGCATTTGGCCGACCAAATCACTATTTTTATAGACCCCTTTCGCAATTACATATCCTCCATGTTAATGTTACTTTCAGATGGAATTAGTTCTTTATGTGCTCTGATGCTTGTAGTCCATTAATTTAGTTTTATTGCTGCTAAATTAGATTCACTTACCCCCGCTGGCAAGGAAGCCTAATGTGCATAAAAATAACTTATACCCCTAAACATTTGTACTCCAAATATTCAGCTCAAGTACACTGTAGGTAGGCCACAGGAATGTCAATAACCTTCAAAACTCTTTCATTTTCAGTCATTTCTAGAGTCGCTACGATGTGAACAGTGTTCCATCTTTAAAGAGGTCTTACTATGTAAGTCACAGCCTGTCTCAGTGGCTGCCTGATGAGGACGCTTTGTCTCCACGCCTACGCCACGTTTCCCAGGGAATGTTTCCTCTGAGGATCTGGCATTGAGAATGACGATAGTATTGTCACCTTCACCCACAACTTTGTGCGCAGACGGTGCTTTTTCTCTTACATCCTTCAGCATAATGTTTTAGTGGCACTATAAACGCATTATGAGTTTGCACAAGTGTTTTCTTCCCCGGCATAGAGAGGGATGCTACTCTTACGCTCACACTGGGAATTGTGTCTGATTGTAGCTTGCGTGGTGAACTATGAAGTACGTTTTTCAGAGAGCGGCACAGATTGCTCTGTGGGGAGCTGCAGGCCGGGCTGCGCTAAGGAGAAACAAGACAACACTGACAATAAAAGCCGAGCAGCACCAGGTGATTGCAGACATATTTTGACTTGCAGAAACACTGCAGGTCTCTGGAGGGGGAACGATGGCGTCTGAACTAATGCGGCTGCAGGGTTTGAGAGGCTTCAGGCATTAGGTAGACAAGAAGAAGAATTATAATATATAGAAATATGTTCAATGCTCACAAGCACAAGACCTCTAATGTGTTGCTATGGGAGAAGATCATTTCTCTTGAACCCTGTTTATTGAAGGTGACTTGGGAAAACCTTGAGATTGGGGAAATTTTTGTTTTTGGGAGGGAGTTACAAGTCTTCAGTAGCAGTTTTCTTTAATGAGACAATCTCCTGGATTTTTTTCCTTGAAGTTTTGGATGTGAGTTTTCAGGAAATTATCCTCATAGATTTTAATTTTCCACATATTTATATTTGTAAGAAAATGTAATCTTCTTTCACTGTTTTCTGAAAAAAAACTGCCTCATGATATTTCTTTTAAGAAACAAAACCGATTTTAGAATATAAAACGCAAACTCAAAAACATTATGGTATATGTGGTACGAATATGGGAACAATATAAAAGCATTGTCTTAATTAGCTGTGGCTGAATTTTAAATGTATTATCTGCATTTGTTTTGCACCTTGACTTTTGTGTTTTACTTTTAATAATGTGTTAATGCGTGTTTTCTAACGTGTTAAACCATGATACATATTTTCTGTCTGAAGTGGTGTTTACCGAACTAACACAGAGGGATGAGATCCGACGCACACACTGCCAGCTTTTGCATAATTTAACTATTTATCTCTCCCACTTCACTCAGTTGGAGCTGTTTTTAAAAATCACACTTTGGATGTGTGAGTGTAATGACATGTTGGCTGACTGCAGCTCCAAATTCAGCAGAACAATTCACAACACATATTGCTTTAGATTGTTTAAATGCACAGATGATTCAAAACCAAATCACCGGGCAGCAAAATAATGACAAAAGCAAACAGCCCGTCGCCTCAGTGCATGATGGGGTTTGTGCTGCCTTCCATTAAATGTTGGAAATGGGGAATTCCCAGCTGGTACGTTGTAATTGCAATATTAGTGTGTTGATTCAGCTCAGATAGAAAAACACAAACAAAAGGGGAGACAGACGCTTGTAAGATTTAATTTAACCAAAGTAAAGTGATGCTTTCCGTTCCACTGCTGTTATAGCAACGTTAGAATTACCTCCTTAATTAGCACAGCAGAGCTTCAGCACCATCAGTGCAACATTTAGATTTATGTTTCGCCTTTAATATCTCAAGTATTTAGCTGCAAAACCAAGGTCATTTGTCAGATGATGCACGTTTTTATGAAGCAAGTGATAGAAATTTACAAATGCACAGGCTTTACTCTCCAGACCGTTAAATCCATAATTATGTGCAGCATTTACTTTATGTTGATAACAAACTTCATCTTCTTCTAATCAACATTCTGGGCAGCTTCTTTGCTGTGAATAGAGGATGAGTATTGTTGTGCTCAATAAACATTAGTGTACTGAATCTAAACCTTAAAGCCATAAACTCTTAGTTTGCTTTCTTGCTTTTTGATTTTGTGTGGATACCAAAAATATGTGACATCTGTGCTTATGCTGTAGGAGAAGTCAAGCCTGTTTGATATTTGTGTTGGATTTCATGGATTTCATGGATTTAATGGATTTTCTGTTTTTATTCCACCTAAATGACAAACTGAAATGTATCACCTTATAAGCCACAGTCTGTGACGCCTACATCCATGACTGTAGCATCATTCCAAACACATTGCTGTTTCTCTGGAGGTTTGGATTTTGCAGCTAAGCAAAACGCAGTGCAAGATAGCAAGTTAAAAATAGAGTAAACATGTTTTTCTGTTCTGGTTGCTGCTTCAACCTCTGGCAGCCCTCTGAGAACTTGGATGCTGCTTGATCGTTGCGTCAAATGTGATGGTTTTAAATTGTATGTCTTGGTTCCAAAGTGAAGAGAGCCAAAGGTTTGCTTTTTTTCTCTTTTAGCAAAAGATTCTGCCTGGAGCTAAGAGTGTGTGAAAAGCTCTCCAAAATGGCAAATTGGCAAAAGAACGTTTCTATTAGCCTGAAATATTGGGGATATATTTTGAGTGACTCCAAAACATTTTCTCTCACCCGCCCCACTTTCACTCATTGTTTGGATCGCAAAAAAGCAACATTAGAGTAAAATATACGACTCCATTTTTACCAAATTGTGTATATGTGGAAACATCAATGAAAGCGATGTTCAGTTGAAATAAAGCAAACATGCGAGCGGAGCAATAAAAGGAGGAGAGCCTGCAGGCCTCAGATGTGTGCCGGTGTTACAGTGATGGATGGCTGCTGGAGACGCCGACACAGACGATGCATCACGGCCTGTTATCTCAGGTGATTCCTCCGCTGCCGTGTGGTCGGTTGTAATTTGCAGAGGTTTACGTCTCACTCCAGGGCGTGAAATAAAAAGTATTACTCTCCAAATCTCAGGCTGCTTTGGGCAAATACAAAGCGAGCAGGCCTGACATTCTCTTTCTCTGCTCTGATCTTCTGCTGTTACCTATTAAGGGAGCTGGCAACGTGCCCGCTTGCTTCAGACACACACAGACAGACAGACACACACACACACACACACTCACACACACACCCTCACACACTTATCTCCAAATATTTCCCATCATGCGGCGATGATGCAGAGTGTGATGAAACATAAATTAACCCTTGAAGGATCAGAGATGAACAAATCCTAAAACTCTGCAGCCTGAAGTCATTTCTCACGTTTGCTTTCTGACTTTCATTTGCCACTGCGACAGTCTGACAAATGGCTCCCGAGTCTGGACGTTCCTGCCAAACGCTGTAAACAACCTGTTGTTCTCAGAGTGACTGTGACAGATTAGATCAGAAGTGATCACATGAAAATAAAACGTGGATAGAATCGAAGATTTTTCCTTATTTCATCTTATTATCCACACAAGCTTAAGTTTTTGCAAGAATTTGTTCATCCTGTTTTTGGTCGGCTTATCGCCTTTTTTATTTATTTTTAAATGTTCAATATTTAAACACGTCCAGTCATGTATTTTTATTTATTTAGTTGTTTTTCAGTCATTTCTAATCAAACACTTTTCCATCCTTCTACCTGCTGTCGATCGTTGTGTAATTCACACAGCAGACACACAAGCTGAGAGGAAACACACACATACTCTCTCTGCTTTGTGTCTCCAGGAAAGGCAACGCAGCTATGTTGTGAACTGCACATGATTGGCTATCAGCACTAGGTAAATGTGTTAATGGGTCTATCAGCCAATGGGCCCCGCGGGTGTAACCTGCTTGTAACCTCCTGACTGGAGGAAAGGATATTCAAATACTCACATAAACACCATAATTAGACAGAAATCTGATTTACATAACCTCAACATTATTAGCAGCATCCTCACCTGGTGGATTCATGTCTGATTATTCCACAAATGAGTTCTCTGAATTCCCTCCATGTTAACGTCTTTGCCTTTAACGCGGTACTGAAAGAAATGCACTTAAACGTTTCTTAAGTGCAAACGGTCTTTTTCAGTTACCTTGAAAGCACAAACACCAGCAGAGGAGCTCTTGCTCTGGTGTCAACGCACGACAAAATGAGTTTCTCCACTTTCAGCGTTTGCACTTAATGGTTCTTCATTGTTCAGGTTTCATAAGCACGACTCTGCAGCGCACCGTAGCTAATGAATAAAGTTGAACTTGCATCTGAAAACGATTCAAAGAAAGGTGAAGCGAAGCATATGGTTCATGTTCTTCATTAATATAAGCCCTTTCATTAATCATTTCTCTATAACTTAACAAAATGGGTTTATAATGTGGGAGCACGGTCACGACACCTAGTTTAAGCGAAATAATACGATACACAATCAAACCTAGAGTGATGAATACACATGAAAGTAAACCATATATAGACCACACATAAAAATGTATTTATTTAGTGTATTAACAAATTGTTTTATACATTTTATAGACAGTGTTTCTGTAACTTTAGTTTCACAAACAACATTATTATAAAAATAAAAGCACATGTAACATATATTGGGATGGTGATGTAATCTGGAGTAATACTGCATCTATTTGTCCGTTTTATTTTTTTACAAAAATGTGTAGTAGAATTCTTTAAAAAAAATGAGGATACTACCGTAGTAATGGAAGCTGAAAAACAATGACTGGCCAATCAGGGTCCTCGGTTAGGGACGAAGGGCCAGCGGCACTAAAACCATATTTATGCTCAATTTGCACCAAGGAAATAACTGTGATCAGCAAAACACAAACGGAAAAACATGCCGGTGTGGAGATGTTCATATGTGTGGTGATTACACTGCTCGGGTAATAATACAGCATCAGCAAAAGCTTTGTTTATGTATGTAAGTGATTTCAAATTTGTGCAATCTACAAATGTCAGCACACTGGCAACAGACTGTATCCGTGACGACAGCGTTACATTTATAATCATATCCGTCACAATTAGCCGTCTTCTGCAGGAACCAAAGCTATGAGTACATTTTGGCGGGATCCACCTCAATTCTCTGACGTTGTATAAATTCATAGGAAAGATGACATGAGGATCCCAAATGCACTCCTGAGATCCATAATGACGATGAAAATGTCCCCCAAATGTCCCTTACACGGCTCCAGAACTGCTCTTAACCATCATCAGGCCTGTGTGATAACTGCGCCGCCATCTGTGCGGCTGGACGCTCGCCCACTTATTAGCTACATAATTTGGTTGTTTCGTATTCCATCGAGTTGGGCTGTTTGGCACTGAAAGTCTGCAGCGCTGCCTGGATTCTGGCAACGTCGGTGGTGGACAGTTTGAGCCGGTGCCGCAGGAGGCAGGAGAACAGGTCCAGAGGCTGGGGTCCGGGAGGGGACAGCCTGTTGACCCGGTCCCGGATCTCCAGCAGCTGCAGAAGGGCCGAGTCCTGCGATCCCTGAGTGTATGGGTAGTCCAGCTGTAAGATCAAGTCCTGGATCGCCTCTGGGTCAAAGTGCATACTGTAACCGTACACCTGGATGCTGTTGATCTTCATGTAGCCTAGGTTCTGCCCCGGTTGCAGGAACTCCAACGGTTCGTAATACACTGTTCCGTTCCCGTTTACCGCGGGCCCCTTGATCCTGCTTCGTAGGTAGAAGTGGACAGTCTCAAAAAAGGTTTTCCACTTGTTGCCCAAAGTCAATGTCCAGTTGTAGCAGTCCAAAGGAAGGTCTAATTTAGTCCTCTCCCAGTCTGGGTAGCTGTGCTGGTCAATGGGCATGATCCAGCTCTCAGAGTGACTTCCCCCAAACGGGTTAATGTAGACTGACAACATGGGGTCCAGAGTGCTGTTCTTGGTAAGGCAGATCTGTAGCGATATCCCCAGGAGCATGTGGACGTGGTTTGACTTGTATTTGTTGCTCTTCAGCGTCAGCAGCATCCTCTTCCTCCAGGACGGGTCAAACCAGTTATTCAGCCTGACATCGTTGCTGACAAAGATGCCGTGAATGCTGATGCGGTTGTCGCGCTTCTGCAGCAGGTAGCGAAGCTCCACGTCCTGCAGGTCCGTCTCAAAGCCGATGTAGTGGTCTGTGGAGTCGGGGACCTCGTTGCGGCACACGCCCTGACTCAGCATGTAGCCGTGGTTGCAGGTGGCGCAGCGTGAGCGATTCTCGTAGGAGCAGGAGGCACAGGAAGCGGACTCGCCCACCGCGCACGGGATCAGACCCTGGCAGGGGGGGTGTTCGTACGGGCAGGAGCAGCTCCTGGTCTCTTCCTGGTAGGAGCCGAGCCGGTTATTCTCGCTGCAGTACATTATGGAGAGGATGTAGTTCAACCAGTAGCTGAAGGGCCTGAAGCAAAGACAGAAGTTAAGTAAGTAAGGACAGAACACAAAGGTCATTAACTATAAGACATGTAATCTAAATAGCTCAGGTCATGTTATAGATCACCTGCAATCACCTTCATAGTTTGCCTCAGTTTGCCACAGACGAACTAGTAGCTAGTACCAGTAACTATTGCAGATCAGTGTTGCAGAGCGGCACAGTGTTGTCAGTTTGGGCTAAGTACAGGTACGGTCCACTGAGATTGATATGATCACAGGCAACAAAGAGGAAAATGTAATGTAACAAATTTAAACTGTGGTCGAGGTCAAAGTGGTTAAAACCATAGATGGTGTTCCTGATATGGAAAAGCTCTTCTGGAACAACACAGAGGCAGCATCCCAAACTACCACACAACACAGCTGCTATGGAGCCATCAGGCTTCCAGACAGAGACCGAATTAGTAACAATTACGCAATCATTTATCTGTCTTCAAATGCAAATTCAAAACAATCGTAAACTTCCCCAGACTGTTTGTGAATTGGCCCAGACAGTGCACATGACAAGAATATAATGTTGTAAATCAGCATTTCTTTCTTTCTGTCTTTCTTCCTTTCCCTTTTTTTTGTTCCTGCACATCTGTTGTTTTATTGGGTCCAACTTTGCTCCCTGGCAGTGCTGACAGCTCTGTTGTTCTGCTGCTGTGTGGCTGCTAAATGAAATTTGGGAGAAACACTGGTGCATGTATAAGCAATCTGCCTCCGAAAACATATTCAGACGCTTGCTTGGTTGCACGCCGCACAAAACACTTGGAATGTCACAAGCAATTTCCTGTTTAATACTGAATGTAACATCAAGCACAATAATGAAAACAGGAAAAAGTCAATTGGTTGAGTTTTGTAGAGGCCAAACCAATATGAATACGGACACACAGGCTCCGCGCTGCATTATTAAAGCCCACTCTTCCTCCATCCATCTATAGAGTCACTCGGAACATTTTGCCTGAGCTGTCTGTCACCGCCTGAGTGCCCGGGTTCACGTCCCCATTCACAGCAAGTGAGTCCCATTCCACTTCATAAGCTTAAAGAAGACGGAGGCTGTGACACCATGAGCGACCCAGTTAGTAGTTCTAAAGTCAATGTACATTCTAGGGTCTGGGCAGGACTAAACCACGTCCCAATGCAGCGGTTGTTCTCCCTGCGTTTCCTTCAGGTATTGCGGTTTTTGCCAACGTCAGAAAAACATGTATGTATGAAAATGCTCCTACGTGATCGGCAAAGAAACAAGGTTGACAAAAGAATATACAATTCTTGCCAGGCTCAGAACTTATCAGTCAACTAGTTTACAACCAAAGTCTCCTGTGCTGGAGTAAGGAGTCAGCCTGTGAGCCCCCTGCACAGCCAGCAGAGAGGATGATGGGAAAGCGCCGTCTTTCCGAGAGGCAGCAGGATGTGTAAACTGTCACGGGCGAGTGGCGGAGGCCAAGGAGAAGGTGGGTGTTCGCTCCACAATCTGTCGACCGCCTGTCGGGCTCGATTCACGCAGATCCCTGCTTTCTTCCACGGGCACGGATTCAATTTTTACTTGTAAGCAAAACTTTTTTCCGCGGCAGCAGACAGACGCCGCATTTCTGCTTTAAAAGCCGCATTTATTTACTCGACCAACCACAAACAAAAGGCACGCAGACGGTTCTATGCGGCTCCATCGCGCCTCCTCTGACACGGCTCACGTTCTCCAAGCAGCGCCGCTCAAACAAACAGAAAAACACACCGCTTTTATCTCTAAAGTCCGGATTAGAAAGTTAGAACAAGGAGAGAAAAATGGATTTGTGGCGCAAAGTTTCAAAGAATGGAAAACGTCTCTGTTGACTTCATCTTCATCTGACAAAGCCCCATGATCCCTCACGACATGAATAATGACGGCTGAGACGCATGAATATTCTCTTTCTAGAAGCAAATCCGTGATGAACTGGGTCAATACACACAAGGCAACATGGAAAAATGCCACGGAACAGCCGGAATCTGTGTATGTTAAGGATGTTTAGACGAGGAAAATGTGTTTTATCTAATCAGGCCTCAGCTTCAGGTCCATGTTCCCCTGTGGGCTGATTTGATCTAAGCTGTCTTTCAGTGTGGAATGATGAAACATTTCATGGACATCCCAAAAAATTCAAATATGTTTTCTAGGCCTTGGAATTGTTTTGGGAAATGAGGAAATCTTTTAATCATGACCACAATCTATGGGCCATATATATTTATATATATATATAATGTGTATATATAAGATACTTTCACTTAATCTGCCCTTGTATCATTTTAGGAAACCAGCCAGTGATGGTTGCCATGGTTGTGCTTCCTTGTTCTTGGGTTGTTACTGATTTTGTCATCGTTAGGCCAAAGCCAGCTCACATCCAATTAGTCTGTGTACGTGTAGATTTAATGATGCCAGGCTGGAAAATGTAAATTGTGGCTAAAAAGGAAGGTGAGGACACGTGTGTCACCATGTTCATATGAGTAGAGCGTCCTAAGGCTCCTTCCTGTTCAGGCGTTTAGTGTCTTTATGTCTCACTCAGCGTGCAGGTGGGGAAAATTAAACGTTTGGAAAGCTACTTTGAAACTACTCATGATTTAAAGTAGTTAAGCTGCAACCAAGCTACTTCATAAAGTAGTTCTGTAGTTACTTTTACCTCATGAGCGAGTGGTGTAGCTAGCTACAATGAAGGAAATATTAAACATTTGTTTTGTTTAACTCAAAATAAATAAGCAGAAAAATACGTAGAACAATCTGGCATATGTTTTTTTTTTTGCTGTTTTGTCTTCGTCTTTTTTTTACTATTTGCTCGTCTCCCCTGACAATGCAGATCCAAAAACTTTGCAAATCTGCATAAGCGAGCGAGTTCCTTCCTGCCTGTGCCTTTATACCGTCACCTTAGCAGCATCGCTTACTCCTCACAATATTACACTATAACAATGAGGGAAAATAAGTAAAGCAGAATGCCCCTTTAATCCCACAGAAAGTAAAGCTGATGGAAAACTCCATCACAAAGCGAAAGGATTTCACACCGCATGTGGTTTCTCGCCTAACAAAGCTCCCCAAACTAAAGCCGGCTGCATTTGCTTTGCTGACATCACTTTTGAAAAAGTATTTCATATAAAAAAAAGGAGGTTTCAGCCTTCTGACTCTGGGTAATGATGAAAATCCGTCTGCGTCCTGGCACAGTGAGACGTCACCCTGCAGCAGCAGCAGCGGCAGCAGCGGCGGCAGCAGCAGAGGCGGCGACCTGCTGCGTTTATGGTTTTGGCTGCGTGTGATTTCATCATAAGTTAGTGCACAAGCTGGACAAAGTTCCAGACTTGATGCCTTCTTTAACAGTGCAGACTTTAATTTCACAGGACGATAGCTTAGATCTCTGTGGCTGTTAGAGTCCTCGGGCTGGGAACGCTGCCAACTCATCAAGTGTGACAGCAGAGCTCATTTCAATGCGACCTCAGATGAATATCAAAGAGCTGCTATATTGCCTTTATTATTAGATGATTCCAGGTCTGAGGGGATAATACAACATTATCTTTCACACTTTTCTTTAATCAGCAGCAATCGAAAACACAATTCTACTGATTTACATTCCAGTGCGTTCTGTAACCACCTAAACAACTGCACCGCCTCGATTCTTATTTCAAGACATTAGAAATGGATCATGGTAAATATAAAAATCTAAATTCCTGGAATTAACCAACCATGTTATTAAAATCATTTCTATCTCTCTGATGTAGCACATTTGCAGAGAAACATACACACACTCTCTCTCACACACTGGTTGGCGTCTCACCTCTCCCTCAGCGTGATGACTTTGGGTTGGGTCCGACACCTCTTGCTGAGGGTGAACAGCTTGTGGACGATGCGTCTGGCCTTGGCGAGGAGCTGCTGCGTGCCGAGCTCCAGCTGCTTGTAGCGCTGGTGGACAGCCGGCTCCGTCTTCCAGAAGTACTGGATGGCCGACGTGTTAAGGGCGTAGAACGTGGGGAGCCGCCGCACAAAGTTCTGAAACTCATCTGAAAAGGCAGAGAGGAGCAAAGAGATGAACTCCCACTCCACTGTCCGTCCAGCTGGGTTAAGCTAATGTAGTCAGACCAAATGATGGAATCACTCTGCAGAGGCCACATGGGCTTAAGAGCCGCGGGGCAAACTGGGGGTGATACTGTGCGATGCATATGCTAATGCAAAGCGGCAGAGCTAAATGCAAACTTTTGTATAATGAATAACCAACAGCCCAGTCTCGGTCTGTGTGTACGTGCGTGTGTGTGTGTGCGAGCATGGCTACATCGCAGCTTCATCTAAGCTTTCAGATCTTCAGCTGTTCAATGCGCCGCACCCAGCAGAGAGGTTACGTCTCCAAGGCAACGTCAGCACTAGGATTGGTGATGTGGAGAATCGATAGAGCCGCGTGGCTGATGAGAAAATGACGACGCTCTTTGTAATTTGCTTTCTTGATGACACAGAATCTGATTACGCCTCTAATTTGGTGTCAATAGATTCCCTGCTGATTGTGTGAGGTTTGTTCCGTGTTCATTTAACCCTCTGCAGTCTCACGCCGCTTTTAATTCAGTTGCGGTGAATTAAGCTTTAATTTGCCACCTAAGAGAAATTGTG
Source organism: Genypterus blacodes (assembly GCF_046128005.1). Taxonomy (NCBI): domain Eukaryota; kingdom Metazoa; phylum Chordata; class Actinopteri; order Ophidiiformes; family Ophidiidae; genus Genypterus; species Genypterus blacodes. Next base: position 1,450,838 of record NW_027466874.1, read on the forward strand.
AGGCGTGAACACAACAAACAGCATTTTATGTGTGAAAGAATCAAAAGTAGATCAGTTTCTCCAAGTTCTACAATAAAGAAGACAGGAAAGAAGATTACCAGAACAGAATTTCTTTGATTTTGAGATGTTTTTGTTTAATTTGTTCTCTATAAGCGAGTAGGAAACTGTTAGATAAGGTCCCAAATGTTTGTTCACACTGTGCAGCATCTTCAGCGGTAAATGTGAGATTAAAAACAACAAAGAGAGAGAACACTCACATTTGGAACAAACCAAACTGTCGATTTATTCATTTCATATCAATTGAGTGAAATCATGACACAGAGACCAAAGACTGAGAGTAGTAATAAGTTAGAAAAGCTGCTGTTGTTTCACACATTGCCAAGTTTCCCCAGAGGAAGTGGAAAGTTCAGCCGCCTGCCAAACTGGCGTGTTATTTCAGCAGCGCGTAAACGAGCCCCGTCCCTGGAAACCGCGTCCCTGTCGGCCATTACCAGCTCGTCAGCCGCAGGATGCAGCCAGGCCCCTTTAGGAGCATTTCACAAATAGAACCCGCTGCCTGACAAACACTGTGCAGGGGAGGATTAGTTTGGCTGCTAAACTGCAATGAATACCCAATTACCAACTTCTTTTTAAGACAGTGTGTGTGTGTGTGTGTGTGTGTGTGTGTGTGTGTGTGTGTGTGTGTGTGTGTGTGTGTGTGTGTGTGTGTGTGTGTGTGTGTGTGTGTGTGTGTGTGTGTATGAGTATGTGGGTGAAAACCAAAACCAACCGCTGTTTACACTTCATCAGTGATCAGCTGGCACCTTTGTCTAGTTCATCACAGTCTCTCAGCTGACTGTGGCGCCCACACAGGTGTTTCCACTTACTGTGGCTGATTGGGTCTGAGTTCAGGAGTGTGTAGGTGTGTGGAGTGTGTGAGGGCTCCCTGCAGCCTACTGATAGCTTTGGTGCTTGTGTCAGCACATTTAGGATGCAGTGTAAGGTTATGTGGAGTTCGGTGACCTCCTTAAATCCTCTCCTGATGAATGACTCAGGATACTTCAGCGTAGTGTTACTCTATTAGCACTACTGCGCTAATGTGTGAAAATCAAACTACATTCTGATTCTAGCCGGATTGGACTGAATTACACATACAGGCCAAATACTCAGCAGTCTCACAAAGCATTTGTGTACCAAATGAGTTCTGTGCAGTGCAGTCATTTGTAATTTGTCCACAAAATACATCAGTGTGTTGGTTTTGACATGATAGTATACATTTCATGCTACAGACCTGGTTTATACATGAAAATCCTCTGGGACCTCCATATGTTTGTGAACTCTGATACTTATTCAGCAGCTTACATTTCCTCTCATCTTTCCTCTTTACTACTAGCAGCTCAAGGGGACCTCATCTACATCAATGTAAACTATTCATGTTATTCATAAGACATTTGGGTATTCTTTTGGCCAAAATCAGTTAAAACAAAAACTTTGTCGATCAAACTCTGCTGCCGTTCAGTATTCTTTGGTGGTTTAGAACTTTTTCCGAGTGTGACCGATGTTTCCTTGATGAAGCACCTTAAAGTGGCTGCAGGTGAGGTGAATAATTGAAGTTGAAGAGCAGCTCTCACACAGCATGAATTCACTTTGCTGTGTTTAACACATTTGTCAAACTAAAGTTTTGGCTCTTTAAAGCGGTCGATCACTCTCCCTGAGCTCTTGTAGACGTGTTGGTTGTCTGACTACATTCAGGATCTAAAGTTTGCTCACATTGATTAAGTTTCCACCTATGAGGCTGAATGAAAGCTGGAAGAAGATGAGAAGAACAAACTATCATCTCTGGGTTGACTGGAGAATCAGAATCAGAATCATATTGATTTCCTCTTCTGCCATGTTGGTTGTTTCTCTGTTAGATCAAATATACAAATGCCCCCCCCGGGTGTTTCAGTGCGCCATGCCAGTTCCTCTTTTAATGTATTATTGCTACTTGCTGCAGTCCTTCAGTTCTCAGAGCTCCTCATTATGTAACTCATGGCCGGCTGTGCGCTAATCAAATACAAGTGTGGGGCAGCTAATGACTGAATGAGTGACTGAAAGCACAGACAGGGGGGAGCTTGGGTGATGCAGATTACAATCAGAATGCTTATTAATTAATACAAACATTCTGTCTTGAAAGCTTTCGTCATTGCTTAGCTCCACCGTAAACTGAGATCAACGTTTAACGATTATCTGATAGAGCTGATCTTTAATTATCTCCCCACAGGACGTCACAGGGCACAAATCAAGTCCTTCTATTCACACACACACACACACACACACACACACACACACACACACACACACACACACACACACACACACACACACACACACACACACACACACACACACACACACACACACACACACTTTGAGGCTGTTGCAATGCATAAATGAGTAGGAAATGCTCTGAACCGCTTTAACGCCAGGGCCCTACTGTGCACACTGAGCTGAGACAGGCCTTTTTTTTTTTAGGTCTGGATTGCTTAGCTCAGGTTCATGTTGACACCACCATGTCTCTGAAGTACTGAACCTATAGCTTCTTTTACCTCACATACTCTCTACTTTGCATATTGCACTAAAAGTATGAGGACAAAGCACAATATAGCCCCTTTAACTATAGATTGAATGGGGTTTAAACAGTGTGGTATGATTGGATTACAATCTAATTTGCTTACATCATGTCTGAATGAATCGGTCTTTGACCCGCTCAGATTACCGTCAGCAACACTCTCAAGGTCGCTTCTGGACCCTGACGATTACAGCTACACAAAGCAATGCAATGCACATGTGCTCACGTAGACTCTCGCTAAAGCTGTTTAGCTTTTGTTTAGAGGAGATGTTCTGATGTTTTTTTTGTCTCGTCTAGATATCGAATGTGTCACGGCTGGTTAACGGAACCAACAAGTAGGCAAGCAAACATGGAATCCACAGTATCTCTGTTTCACGGCGACTCAACTCTCCTTTCACTCGTTATTATTGTTTTCACGTAATCATCTGGCACGACACGGCTTTGAGAATGGCTTCTTTGCACAGTTGAATTCCCATTACACGGCTTGGATGTTCTGTAATTATCCTTTGTTTTCGCCGCTTGCCTCTCGTAACTATAGAGTGTAATTCTCTGTCAATTGCAGAGTCACACACAAACGCACCGAATGAATGCAAAGAGAGAAAAAAAAAAAAACTAACCTGACTCCTCAAAATCCTGGTTGGCTGCGTTCCAGGAGTCTCTAATTTGCAGCAAGCTGGCTTCCATGGCTCTCAGATCCACCTCGGGGCAATTACACTGTGGGTAGTCCAGGCTGCACTGGCACCAGCAATCGTTGTCCCGGCACACGAACTGGCCCTCCTCATTACAGCCGATGTAGCTGAGAGCTGCCTGCACGAACCGGGCTCTCAGGTACTCTGGCAGGATGGCCTGGAGCCCTGGAGGGAGGACACACACACACACAGGTCAATACCTTGGGAAGTGTGGCGTGGGTAAGTAAAGAGGGGATTAAAACAATTTCTCCATGCAAGGCAGATATGTTCCCATGGCTGCTGTATGCTAAATCTGTATATCATTAAAAGGGCAGAACTCATTTTCTCAATTTCTCTCTGCACTTGACATCGCACGCTGCAAGATGCACGAAAAGTTGAGTTTTTACGCTGCGGCTATGCTACTTTGCCTCTGAATCATAACTGTATGGGAATCAATTCAGCACTCAGTGGCTCGCACGGTGCAGGAACAGAGAGATTGATTGAAGCTAAACTGGTTTTGACGTTGCCGTGCTGCAGTTTTTAAGGCTCGCCAGAGAACAGACACTGTGACAATTCCATCAAAATTTTTGGGAGAGTTCAATTATGGATGGCCAACCTTGCAAATGAATCTTGTTTTCAGGGCTCTGAACCAAAACGGAGCTGACAGAGTCGAGGTTGTCATAGTTACTGCATCCGAGAGGGCCCGTCCTGGTTTCCGTCACCTAAAGGGAGGAGAGCAGAGGCGTCATAATAATAATAATACATGCTGGGAAAGTAACACACAGCGTCATTAAATTTAGAGAGAGGGAAGAAAAACAAGTGAAAGAGGATGAGAGAAAATGTCATGTAGAATAAGATGGAGAATAACCTTCCCTCCTCCGCTGAGAGAAACAAAATATATTACACCGTGTTTGGATGTCTGAGGACGAGGACATTGGTAACTCGTGGGGCGGAGATTGAGTTTCAATAAAGAGCTCTGGAGTAAAGCAGGAAGACTTGAAGTAGTTGTGTCGTCTTTTAAATTCATCTCCACGATGTGTTTACACATTAAAAAGCCCACTGATACCCATAACACCTTAAAATTCACATGGCCCCATTCAATTACACACACACACACACACACACACACACACACACTGCAGTGAGTATTCATGGAGGACCATCGCTCGGTTGCGCAGCACGACGTGAAGAGAGGAACCGGCAATTAAATCGTCTGTGCGAGTCGGGGTGAAATGCTACCGGAATGTAACTCGCTGTCCGTTCACCACTTTTGAACCAAAGGAATCTCGATTTCCTCCGTGTGCGGCTGCGTTCCGACTCCCTGCCTTTCATCTTCCCTCGCTGCTCATTCCTAATGTGACTCAGCAATCGATCTGGTCCCACCATCATTAAGGAAGTTCCAATTGCCCTAATTCTGCTCAGAGGAAAGAGGAAACACAAGAGCGTCCAACACTTTCACTGCATTCTGTTATCGATCGGACTGCTGGTCGGCAGCAAATGATCTGAAATCAAACTAGGGGATAAGTTTCGCAGTTGTTTGGAAGAGTTGCCTGTCTGCAAACATGCCAGACTTAAATTAGAATTAAACAGACACAATGGTGCCATAAACTAACAAATCTGACCATTAACACAAGCCACTGAATCTCTACATTCAAGCCTCCAGGCCGCTGCGGGCTGCGGGCTGGAGGCCTTTAGCTTCACCACAGGACACATAAATGAGGTTAAGCCAAATTAACAATTAGATGCAGCTGTGGCTGGGATGCCAGGGAATCATGACCGTCCACTCCATGGAGCCCAGGCAGAACCGCACTGCACTCAAACACAGCACTGCTGCACTAGAGAAGCATCAATCATGGTCATGCAAATCACAACACACCACGACTCAGACGGATGCATATTCAGTTTCTCTCAAAAGCCAGTGGTGAGGATTCCACTCAGCAATGTTTGCCGGAGTTTAAATGGAAAATGGAAAAACTCTAAAACTAACAACCCAACCCAAGTCTTTAAGCTCACTTGAGACTTTGTGGTGAGTCATAATTTGCAAAGCTGTCATGGAAACCACACAGGGACTTAATGGTTACATAGGATATGATGTCGAGTGTTTTCACCAGTTTTAATTCCTCAGTATTTATGAATGAATAATCAGGATTTGTGGCAGCCATAACTTCGGATGGTTGCTTCATTTTAATGACGTGTTTGAACCTGCTGAGCCTGTTTGGAAGATTAATCAATAGCAAAAAAAAAAAAAAGCACAAAATGCAAATTCTATGATCTTAATTGCTTCTTAGCTATCTTCATGCACTCATGGTAGAGCTGGAAACATAACAACAAATCAGGATGTGATGTGGGTAGATATGGCACAGTGTGACAGGTTGGTGATGGACAGGACAGCCAGGAGACGGTTTAACCACAAAAGCTTCTCCCAAGAGGAAGTCAGCGCGCCAGTGCCAGAGGTGTAAAATTGGCATGAGAGAATAAACAAGCACCCTAAGGACATCACGGAGGGAGAATGATAATAAAATGGCTGCAGTTAACAACACATTTTGTTTTCCTCTGCTCTCAGGAGAACAAATGTACCAAACTACAAATAGGTTTGGTGACTTCGACTGAGGTTGGAAGAAGGAGACAGTTTGGCATCAAGAGGAAATTGTCTCGCCAGAATAGCAAGGTAGCAAAGTAAACATACTGCAATTACAGCACTTAAGTATGTTTTGGGAGAATTTCTACTTTCTATCTTTGCAAATAATAACTTATACTTCCTTCTACATCCAAAATAAAATCTCTACATTTGCTCCACCGCTTTTCTTGGGGCTGTAGGACACAGTTCATGTCTTCACAGTTTGGACTGTGTGGTGAATCCATGACAGTCACATCTCCTGATGCTGGGCTGAGCTTTGCACTGTGCACTTTTCACATGTTCACGTGGTCGCAGCTGATCCCTTCTCATCAATACTGCACTCTGCTGCTGATCAGTAACCACATCCACCCACTCACCACCCCTGTGCCTTGCCGCCCACTTGCCGACTCGGAGTCCTGCCAGCTGCCATCATCCAAACAGCCGTCTCCAGCTTAACCCATGCTGACTCCTAATTACCTGTGTAACCTCACAAATTCAAAGAAAGTAGGAACACGATTCGGTACAATTTCTCCACAATTTCTCTTGCAACACAAATGCACAGTTCCAACACACAACATCTAATCCTAACCATTAAAAAGGTGAGAACATACATGTTCACACATGCCTGAGTCATGAGTTCCACATGAGGTTCTTCTTGTTGGACCTCTGATTAAGTGCACAGATAGACTCTAGAATATATTTAAACCTTTCCTGTCTGTGTCGTGGGACCCCGCGCCTCCTCCCTGACGGCAGGAGTTGAAACTCTGGGTACAACACGCGGGAGCTGTGCCTAATTACGTTATCTGCCAACCTCCACACTCTCGGGCTGTATTCACTCTGAAATGCCCTTTGAGACAGGAAGTCTCACAGTCTGAGACATGCGACATCATGACTTGGGTTTGACTGAAGTGCTGTTTTACCTGACACTGGCAATGTCAAGAAATAGAATCAAGAGATTGGATGTGGTTGCTCCTAAAAAGATCAGTGTTGGACCCAATTGCTTAAGTATTCCAAGACGATCAGTCCAGGATGGAGATGAATCCACATACTAGATTCTTACTTAATCATCTCATTATGAACATGCCTGCGGGAGTTACAAGCAAACACTACCTCCTCTGTCTTCCTCTCATCGCAACAGCTGGCGAGCCGGTCGACCTCCTAGTGTGGTTTAAGATTGTGAAACTGTTGTGTTAGCGGTCATAATCACCTATAATGTGGGTGGTTGTGCTGGGTAATGCCTCTAAAATCCTCTCTTTCACGCAGCCTTTTCATTTCTTCTGTCTGAACGAGCGGCATTTGAACTCTTCAAAGCTCCGTCACACTGCGGCGTTACCTGGGGAGCCATTAAGGTCCCAGAGGGTAATTAAGGTCACAGGCATAAAGGTGTGAAATGGTGTGAAACCAATTAAGGGGTGGATACCAGGACGGTGGCCTGATTGTTTGATAGCCTGAAAAATGTCACTTCTCCATTCAGGAGGCAGCAAAGATGAGACGCGTTGTAAAGGCCAATTTAATAGCTCCTTCGTCTCCCTCTCTTCAGCGATGTTAGCTCTCACCGTGTTGCCTTTTTGAAATGGAAAAACTTGTTAATGCAGTGATGAAAACACAAGCAGAGCTCCACAAAGGAGTTGTTGTGTCACAGGTGAGGACTTTGTGATGAGTTCAGAATGTGAAATCAACAATCAAGCAAACATAAGACACTCCAGGATAGACTGGATGTGTCTCATTATCTTAAAAGTGTAAAGCTGTGTTCGTACTCCACTGCTTTCAACTGCTTTGACAACAGAACAGTTATACTCAAAACAACATAGATGTGACAAGGCATTAGCATCATTATGACATAACACATATCTATAACTCCTTGCTATGTAAAATAGCAGAAGGAATCTAAAAGGTTCCATTCTACAGACTACAGAACTGATGGGTGATCCCCAAAAACAATACTATACATCCTTATTCAGACATCATTTCCCAAGAAAATCAGTATACTCTGTGAAAAATTCTTTAACCTGATGCTTATTGTACCAAATATTGTGTCCCAAAATGAAAAAATTAAAAATCTACCTTCAAACCGAAATGAATGCACATGGAAGATTGCGCTGTCACCTGTAAATGTGAAAAATCCCCCAAATCAATCTTCGGACCTGAATAATTGGACCGAGTGCGAAACCTGAAATAAATTAAGCAGAAAATAGGATGTCTAAAGAAGCTTATGGATGAAAGTGAAATTCATCTTTACACATGAGCGCTCCAGGAAGGCTATGAAAAATGAGCGGCTCCTAAATGAACTGTGTTAAAAGGATGTGTGAGGCTGCTGGAAAAAGCTGAGTAAAAATAGGCGAGAAACAAAAGTTGAGCGAGAGCCCCGCCGGTGACAGGCGAGAAAAAGATCCCATGTGTTGGCATCCAAAGACTCCGAGACATAAAAGCGGATTTGTGCTGACAAAACACACAGAGCCGCCGCGCTCCATCCTGTCTCCTCTGCTTTGAGCTCATGGTTAGATTCTTCACAATCTCAGCTCAATCATCCCTGACAAAAGCCTGATTTAGAGCACACGCGTGCATGTAGGCGAAGATAAACTGCAGACCTGACGGGAGATCCATCTCCGCCGCTGTCACCTGCGAATTATTGCCAAACACCATAGCGGCTTCCTTTAATATTTTCCCAAAGGTCCAATAAAAGTAACCACATCGCCTCACTAGATTAATGGCAGCAAATGCGATATCCAGCCAGCAGGAGAAAAAAAAAGAAGACTTTTGCCTCTGTGGGCAGAAAAGTTGTTTTTCTTTTGACATCTACTTTTGACAACTGCAAGGTCAGTGAGGATACCAGGTACAGCGTGACATGTGGAGGCATAATAAAGCTGTATGCACTGATCCCACAACTCCTGTTATTCCATTTATACAACCCAAGGGGGCACTCACTACAGCGCATACCTCTGCCAAGGCCAAACACATCTCCATATGGATGGCACTTACAGAGCGCCTTCCTAGTCAAATCACTTTATAATACTGCACAGTTATGGCAGATGCAGGCACGCTGGTGCCAAACCTGCTCATCAAGAGCAGTTTGAGGTTCAGTGTCTTGCGTAGTTGCACTTGGATCCCACGGTTCCTCCTCAAGAGGGAACAAGGAATCCTTCCGATCCCTACGATGACAACTCGGCCCTGGCATCTGTCTGTCAATAATGATAATGAAGTAGCTGCGTAGAAAGAATAACCTCCACCTAATATCTAAAACCTCATCTGTATAATCATCAGTTTTTCCATCATGGTGAATGTTTTGGGTGTAGTCCCATTGAATGATCTTGATGTTCATTTTTAATGAGTTTTAGTACATACCATAGTGTTAACTGGGTGTAACAGAAGGAAAATTGCAATGTGACTGCAAACTTGGCCTGTGGCGTAAAAATCAATCATGTGTTCCATAATCTGCTTCATTTTTAAGGGGAGTCAATCATTTTTGTCCATTGTTTCATTTTAGATAATTTCAAACATCGAAAGTCAGTATGAACGGCACATGTTATATATGGGGAATAGACTGATCGATGCCGCTGACTTCTTTCGACTCATTTACATTTTTGGGGGAACACAAAATGGGGGCACAAATTCTGTAGGTCAAAACATCGGACTAACTGATAACTGTGGAAAGTTCCATGTTTCTGGTACTTCACAATGATTCTATCAATGAAACTGAAAACTGAAAACAGATTTCACTCCATCAGATCCAGATCCTTGTCTGTCTTTAAGAAAGTGGAAGAAAACTCTGCGTCCACACTACTCTGCCGTGTTCTCACAACCTTTTGGTGGATGCTGTTTCTGTTTCAATTAACTTGAACTTCATATTGCCTTTTTTGCCTCAGGGTCTAAGTTCTCCTTTCTCTCTCTCCCTCTGGCTCTCTGCCTCTCTTCGAAAAAAGTTCAACAACAACAATATTAATTGATGTACAACCTTGTTTCCTTTTCTCTCTCTTTCTCTCCTTTCCCCCCTCTTTCTGTATAAAACACAATCATGTCAAATGCTTGCTTTAATAATAATATACAAAAAAAGGAAGTGGAAGAGAAATCCAAATCCAGATCTGGATCAGCACCAATATGTCAAGGTGCTTTTTGAGCAATCCTACCAAGAAACGGACAAATTGGCAGCGAGAGAGAGACGGAGAGGTAATGTCACTGATTTCCATATCTCCTCTCCTTTTTTACTATTGACGCATTAACACAATTAATTAGAATGGAGACGGCTCCGCAGGGAACCACGGATTAATTTCCAACACAGACAGATGTCTAACTTAAAGGGAAAATTGACCAAAATGCAAATCCAAAGATGGCTTTTCTATGCATAGCAATGAGACCATCTGCAAAAAAAAAAGAAAGGGAACCCAGTGGAGCGAAGCATGTGTGTGTGTGCACAGTCAGCCTCCTCTCTATCGGAAACAAACCCTCCTCCCCAAAAAAAAATCCCATTGTGTTCTTTTGTCTTAAAATGGAGGAATAACGTACACGCCGCACTAAAATGTAGTATGTAAATGAAGCGGATTAGTTGGCAGGGAATTATTAATGTGTTGTAATCAAGTACGAGGTAATTGTGCTGACTGTGTGAGCCTAACCAGCAGCTGCATTTAATGGAACTGTTAATTGCACTTGAAGGCTTTGGGAGAATAAGCAGTTTGCGATGCGATGTGGACGTGACTCATTTACGGCGTCTCTATAAATTTGACTTTGTCCTCCAGGCCGCCTGACGTCTTCACTGTTGTGGAAAAGGAAAAAAAAACAGCAAAAAAAATACAACAACATTATACGCCAGCCTGGAGATTCTGCTTAGAACTCATGGAAACAGCTGCTGAGACAAGATGTGCCTCCTACTGCCCCCTAGAGGAAGCAGACATATAGATACAAAATACTTCTAGTATTTAGGAATTTTAGGAGCAATCAATTTTACCTTTAGGTCAAGGAAATTCTTACATTTTCTTGTCTGTCATTTCCCTTCATCCTTCCCTCTCGTTTCTCGACTGTCCTCTCTTGTTTATTGTCTTTATTTCCTTTTTACTTTCCTGCCTCTCTTCCAACTTTTTCTCCATTCTATTCATCTTTCCTTCCTATAGCTTCATCCTTTCCATGTTGCCTTTTGTCCTCCCTTTGTTCCCTGTTGGCTTCCTTCTGTCCTTCCCCGCCTCTGTCCTTCATCGTTTACTTATTTCTTTCCTCCTGTCTGTCCGTGTTTCCTTCTGTCCTTCCTTTTTTTTAAATTGTCCTCCTTCTTTCTGTCCTTTTGTTTTTTCCTCTCTCCCTTTGTCCTTCTTTCTGTCCTTTTTTCCTTGATTCTTTCCGTTTTGACTTTCCTCCTTCCGTCCTTCATTCATTCATTCATTAATTTCCTTCCATCTCATTTACTCTCTTGCACTTTTCCATTATTCTTCCCGTCCTTCCTTCCTTGCTTCATTCTTTCCATATAAGCTTCTTCTTTCCTTATTGGCTTCCTTCTGTCCCTTCCTCAACTCTCCCCCTCATTCTTTCCTGATACATCCTTCTTTCTTTCCTTGCTTCGTACAGTCCTTCCTTCTTTGTAACATTGTTTCCTTTATCGATCCCTTCTGTCCTTCATCCGTTACAATGCTTCCTGCTTCCCTGTCTTTCCTTTTTCCTTCCTTCTTTCCTAATTGGCTTTTTTCTGTCCTTTTTCCTCCTTGCTTCCTTTCCTTGATTCCCTCAATGCTTCCTTTCTTACAGTACAGTATATATGAATATATTCTGAAACTCCAGATGCAGACGCAAAAACTCTCACCAGCGAACGTTTCAGTAAGATCCACAAATCTGCTTGTGCACACACCTGTGAAGTACATCACAGTGTCACCACAGGAAAGGAAAAGGATAAGGAAAGCGTATACACACACAAACACACAAACAAACACACACACCGCCTGCTGCTAAAAACATCGTTGTGGGATTTCAGCGGCTGATGAAGCTGCTCGGAAAGCTGTCAGAAAACACAGAGGCTTCCCACACACACACACACACACACACACACACACACACACACACACACACACACACACACACACACACAGGACAAAGCCCAGGATGTGACATTTCGGCTCTCGAAGCAGGTCAACGCTGCGACTGGAGGGAGGCGAAGATGAAGCCAACACACAACACTGTCTCCATATTTATATTCAATTTCTCAGCAAAACGCCACATTTTTTCTTAAGAATCATGTTCATGTTTTTGCCATTTGGATTCGGTTCTTCCTCGAAGTTTTTCCGGTAAATAAGCCTCTGGAGTCACTTTGGAGATATAACTTATTTATTTATTCATTACTTCTTTTGTAGGATTTTGTTGGATTTTGGTGTCTAACTTTTGAACGAACCAAACCACAGCATCTTAATTCTGTGTTCCTTGTGTCTATCCACATCCGTTCATATAGGCCGCGCCCATTTATATCCTCTGAATGAATCAGTCGACTGTAACCAAACTTGGCGGACACGTGTGCTCACTACTTATGCAAAAATAATTAAACAGCGATTGACCTGATGGTGTCCATTTTTGTCATTACCTTAGAACCAGACAGACATCAGTGGAGGACTTCTTTGTCTTACTGCATTTCGGGTTCAGCCTACTCTTCCTCATCCCTGCTTGCACCTCATTATCTACTGTGGCTGTGACCTTCATGACACGTGATGTCACCGCCCGCCTCTTTTCACCCACAGGAGTCAGGCTTCCCTTTTTTTTACGAGGGAGTTTCATCTCTGCGCCGCCCTCTCACGCCACGGTGACAAAAACCTGCCATTACTGCCGAGGCTATCAATCGGAGGCTTGAAGCGTCTCTTGTTTCCCCTCCAACCAGCCCGATGTCCTACCGGCAACTTAAGGATGAAATGTCGCCAGCTTTAATCGTAACATTTATGAAATTCTCTCTTCTTTCTTTCATCTGTATTTGCATTTCCGCTTATCTCTCCTCTTTGAGTGCAAACAGGCTGGCTGTCTTTAAGCACCCCGCCAACAGTCTTTGGACGAGTAGAAAGCCGCTGTTAACTCCTGTTCTAACGGGCTTTGAAGTGCATTTGTTATTCCAAAATGAGAGGCTTTAATATTATTATAACACCATTTAGACAGATGTATCTGCACTGATGAAGATTCATCACTGCTGTGAATCCCACCTATGAATAATTGCAGAAAAACAGAACAGAATGTCACTTAGTGAGCGAGCGTCATCAGACGCCTGAGCAACAATGGACTTTCAAATGGCTTCACTTTATGCAAACGCTAAAAAGGGAACGAAAACAGCAGATATCATTAATGTTTCATGAAAATCATTGCTCATTTCAAAACGCTACAGCTTGGCGATGTGTCGTTTGCTTAATCACCGAGGCACAGTCGACGTGCAAATCCACATTTGCATCTGAGATACATTTCGGCTTGTTTATTCATTCTTTGAGGATTTCGCTGGATGTTTTAAGAGCACTTTGTAGCTGTGGCTTACAATCTAATGTCAACCAGCAGGGGATAAGCTCGTAAACGAAGCATGAAAATGGGCCAAAAGGAAGAAAATTGCATCAGAATATGAAAATAAAATAAAATAAAAAGCACTGGAAGAAACCATGGGGGAGCCAAAATGGTTTCGGACGAGAGGGGAAGTTCTGTTCTGTTTTTTTTAAAGCAGACGTATTATACAGATTCAGATGTTCTTATTTTCACTCAGGGATCTATACGGTAACATTTGCAGAGCTTTAGTGTGCAAAGATATCACATCGCTGCACTTCTGCCCTAAACAGACCATTTATGTTCCATCACTTCAGCAGAGCTCCAGAGGCTCTGATCAATCTGCAACTTCCTCCTATCGCAACTTTGCAGCAAGACCATGCAAAAACTCGCATTTCCAGATTAGTTTATCTTAAAACAATCAAAATGTTTTTTAAAAACGGGTCCAGCAACGGCAACATGAAAGGATAAATGTTAGGCTTGTAGCTCTTTTTATGACTGGCTCTTTGTTTTGCAGAGCTTTATTGGTTATTTGAGGTCGCTCCGATATAAATTGGACAAATGATAAAATCAACAGACGACTCTGAGCTGATCACCTCCATGATGATAAAGGAGAAATCCTGGCTGGAAGACACTTGACAAAAAGAGATTAAACGAGCGCCCGCGGCTGTGTTATTATCCGTCCCACACAATTATCTGAATCTTCTCCGCCTCCAAAGCTTTGTAATGTGAGGAAGACTCTGGCACAGATCTTATGGAGGGTTAAAAAGGGAAGAGGACTTGAAGGTGGAAAGTGACAGGGGAGGATGTGGTAAATATTTACCTTGGTGTAATAAGTAAAATGCTAAAAATGTCTGCGATGAATTATTCATCTGTGCCGACAATAAAAACAAATAAAGAGGATTTGGTCGTCTTTGTTGTGTTTATCTGGGCTCCCAAACTGCCCCCATCTCTGCATTTACTGCAACCATCCCTCACCGCCCCTTATCTGATTTCCAAAATTCGTCTCGACGGATGAAGCGGCGACGCTGCTGGCCTGACTGAGCGCTCGCAAAAGCAAATCGGGTCAAAGAATCATTATGGCTTCTCCTCCTCTTCGGTGATCTCCTACTCCCAACTTTCTTTAATGAATCTCCAAACATGGAGCTGATGAATCAAAGGGATGGATGCGTGCGTCGCTTCCTGTCTACCTGCTGCACATCCCGCTAAATAAAGGCGGCCTTTATTTCCGTGGGCTCCTCGCGCCTTCCATTTTTTGGCGGATGACACTCTAACTCACGCCGCCAAGTGTTTGACGAATGAAGGAGGCTCTCAGAGAGGGAATCATTGAAACGCAGCGGCTGATTCATCACGTTGTGTAACATTTTTTAACCTCCTATCCATCTCGTACTCGCCCCTCCTCTTTGATTATTTTCCACGGCTGCTGTGCCTTCAGGCCAGGCATTTCCTCTATTTAGAATATGTTATCTCTTAAAACCAGGGGGAGCGGCACGCCTTTTAAAGGAGGCCTTGTTCTGGCATCCGTCTTCATCAGCGTGAGGTAAAAAGCCATGTTCTGAATTAAAGGCTGCTGATGCTGTGAATATTTCACATCAGTCACCTGAAAATGCCTCACAAACAAACGCACCTCCGAGGGCTTTTTCCTTATTCATCTCAATCACACAGGTTTTTAGCAGCACTGCCAAATCAGCTCCACGTCTCCCTGCCAATTCACTTTAGAGAACCGGCGGTCCGTGTGGCAGAGCATCGCTATGGACGAGTCAATGAAAAACGCCCGGCGGCTCAGAGAAAGACACGGCCATTTAATGTTTTTAGCCAAGGCTCCATTACAATGAGTGAAATAGACTCTAATGTTTCTACTTTCCCCTGACGGATCTCTCTCTCAGCGGACCATTGAAAGTTTACCGCGGTGACCTCGTCTACGAGGTGACATGTCCTTCACAAAGCACTAATGCAACAGTCAGTATGTGCAAACACGTCATGCAAAATTAATGGAACATTTTGAGTAAATCACAGATGCCGAATGACTGCGTGTTCTGAATACTGATATATTGTTACTGCGCGGCTCAAAGGCCGCATTCAAAGAGGACGTATGGCACGATTCAGGTATAACCAATTTAGAATTGTGGAACATTGTCAGAACTGCAAAGTGATACACCTGCAACATGACTTTCACTTCAGTTACATCTGAACGCAGTCGCGGCATAGCTGACGTTGTGTTTTTGTAAGTAGTAGCATAGGTGTGCTTATATAGGCTTCTGTTACAACCAACAGGAGTTTCACAAACACACATCTGATCCAAACAGATTTCACATAAAAAAACACTGAGTGCACATGCATCATTCAGGTCAGTCATGTTTGGATCTGACAGGTGGAACCACAACATATGGCACATGACAAAGAGAGTGACGGGCGTAACAGCGATGGGATGGAGAGTTTACAGACTGCTAATGTTACCTACATCCTGATGTTAATCTGTTGTTTACCGCAAAGCGAGTACAAACAATTAAAGGAAGCAAATTCCTGTGAAAGCAGGGAGACTCGCTCTCCGGAGCGAAGGGCAAACTCAGCCTATTCAATTCATTCTGCTTGATAACAACTGACAGAGTGATGAATGAACATACCCCAAAGGTATGAAGCAGTAAAAGATGCCGGGCGATATTTACATCATAAACACATCTTGATATGCATAGCGTGCTGTGCCATCTTTAAGCCTGTGAATAAGCCGCGCATGAAAGAGTCGGAAAGGAAGTAAACAATGCTGCTCACTTCATCTCTTTCCATCGTTCGCTCACTGAGCAGGCACATGTGCACGTCTGCTCCTATATAACATCAAAACAGCATTAAGTGCATAGAACACAACGTTGGCAAAGAAAATGTATTCATGATTTGAACACGTCAGGCATGTTCGAATCCTACAGAATCATATTATTTCTGCTCAAACAGCATGTGAAGACTTACGGCTAAGTCACGACAGACATATTTAATTTGAGGATTTTTCTATGTTAATGTTTTACATTAAAATATTATTAAAAAATTGTGAAATTCCTAGTATCTCTTTTATTTGCAGTAGACTCACCTTCAAACAAACATTCTCAACACAACAACCTGAACGTAGAGTGTAACTATTTGAACACTCTGGATACATATATGCAGTGTATAGTCTCATGTTATCACTATCTAACAACAAGTCTTTGCTTACCAACGCGACCTGATCACCCTCTCAATCATTCTCCAGACCTGGAATGTTCTCTCTTTCATTACAGTGCATTGGATTGCAGCTGTAGGACACATTTTGCCCTCCAGTTCTCAGGTATAATGGGAAGTAAATGTATTCAGTTATGAGAGGTTGCTTCACCAAAGGCATTCTCTCTGGATAATTTTCCCATATAGTGCCACGGGAATATTTATTTGCTGGAGCTCTGCTATTAAAATGACCCGTGCTACCACGTGGAACGACTGCCACAGGGTTTGTTGGCGAGCATATTAGGCAGCGTCTGAAAGTGCCTTCACTGCGAGAAGTTCATTAATTAAATATTGTAGGTAAAGTAGCCGGAGTTCGTCCGTGCAAATCTCTCATGCAGAGGCTCCGGTGTGATCTGAGGTCACCTTATGTGCTTTATAACGCTACACTTTAATAATTCCACATTTCAGAAGGGCCAGAGTGTCCCACCAAGGGCGTATTGATGGGCCGTAAACTGCACACAGTCATTGGCAGTGAGCGGTAAGTGCTTGGCAAAGTACTGACCAGTGTAGAGTTTGATCTTCTTACATAAGTTTTTCCAATACTTTCCAGTACCCTGCCATTACTCTCTCAAAACATTAAGGACGTAAACATTTGGGCCCAGTCAATGCCTCGTATGGCCCATCTATTAATCATACAGTCACATTTTGAGAGAACTGCACAAAGAATCAATGTTGTATTTACTGTCCACAAGCCACTTGCAGCCAAATGAACGATGCAAGTCTTCACAAAATTGCAGGGATTTGATAAGTACGTTGATTTTCAGAGCCTCATTCTATCTCCACAAACTGTATTTACAGACCGAAGCGAAATATAGTCGACACTGAGCTAAATATGGCAGTTAGCAGTTTAGCAGTTTGGACAGCACAGGGATGTGATCTGTGTCTTTCTGCAGCAAATTACCTTGACTGGAAACCACGAAATGAACACTGAAGCTTGGAGATGAAGACAAAAATGTGTCTAACGAAGCGACACTGAGCAGAGCGAAAGATCACCAGTGAGCGCCATGACCTTTAGATATGTGCACAACTTCATACCTGGAGGTTTCCCAAAGCTACAAATGAGCCAACATCTTAGTGTCCCTCTCGCTCTCTCTCCCTCTTTCATTTCACTCAGAGTCTCATGACTATGGATGCGGTCACAGTTGGTGGGCAGACAGAAGTGTAGACCGAATGCTGCAGCAGAGGATGTAACACCTGTAGGCTCGGCACTACGGGCTGCAGATTTTTTCGGAAATTGTGCTTGAAAAAAGAACAGCGACTAACGAATGCGAGGCTACCGGCTCGAACAGGAGCGTGCGCTGGCAGACATCCATCCACTGCAAGTCTAATTTCAACAATGTGCAATAGTACGTGAATTGAATAGAAAATGTAGTTCCCTACAATGGAAGCCTGCACTCACCACTAAGATGTGGCAATAACTGTTGTCCTCTTTTGTGTTAGGCACAGGATCTTACCTTGATGGCGGTGCAGGCGATCTGGGTGTGGTGCAGCTTGTGCAGCGTGGTTTCCCGGTCGATGAAGTAGGAGGCGGCCAGCTGGTGCAGAGCCTCCAGGGTCACGGCTGTCCCATTGGACTCGCTCACTTCAGTCGTCCGACTCAACTTCCGCTTGTCCACAAAGATCATCAACGACTCTTCCCCTGTGGACACACACAAACACAAGTTATTAACAATGCTTCTCACGCGAACATATATGCATTATTTTTGACTATGACTCAACTTGAACTTGTGTGAGTTTTGATTTGACACAATCATGAAATACTTGCAACCTGACTTTGACACTGCTGACGTTTGACTTCAATACATTCGTCATCTCATGGTTGGCCAGAGTATTTGGGTGATAACTTACAGCGTGGACACAACGTTTGTTTGTCAAACAGCTCCAAACAGATTAAACATGTTGATTTAAACTGAACAAGCCCAGAGACGACGGCAAACAATCCCAGGACCAGCAGATCCACAGCTGACCCAATATGATCTGCCGTGAGTGATTGTGTTGGGAGTTGTGTGAACATTACGCAAGCAGGTTTAGAGCCCCTGAACACACTAATTACTGTCGGAAATTGATTCGCTTCTGTGGCGTTTCACCAATATTTTACCCCTGTCGAGTCTTATATGTTATTCGTTCTGTTCGTCTGTTTGACTGTGTGCGGGACGTCTCAAAGCTCCTCAATGGATTTGAACAAATCCTATCTATCAATTGATTAATCTGGAACTGAGGGGGTTGTCGATATCGTGAATCATAGGAACGCTGTGAAAATGTCATCAACACAACAGATCAAAGAGGGTCAGCATGTGGTTCTATGGGCTCAACGTGCCCTCGTTTTCATCAAATAACATGAGGAAGAATGCAAGAATCAAATTTCTATCTGTGCTCAGTTTTAGCATAGGATCGCAATGATCAAAGTTTGACCCCTTGTTCAGCAAGCAGGTGTCTCAGATCCCCTAATCAGGGTCTTCTGGCCGTCCCTGGGTCTAAGTTTAGTGACCGTGCTGCTGCGGCCCCTTAGTCTGAATTTTTTTTAATGGTGTCTCAGAACCATTAAGCCTCTACAAAGGAGCCTCGTGTTGATGTGATGTTTGCTCTTTCAATCTTTGACTGTGTTTCGACTTTTGAAGCGAATAAACTGCAGGTGTGAGAATAGCCCTTACATTTTCCGTTATTATGTTTTGGTGGCGGCTTGTGTTCGTTTTGGTGCTTTCTCGTTTGACAGGTTGATGCCAAGTGCCAGAAAGAAAGAAAGAAAGAAAGCAGGCAATGAAATGCCACCAAGCTCCCATGTTGGACTCAAACTGAGGACATTTTGACGGCCGTGCTGCGAGGACGCCCTGAGCTGACACCTCCTCCTCTCCCCGCTGAGCTGAAGGAGGTCGGTGAAACAGAAACAAAGCACTTTTACTTTATTTACCTCCCAGAGTGGCGGAGAGCAGGAAGTGGGTTCCGTATTTTCTGATAATGTTATCCGTGATGGCGCCGAGGCTGGGCCTCCTGCCCAGCTGCCTAATGGTGTGGAGGAACTCGGGGTCCAGCGGCAGAGAGAAGCCATTGTTCTCCTGCCTCTCCAGGGCCAAGCTGTTCACCTTCCAGCGGCCAAACTCCCTGCAAAGTCAAAAACAAACAATACACTCGCTGTTAGCAGAGGACGCAGCGCTCGCACATACAGTATGCATATATTCAACAAAGGGGCGTTTGCGAGTACCAATGCAACACACACACACATGCAGACCCTCTCCATCACTGTCAAGAGGAAGCCAGGAACTGTTGGAGCCATTTTGCAAAAGAGACACGATGAAAAGACGTTAAAGTCGTTCCTAACAGCGGTTTTCTGCTTCTCGAGAGGAGAAGAAAATTGGTCCCATTGTTGCGATTTCAAAGCGAGCCGGACGCAGCTCAAGCATGGAGGCTGGTATCCCGGCTTTTCCTGGCTGGATTTAATTTGATGCCTGCACGACCTCTAAGTGAGTCTTATGTGCCACTCTAAATGATGAATGGTGTCACGCTGTTTCTACCTCCGGCCCCAACGATTGCTTTGAGCCGCGGCGAAAAACGTTGTTTTTCTCTACCGATTTTAAAATAATAGTGCAATCTCATCTCATTTTCAGTCACTTCAGAGACACTGTAGGTAGATGGGACCCGGATGACGGACAGAGTCTTGCTGTTTTCAGGGGAAACGAGCTTCATCTGGTGCCTGATACACACAATGATGGCCTCCACATGCAGCTGCAACCAAACACACATACACACAGGAGCATTTTTTTGTCGCTGCATATCTGAAAAATGATACATGTCTGTATTTCTATAGGAGTTGTTAACACATTCTTATTCTGCGAGCAACTGTGCCAAGTTAACATTCAAAAGAGTTCTGGGGATTCTGCTCAGAAAATGACATCATACAAACAGACCTCGTCGTTCCTTATTGTTGGGTTGTAATAGTCATTAATGAGACACTCTAGATACATCATGGTCCCACTGAGACGTCAACATAAGCTTTGTCTCTGCAGCTGCAGCGAGCGGAACAAGCAACAAAGAGCATTGTGTCGTCTGTACAGCAGTTTTGTTTTGTCAGACTAACCGCATTCATCTCATCAGACTAAATAACAATGACTGAGTGAGAGAGAACGCTGTCATGAGAAGCTCAAGATTCACTCATTTTGTTCCAACGACCTTGCTAACAGTTTCTTAAAGGCTGGAAATTGGACACTTTTTAAAAAGAAGTAGAGTCTCTGACAAAGGACGACGGTAACAAAAACGCTCAGACGTAATTATCCTGCAAATCATACATCCTGTACTTGCTACCTGAGTCCTCTTGTGGCAGTCATGTTCATTTCGTTTGATAGATGAGGTTGATCTTCCAGAGATTTTACAAAATGTGCTGCTTTTTGGAGAGAGGACATCTAAATGAGGTCATTGAAATGTTTTTCATAGAATGTTTGGAGCATTTTAGAGTTGTTCAGATCCATGCTGCTGTTTAGGAGCTTTCAGAGGCTTTAACATGTGTTTGCTGGATGATGTTCCATGAATCTATACCAGTCCAAACCATAGACAACTACCAAACTAGAAAAACCTCAAAAATGCTAGAGCTTACTAAGAAAACCAAAAGATTTTTAGACATAATTGCCCTCCAAAATCCTTCATATTTATTACATCTATCTAACCTTATTAAGTAAAATAATACAACTTTGCTCACCAAACGCTTTAGGTGCCCACAGAGTAAACATATCTGACTGACAGGACCAACAGTTTGCTCATGTGGGACACTCTAACAAGATTTCTGAGGCTTCTAAGTGATAAAATCTGGGCGATAAAGTTCAGCTTTAACCTTACAAAAGTACTAAAGGATCACCACAAATCCCAAACTTCATATTTGCCCTCTATCTTTGTCTGTCCACACACTCCATCGTACCTCCCCGACGCTTAGACACTCACACACACACACAGACACACACACACAGACAAACATCTTAACGGTGACATCTTGTTGTGACTGTAACTTTGCCCAGGAGTGTGGCAGAGCTCCTGTGGGCGAAAGCCTGCAACTGATCAATCTCTCCTACAATAATGAGAGAAAAACACAAAGCCGGGAAGTAGGAAGCGGCTCATTTAGACACGTTTCATGTCCACGTTTTGCTCTCTAACGAGCAGCCATTAGTGTTCCTTGCCATCAGCTGGGGCCGGAGCGGCAGAGAGAGAGAGAGAGAGAGAGAGAGAGAGAGAGAGAGAGAGAGAGAGAGAGAGAGAGAGAGAGAGAGAGAGACGCAGACCTTAACTGTGATGGACCTGCCGTCTCACTATGCTGCTCACTGATGGACATTTAAGGATGGAAAAGACACACGTACACACACACACACACAAGTGCATTTACAAGGAGCCTCTTTAAATGAAGCATCACTTAGTCAGTGAGTACAGAGTTGGATGATATAATTGCAGTGAGTCCATTTTGGATGATTTTGCCCCTTGCACATCAGTTTTAATTCTTCAGATGGCGTCCAAACTTAAACAAGTTGTCAGCCTGAAATGAGCCATTTCTTCTGAATTTGATATTTCAGCAAAATGCAAAATACTACAGTAAAGTACCTGAACCTTCATCTTATAGTTACGTTCACCACTACTTCAGTAAATGTGCTTAGTTATCCTGCATTCAAAATATTACTTAGGCATCAAAGATGAAAGTTTGCCCCAGACAAAGCGTGAAATTAAATTAAATTAAATTAAATTGCAGAATTTAATTTAATTTAAGCTTTAGGAGGGAGTAACTAAGGCAACACAATAAATTTAGTGGAGTAATAGTAGTCGTCAAGTAAAGTACAGAATCTCAATACTTTAATGTGTCCAGCTCCTTCCCCCCCACTCACACAAATCTGTACTTGAAAACAACATTCCAACACACACACACACATGCACGCACACGCACGCACGCACACACACACACACACACACACACACACACACACACACACACACACACACACACACACACACACACACACACACATAGCAGCCCCCTGTTATGGATTCACCGCGGCTTTATTTCACCCTTAACTCTTCTGTGGGAGGTGCTGAGTGACTGAAATAGCCCATCACACACACGCACACACACACATACACAGAGACATTACATTACATTACATTACATTACATTACGATCATTTGGCAGACGCTTTTATCCAAAGCGACTTACATTACAGTTACCACCCTTCGCAGAGGGGGGAGCAATTGTGGGTTCGGTGCCTTGCTCAGGGGCACCTTGGCAGGGGCTCGAACCGGCAACCCTCCGGTTCCAAAGCGGAAGCTCTCTATGCAGGCAGCAGCTCTATTTCACCTCCAGCTCTGTTTGCTGCCCCTCCACCTGTCAGCCCCCCTCTGAGCGAGCCGGGGCACCCAGAGGATACTAGCTCGCAATCAGAGGCGGAGAGTCGGGCCGCTCGCCGCCCGTCTTTCACAAAGAAGACGTCTCTGAACCGTCACAGGAAGCTCGGAGGCGTCGCCGCAGAGTGTGTTCACGCGGTCAGTGTGTGGGCGAACAGGCCTGGCGACGATCCGCGCCTGCTCACGAGACGCCCCGAGGCCAGCTGCACCGCCAAATGAATGTAAATAGAATGAAATGCACGCCTTGGCATACAAACAAGCTTTCCCACTGTGGTTTCAAAGCAAAGTCAGGCTGAATTACAAAATGCCTCTGCTGATGTCAGGAGAAATTAACACACGTTTATGAAGTAAAACCCTAAAGCCTGCAGGCGGCGAGACAACAGGCGGCGTTTCACACTGTAGACGCCGCGTTCCTAACCACAGGGGTAATTGTTTGGACAGCCGGCAAGTCGTAGAAACGGGAAGAGATGCGTTCGGTCCTGTTTCTGTCACTCGGATGATGAGTTGCTGATTGATTGACGAATCCAGTGGAAGTGTGTGTGCGTGTGTGTGTGTGTGTGTGTGTGTGTGTGTGTGTGTGTGTGTCTGTCTGTCTGTGTTTGATTCTTTATTCAAAAGTAACAGAAAGATAGAAAGCAGGAACGCTAGTCTGCTGTCGCGTTTGTGATGATACCTAGCATGGAAACTGTGTGTGTGTGTGTGAAACCAGTCCAGGGTGCTGTGTTGTATTAGACTGAATTTGTCATATACAGTATTTTAAACTTGTTCTAAAGTTTGTTGAACATCTGCAGTGCCGCAAACCTTGAGCCTGTAAAGACGTGGCGAACTCCGACGTCACCGAGTAACATGTGACACACACCACAGCCAGGCATGAAGCGGGTGGGAGAGTGTGTTGCCACTTCAGGCTTCAGGTAATTCAATCAAACAACAACACCTGACACGAAACATCATTACCGAGCTCAATGAGCGTCGACAAAACCTTAACACCCCACCTTCGTTTTAATTTACTGCAGTGCTTCATTGGGACCTCGACTCAGACGTGTACGGTAACACAAATGAACACTTACCTTGTTGCTGCCGCACATTAGTGAATGTTTGGATGGGTGCCTGTGTAATTATGCTTTGTACAGGAAACGCCTGAGGACTCGTCTCTGTAAGGCCCGCACGCCACCCCGGCACACATGTACAGAAGGCTGCGGCGTAACTTCAGTAAAAGCGCCGCCTGCATGTTTCATAGCTGTTCCAGATTAGTTATTATTAATAATGCACCGTGGCTTTCATCTCATTTTAAGAGATCTGTTTGCTCAAACCACTCCATGACCCATTTATGAACCCTGCAGACCACATGGGACTGGGAGAGCCGCGTGAGGACCTTTGCGTAATTGATGCAGCAGCCGATCCCCCCCCCCCCCCCGCGACTTGACGCCCCAAAGACGCCCCGCTGAGTAATGACGAGCGGCGGAATTACCATCTCAAATGAAACTGCACCGGGTCGGTTTCATCGTTTGTCCCTTTCTGCTTCCAAACGTTCCTCGGCAGCAGGCCTTTCGTTAAGGCGCCAGGTGATGTGTTCTAATGTGTTATAATGTACGGTTGGAATCACGCCGTGTCCATACGTTAATGAGTCTGGCAGCATTTAGGACTAAAAGCTTGCTAGTTCCTCTGCTGGCCGACTCTCAATCATGATGTTAATAAGGTGATTACCATAAAGCCACTGTGCATTCTGCTTTCACACACACACACACACTCACACACGCTGCTGGACTTTAATCAGGGAGAGATGGGCGATGGAGTTGCTGGAGTGCAGACCGCAAGTCGTTTTTAGACCTTAACGAGCCAAATAATATGAAATGAAATTGAAATAAGCATTAAAGCACAACAAACCAATGAGGGAATAACAAAAAGAACGACAAACGTAAACATATAAACAGTCGCAGGGCCGTCGCAGAGCAGTCCAACCCGTCTACAGGAGCTAAAGAAGGGCGCAGAGGCCTCGAATGCTCGTATCCATCACTCAAGTGCATTTGTTGGTCATGTTTCGAAGACAAGACGTGCAAGTCACAAGTGAAGACGGAAGAGTCACAAAACAATTCAAGCTGTATAGTTTCAGTTTTGGGTTGCAGCTCACATGGCGTTGTTCGGGTTTCCTACATGACTACTTGTATTCATTTTAGTTCTCAGTATAGGAAATGAGTTTACAGGTCAAAACTTGGAGGATCAATTACTCTGGCAAACTCCAGTGTGTGTGTGTGTGTGCGAATGAACCCTTCCAACCTATCCCTTTAATAACCACATGAAAGGAGTCGCCCTCGCCTCTTTCGCCTCCCGCCTGCATCCAGCGGCAGCAGCAGCGGCGGCAGCAGCCAGTGATTAAGAGCGTTTCTCAGCTGTGTCTCCATCACTCATTCCCTCTTTGCTTTGCACACATTCTGCATAATGACTTTACAGCAGTTAGGTCCACATCATTGCGCCGCACATCAAAACTGTGGACTCAAACTGTGATTTACGAACCAAGTGCACAATATTTATACACTGGCAAAATGTGAGATGAACTCACAGTCGAGACATTTTCATAATTTAATCATAATTAATGTGCAATTTGAACCTTGTCAGTGGTACGAAGAGGAGGAAATTAATTAAACGACTCCGTCTATTTGATTGAATAACTCACAAAACACTAATTTCACCTTTGACTGCATGCAGTCGAGCCCCAAATCACATTCACGTCTATCACACGGGTTCAAATAGGCCTTGAATTATTGCACCGAACGCTTTAGAAAACTGTAGTTTTGTCCCGGAGACTTTGCAGGTGACCACTGCCGAGACACGAAGCCGCTCCACAATGACTTTAATTAATCAGATAGAAAAGCATACAATAGTTCATGCTTGTCAAAGTGCAGGCGGAAATTCAATCAAAACGCGGTGGAGAACGTGAGAGACGAAAGGTTTCATTATAACACCACAGCCAAGAGGGAACAAATAGTTGTGTTTTGTAGCCGTTACCCCAGATACCAAAATAACCTGCTGAGCAAAACAGTTGCTTGATGTAGACTCAAAGTTATTTCAAGGACCTCCCCGAAGAGAATTGAGCAAAATGGGAGAAAAGTCCTTCATGCTTCATTCAGTCAGATAAGTGAAATTACATTTATTGGTGAGACCTTCACGTAAATTGCAGTCGACCTGCTATTTTGAGAGTTATAGGTTGTTGTTTTCTTTTTTTTATGCTTTTTTGCTCCACTTGGCGTTCTTTCCCCCCTTTTGGGTTAATCTGATGTGACACTGATCCTCCTCCATGTGGGTTCACCATCGGCCAGAGAGAGAGATGATTCCAGAATTAGGGAATCGCTAAAAACAAAAAGGCGAGTGAAAGGCACCTTCACAGGCGGGGCCACGCCTCCACGCTGCTAATTTAGCCACTGATGATCCGGCCTTTAACGAGAAGAGTTTGTATGAGAGAGAGGGAGAGAAAGAGGGAGAGAGGGAGGGAGAGAGAGAGAGAGGGGGAGGATGGGGGGGGTTGAATTCCGAATTCTTTTCCTGGTGCGCGATGGGGGAAGAGAGGAAGAATGAGGGAGTAATGATGTGGTTAATAGCTTCTGGTTGTGAACGCGTCATGGAATTGCTACCAACAGCGTTTCAACAACAACAAACAAACATCAGACCATTAATTAGTGAAAATGCCATTAAAGCTGCTGTGAGGTCCCATAAACACGCCGCTGCTTCTCCTCGCTCCTTCATACCTTTGATTACCACCAACAAAGAACCTGCAAGATACCCTTCATAGAGATCAACTTCAAGAGATGAAAGAAAAATGTAATTTATAAAGAAATGGAGGTTCTTGGGGCAGAGTTTGTTCTATTTTTTTTTACAGAAAATCACAGAATTACAGAAATCTTGTCTTCCTTGCTACAATTTCCAAATATATACATTTTGCATTCATCTTTTCTCGTTGGTTCTGGAATTGAGAATTTTTAATAAGTAATTAAGATAATTTTATATCTTTAGGTCTTCATATATTTTTTTATACATTAGATAATTTTTTCTATGTCTTACAGTTTAGAATTTCTAATAGCAAAATAAAACGAAAAAATAAGATTTGGACGTGAGATGAAAACATTGCTGATCGTCCCTGACAGAGGGAAGCTGGAACATCTTCACTCTATCACTCCTTTCTGTCGTTCACTCCTTTGTTAAGTCGACTTTAGACTGTGATCGTGAACCCGCAGAAGCTTGAGGAGCAGAAGGTGATTTGACTAAAGAGCTTTTGGAAATACTGTGTGTCCGTTTCTTAACAATAATCTCCTCCTTTATATGAATCTGACTCTGTGTCTGTTCCTTTTCAATGACAACTTGAGCTGAATCTGTTTGTTCCTCTGCTTAATGTCGTAGTATTCAGCCAAAAACTCTCATTACTACACATTTGACACAATCCAAACGCTGCTGTCAGACCGGGGAGACATTTGCATACAGAACGCATAAAATAATCTTTATCAATTTACCAACTTCATACAGTGAATGAAGCTGAAAGTGCTTTTTATATTTGACAGGTTAAAAACTAAAATACACATTTAAACAGAGAGAGACCTTCTTTTAGATGAGATGAATGAAATAAAAGAAGAGAATAAAAGCATCAGGTTGAAAGTGTCATTTAAAGCAAACTGAAACGTTGTTAGTAGTAGTTTTTTTCTGACATACGTTCCAGTTTTGGAGCATCGTTAGAAAAAAATGCCGTCCCCACAGGAGAGGCACCAAAGGGAGGAATATGTGAAACTACTCTACACTCCGACTTTGCCACTTTCTTGGACAGCGTGAGTTCTCGTTGGTTAAGTTAATGCTGCGGAGTGGAGCCGCACTCTCTCTCCTCGGAAAGCAGCGATGTCACTATGAAGTATCCGCATGTGGATCGATACGGTGACCTGCTGCCCCGGTTATGGGCGCCTCACAGCCGCACCAGCAGGAGCCGTGACGCTACGCAAATCATTTACCGCCGCAGAGACACAGAGTCAGACTAAAAGCAGCCCCACTCCTGCCCCAGATTTGGTGGAAATGAAGGATTTTTCTCTTACCGTGTGTGTGTGTGTGTGTGTGTTACTTTTTTCATTGTAGCCATGTTTGCTTTTGAGTTTTAAGGATCATCTCCACGGGGAAAAACCACAGTTTGCATTTGGAACATTCTGCTCTGCATATGCTCAAATGTTGCAGGAGGTGAACTGAGATTAAAAGAAGCAACAAAACGGTAAGAAAGCAATTATATTATTGATTTGCAGCTTGCGAGAGTAACGCCACACCTCTAATAATAGAGAGAGAGAGACAGAGACAGAGACAGAGACAGAGAGAGAGAAAGAGAGAGACCAGGGGGGCAAAACATGATTTGCAGCAGGCGACGCTGCCACGAGGACCGCTGATCCCGTTGTACCGCAATTTGTCATGACACACTCGACAAGCGACTTCTCCATGCACACACACACACACACATACACACACACACACACACACACACACACACACACAGATATCACGTCGTGTACATAATAAGCAGTGAGTGTAGCTTCGACCCAACCTCACACAACAGGAAAGCCAAATTGGTAGCACATGCAAATCTATCTCCACTCAGAGCACTACTTAGGAGGAAATGTGTTATACAGTCATTATATCGTCTCTAAAAGGATTTAGTACACAAAATTACCTCTTAAAATACTACATCACTTATCTTGGAATACTCTATAATCAACGTATACACACCAGAGCCAACCATGTACACACACACACACACACACACACACACATTTACACACACACACACACACACACACACACACACACACACACACACGCACACACACACACACACAGACCATTACGACAAACAATAGCTCGAAATGACTCCAGTACTCTATCCTCCTTTTTAACCTGGGTCTTATAATCATACTTAAAGTTTCATTCCTCCCCCTTCAAATAATGTTCTAACATTGAATAAGTACATCAACAAGTAAATGCTTGAGAGAAATATCTTATCACATATAAATATGATCTTAGATAACAAAGCAGCGACGTCACTGCAGCTGTAATGCAGGTTGGTCTAATTCCTTTAAACCAACAGTCTGTGCCACTAATGTGCTGAATCGTCAGTCTAACAGCCGGTTTCAGACAGAATAGTTCTCCATGTTGTCAGTTGCGAGAATGTACTGCTCTGTTGTGTCCTTGTGTATTGTGTTATGATGGACGCCATCTGTCCCACAATGCAACACAGAGCGCAAAGGGAGGAGCAACTCACGATTAGGAGCTCACAGATTTTTGACTGTTTGTATGCACATCATCCAAAACATATAGTGTGTCAGTTCAATGTTTTAAGCCTCCTGGCGTTGTGTTATTGTCCCCGCATCTGTTTCGTCAACCTTTCTCACAATTTCCCTTTTAGTTTCAGTCCCAACAAGGCTTTTTCCTCTGAGCTCTGTCCTCTAATAGAGTCTAATAATTCTTATTTTGGCACATAGTAGCTTAAACTACACTTCTTAGATGAGTCCGCAGAGTCCACTGTGTAGTACGACTGTGTGCTGAACCATAGGGACACGTCTTAGGTCCCTAATCCTCGTCCTTGGGACCCACAAGACTGCAGACTCGCCGCCTCCCGCATCTTAATTGGCTAAACTCTGCTGATTTTAGGTTATTAATCACTGAAGAAATATGCAGTGCTGTGAGTCCGGAGCAGCGGGGTTGAGAACATTGGGTCGAAACCACTTATACAGAGGGAAAAAATAAAACTTAATGCTCCCAGAATGTCTGTTAATAATAATAATCTGCAGCTCTGCGCAGCTTTCAGCGTTTTTTATCTTATTGATTGGGTTTTACGGGGCCCCATATACACTTTATACAGCTTTTCCCCCTCCCGTATAAAACTGTACAGGCAGCTGTTTCGGGCTGTGATAACACACAGTCTATGAGCCATTTGGCACCGGACACACACAGTTAAGAAGCATTAAATACGATAAAAGACAAAGACGAGATATTTTTCAAGAGAAATTAAAACGTTCTCTCCTTTTAGCTGCGTGTTAGATGTGCGGAGGTTTGTGATCACATCGTCTGGAACAAATTAAAGCAGCACGCCGAATAACAAATATTAAAAGATGAAAACCCAAGGATGCAGCATTTTCACATTTTCTTAAATTGATGATAATTCAAAATTCCACCCGCAAACATTCATAATTCCCATCTCGTTGTTTATTTTGCACCCACGGAGCTCAGAGTCGTTTTCATGCATCCTCGCCTACAACAACAACAAAACTGAAAACAAATGAAGAATAACTACACAATCACAAAGATTCACGCGTCTTTGGATAACCAACAAACATGGGAATCGATGTTAAGTGAAACAAGACTTTGACAAATCAAATTATTCCGCTTATTTGTTTGCAGTTTATTGACATCAAAAACCACAATTATAAAGAAATCTCTCACGGCAGATGACAGCAATAACACTGCTGCACTATTCTCTGACAAACACTGGGGCCCTAACACAAAGGAAATGGAACAAAGGGAAAAAATCATTTCACAAAGCTTTTTTTCGTCTGGACCGAGCCTCCGGATGTGCCAAATGGTGCCACAAATGGATTCTTCTACACCTCAAGCAAAGGAAATAAAAATCAGAATGCTTCACGTGTTTGGTGTCGACCTTTCGGGAGCGATTAGGTCACTTTACTGCTGCTGGACTTTCAGAGCCAAACAGACGCTAAAACAAGTTGCAGCTATGTGCCACAGGGGAGACGTCCACAGCTGAGACAAACCGAATACACACACACACAAACACACACTGTTTGGTTCGGGGGTTGTGCCGTATTTGTTCTTTGTTTCAGGCCTGTTTTATATATTGAATAATGCCTTGCAGATCTTTCCCGTTGAAACACTCTTCAGTCACACTCACGCTGCCTCCACAAACCTCTGATAGCTCCCACATCACACGCACTTGTCAGAAGCCATAAACTCGACGCCACATGAAGTCTTCGTCACTGCCATCGCTCCCGGTGAGGAGGAGGAGGAGGAGGAGGAGGAGGAGAACGCTGCTCTGCTTCTGCCCTGGAGATACATTCAACCTCTGAATGGAGGGAACCGGAGACTGCAGGAACCGCGGAGAACTCTCTTCCCCGACACTTCTGCTTCTTCTTCCTCTTCTTCTTCTTCTTCTTCTTCTCTCTCCGGGGCTGTTTTTTCCCCACATTTGTACGAAAAACTGTTTTTACAGCACTCATTATGAGACACTGATATATTGATCGTAAACAAACAGGAGATAAACAGGCTCTACCTGCAGCTAAACTGCGCCGTACGTTGTTGTGCCATAAGGTCAGATTTGATTAGATTTGATCCCGGTAAGCACATCCGAAATAGCAGAGGCGCAGACAGGAAGCAGCAGAAATGTGCTCCGAATGAAAACAAACCAGCAAAGGACTCAGTCAACACAACTTCTCACCGCATATCTATCTATCTAACATATTAACTGCTGTTTGTGGTTGTTGTTGTTTTCAGTCATGATATCTGGTCAGGTAGTCGTAGAGGTGACAAACAAACACATGACCTGTTCTTGTATGTGCATGACATCATCTCAAAATGTGCAAATATGGCACTTTGATGGTGGCGGTGCGGGCTGACAACAATGACCTGACTCCTGGAGCGGCACAGGCACCCAGACGTCACACACTCTCTCCTGTCAGGCAGGTGTCAGGGCAGCAGTACCCCAGCTGTGCTAAAGACCTTAGAATACCTCTGTATGTGATTCCTTGTTTGAAAATACGGCGAAATAGCTCATTTTATGTGTAGGAAAAGCCTGTTTTGTTGCGATTGGCCGCCCACAGTTGTTACCATGTACTAAGGTGTGTAGGCTGGTCAATTCAAATGTGTAGCTAGCATTCCAGCATTTAAGCGCCGTGTTCAGGATGTGTGGGTTTGTGTTATTGAACGTTTGCATTTTCTACATCCGCATTTACAACTCCGATTAATATTCCACGCAAACTTACGGAGGAAGATGGTTGGAATCCTTTGTTCACCGAAAATAACAGATGGCTTATTAAAGCGTGGGAACAGGATCATTATCTTTCATTAACGCTGCAATTTAGCTGTCAGTTTGCTCACTGGCTTCATGCAGGGAACAGGCGTGTTGCATGACTCCACCCCTCTCCTCATGACACTTCCACATACTCTGAGCTTGGGAGCATCAAACATTACCGACGCCATCATGAATAACATAAATATGAAATAAGAACATCAGGTACACACACCAAAACGTCATTTGCGCAGAACATGAATAGAAACGGCAAAATATATATCTCCTTTCATTTGGGCTTCTCAGCTCTGGTTCATTTTTCTGAGCACGTCGTTTATGTTTTATTGCTTTGCATTATGCATCATATTCCTTAATGCCCTCTGTCTTTCCTTCGCTACTTTATTTTCTATCTCATCCCTTCATACTTCCACATTCCGCACAGTTGTTTCCTGATTTATCCCGGGCCCCTGTTTTGTAATCTCTTTTAAATGTGCTGCTCACAAACACAATGACACCGCAGCACCGACGGGGCAGATAAAAGGCGCCGCTCTGCTCTACATGTGGTACGTACTCAAGCTAACGTCGCCCCATCGGGTCGTCTCGCCCAAACAACGTGGAAGTGAAGCAATAATCGCTGCGTAATTACAAACGAAGGGGGTTCCTTTCTTACTTCAAATGTAATATCCGGTGGGATGACAGGAGGGAGAAGGGAGGACAAAGAAGCATGGAAGATGAGGCGTGATGAGAAAGTTATGGCCCGTGAAGAAGAAGAAAGGAGGAGCTGACATTTTGACTAATGCTCCTGCTGTCTGCAGAGACGCTCGACCACCGGCGGGGACTCGTCCGGCGGCAACGGTAAAAACGTTGACGGTCTAAATAAGCAACGATTGACTTAAACGCGTGGTTTGTTAAAGTTGCACATATTTTCGTAAAGTGGCAATTACCAGGAAAATATCTCGAGGCGACGCTGTGACAGATTCTCATAATTGAGCAGGTGAACCAGGAAACGCGGTTTTCGCCGTGTGAAGTAAAGAAGCGACAAAGCCGTCTGTGTTTCTGTGACCTGCCACATGAGAAACGCTATGAATAAATGAAGGCATGGCGGCTTCAAACGCCGCCACCTGTAATTACGGTTGGATTTATTTTCCTACAATCACGCAGGATCATCAACCTGAGCTCCTGCACGCCTGCATGAGAATCCGCTGAATCCGCCAATTCAACGCATTCACATTATTGCTTTTGCTGAAACCATGAGAGAAGAAAAGAAGAAACCGTCTCTCTCTCTCTCTCTCTCTCTCTCCCTCTGTCTCTCCACCAGGCCATTATTTCTCTCTCCGTTTTTGTTAAAGTGTTATTTGACAGAAGGCTGTGATTTCCCTGAGCTTTTTTAAATCCGGCCTCGAATTGCGACTTCCATATCCCCGAGCGCAAGGGGATGAGGATGCTGCATTAAAATTCACGTCACGATTAAAAAAAAAAAGAAAAACACTGTGCGTTCTGTCACTCAGCTGGAAACGCGTCTCCATTCAGCATCCTGCCAGCAGGGGGAGATACGGCTCTGACTGTGGCCCCTCCT
Organism: Genypterus blacodes; assembly: GCF_046128005.1. Classification (NCBI taxonomy): domain Eukaryota; kingdom Metazoa; phylum Chordata; class Actinopteri; order Ophidiiformes; family Ophidiidae; genus Genypterus; species Genypterus blacodes. The sequence goes on from NW_027466874.1 coordinate 1,484,408, forward strand.
CTTCCTCCTGATGTGGCCTCCTCTTGCACGCTCCCAACTGCTCCTCTGGTCCCCCCCACACAACTCCCTGTCACTGTCTCTCTCTCTTGTTCTCTTGCTCTCTCTCAATCTCTCTCTCTGTCTCTTTCTCTCTCTCTCTCTCTCTCTCTCTCTCTCTCTCTCTCTCTCTCTCTCTCTCTCTCTCTTGCTCTCTCTCTCTTTCTTTCTCTCCCTCCCTCTCTCTCTCTCTCTCTCTCTCTCTCACTCTCTCTGTCTCTTTCTTTCTCTCTCTCTCTCACTCTCACTCTCTCTGTATCTTTCTTTCTCTCCCTCCCTCTCTCTCTCCCTCTCTCTCTCTCTCATTCTCTCACTCTCTCTGTCTCTTTCTTTCTCCCTCCCTCTCTCTCTCCCTCTCTCTCTCTCTCTCTCTCATTCTCTCACTCTCTCTGTCACTTTCTTTCTCTCTCTCTCTCTCTCTCACTCTCTCTTGCTCTCTCTCTCTCTCTATTTCTTTCTCTCCCTCCCTCTCTCTCTCTCCCTTTCTCTCTCTCTCTCTCTCATTCTCTCACTCTCTCTGTCTCCTTCTTTCTCTCGCTCTCTCTCTCTCTCTCTCTCTCTCTCTCTCTCTCTCTCTCTCTCTCTTGCTCTCTCTCTCTTTCTTTCTCTCCCTCCCTCTCTCTCTCTCTCTCTCTCTCTCTCTCTCTCTCACTCTCTCTGTCTCTTTCTTTCTCTCTCTCTCTCACTCTCACTCTCTCTGTATCTTTCTTTCTCTCCCTCCCTCTCTCTCTCCCTCTCTCTCTCTCTCTCATTCTCTCACTCTCTCTGTCTCTTTCTTTCTCCCTCCCTCTCTCTCTCCCTCTCTCTCTCTCTCTCATTCTCTCACTCTCTCTGTCACTTTCTTTCTCTCTCTCTCTCTCTCACTCTCTCTTGCTCTCTCTCTCTCTCTATTTCTTTCTCTCCCTCCCTCTCTCTCTCTCTCTCTCTCTCATTCTCTCACTCTCTCTGTCTCCTTCTTTCTCTCGCTCTCTCTCTCTCTCTCTCTCTCTCTCTCTCTCTCTCTCTCTCTCTGTCTCCCCTGCTCCCTGACGTGAAAGGCAAAGTGAGCTCTGGAGAATATTTACGAGCGAGGGAGAGCAATTGGTTTGAGATCATTCGGTGAGGGAATGAGGAAGGGAGAGAGAGCGAGCGAGAGAGACAGAGAGGGAGAGAGAGAGAGAGGTTTGATTGTAATGTTTTTATTTAACCTTCCTTTAACCTGATGGTTAATTAAAAGCAATTTCTTGTTACAATATCTTCCCCTCTCACTGTGTGCGTGCGCGGCCATGTTTCTATCCTTCTGACGGCCACACACACGCACACACACACACAAGCGCTGCATGAACAGCGTCTAAAATTAGATAATTTTGGCCGTTCCTCCACTGGGCGAGCGACTCGTTGGGGGTTTGAGTTTACAGGATTCCATTGTGGAGCCGCGAGGGGTCCAAGGGGCAATAATCAGAATTTACTGACCCATAATATTAAAAGACCATCGTGTGTCTGCCAGAAGTCAATAAGCGAGTGAGCGAAGTGAGCGGAGATTTATTCATCGCGCCGAGGCTACAAAGTGCCACGCGATTAAACCGTAAAAAAATGCAGCAAAGAAGCATTAATCCGGGATTTAAGAGATGAAAACTATACAAAAGACGGGGAAAAGAATACCAGACGTCCACTGCATTGACGGATCCAACAGTGAGACATGAACCGCTCCTGAGTTAATGCACAATGACAGCAAAAACGCTCAGACTTTGATCGATGCAGACGAGTCGGCGATTAACTCAGCCTGAGATTTCTGCCTTTCAGAACTCACTCCTCCGTCTCTTTTGGAACAAAGACCTTGCATCTTTCACACTTTCGGATAATATAAAGGCTGGCTGCTGTGCCGGGGGATAATAGCGCTACAATTGCAGGACCTTATTTGCCATAAAGACTAAAGCAACATACTTGTTTTTCTGCCACAAAATGCAAATGATGACACAGTGTTATTGTACTGAGCTATTCTGTTCTCCTCTGTTCCACTGAGGAAAGTGGAAAGGCCACAGGAACTCGAGGGGGAAAGAAAATGGGAAAATTGCAGTTCCTATAGGTCAAGAGGTCATCACAGGTGACTAAACACTCCTTTAAATTAAAGGTTGGGGAGGAAGTAACCAGCTGGGGCGCTGGCAACTTTAAACAAGCCGCTGAGCGCTAAGGGACAGAAAAAAAAAAAGGCGCTGGCACGAATAAAGGCGGAGTGCAGACAAAGAGAGACAGGGAGGCAAAAACAAAGAGGAGCGGAGGAGAACCTGAAAGGGGACAGGCAAACAAAGAGGCAAACACGGGAGCGGGAAAGAGCCGATGATGGATGTGGGTGAGCGCAGCGTCGTGCCTGAGCATTGTCACCTCTGTCAGCCGCTAAATGCCAGCGTCAGTCAAAACCTCTGCTCAACTGGCGTCACCTCCTCCGGTGACAGCATCACGCTCTCATCAGCGAGCAGCAAAACACTTACCTGGCAAAGCACACACACACACACACACACACACACACACACACTTTCATATTCATACCATTTCACACACACACAGGTTTGTCTCGGGAGACTCGAGGACTCATACCGAGAAACCTCAAACAACATGTTTTGTGAGATTTTCCAGCGTTGTTTTGAGGGGAGGAAACAAACAGGAAAAGCCTAGAGGGGCGTCCATACCTCCACCAAGGCTGAAGGAGCCCAGACAAACATCCTGATGATGTTTTGTCATAATGAGAGAGACAAAACTGTAAAAAGTGTTTTCAAACTATCAATGTACCTCCAAGGGTCTGATATAGGGATGAATATACATTCTTTACATTGAAATCTGTGCTTTTCTTTTGAAAAACATCCATGAGACATCTGTGTCTCAACCTGTCCATCAAAAAACGGCTCCAGTCCAGAACTTTCTAAGCCAACAAACACACTGCATGTTCCAGTATGTTAACATAAACATTAAACACCTGCTGACCTGTCAAAGTGATGTCATCGGCTGAGAGTTATGAGCGCGTGCGGGTTCATTCCGGTGCATTTCTATGCTGAATACGAGTACGCACGCACGCACACGCACGCACACACACACACACACACACACACCATCAAATAAACGAACAAACGCCTTGAGACGCCTCTTGCAGTCGGAGCGTGTACCTTCTAATGCAGCAGCTGCTCCCACATTAAACTGAATGATTTATAAGTCGGAAGCAGCGAGTGGAAGTTGACTTTGGTGAGACGCATTAGAGCGCAAAGGCTCGATGCTCCTGAAAGCCTCGACTGACGCTGCTGTGCCATATAAAAACCCCACTGATCATATAGACGTGTAATTACCTCCGTCCAGGCTGGAAGGTGGTAGAGCAGCGGGGATATAAAAGTGCTCGCACGCCGCTGTGATGTATGGGACACATTCTATACGTCCAGCCGGGAGACGTGTCCACTTGTCCCTTTGCATTTACCGCGACCGACGGGAAAGAAGCGCGGCGCCCTGCTGCGTCCCAGCGCGCGCCTGAGTACTTTACACTCGTGATCCCAAACACACACACAAACACATACGCACACACGCATATACACACACTCACACACACGTCTCATCTCGTCTCTGACACCCCGCTGCTTTGTTCAGACTCTCCTGCGGTGTCTGAGCTTATGTATTCGATCCTCACACACACACACACACGGACACACGTACACACACACTGCATACATGCGGCGCCTTTATGTCTCCAGTAATCTCCTCACTGCTCATCCTACAGTTTGACACCTGCTAAAGCTGCGTGTTTACCGTCTTGAAAAAAAGTATGACGTGATCTACTTTAACAGAATCCACGCAGGACCACAAGAAGAGCTAAAGTCTGCAAATGAGATCAGCTTTACATTCGGCTTGACAGTGACAAGAACAGAGTGTATTTGCATTTTGCTCCATTTCAACCCAGCAAGCCCCCAGTCTCACCGTCTAACTGTCTCACTGCCTCGGTGTCTCACCTGTATATCTTGTACTTGGTGGTGAATCCTTGCTGGTAGCGCTCGGTGAAATCAACAAACTCCTGTGAGTGGTGAAAGGGGCCCTTGTCCGACAGGAGCCAGCCCAGGGGCCCGGGGGCGCCGCTGAAGGCAGCCCCGGCGGGGTCGGCGGCCCCGGCCCCGGCCCCGGCCCCCCCGGACACCCAGCTCTGGAGCAGGCTTAGTGTAAAGCACTTCCATAGAAACATGAGGGCCGCCAGTCTACTAGTGGAGATGCACGGGCCACTCATGCTGCTTCCCCCGGCCCCGGTGACTCCTCATTCTCCCTGCACTCCCGATGAGTCCTGGCAGAGAGGAAAGGAGAGGATAGGAGGAGGAGGAGGAGGAAGGAGAAGAAGAAGAAGAGAGGAGAGGGGGGAGAGGAGAGGAAGGTGAAGCCGGGGTTGACAGGGAGGAAAATGGGATGGAGACAAAGTGAGACGGCTGCGGTCGCGCCCGGACGTTTGCTGGGTCAGAAATCTTTGACAGAGGATCACAAATAATTCCACTCTAAGGTGAGAACAACCTACAATCTATGTCCTCTGTGTAATATAGAAAATGATGGAGAAAAATAAGAGAATATGAATTTCCTCTTTAGTCAATTTCTGAACTATTTCAACACAGAGCTTTTTGCTTTTACCTGTAAGTTGTGTGGTCTATCTCCGGCCTCAATCGCTCTCCGTAAAATCCCCTGATAGGACCGAGAATGTGTGTTCGTCTCGGCGCATAGATGAGGCGGCATGGGAACCACTTTGGAGGGAGGGGGTCGGAAATCACCTCAAACGCACACACACACACACACACACAGAGACGCGCGATTAAAGAGGAGCGCGGTGTTAAAGACGAACGGACGGAGTAAAGCTGAGGTCCAATCCCGGGACAGCGCCGCTCCGCTCTCCCCCCTCACCGCGGCATAGATCCAGAAGCAAAGATGCGCAGTATAGGTCCGATCCAGCGGGAACGAGGCGCAGAGGACTTAGAGCGTCAAGAGCGCAAAAGGTCAAATCTTCCACCAGGTGCGCCGATTGATGGACGGGGTGGTGTGGACGCGCAGTGGGGGGACCGCGTCACACACACCCCCAACCGCCTGGATCCTCTGGAGGGTTCCGCTCCGCGTTTTGGAGAGGCGCGCACGGAGAGCCGCACGGAGAGCCTGCACGGTGTGACTGACTGCCCGGCGCGCAGAAGGAGGATGTGTGAATGAATTTTTGCGCTCGCTGCTCCCGCTCCCGCTCCCGCTCCCTCTCCCTCCCTGCCTTCCTTGCACCGTCTTGGTTTTAATTTATTCCAGCAGCGAACACACTCCCGATTGGCTCCAACCTAACTGGAGGAAGAAGTAGGGAGAGTAGGAGGTGTTGGGGAGGAGGAGTGAGGATGAGGGAGGATGAGAAGGAGGAGATGGTCAGAGAGAGGGAGTCGGCGCTCGACTCACTCACTCACACGCGGTTCTTTCTCTTTCCCAAACCACCAAAGAAGTCACCTGCGAATGAAGTGAACAGCAAGAAGAAAGCGGCGGAGAAGCGAGAAGTGTCAAGTTGGTGTGAATTGACCAACAAAACTGAGGCTTTGTTGTCCCACATGAGGAATGGGGAGGCAGAGGAGGAGGAGGAGGAGAGAGACACAGCAGTGAAGAGAGGGACAAAGCTCTGAGCAGAGATCCCACCTCCTCACAGGAGAGAACACGCAGATTAGGAATGTGAGGCAGAGAACTCACCGTGGGCATCATAAATCATAAATAAGTCCAAATGCACACCGACTGCGACACTCCAACAGCGTCACTGCGGGTCCACCAGGGACAGGAAGGGGACAGAAAGAGTCTCAGAGAGTGAATCCTTCCAGAAAAGGACTGGAATAACAAAAGCACTGGAAGTTGAATGCTGATTGTTGTAAATATACTATAAATACAAACAAACTTCACACATATCAGTACATGTATAGAACACAACAGCTGTTCTTACTCTACATACAGTTGAACATTCTATAGCTCTGTGAGTAAATTTCCTTTCTTTCTTAATGTATAAGTCATTCATTGTGGAAAAAAAGCACAAACACACACACACACACACACGCACACACACACACACACACACTGTAAATCAGAGTCTATGAGCAAACTTGGCTAATAAGCCAGGGTTTGGTTCTGATCCTCATTCTGGTCAGCCACACTCTGGACTCCAGGCTGTGTGAGGAGGGCGAGGAAGAACCCACGATTAAAGGGACAAAGCTGGGAGGAGATGATTGCAAAGAGGAGCTCCATCTCCTCCTCACAGGGCTGCTGGGTGCAATAAGAGCCGTGGAGAAGCAGATTAGGAAAGAGTTGTAAGAGATCAGACTAATATAATGGGTTTGATAGAAAATGGGTCCAGAGAAATATGACACACTGCATGTTTGAATGTTTGAAATATAATTGCAGTTTTGAACAAAAGTGGAAAGCTTTTGTTTATCAGGGAATGTCGATTGTTCAACATTATGTGAATAGCTTGCGACAGAATCAATCAAACATCAGATGGCAGCACCAAAACTAAACCATTGATTGGATAATTTTACTTAACAGTTACAAACTATACTGCCCTGACAAGTTAACACACGTAGAATCCACACAGATGAACTGCTATCAAAGATGGACTTTAGTTTGGAGAATGTTGATCTACGCCTGCTCCAATAAGAATTAATATCTACGACTTAATAGATCAGAAATGAAGAGCCTGTGTATTTAAATAATGGTTTTAATGATGGCTGTGATGATTATGATGATGATGATGAGGAGGAGAAGGAGGAGGAGGGAGGGAGGGTTATTCCAACTCCCTGCAGTGACTCTCATTATCTTCCTCGCCCCCTCCTCTTCACTCTGCTTTCTTCCTGCGGAATAATCATGGCTTTTTCACCATCAGCAAACTTAATTAGACAGACTCTATCCCCCGCTCTATCCCGGGCGCTCTGTGCGTCGGACACTGAGCCTGGATCAGCGGAGGCAGAGGAGCAGGCGGGTGAAGGGGAAGTGCTTGCCTCTCAGCTTGTTCTGTGGACGTTCAAAGGGAGGTTTTATACAGGGATTGGATTAGAGAAATGAACACCATTGAGTCGTGAGATTCACTGGCTCCGCAACTCAAAAGAGGAGACGAAAAAAATCCCATAGCGGCGGCGGCGGCGGCGACTCTCGAGAATGAGTTGATTTGTCACAGTTTCATCATCGTGTCTCGGGATTGGGCGCCTTTTCTTTTTAATCCAGCCCGAGGCCACGATGACTTATGAGGGACGATGACCTGACAGGAAGAGAAGGCCTCCGCTCTGCCTGTTTGATGTGCTGTAGCTCGGGATGAGGATTGTCAGTTTCGCAATTCGTTAGTTTGTTTGGTTTTCATTCGCCGCCGCCGCTGAACTTTCACCACGTATCTGCCAGCAGAGGTTAAACTTTTCTCTCTTTTTTTTGGCAAAGTTTTGAATAAAAGATGATTTTTAGTGGAGACAGTGCCACGGCTCATTACCGCCGTGGACTCGCTTTGCATTTAAGGCAGTTTTTTCGCAGCGATGTTTTTCAGGTTTCATGCAGGCAGCGCGACCGGCAAAGAGTTCCCGCCAGCTCGAGTTCACCCTTTCAAATAAATCATTCATCCCCGCCTCCGTTGGATGGTTCGGCCTCGTGGGAGAGAGAGAGTGTTGGAGATTGTTTATTTGTCTTTAGGAGAGACGGGCGAGGGGACGACGCGGGATTGATTGCCAATTGATGGTACACAGGATGTCCACACGAGCCCAGATATGAGCCAGACACTCGCAGGAAAAATCAAAGAGCATGTCACAGCAAAGGGCTCATTATGGTGCCAGAGAAGCACAGGCGGCGTGTAGGTCATAGCGGCTGAGCAGTGACCTATAACAAGGACTCATCTTTAATGCTCTTTGAGGACACACACACACACACACACACACAGCAAAGATTGCAATAACAGTATCTTGGCAACTGTATTCCAGTCAGGTGTCCTTCTGCAGAGCCGGCTCATGTATTTCTAACCCTGAATACTGCAGCAAACCAGAATCCCATGCAAAATCAAATCATGATGTCGATTGATGTCGTAAGTCATTTGTCATCTTATCCTCGTCGTTATTTTCATCCCAGCACGTGTCGGGCTAAAGGCGGGAGACCCCGGGGTGGCGACTGTGTCAAGAGGGTGGCCGCTGTACATCGCATTCACATTCAGATTCACAGCCGAGCTCGGTGAGCGTGAAGCGCAGCGGAGGAAAGAGAACGCAAAGTGTTTATTAATGTAAAAGCAGCCGAGCTGCAACAGAGACACGGAGCCAAAACTCCCAGGAGTGTTTGGAAGTTTACCCAAGTACTTAAAGCCAAAGTATTAATTGAGACGTTATTCTTCAATTTAAGATTAAATAAAACTTTTCACTGGATTAAGTTTAGGAGGTTTTGATAGATAATGAGGATCGAGACTAAATGATTATAAATGCATGGAATGAATCTATGAGGTCTCTGAATTAGGTTGATTTCTTTGCTTTTACATCAGTCACCAGATCTTCAGCTCTTTCCAAACCAACGACAACCAGCATTGCTAAAAATCATCTTACAACTTATCAACTATGTTACGAATGCATATGTCATTTAGCAGGAATAGATGTGGTCACACTCGTATAAACGGAGGAAGTTCAACATTTCGGCGTGGAGTGATAGCATCTGGCAATCAGACTGATCGCTAATCGGAACAGGGTGGACCTGTTTTCACTCAGTGTGTATTGGATCATTCCATTTTTTTGTATCGCAAATGAAAAGAACCACATGGTCATTTAGAAACACAAACACACAGGGAGTGTGTGCAGGCAGCTCTACACGAACAAACGGTCAAACTAGCCTTCTTCTGCAACTCAGAAATTGCCGTGCAGGGAGAAATAACTTCTCACAAGCTGCCTTTTGTGTTTTGTGGGCAAACAGTTGGCCGAGATCTCATCTGTGCGAGAGAGAGCGAGTGGGAGCTAAACGAGCGGCAGAGAGGTCCGAGGCGGTCGCATTTACTCAGCTCTGAGACAGATAGTCATTAGGGGAGGTAAACATTCACTTAAGCCCGAGCCACGCTCATTGATGCCACTCACGGGGTCTGAGCGAGGAGTGATCGGGGAACTGAGCGAAGCTGAGGTTTTAATTAGCCTGAGAACCCTGACAGCCTTTGTCAGAGCCGTGGCACGAGGTGGCTTTTCCCCCCCTCGCTTCTTTTTACACCCAACAGTGCCGGGAACGGGAAAAAAAACCGCTGCGTTTGCTCGACTCTTCCAGATGCCAGATGAAAAACGCAGGGGCTCACCTTCATCCTGTAAATAAACCTTCAAAGTTATCTCAGCGCACAACCTGCAAGCTTTGATGGATAAGCCACCACGCCGCGTCAATTTTGTTTGGATAATTAGCAGCAGAGTGGTGGCAGTGAACGTCTGAAAGTCTTTAAATTATGAATTGTTAGCAGTCGTTTGTGAAAATAAAAAAAAGAGAGGATGAGTCTTGGTTATTGTTGACTGCGGCGCATACCTCAGCGGTGTGTGAGGTCTGCTTAATGTGGTGATTAAAAAAGCCAATAGCTGGATGAAGCTTTAATCTGAATTTGCATTACTTATTGCCCATTTAGGTCAGCGAGCTCACCATTCATCAACTTGAGAAACTGCTTATTCTCTTTGTCCGGCCTGCTGCTGTTGCTGCTGTTGCTGCTGCTGCTGCTTCATCCTCCAGTGTTTTCCTTCCACCGTCATCACACCACAAAAGAGAGGTTGTTTTGTGTTTTCTTTGGGGTCGGAGGAGAATAAATACCCGCTTCCTAATTAACGGTCTGGTTCAGCGTGAGGTTGGCTGTGTTTTGCTCCGGCAGCTTGAGACGCTTGGTTGTGCACACAGAGGAGAGGAGAGAGAGAGTCTGAGGGGGCTTGAGCTCAGAAGCTGCATGTGTTTGCTCCTTTTCTTTCACATTTCTGCATGATTTCTATTCATTTGTTTCCAAAGTCTGGCTGTAAATCACCGGGCAGATTTGCTTTCCCCTGCAAATGTTCTCCTTAGTTTGTCAATTTGAGTTTTATTGAAACGTTTGAAATGAAAATCTTTTATGATCGAGGGGAAATCAGCATTCCTTACGTCTGTCAACTGAGCTCAATTGCAAATACATACCAGTTTAACTGCAGCTCACAAGCATAGCAGAGATCAGAAAACATGAAAGGTGATGCTATTATTGATTTTGTCAGCGTCAAAAGTCTACAATATTGCTTATAGAAACGCTCCATGCAAACCCTTAGATCCCAAAGCCTGTAAGCTGCGTCTGGATGCATCCTTGAATGCGTAACACACCTGCATTTAGCCACGCCCCCACGCTGGCCAATCAGAGCAGAGCAGGCTTGTTAGGAGAGAGGGGGGGGGGGGGGCCTTGAAGAGACAGTACCCAAAACTGTCTGTTTTAACTCAGTGTGCACAACAGCGCTGCAAGGTTTTATATTAATCTGTAGACTGAACAAAGGATTTGAGCATGATTGTGTGGAAATCAGAATAGTAAAATTTCCAAACCTTAAATTTGACCTTGAAATCATCTCCTCTCCACATAGCGGAGATGTGGCCATATTTACCATCAGGCTGGCGTCTATATGCTTTGTCTTCCTTTAGAGGTTAACATCTGTAAGGTTAGATACTACCTACAGACATTTCCTTGCATGCAACATTTGACTTAGAGTATATTGTGTTCTAATAAAAGGTGTCAGTCTGCCTGCCCGCCTTCGCCCGCCGCCTCCCTTATTGATTTTGACATCCGCACATTGGCTCATGAATGCAGTTACAGTCTGTACGTTTTGCTTATGCGCGTCCATAAATGTGTGTGAACTCGCTCTGTGCGTTTGAAGCGAGCATACTTTTCACCTCATCGGGGAGTTGAGTTCATTTGCAGAAGCAAAATTGTTATTTGCAAATGTGGCCACTCCAGTTGAAAACCATTAACTCCAGAGATTGAAATGTGCAGTGTTTTGCATTGTAAAATATAAACCTTATTGCATTTTTATTGAGTGGGTAAACATCGAGCTAACAAGCAGATGGCAAACTTCCACCGCTCTGGATCCTGAGATGCTGTGGTTATGGCACTAACACTGCAGCCTCTCTTTGTTGTCGGAGCGCTTCTGGGCATCATCGTGAGGGAAGCATGGACTGGATCTCTGGAATGATATGTTGTCTCACAGCGTGATTCAGTAACAACGTGGACATAAAAGATGCTGGCAGGGAAAAGCTATCTTGCTGCTGCACGTGGAAAATAGCAGAAATCAGCATTATGTGAAATGTAAAGCTGCTCAGAGGGGGAAACAAAACATCATATCTGATAGACGGAATACAAAACACTCCTGCTACCTTTGGGATGACTGTGTGGCTCAGACAGGGAACAATAGACTAAACACAATATCTCTTAAAAACATGCTGAGGCGGTGCAGGAGAGGACAGGAGAGCCCCCTCTGTAGGTTAGGACGATGAATTGGATATATATGTGGGAGTGGGAGTGAGTGAGTTTGTGTGTTAGTCCTGTGATCGACTGGGTTACCTGTCCAGGCTCAGGACACTAACAAGGATTGGTGTGTATGGAGAATGAATGGATTAGTCCTGCTTCTGTACGTACAACCTCCTTCAACCTGAGCAGATTAAAAGGTTCATACCCACTCCAGCATCATTTAACACAACCAAACCCTTTTCTTCTCCTCCTTCGTCTTCATCACTGATCAGTCTGGCGGTATGTTATTATTATTATTATTATAATGAATCTTTATTTCCTCTGTCTCGTATTGATTTGTGTCTGCTTCTCTGTTTACGCATTTTTAGAAATTGATTGAACGGTCGCCCGCTGCGTTCAGGGGCTTACACACTAATGATCAGCAGTTCTGCCCGATTAAGAAATCTCTCTTCACTCTTACTGGTCCCGAACATATCTGCGCCTGCTAGCCCACTTGACATTTACTCGTACCTCAGGTGGTGCTGGGGCGCGGCGGGTGGCTCACCGTCGCCCGTTTAAAAAACCTGCAGGAGTAATGAAACACTTTTCTGCGCAGTGATAAAGTAATAACAGTGTGTGTGTTGGAGTTTAATCTCTCTGGTGCTGCCATGAGGAAAATGGAACGCAATCATTTTCTACGGAGACGTTCAGTATTCAGAGGGAGGAACTGTGTTTGTCACCTGGACTTATTTCCTTGACCACTTCAATCCGTTGTCGTCTTTCGCATTACTCTCATTAAACAGAGCTCATTCCGGCAGTCAGCATCTCATATAATACATCCCTTTTATCTCCAGTAATTTAACTTGAACATTCCAGTGAAGAGGGTCATTCGTTGAACCTTCATTGTTCAGCATGTCTTGATTTAGCAGGAAAGACAAATTTAAATCTGTGTTTCCTTTAGCCGCTTTGTGCTTTAATGACATTTTTGTGCAAATCTGACCTTTATTAGTGAACTCGTAGTCATTTTTTAAGCAGCCCGGTCCAGAGTAGAGCAGACCTTTTCATGCCATCTGTGATGCTCTATTTCTAGACAGTAGAACCATTTCATCACCCGGCACTGCAGCTCCACTCCGGCTGTATTTCTGCAAACCTGGAATTTTCCTTAATGATCCACTTTTTTGATTGAATTTTCAACACAATCCCAGGGTACTCTTGGGCTCAAAGGGTTAAACTATTGTGCTGTGAAACCTATTGCTGAAATGGTGAGTAACTTCTTCACAAATCCACTTGTTTGTTGTCGGGAGGTCAAATCGTATGTGGGAGTAGAGATTTGGGAGTCGAGTAAGGAGGCAAGGAGGAATACAAGTCTTCAAAACTCCAACTCCAGCCTGGTTGAACTTCAGCCACTGGCTTCTGTACTGGTGACACATCCCGCTGTGCAATATTTGGGCAATTATAGCAATAGGAAGAAGTATCAGATGTACCAAAGACAGTTTGTTGTGTTCATTGTGTGTCTTTTGAAGCAAACCAGAGAACGAACTCTAAAGAAAGTGCCGGGTCTTAGATCCGACACCGCTTTGGAGCGGTTGGATCCCTTTCACATCCTCAACTCGTTTCTGCACTGGATGCACAAAAGTCATGGATATCGATCTTCTCATCTGACTGGAGTATTCCTCTATACCCCGAGTGCCTCCCGCCTGGACGTATCTTTGAAGTCGTGTGTGCGTATATGCAAACAAGCAAAGATTAATTCAGCCGGTTTGTTTCTTATCTGCCCGTCGAGCTCGATACTTCACTTTCTAGCTCAGCAACCAATTTCATTTTTTGTGCAGCCTGGCTGAATGTGGTTTTAGAGTCTCATAAAGCGTAGTTAGAAGGCTTATCTGACCGAGCAGATTGCTTGGCTGGCACCACCCATTGTATAATCCTTGTTAGTGATGTTAGTATTTTCTCCCTTTTTCTGTTTTACCTCCCCGGACTTATTCCCCCTTGATGCCGCTGTGCATTTGCAGGGGGAGGCCAAGGACAATTTCCTCCCTGTGGGAATGAAAAAACAAACAATTTAGCAGTGATAGAAAGACTTTTTCAAGAATAAAAAACCCAGTGTTCGCAGGACATCGTTGGGGTTTATAGAGAACATAGGTCAGGGATGGAAGCTGCCCAGCCTCTGCCTGCAGCGGCCGCGCTGCTGATAAATGACCTCAGCCGGCTGATATACCCTCTCAGCTCGGCTCTACTCCTCTGCGCCGCACATACACATACTCCACACGGAGATTGATTGGATTGCTTTCGCTCTCCCAAAGTGAATGCAACTGTGATCACAGAATGCAAATGGCCCCGATCATTCCACACCCGACAAATGATTCTTTCCCGATCTGACAATTAAATAAATCGTAATGCAGAGGTGTAGTGACAGTGTTTATGTTCAGTCCCGAGGGAAAGCAGAGCGGTGCTGATGCCCGAAACAGCACAGGAGGTCCACAGCCTTCAGAGGTCCGAATTATTAAAGCTGGATGTCACTTTTTGACCTGAAAATATCACAATATTAAGATTATAGTAATGTGAAGGTCAGATTGGTTCCAGTTTTAGTTCCAGTTGGTTCTGTGGCTTGTTTCACAAAGTTTGATGTTTGTAACACCTAAACTCACCACCCAGACTTTCTGGACTCTTTTGACCTCAGCATCAAATGCGTGTATGAGTTTATGATGACTATAAATACAGAGGAAATATGGATTAGTACAGTCTGTTCCTTCTTTGTAGCTCTTGTGATTGCTTGCTCAAGATTTTTCCGTCATAATACAAACTCCCGTGCTGTCATCTTAGTTTGTAGACATTGGTTTGTGCACCATCATCATGAATACACAGTGTGCAGCTGGTGCTAAGTATAATCCAGGCCTTAGGTGCTTAAGTCTTATACTAACTCCATTATGTCCGACATTACCAGCACTTGTCCTGCACCACGCCGACAGCGCCGACTGACGCCTCCTTGGAAATGCAGCATATGTTTGCAACAGACGTGTTAATGTAATTAAAGCTTGCGCCATTTCTCACTATAGCCTCGATCCTGTACAGGATACAGAAGAATGTTGGACATGTCTATAAAGTGCCAAGAACAATAGATGCAGATCCAGCTATTAGCCCGTCAGCATGCTTCAATTTTGGTTAAAGAGGCGCCTGACCTTATATCTGCTTTGTCTATCAGTCTAATTTGAAATTCCTGACTAAAACATTGACAGTTGTGGTTGCAGTTGCGGCTGTAAAATCTGGACGTGCAAGTGAACGAGGAGGTCACGGGGGCGGCGACTCCTACCACAACGCCGCAGGGCCGTAGAGTGCTGTGAGTGGGCAAAATCATGGGAGATAATGAGGTAAATATTGGACTTGTGAATACTTTTTGGATTCAGCTGTGCACAGTGTTTGCAATAATTTATGATCATTGTTTGCCCTTTTTAGCTCTCAAATAACCCAATCCAACTGTCGTGGGTTTGTTGTGCCGCGGGTGAAGCTGCTGCGCCTGATTAGTCGCCGCACGCCAAAATTACTCTTCTCGGCCCAAACCCTGGTTACGAACTCTCATCGTCCCCAGATAGATGCAAATATAATTTGTACTTCCTGAGACGATTATCCTAACAAATTGCGGCTGCCGAGTCGCCCACTGCAGGCCGTATATGTGATAATATAATGGCGGTGGCAGGAACTGTATCAAGCTTTAAACAGAATTTGTTCATATAGCACTAAATCCTAAAGCTGTGAATGCTGCAGAATATATTACTGCGTATCTTGTATCCTATTCACTGAGCATATGTGTGTGTATGTATATATTTGGCTGTGTTTACGTTGCACGTCAGAAATGCTTATTCCTGGCAGGCTCTTATTTGTTGATTTGGATTCTGTTAAACATATGGAACGACATAACATCATTTGATCAGAGACCATATGTCTTCGCCATACTGAGATTTGAAGCAGGCCAAGCTGAGAGGTAATGGAATGATTGCAGATGGACAAATGGTTGGAGCTAATGCCGCAGTTAGACAGGCTGGAGCGGGTAAATATAGTGTCCAGCGTGTGTGTGTGTTTGTGTGTGTGTGTGGCCAGATGTTGTTTTGGGAGGTGTTCTCTGGAGAATAAAAAGGCTCAGTTTCCTAAGAACCTCATCAGCTGCCGTAAACACCTGGACAGTGAAGAGAAAACAGAATTACATGTTATCGGAGACGCTCAACTGATAAAATGGATGATACGACTCGGGGGCGTTGCCACGGACGAGGGACAGAAAGAACAAAAAAACGATGAGAACATGGTTCAAATGGTTCAAATGTTTTTTTCGGGATACAATTATGTAATGGAGGGCGATTGCGTTTAACATTATTGCGGTCATTTCCTAGAGTACATGGAAGTGAATGGCTCGCTGGGAGCCGGAGTGGCAGCCGGCCTCTCCCCAGACACGACAAAGACGTCAGCCGCAGCAAATCAAACACAATCTAACACACAATCTTTCAGCGCGTTCATCAATCAGCTCTTGTAAATGTAAATATGATACTTTAAGGTTGAAAACTAATGATGAGATGAATAGAGCTGGTGAATAGAGTTGATTTCTCCTCGTTGGTGCTTGTTTACCTCATAATAAGCGGCTGAAGGTCACATTCTTCACACCTTTTTATTTCATGCTGCATCATTACCCACGCCGGTCGTATCCCTGCACCGGGTGATTAGCTGCATTAAAAATTCATACAAACGGACCACTTTGAAGCTTTTCCTTTTTTTTTGTTTACCCAGACTTCCGTCCATTTCATTAGGCTTCATCTGCCACCATCCTGTGGGGCTGCTGCGGAAAAAAAAACTGTTATTCCTCAATAATAAGAAAAGTAAGTTCTCAAACCTCTTTAATGTGGTGGGTTTTCACTTTCATGAGTATGTTTGAAGAGCTGGAGCTGAAAATCCTAGCGGCTGCATTTATGGTATTAATCCGCCGCAGCGATTGAGGCGAATGTCGCCGTTCGATATTCATCTTTTTCCTTTATTACCCCAGGAGGAGTAAAATTATTTTGGGTGCAGCACTGCGGAATAAACTGATAACAGACTAATATGTTCCTACTCCTGTTCCTGTTCCTGCGTTCGCCGGTGTTTCTCCATCTATGTTATTAAGGGATGCAGCTTCAGTAGCAGATGTTTTGACACCCTTCCAGCTCCTTCCCTTTTCCTCCCTATCCTCACCAGAATTCTCCCCCTTGGTTTTATTTTTAACTGGCATGAATAAATTAATTACTTGCGAAGGAGCAACAAATGAAGCTCCTCTGTGAAAATAATGGCATCTCAGCACACACCGCTTTGCCCCCATGCAGCACGTTCACCATCACGCAGATGCACGCACACACACACACACCGCCGTACACATACAAACAAACACACAAACATCCACCTGGAAGCTCATAAATCTCTCTCCCTCTGGGATTCGCTGTAGCTAATTGCGGTCATGTAAGTTGAGTGTAGCTACGTTGTTTAGCTCGAGCGTGATCAGTGTGTCGCCAACGTCGCTTACAGACAAATACTCAACCATCACTGCCCAGCTTTCTAATGAGTCATATTTCACGAGTAATGACTTTATGCTTTAGTAGCGGACCATTAATTAATGTTTGTATATCGGTAATAAGCAGCTCAGAAGGTCTTTGGGCCGACCAGGCTGTAACAACGGAGGAACTCGTGACTCATTACGGATGATTTACCGACGTTTATACCTGCAGACCTCAGTGCTTAAAAGTAATCTGAGATATTAGAGACATTTCTCCAACACTTGACTTAGTTTTTTGTAGTTTTGATTTTGTTTACAAGTGGAGCAGTGCTTTTCAAAAGGCAAAATGTGTTGTTTTGTCTATTTTTTTGCGTTGCATCTTCAGTTGTTAAGCAAAATTGACTGACAATTAAACTGAAAATGTACAAAAACATAAAATAGATTTATGATCCAAGAAGTTTGATGCATACAGATTCATGTATAAAGCAAAAACAAAAAAGAACTCTTAGTAAAGTCACTGAGGAAACTTATACCTGCAGCGGTATGAGAAACTCACAAACAGTCCTACGCTGATATAAATGCACCATAAGCCTTTTAAATCCTTTAAATCAGGAGATCTCAGCCTGTCTGAATATATTCAAGCAGAAATTATTTGACTTGGTTGACTTTTCCCTAAGCGTATGGAAAGCGAGGCATTGCCCCTCGCCGTTATTGCTTACACCCGAATAAGATCTGCCTCCGTCAGCAGCGCCGCCGCCATCATCCTAAACACACACACCGCATAAACACACACCGCATAAACACTTTTTAAAAACACATTCCACTTAATCTGCGTTCCGTTGTGATGGAGGCATTATGAATTCTTCCTCTGCCGCTCTCTGGCACTCAGTCACCCTTGACGTCAAAAATCTTCCAAGACACAGTCCATTCGTTAAAGGATTGTTCAGTAAATTAACCAAATCCCCCACTGCCAGAGTGTCAGGTAATGATTTCCCTAATTACACTTTAATTCAATTTTGTGCTATATTGACACCCTTCAGTGCATCCCTGACTCTCCGGCTGTCTCCCGGCATTACTCTCTCCTCCCTAAAGAGGATGGGAAACAGCTCAGCACTCGTGTCTTCCCTTCATGGTCGGTTTGTGCAGTCTAAACTCGACTCCATGAGCCTCGGTGTGAAATCGTCTTTCCCCTAAAAGAAACAGAGGACGTCTCTGTCAGGAGATTGGGCCGTTGGCCCGCTGAGCAGATTCTTCTTCTCTCCATTGCTCCATTATTACACTTGAGCTGACACTAGGTTGGGTTGCAGGACACCAGTGTGACCCGAAGTCAATGACAATCTAAAATGTAAAAGTCTCAAAATCTAGAAAGTCGATGGAGTGAATTTGTTTCTTCATCAACAACGTGCAAGAGTAAAAAGAAAGATTTCAGTTGGGCCATGGTGGAGGTATGAGCTCTGATGAGTGGCTCTTTAGTTTCAATTTGCACATGAGTATATTACTGACATCTGCTGACTGACGTGGAACAACCATGCAAATATTATGGAGCACAGTGGCATAAAACAGGCATTTTACGATATGACTTCATCATGGGCAAACTAAAGAGAACTGATGATGTAGCGTCTACAGCGTCCATGGAGACAAGGACAGTCTGTGTTAAATTAGAGAGTTTGGACCAGATGCAGCGTCTCTTCGCTCTCAGCAGGAACCAAATAGAGATACTAACGCACTTCTCTCACAAAGTCGCTTTTTTTAGAATCGCTCCTTCTGCCAAATGTCGCAGAAATAACTTAAGCTGAAGTGACAGATTTGTTTTTATACCAGTGGAGCCGCGCAAGGAGGCAGAATGTTGCTGCTATTTTAGGGACAGGTTCCGTTATTTTAATGAAGGACGGTGTAGAGAGAGCACAAGAGGGTTAAAATCGGGATTTTATCGGTTTTATATTGGTCATTACCGATTTGATAGGCTGATACCATGGATTTGCAGGATTGCATTGTGGCGTCTCATCAATCTTATTGTCATTACCTCGATAGAGCCGATGGGGCTGAGATTATTTCTGCAGCCATTTCAGGTCCACGTCCACGTTCCTTCTCAGCTCATCCGCAGTTTTCCATAAAACACAAACGCTTTTAAAGTAAAACACAATAACTAGCACCACATTATTTGGTGGCATTTAATTTAGGGCACTAAAAATGCCAAGTCATGCAAAATGCTGTCTTCAACTTGCTTATTTCATCTCAAGTACCCTAGGAAATAATCATGAAATCTGTGTTTAGAAGAGAAACAAAGCAAATCTTCATGTTTTAGGAAAAAGATGAAGATAGTTTGAAGGTTGCTGTACCACGTGTGCTCTCTGCTACCATAGTGGCAACCAACTGTTCTGAATGGTTGTCTATGGCCCAAAAAGGAATAAACTAGAATTTCATTTGGGATCCACCTCAAAATCTGTTAATTCCCGCCTGTTATCTTGCCTAACACACACACACACACTGACACACACACACACACACACACAGATGGAAACACACACACATATGTATGGCTTCAACCTTTCTCTTTCCCATCAGATCTGTGTGTGTGTGTGTGTTGGCCAGCCTGACACATGCAGTTTACCAGGGATTCTTTATTTAAACAAATCCCGCAAATGGGCCACACGAGAGCACAGCATCTGCTCCCTCTCCGACACCGTGAGCTCCATCTAATGCAGCCTCATACAAGCTATGCTAAACACCAAACTCAGCTGATCTTGGAGGAGCACGTAGAATATATTTACATACAGAAATGGATTGAGGAAAAGGAAGATATATGCATAAATATATACACATTCTCATATTCACATTTTCTCCATAACAGCCAATATGTTTCCCTCGCCCACACGGATGTGGTGGGAAATTAGCATATTTCCTTTCGGTAGCTCCTATCAGATTTTCCTCGCTGACACAGAAGAGACAAAAACGAGGACGTGACGAGTGGGGGGGGGGGGGGGGGGGAGAAAAGAAACGAGACGGGCAGAGAGAGGCGAGCGAAACAGGTGCAAATATTACGCGCAAAGAGGCCCGAACAGAGGGGCCAGTGTGGAGCGCGTGGAGGCGTCAGCGCCAGAGCAGAAATATTTAGGAGGCGAAAGACAGTGGAGCCACTTAGACTGCACGTCCATTACGGAAGAGACTGCTGTGTTTGTCCGAGGGAGAGGACGGTGTGTGTGTGAGCGGACTGCAAAGCTGACATGGTGCTGGGGGTGAGCTGGTCGAGTAAGATCTTGTGGGTTAGACACGCACACGCGCACGCGCGCGCACGCACGCGCACACGCACACACGCACACACACACACACACACACACACATACACACACACACACACACAGGTATCAGTAAGGAAATCAGTACCATGTCCCCATGTCACCCCTCCGCACACACACACACACACACCATTGATCAGTCACTAAAAGGATTCATCAATTATTAAAGTAGTTGATTGATTTTATGTTGATTAAGTAATAAATTTATTTTCAGGGGAGCAAATTTACAGGATTTTATTGTCATTTTGGAGTCAGTGTTTGAGAACAAAGCCCTAACAAAGTTTACATTGTTGATGAGAACCGCAGAGCCCAAGCTCTAACATCTTTTATTCTCAAATTCTTCCACAAAATATCACATCGATATCCATGTCACATCAAATTTCTCTAATTATTTTATGACTTTATTCTTGACATGACCCCACAAGTCCCCACAGTGTCAGTGTGAGTGCATGGGGTTGCTCAGCACACACACACACACACACACACACACACACACACACACACGCACGCACACGCACCCGCACACACACACCGGACAGTGAACACATTCCAACTTTGTGAATGAAACTGCAAAATAGCTTAGAAACGAGCAATAACAGTGAGTTTATCCGCTGAAGCGTTAAGCATTCTACATCAAAAGCAAATCACAATTAAAAAGCTGCTAATTAAGAAGGTCTGCACGCCCACACAGCTGATCTGATGCACTTTCAACAAGATCGCTTTTTTAAATGATGAGGAAGAATGAGAGAATCTTGTGACGGGGATCAGGCAGAAGTCAAAAGGACTGTTTTTGGAGAAAGCAGACCGAGGACTATCAGAGAGAGAGACATCAATCCAGCCTGTCTGTTTACACCCACACAGTCCTGACCACAAACAAGTACAAATTTTCGGGAAATGAATACAGTCCACACACACCCACACTGTCCTGATGTGTTTCTGCGTTATGTGGGACGGAAAATAGAGACGGGACAGATTTGAATCATTGCGATGAGCAGCGTGGGGGCGGGAAATAATGTGAATTTACAAAAATTGGATTAATACCCGCAGATCCGCACTGATGATGGATGTAGCCGACACGTGCCCACAAACTCCTAATCAAGCATCAAATCGATACATCGAAACTTTCCGAAAAACAAACATTTCCAACCAATTACCAAATGTAATTACTGTGTGGGCAAGAATGCAAAGTCAGAATGTGTTAAACACACGGATACATTGCGGAGAGACGCCCACCGGGCACACTGAGTCGAAACGCCTGTGTGTGTGAGCGAGTGATACCGGGGGATGATCATAGCCTACAGAAAGTTTTCATTACATATAATCCCCTCTCATGATGTTGTCAAATGATTTTTTCCATTTCCATTTCGCAGTAACCGTACATTCAAACATTATGCAGCAGATGTGATGCAGCTCCAGCTCATTTGCAGCTCTTAACCCTGGACAGGCTGCTAAACGATCTGAAGGGGAGATGGAGTAACTAAACATCATCGCACAAAGTAAAACACTTACAGCAGAGAGAGTCGAAGCAGGTAATTACATCCAACTGTTTGTTCTGCGTGTATGTGTTGATGTATGTAAGCGATGGAGGGAACACGTATCTCGTCAACGTTGACACTTTCCATTCTGCTCAGACAAAGTTTTTGGTTTTATTTCAGACTGTTAAGCATTGTGTAACCGCTTGCCTTTTACTATGAGGGATAACTGAGTAGGTCATGGTCGTCCTATACGTTTGCCTCTTTGGCACTGGCTCGCTTTGTTGCAGCTCCACTCCGGCTGCATTTTACGATCGGCTAACGCAGCGTCTCTGGGACTGTTTACGCATTTTAAAATATAGGCTTTTTTGAATTGAGAAAATTTACTCCAACACCTTTTTGTGCTTGGAACATTTGCCAGCCGCCTTTGATATTTGGTCATGAGCGGCGCTGGGCTCAAGCTGTTGCTTCGCTTCTCAGAAGGTCTCGGAAAATGTCACTGCTTTCAGCGTCGGAGCGCCGGAGAATCTGCCTGCTGCCATTACAACGGCATTTGTTATAGCACAGCGACTCGAAAGGTTTCTGCTTCTCTGGCTCCGCTCCAAACTTGTCAGCGCTAAAAGTACTGAGGCAAAGGTTTCCAACCCGCGGGCTTAGACTCACTCTTGGGCATAGCTGTGTGTGTGTGTGTTTGTGTGTGTGTGTGTGTGTGCTGGGGGGCCATTCTGTGTCTCCAAGTCATTTCCTCTTCCCCGGCCTTGCCAAGGAGACGTGTGCTTTTACCTGTAATGTCTCTCTACCCCGGCTTTTATTGGCCGGGTTACAGTGCAGAGTTCGCTTACAGTACATTTTTAAGAGGAGATAAATCTTTATAACGCAGATTTATAGAGCGAGGAACACAGTATTACTAAGTATCAAACAGATTTAAGATACACAAGCGCTCGGTCTTAGGAAAGAGGAAAAAAGAGAAAAGAAGTGATGTTTTTATACCTGAGCTTTCTCTGCTGGTGATGTACGAGCGGCACCCAGTGATAAAATACAAGGAAAAAAATAGAACTAATGAATTCTCTATTTAGGAAACAAACACAGCTCGTTCTTCTCGGGGGATTTGTGCGTCTTCGTCGTTGTACGATTTGCAGCCGGGAAAGGGAGAACAATATGAATCTCTACGACAGACAGCTGGCTGAGCCCCTAACCTTGACGTCTGCTGCGCCCGCGTCAAAGCGCACGGCCAAAGCGCTTTATCAGAACACACACATCAAAGGTGACAAGAACAGGAACCCATTTATTTATTGTCAAAGGGAAAAGTCTCTTTCCTCTCCTGATGCCGCTGTTGTTTCCTTTGTCTTATAAAATTGAGCGGAGACGGAACTGGAAATCTTACGAGGAGTCCTTTTCTTGTCATACGTCCCTAACAATGTATCATATGGTGGAGTGTGATACAGCAGAGATGGGAGAAAGATAGTAAACACCAAGAGCTAAATTCCCCCACACACACACACACACACGTTCACACCCCTCACTTGTACGGCCGACTGGTGCACAGTGCAGCCAGTCTTCACGCCAGGCAACTGTAATTTGCTGCAACATGTGGTGTGAAAATGACTTGAACATTATGCACAAGCTAGCCAGTCCTCACTGCTCAAACTAATCACAACAAGAAACCCACGCTTCCCCTCTCTCTCTCTCTCCCTCCCTCTACTCTCTCTCTCATCGCGATCCCCCGTGTTTGATGGGGGAGCGCTGATAGGAACCTCATGGTGGCGTTGGCTCCTGGCCTGTTGTGCTCCGCTGGACGACCGTTTTCTCTAACCGATTTGATATGCATGGCATTTCTAGTCTCCAGCCAGGACGCCTCCGTTCGACGAAGCGGCGAGATTATTCACTGAATGTCAAGGAGGGATTTCGTGCACCCTCCCCACCCCTTCCCCAGGGGGGGAAGAGCTCGGCTGCGACGATTCGCTCAGCTTCATAATGATAACGTCACAGTTAGGATGCAAATGTCGGGATTAAAGATGGATGAGGAGCAGAGATGGAAGGTGAGGAGGAATGATCATAAAAGGAACATTAACACCGTAGAATGCACCTAACAGAGGAGGAGAGGTCGGGTAAGAGTCACATCAGCTTTAATAGGCTAAAAGCAGACTTCTTCTCCAACTTTGTGCCTAACAACTAACATCAAATGACCAGCAGAGGAACGTCATGATGAAACGCAGGTGTGGAGGTTTGGATATTTAAAAATAAACTGAAAAACACTTTGCTGTCTCATGGTGGTGGAGGAAGTGTGAAGCCTCCTCGTGTCCTGTGAGCAGCACAGACGGGCTGCCAACAGGTGAGCTCAATAAGTAATCAAGCAGCGCAGCAGCTGACATCCATCATCAATCAGCCTTCAGAGACGCCGCTACAACCAAGAATCAGACAAAACTGCTTAATAGAAGAAAGAGAGGCTAAATAAAGGAAAAATAAAAGAAGGGGCTTTGATATATTTTGCTCGTTTTTGTCATCATACAAACCTCCAAACTTTTCTACTAACATTTTATTTACTTACTATAGGAAAGACTAAAGCTTGTTTTATTTCTCTTTGTTTTATTTGCTTCATTTAAAGTTTTTTGTTTCACTGCTTCTCAACAAATTGGCTCCTTGACAACACACGATACAATAGAAATGTGTCTCATCTGAGTTTACATATACCAACAATAAACATGCTGCTGTGAGAATATAATAAAAGTACTGATGTGTTTTATACAAAATGATATCAAATGTGCACAATTCAATTTGTGAACCTTTAGAAGCAGAGACACCTCATGGTTATCAGTCACAGTCAGACACTCACTACAGTGTGTTTCCTGGATCCTGGTGTGTGTGTTTAGTGACTTTCTCAGCTTGTACAGGTTCAAAGAGTTTCAGTTTGAATGGAGGACACAGGAACAGAGTGGATGTCCAGGTGTTTGCACTCTCCGTACCTCCTCCTCTTCAGCTAAACTGATGAAACTGAGTCCTTTTTCAGATACGCCTTTTCCATTTTTTTGGGGTAATTCCCAGCGTGCACGTCCCACTCTGCTGATCTCTAACTAGCTAAATGTCATATTATCCCCGGCTGCAGCGTTTTCATCCCGAGGAGGAAATTAAACAACCGCACTACTACTTTTGTCGACGCCGTCATCCACCGCAAACGCGTCCCGTTCCCCCGACCTTGTATGCCTCCACCCCGCAGGCAGACATGCGGCCTGATGCCCGGGGGCCTCTGACACTCTATCCTCCTGTGGTTTGACATCGTCCACACAGGACAGATATAAACCTGCAGAAATAGACGGGTCGGCAAACTTTGTCCTCTGCCCCGCCTCCGCGTTATGAAACAGGGATATACCGCTTCTCCATTACAGACCAGGTGAAATACGGCTTGATGAAAGCCTAATCTTCTTTAGTGAACATTCAATGAAATTACTCGCCGCCGCAGACGGAGCAAGGCGCTTTTATTGCATTGTTTTCCGACATCGAACGATATTTTTATTTGGCTCCCCCCCCCCCTCTGTGTTTCCCTTTGCTGTCGTTTCTCTTCACATGAAATGAAATCAAAATGTCATGTCTTTTGCTGCAGTCATTACTTTTCTAAACTTTTTCCGACTCCAAAAGTAAAGCGAAGGGTCCCTCAGCGGCGTTTATGCCTCCTCGTGTTTTTATGTCGTTTCCATTTTTACAAGCGGCTCTCTACGTTTCTGAACTCACCACTATTTCCGACCGTATTTCTCATCTGCTTGTAGGGGTTTGGCGGTTTGGCAGCGCATGAATTTAATCAGCGTGCTCACACTTCGCTCCAGATAGAAACCTGTTCGGAAATCGAAATTAAAAATCACGCGATGGCAGAAAAGCATATGCTGGCCGCGGCGGATATTGGAGGATTTCATGCTCAGGCAGAGAATCGACCAGAAAGACGCCTCAGAGGTGAGCGAGGACGTGTCGGAGCAGAGGGATGGAATCGAACGCGGACGCTCGAGATCAAGAAACAAACCTGCTGCATGACTTAATATCAGAGATGTAACCAATTAACTTTATGATGAATTGGTTTATTATTTTACATGGAAAACGTTCACAAATGAGGACAAATGGCCTCGAATGTTAGAACTTGTCTGCTTGTTTTGTCATAACAGATGCTGTCATTTCTATTTATTCATTAATTTATTTGACAGTGCAGTGCAATTAAAAAAGAATTTGAAGCTTGTCAAACTAAAGGTAAAACATGTTTACACCACTGCTGCTGATGTTGTTTATTAATATAATTCTCAGCTCGGGTCCCTGGAGAAGCTTGGAAAGAAGTACAAGAAGAAGAATAAGTAGAAGAAGAGGTAAAGTATTAAGTAAACTTCACAGAATACTACAAAATGTGCTAAAAGGTACAGTATGAATAAAGGAAATGTTCCCAAAATATACACGCAAAGGTCAAGGGTGAGATAGAGACTGAAACTAAGTCCATTCACCAGCCAATCTATAGGTTCACTCCCCAAAAGAATGAATCCCAGTGTGTAGTGATGAGCTGAGCAGAGGAGGTTTAGTGTGTGAGACCACAGACCAGGTCCCAGATTACATGGAAGGGATTGACGCCGGTGGGGACGTGGCGAGGGAACGCGACACGTGGGCTCCTTTGCTTAGCCTGCTGCCTGCGTGACAGATAGACGCGCGGTTGATTAAAAGTATCATGTGGGGGTTAAGCAATTGTCAGCGGGTGGCTGCTCCCCTTATTATACATTAATTTCACACAGTCCATTAATTTAAAATGGATTTATGATGAATTCTGCTTCTTCTGAGGAAAGAATCATCCAAAAGCGTAACCTAGCAACTATGCTGCTATGTAAACAATGTCAGCAGGGTCAAAGCTATTAGCTTCATAGCAGCAGCGTGTTCAGAGTTCAATTGCGCAATAATTGTGGAATGTAGTGTGGACATACCATCACCATCCTGTTTGTGTTATTTATGTCCCATGTCTTTTTTCACTAATACCAAAAAAGGAAAATAATTGCTGGTAGAAGATTGTGATGGACCTCTTGACCTCTTGGCCTTCATATGTCTGCTTTTCCATTCTGGTCTCACAGCCACGTTCACCTCCCCTGATCCCTTTCATGGCCTCCGTGAGTTCTGTGACAGACATGTATAGATCCTTACATCCCCCAAAGAGGCGCCCTGTGCCCCAGTGAAGCGGCGTGATAGACAAAGGCTCGGGGGGACGCCTGCGGATGGCCCGCGGCCTCATCTCCAACCCGTAACCTCACCTGCCTCGGCCATATCGCACATCTGCGGAACCCAGCGGCGCCTGGCTGTGCTGGCTAGCGGTCGGTGGTAGCATATGTAATGATACTTTTGTCTTGTACTAACAGAAAAAGATAAACATGTACCTATATGTGTGCCTGTGGCGTTACACACACACACAGTGTGTTGCTGGGCTTCTGTAGGTGAGGGTGAGAGGTTATCACACATGAATGAAGACTTTGCTCCGCACACGTAATCCTGATTTGCAAAGAGAAAAGGATTAAAGGCAGATGAAAGGAGTCTGAACACACACACACAAACGCACACGCACGGAGGCAGACAGAGCTTAGACTGATCTATTACTGGCTCCTATATAAGGACTCGTATTGACATTTAATAACAAATATCATATCAGCCAGCGTGTTGTCCACTCTGACTTCCTTTTCCTGCTGTTGTTGACTCTCTGCGCTACTGAAGACGTCCTGCTTTTAATATCAATTCTGCTGCTAAACCTCTCTGGCATAAATTCACAGATGTTTCTACATGAAATTACAAAACGGTTCCAAGAAAGTTTGGACAGTTATGAAATAATTATCAGATTTTTCAGGAATATCTACAACTTTTCCTCCAAATATTTGAGGTACTTCACTTCCAGGACTGTAATCCAGACTGTTAACCAGCCTGGATGAACGGTTTAACATACTGGCCTCCAGAACCTCCAGGTCGTGAACTTTCAGAAATCATTCGCCCTTTGAACTGTTTGTGTATTTCAATGTCAGTATCCAACTCCAAGTATCCATATGGAGCAAGACAAATGGAGTCAAAGGGTCAAACTCGCTGTGACCAGTAATCATTTGTGCGTCTCCATCTCAGTGGACGTTAACCTCAAATATGCAACTCACATTTTGACTCGCAATAACATTGACACAAGCCGATACAGACTCCCACTAATGTAATGAGAGGCACAGTGATTTAATAACCTGCTAATAAAGCGTCTGCACTGTGTTTGCTCGTTTATATTTAGACGTCCCAGCAGTCCTGGAACACAGTGAAGCAATAATTCTGGCACAGCCCCAGTGCCATCAGAGCACCGTAACCCCATAATGTCTGTGTGTGTGTGTGTGTGTGTGCTTTCAAAATGAATTATTCACAAAATTAATATGTTTTTCTGGTGAGTGTTTACTGTATATCCCGATGTGGCAGGAATCAATCCTGCCAACGTCTCGCTCTGAATTGCGTAATCTCGTTGCGCTTTTCCACACGAGGGTTGGTATAGAGTTATGAGTCATGGGGTGTGTGTTTTTGTGTGTGTGTGTGTGTGTATTCAGGTTGGGAATGATGGCAATATGAAAAAAAACGGCCATGATCCGGCTGACAAACTCCTTTCCCACCTCTGTCTATTATTAATGGACAACTAACAAGACGAATTGCGTGCAGGAGGAGGTTGGAAGCGTGCACCTTGATAACCAGGACTCCTCGCACACCTCCTCGCCCTCTAAATCTTTCCAGAATCCCTCATTCACCCACTGGTTTATTGGCAATGGGGGAAAAAATATTTATTCAGCAGGCTGTAAAGCAACGCCGGGGATGGTAATGCAGCGTATCTGAAAGTGAAAACGTATTTTCGTAACACCCATCTTCCCCAACCAATGATCTCTGGGAAAGCTCGGTAAACAAAAACACAGCGTCTCTCTTTCTTTAAGGAATAAATAGAGCAGCACGGTGCGGGCGACACAGCGTGTGACCCCCATAAGGTGTCTGTTGTGCATTTATCCCACATTATATTTGCAGAAGAAGCTTCCTAAAGGAGCTGTTCTCTCTCTCTCTCTCTCTCTCTCCTGATGTAAAGGAGGATGGAGCCTCAGCAGCTCCCCGCCTCCCTACTGACAGAACAGGCTGCAGGTTGGAGAGTTAAAATGCAGACGTGTTTGAAAGCAGCTGGGTTTGGCCTCCAGCCGTGACAGACACTCTGACCTTTCTGCAAGTAAACTTAATCACATTTCTCTGCATTGGTTTTCAAATCTAACGAGTCAGTGGAGTTGAGTTTGGAGTAGAGAGCGGCTGTGCGAGTGGAGTCGATGCAGTAGATCCAAGGTGAGAAACAAAATTCACTTAAAAATCTCGCTGTGGTTCGTGAAGGTTCGGGGAAAAAGACGCCTCCAGCTTCTTCGAGCAGCTCTGTGTGACCTCTGGTGCCCTCTGGTGTTGCATTGTTGACATTGTTTACAAGACGGACATGAAACCCAAACCCAGTCTAAACACGTGTAGGTGTGCGCTACGTTACATCGTAAACCTTCCAAGATGAGCACCCACGTCCATAGGCGAGTGTGAGTAAAGCTACTACATACTTTACTACTTACTATTATAAATATCCGTGAAAGCAAGCTAACAGCTTGCTAGTCAGCTACATTCAATTACTTTGCAGTGAATAAACTAATAGAAGTTTTGACATGTACATTACTAAAATCGGCCCAATCAAGGTGGCTAATGTTTACAAATAACACCTGGATAGACATGGGACCAATTGGACAAACACATGACGATAAGAGAGAGTTGCGTGAAACACAACATTGCTTGTCAGTGATTCTGAATTTCCGATTTGTTGCAATGTAAGGCTTCCTGCGATTACAAGCTTTCAACAACAGCAGGGACGTTAATGATAAACCAATTATCAATGAATCACTTGTGAGTTCAAACGGTGAAGAAATTATTTGATAAAGGAGATGGTGTTTTAGTTACTGGTCCATTTTAACAGTAAGACGCATAGGAGGACTTTGCGCTAAATCATCTCCAAACCACGTCAGTTATTTGTTAAGTTATATTAAAATGATTTTATTTTATTTGTATATATGTATATACGAAATAATACGTATATGTATTTTATTGTTTAACATTTTAATTGTTCAAAATTAAACTTAAGATTCCGTGACCCTCTTCGTCATGTTATGTGTGTAAATTAATACTAACATCGGCCCCTAGGATGTGTCTTAGATTAATCAACTATCAATTGTTATAGAGGTCCAAACCATTGATGAGGGTGATGCGCTAAGCTGAGCTCAGCTATGGTTGTTGTTGGCAACAGAGTCCTCAACATGTTGGTTTTTCGTTGCATCATTGCATCAAAGTTTGACAGCAAGTTGGAAACTAGTAATGGATTTCACCCTTTCATTGGCCCAAACACTGAATATATCATCATCATCATCATCATCATCATCATCAACATCGTCATCATCATCGTAACTATGACCCCAGAGCCAAAAGCCTAATGCTCCAGCGACACACCTGAGTTAGCAAATCAGGTGTGGCGAGAGCAGGAGGAGACAATGAACAGGTCTCCAGTGTGTGAGATGAGGAGGAGCTTGTAGATCCGTCAGTGTGCTGCACATGTTGCTCTGTAGCTGCTCTAGGGCCGGTATTGGAAAGTCATCAGATCCCTGAGCACAAATCAGCCTCACACCATCAATATGTCGCTTCACTGGCGGCGATATGCTTTATTGAACGTGTGTAACATTGTATTTTCAGACTCATTGTCGCCTGAAGGTGTAAATGAAGAATTGATTTTTGCAGTTTTGTTAAGGTCTGTAAGTGTCTGAGCCTGTTGAGGATTTCCCCCGCGGTTACTAATTAGTTACTTATTTAGTTACTTAATGCTCGTGAGTGCAAGTGGCTGCTGGGCTTGCTGGGCTCGCTAGTGTCTGTGTGGAGCCACTCTGTCTTTCTGAACAGCTCACATGGCACCAAGTCAGGGCTCCTTTGTTGCCTCCTGATGACACTGACCACATGCTCTGTAGCATAATGTCTGTTAGTCTGTATTACACTGGCTTCTGTGTGCAGGAAATTGCCCTTTTTCCAGGATATTTCTCTCACCGTTGGGGGAGGAAGCGGTTAAACGCAACAAGTGTTCACACTGATGCTTCTGTGCCTTAAAGTGCGTAATTTTGCTACCTTTAAAGACGCCTTGGAAAGCAACATGGTATAGAATTCTGTGTCTGTGTCAGGAGCGTTTTGTTTATCTTTCTCTTTTCAGTTGGTAAATGTTTCTCAGCAGCCGAATGTGAAAATTACGGCCATGGTTTCTCTGTAATTTCCGTCTGAATGCTCCCACAGGCCAGAACAATTTTCCAGAAGTTGGTATGCTACTTAAATCATCAGCGGGCCTGCAAGATCGTGGGAAACACAGCTGGTGGTTTTTGGCAGGAGGTTTCTCTCATGTCATGGGAGGTAAAACGCTGGAAATTGTGGAATCGGGCGTCTGTAAAATCACAGACCTCCACCTGGAAATGGAGGGAGCCCATGTTTCATCTATTCATGGTCCCATTTTCTCAAAGAAACTAAACCCTCCTTTGTGTAAACAGGTATTTACCACACAAACACGGAAGGTCCTCCTCAAACAAAGATGAGGCTAAGAAACACAGTAAGATGATAATAGAGATAAAAATATGTGATCACCAGCCGTCACATGAATTTCACCTTTAACTGCAATAAAAGTTTACTCTTCCCACATCGTCTAATGAGACGTGGTTTTAAACACAGAGACATAAAGATCAGACTGCAGAATAAAGCTCAGATTCATTTTAATTAGACAATGCTGTGTGTGTGTGTGTGTGTGTGTGTGTGTGTGTGTGTGTGTGTGTGTGTGCGTGTGTGTGTGTGGCTGCTCAGTCAGGTTGTAGAATAGATGTTATTATATAGGGTTATAAGGGACATTAGATGATTCAGTGCCAAATGACCAAACATTGGACTTGATCCGTTCATAAAGGGAATTAAGTTGTTTGTAAACCTCTAAAGCAAACAAAAAGCAGCTTTCATTAGCCAGTTACATCTGCTATGGCCTCTATCCTCTCCAGTCCTCCATGTATACCATGTACATTAGCGTGTCTCCATTTCATCGAGTGTATTTTCATATGTAAATGAAGCGAACGAGTCGCCTGCTTGTCACCCTTGGGTGGGGGGGGGGAACAAGATTAGGCTCAATAACAGGACTTGCTCCCTCTTGACTCCGAGGCTTAACAAACAGGATGAATTTATTCATCTATCACACACACACAGTCACACACGCACGCACGCACGCACACACACGCACACACACACACACACACACACACACACACACACACACACACACACACACACACACACACACACACACGCGGAACACACACACACACACACACACACAGAAGCCAAAATGCAACCCGGGGCAAGAATCCACCTGCAAAACTCGGTGCATACCAGTCATTATCTGGAGGCCTGCAGGGATAAAGAGCTAATTAGAAACAGTACAGGGGTTCTGATGAAGTCCAGAAAGGTTCACTGCAGTTTGCTTTGTACTCACACACACACCCCAATTGCATACCCGCTCTCAGGTATATGTGCCTCCATCAAACCAATTCGGAAATGATTTACCTGCAAGGGAAGTAAACAATTTAGCAGCTGCTTTTATCGACTGGGCAAAAATTGCTTATGGTGCAAGAAGAAATGTAGCCGGAACGAACTCCATTAAACGAATGTGCATGCAGGAGGCATTTGCAACCCCGCTGGCCCGCCACCGCCACCCACCCCTCCCCCCGCTATTGTTATCATTACTCCTCATTTTCCAAATCCTTTGTGCCTGATCAGCCGAGATACTGTATCAGTTTTGCCGTGTAGCCATGATTAAAAAACGGATCCACACGGCAGTATCGCTCTGTAATTCCTCTGTCTCTCTTTCAGTCTTTCTCGTTTCTTCCCTGTGATCAGTCATCGGTTATTATTAGCTCAGGGAATGCAGCAATCTCATCTTTACGGCCCCCTTTTGTCTCTGAAAGGTGTGAATCTATAACTGGAGGGAATGACCTTTTAATCCAGGAGGTTCCATGTGACAGTGGCTTTGAGTCCAAGGTCTACACTAGCTTAAGGTCTGGGTCTACCTATCATCTTGACATGTTTGGCTCAGACCTTTTCCTGGGAAATCACATAGTAGAGGAAACACACAGGCTTGTTTGCCATCATCAAAGCGTGATGGTTCAGGAACTCAAACTCACTAAACATCTATGTTCCTCTTTAACTTGACCACTGCGCATGTATTGAAGTTCCTGCTGATAATCTATCCAAGAGACGCAAGATGAAGCTGCAGTCGTCCTTGCGTCACAATTCAAGCACCATCAAGTCCAACATGGTCAGAAATGACATTCTGTGATTCCAAACATACCACCTTTTCCATTCATTCATGCTTTACTCAATCATGTTGGCTGTCCATAATGTTCAACATGACACCCAGACTCTTTTGTTCCATCAATATTTGCAAAATACATTTTCACCAAGCCACAAATGAACAATAGATCCAATTAAAATATGCTTTAACACTCCACAGTTTGTCCTTGCTTGGACATGTACAGTTATAGCTCGGCCATGTTCGAATGTTCTCATACACTGCCACTGAAATCATCTGCAAAGTGATCAGCACAAGCAGTTTTAAAACACAACAAAGGCTGCAGGGATTGGTTTTGTTTGAATCTGGCACATCTCAAATGATCCAACTCTGAATCACATGATCTTGAGTAGTTACATCATGGTGACACACTGATGTGAGGCTCTTCGTGATCTTGATGAGAGCGCATTCATCCTGGAGTTGTAAGCGTCGCCCCACCTTGCCGCTCTGGCTCTGCTCGCTCTCGTCCGCAAAGTAATTTGAGTGGGAGTCGCGACAGCTCAGCCCAGGCATAAATGTAATGAATTATTTAACGAATGAGTGATGATCGCCTGCTGAGATCTGATTGCAATGCAGACAGCATCCAGATAACCAGGACGCATATCAATCGTATATCAATATCTACTTAACGGGAACGGATGTTAATGCGACGTGTAAGGAGAGTTGTAGAGTCAGACTCCAGTTAGTAATGCAATGAAGACTGATTCAGCCTGTACAAGGGCGAGAGACACACCAGAGCAACAAACAACACTTTCTTTGTTTACTCTAAAGATCTAGAATGTCCTACAGGCCACATTAGGCTCTCAGAATCCAGGTTACTATAGGGTCCGTGGGATGGATGTCAGATCCACATGAGGCTGTGTGCGCATGACCTTTGCTGACTGCACTGAGGGTGATGAGGAGGAGGAACATGTATGCACACAGAGGTGTAATCATCTGAGTGACGGATCTGTGAATGGTGAGAAAGTGGAGCAGCGAGGGGAAAGATGCTGCATGCTGCTTTACCTCCCACAGAACAAACACCCGAAGGTTGGCCAATCCCGAAACACCAAAGCCCCCGCAGGTGTGAATTAGTTTCCATATGTGAATGTGATAACTGGAGATCAGGATAGTGATCTGCATGGAGCGCAGTCATTCGTCCTTAAATCTGCTGCCTTCTCTTTGAGGCTGGAGTGCTGGAAAACGGACTGAATTTGTGTAAGAGCAGGGCCTTCGATCTGTCCTGAGACTAGAGCATAATGGCACATATCTTCCTCCGCTGTTGTCCGCTCTCGTCCATTTATACTCTTTGGAGTTGCACCCATTCAGTCCATTACCATTAAAGTAGGTTTATGGAAACAGAGGCAGCGCCAGGCGATAGTTCTGGATGGCTCACAGCGATGCCGCTCTGTAAGCATCTCCCATTATTCACTTTGTCCCAACCTGAACTCCCTGGATGGGAATTCAGACGTGGCCAAAGTTAGTTGGAGCGCTGAACAATGTGGAC
This sequence comes from Genypterus blacodes, assembly GCF_046128005.1. Taxonomy (NCBI): domain Eukaryota; kingdom Metazoa; phylum Chordata; class Actinopteri; order Ophidiiformes; family Ophidiidae; genus Genypterus; species Genypterus blacodes. Next base: position 1,519,051 of record NW_027466874.1, read on the forward strand.
AACACAATCCCCAAATTGCTCAGTTTAGAAAAACATTAGCGCCCCTGTCCAATATCGATCTGCAGCTCATCACACTTTTGTACTATTTGCACACACGCAAAAAAATACAATAGTCGCCACCGTCTCCACTTTATAAATTTTTTTTGCAACAAAGTAAAAATGTGTGTCAGCAAGTCGTTGCGTAATAACGAAAGCCACGTTTCAACCGTTTCCATTCATCATTATGAATATTTGAACATTGTTCCAGAAAGATGAGGGTCAGGGGTTAAATGTTTAGGGAAGTCATTCATATTTGCCAGTAGCTTATAATTGTAAAAATATCTCCACTGAGACGATGCAGCAGTGCATTCTGGGAAGTTCCAGCGTAGACACACTTCTCACAAAGTCTGTGGCTGCTGTTATGCCGTTTCTTGTTTGTTACTCTAAACTGTTTTGTCAGATATTACAGATAATTCACGTTTGTGTAAGCTGTCGACCTAATATTTTGATTTGCAAAAACTTTTATCGCCCAATAATCACTTGGATGGAAACCGAGTTATTGACATTCTGTGTATCCAACAAACAATATTCTATAACATAAGACCTCCCCCTACACACACACCCGTATATCCCTGCCAATTCTTGATGTCCAAGTCTATTTTTATTAGGGCCACAGGCGCGGTGATGATTTCCACGGTCAATCACAACGACACAGGGGAACATGATTAGATCTGAAAGGCAGATGATGACATCGCGCCCCCCACCGCCCACCCCGACTCCTGGGAACATATTGAATTTCGCCGTGTGAAAGAATGGAGTGACTGATTTAAGAGTCAGACAGATCATATTCGCCACGTGGAAGCAGTGCCAGGTTTGGTTTCCTCCCCAAATGAGCTGAGCAGCTGGGAGATAAAAGGAGCAAACACTGGTGTTATCGCCGCGCGGCTTAATGATGTGAGGGCGTCTCTGCCTCTTTACATACTGCAAAGTGGAGATTCGCCCAAAATGACAGAATGTAATAAATTACTCTGGAGAGATTTTTGGGTTGTTCATAAGTCAGGAGGAGCCTCCGTGGGGTGTATTGTTTTGTGTGCAGAGGGGGAGCGAGGGCAGGCGGGGGGGGGAGGTTGGTGGTGGCGTTTAGATTAATGGGTTCGCCCGCTTTACAAAATGACTCTGAATCTGCAAGTGCAAGTGTAAGAATGTAAGTCATAATGTAAGAGCGAGATACATTACACACCCGCTCTGCCGTCTGTGTGTGTGTGTGTGTGTGCGTGTGTGAGTTTGAGATGATGCTCCTGGAAATGTTATTTACTGTGCCGGTCTAGGAGGAGAGAGGAGAAAGGAGAGAGGCAAGCTCTTCACAGGCTCCTCAGAGGCTTTTCAGAGGCTCCTCACAGGCTCTCCAAAAGCTCCTCAGCATCTCCTCAGGGGCTCTTCAGAAGTTCTTCAGTTGCATCACACTCAGCACACTGTGGCATTACAACCAGATGTAAGAAATAACACCTGACATTAGAAACCATGTCATTAGTAGTTGTGTTCTTCAAAAGGGCTCTTCAATTATGAAGTACAAGGAAATGGAAGGGAATCTCTCTAAGATCTATGTCCAAGAGATAGAAAGCTCTCAGTTCTGAAATCTGAAAAGTGGAAGGAAGGAATCAGAAACCTTATCTCTGAGTAAAGACAAACAATTTGACTGAAAACCTCAATAGCCTCATTTCCATTGACTTTTGTTTCCTTCATTTTGAAGTTACTAACTCATTTTCTTGGTTATCATTATAGGGTTAGGTTGTGTGCGTGTGTTCTGTGTGGTTGGAGTCTAATCCCCCTGTGGTCTGTTCTCGGTCGAGACCCTTTCGGATTTATTTCATGCACATCGGGTTTGTTTCACATCTCCGCTTGTCTGTTTCTGGTTTCTGACCGCTGAGTTCTCGTCAAATGAGATGAGGACACACGCTGCTCATCAGATGTCACTGCCATGAATCCATGCGGCGCTGTATGTAGAGCACTTAGAGTATTTGCCCCTGTCGCCATAGCAACTGAAATGTAGAACTTAATGAATGAATGACATTGAATACAGCCCTTCAGTTGCTCATATAATCTATGTTTTACAGTGTGAGGAACTTATGGAGCTATGAGCTGATCTCTTTCTCTCTCTCTCTCTCTCTCTCTCTCTCTCTCTCTCTCTCTCTCTCCCCAGTCTCCAGCAGGGAATCAGAATTTTAAGTAGCCCCGGGGCATGATTGATACCTCCTTTGGCGTCCAATATTACTTATCATCAAAGCAACGACCTGAGTTCACCTCGGGTCTATATTTCGCGGGGCAGAAGCTCTCAAATGAAATGTGGGCCTAATTACATTTTATCTGATGCCCCAGAGCGACCCTGCCCTCCCAGAAATTAATATCGGAGTGTCCAGCGCGCCTGATCTCAATTACAGTTTGTTTCAAATGCATCAGCCGCCATTCCTCTTGTTAATGTACGGCGTGGGGAACGCGGGGGTGTGTACCGTCTGCAGTTATTCCTCACACCCCAAAGGCTGCGCGAAGGGTGCGGATACGTTAAACAAAAAAAGTTTAACGGTAAAGGAAACCGAGCTCTCATCCTAAGGTTTATGGTTTGTCGGCGAATGTATCAGAGAATAGATGGTCACAAAACACTCTGAGGGATTCCTGTCGTGAGCGGAGGACAAAGGTTGCGGTAGTGAGACACGAGCCTGCGCCCTCCTGACCAGACGACCTTGTGAACGCTATTGCTGCTCTAGATGTCTTCCAGGGTCTGATGGACTCCGCTAAGTCCGGCCTGGCCCTCGACCTGAACCGCCCACGTGGATTTGATCTGATCCAGCGGGGCTTTAAGAAAATAAGCTTTTCAAGGCAAAGCGGAGATTATGAACCGGAGTGTAAGGAAATATGGAGACGTTCTCTCCCGGAGATGTCAAACAAGTTCAAAGAAAGGCTGCTGGTTAATGAGCGTCTTGTTGCTGCTGCTGCTGCCGCCTGGGTCGGGCTTCCCTCGCTCCCCGTTTGGGTCGATCGGGTCTAATTATCCTCAGATAGGATCTCTCTTATTTCTTTAACATTAATTTATACGTGTCATGTATAATTAGAGGGTCGGTTTCTGGGGGGCGAAGAACCCTGTATGAAGGAATTGTAACAGACATTTTCATTAATGTTCTAATGCGACACAGTGAAGGAGACGTCAGGTAACCATGGCGCTGCACCGCTGGTTTGCAGCTTAGCTAGGAGTGCTGGCACCTGGCGCCATAGCGACACAAAGACAAACGGCAGTAGCTTGCATTACAGAGCCGCTTCATAAATGTACATACTATAAAAGCACCATAACAGCCTCATGTGCAGTCTTGCTTAAAAGCGTTTTAGCTCCATATAGTGATACAAAACATAAGAAGAGGCTGATGTAATATGATGTCATCCTCCTGCTGAGAGAGAATGTATATACGAACACCCAATCTGAACAGCTTGCGGTCGTGTTTACATGCTGCTGAAGGACGGCACTCTGCAGCCGCACTGCAGGGATTAAAGAAATAACCACAGCAATTTTTGGGACATCGTTTAATCCGCTCAAGTAAATACCTGACACTCTATTTCAGCACGGCCACTGGAGCTGGGCAGGGGGGGCGGGGCTACCTCCATCTGCTGAAGGACGTGCGAGGGCAAAGGGGGCAGGCCGTGACCTCCGTTGTGTCCCTGACCTACGCTCCCCGTTGGGAGCCAGAGATTAGAGACGCTGTGAGGCTGTAAATAGCACAGATGAGCTCTGTGACAGGACAGCAACGAGTAGATTTCTGACATGAAAGGCATGAATTCAGTTCAAAAGACCAATGTGTGTACAAAGATGAGAAATTGAAGACTGTCATGTTGTCTCCAGCAATCATGAAAAACAGTTTAGTTTGGTGGAGTGGTTGAAATTGTCCAACCTTCACTGGTTCCTTAACCAGAGCATAAGGAAGCATCTGACCCAGAGGTGTGTGGGCACTGGGCCCACATCTGACACGTCTGCAGTCGTGCTCAGCTTCAGCAGCGGCACAGTTCCATGTCATTTACTGAAGCATTGCAAAACTTTCTCATTTCTTGTGCGAGTGTCAGAACTTTGCCTCGTTCCCCCGATGCTGTTTCACAACAACAGAGACGGAGAGAAAGAAAGGAAAGAAGGCAGAAGGTTTCTGGAGTGGAAGCTTACGGCGTGGCGTGAAAACACTCCTAACTCACCCGCTGTGCCGCTCCTCCAGAGACTTCTAAATCCCGCTTTCTAACGAAGAAGCATAGCCACAAGCTTGGAGAAGAAAGAGCTTTATAAAGTCGGGGTGCAGGAGCGATGCAGCCTCGTATTACTCTTCACAGTCGCTGCATTTATCCCTAATTCCCGATTATTCCGCAGCGAGCTACTAGGTGTGCTCAATTTACAACAGAATGGAAGACAGATTTCTTCCCCGGGGGTGCGAGCGGCTGAATGCGGCTGGATTCTTCTTCTCTTCTCCCTTTTTTTAATTAGAGCTTAAAAGTTTAACGGTAAGCGCTGGACGATTTGGGGCAGGGGCGGTGATAATCACGGGCAAAGTATTTTAATAACAGATCATTAAGCATTTTTACTTACAGGTTCCCAGTAAAGGAAACTGTTCAGCTGTGGCTCTTCAGGCAGTTTAGAGCGTTTTCCCCTTTATGAGAGACACTTTATGCAGAAACATTTAAGTAACCACTCAAATCAGCTAATGAGGAGGATTTCTGGGGTCATTTAGGGGGTTTGGTCCCTAGGATTCATCTGAGGTATGATTATCTTTCAAACTGGAATACTACCCGTTATCTTTCATACTCCATAGTTATAGAGAGAGATTCCTTAAAATGGATAGAAGAAGAAAATACAACCATCAAGTTAAAAGTCTAATTAAAAGATCACTGACAGATAAATTAGATAACGAGGTTCTAAACCAACTTAGCAGTAATCGATTGATCTATTGATTAATCCAGAGACTTGGAGGGCGAGTGTGTGTGTGATTACCTCCAGCAAACCCAGGCTGAAGGGTGAAGTTTGTAAGACATGAAGCTTAGCTGGTTGATCTGATGGCTGCAGATCGTCTTCATCATCCACAGACGACTTCACCTTCATGCAGATTCATCATGACATCGTTTTATTTGGTTTGTGGCACATGATGCTTCGGAACGTGATCATTCCTAATCAATGAGTGCAGAGAGCATTTCCACATTCCCACACGGCTTTTGTAAAATTAAATTAAAGAGTAAAGTATGTAAAATAGGGAGGCAGTGGCTCAGTGGGTAGTGCTTCCGCTTGGGAACCGGAGGGTTGCCGGTTCGAGCCCCTGCCAAGGTGTCCCTGAGCAAGGCACTGAACCCTCAATTGCTCCCCCCTCTGCGTAGGGTGGTAATGTAATGTAAGTCGCTTTGGATAAAAGCGTCTGCCAAATGCTCGTAATGTAATGTAATGTAAAACACTTAACATATAAATTGCAACTTTCCATCTCTGTTGCTGTATCTTCAGCTTTACTTCTAGCTGTAACACACACACACACACAAACACAAACACACACACACACACACACACACACACACACACAAGCCTCCTTCTAAAACGTTATATACAGTTGTTTACGTATTTGTGAAGCATTGCATTTTATTTTTTGTTGATTGCCTTTTGAATTGGCCCATTATTCAGCAAAGATGTGTGTTGGAGTGTGGTGGAAATGACACACTGGGTTTTAGAAGAGGTGACATCAAAGTGATTTGCTTTGCAGTCAGATGTTTATAGAGTGAAGAAGAGGAACCTGCTTCTTCTTTATCTCAGACGCTGCGTGAGGACTGACAGCCTGTGAGGCGATCCAGCTCCCATCCTGAGCACAGATGAAACTATCACTGAGGCTCCACATTTTACCTATTTGGAGGTGCTATTTTTCCCTGTCGGAGCTTTTATCTCCTTACAGCGTGACGCACTGCGCTCTTAAGCCTCATTAAGACGTGTCTGGTTTGCAGCCAGATAAAACGGGCAGAGAAGAGCGATGGCCGACGGGACGGACGGCCAGACGTGGGCCCTGATTTTCAAGACAGTAAGTTATGTTTCATTGGCAGTGACTAATTCTTCATTGGTCTAATTGAAGCAGCGAGGGCGAGGATCAATAAGCACGCCGAGCCGCCGCGCTCTGGTATAGGGGCGCCCGTTAGAGCGCCGACCGGGCAGCGCAGCAGATCCTTTATCAGCGTCGGAGCGTTGCGTGTTTACAGCACTCGCCTTATCTTTCAAACTCCCATCTGTCCGAGTGCAGGAATCCAATTACCTCCCCAATATTAACCCCTATAGAGAATTAACCCCGCGTGCCTCCACCCTTTGAACAAATAAAAGCAGGTGAGGAACCTGCTGCTGGTGTTAGAGGAGCACATAAATAATGGATGCCGTCTCTCTGCCTGCGTGCGCGGCCGATCCTATACCCACCTGGAGGGCCTCTAAATAAGATCCTGCGCTGGGCGAACACAGCGGCACAGTTCATTGATCCTGGCCCTGTGGTAAGGACTCTTCCCTCTGGTAGGCATCTGAAGGTTGAAGAGAAAGGGCACTGAGAGCTGCGTGGGAGCCAGATGAACATAAACGCACACACAGACACACACACACACACAAAGGGCCGAGTGACTCACCTGCCCTCCAGGTAGAGCAGATGAAAGAGTCAGGATGTACATGCATTGTGTATGTGTCACGCAAGGAAGAATCAAAGCTGGTTTGTTCTGCAGAGTAGCTGAACTGGCTGGTGCTGGTTCATCACATGGCGTTCTGTTTTGACAAATCCATCCTGCTGTGTGTGTGTGTGTCTGGGTTTGACTCTGACAGCTCCCGAAGCCGCTTCTGTGTCCTCAGAGTAAATTTATACTTCATACATACGTGTAATAACTGGCTGTGATTTCATCCATGCAGCTACAATGAAGACCATAGGAATTGGTCGTCCTGCGGTGAGTGAATGCCACTAATTGATGCAGCCAGAGAGCAATTACGTTCAGAAATGAAAAGAAAAGCGGCTGAGAATCCATTTGGCCGTGTAGAGAGAGAAGAGAAAGCCCACTTCGGCAGGAGACTGAACGTATAAGCGCTGTAACCGTGTTCCAAACCCTTTCATTGTGATTCCAGCTCCATCGCCGCCGGTATTATGGAATAGAAAACAAATCTCTCGCCGGTTGATCACAGCCAATCCGTAGATATTACGTCTTTTGTGCCGCTGCTCGCCGCAAAGCCAAACAAAGGATTATTAGATATTTTTTGGAATATTTCAAGTGAAACCGCAATTCTCTGTATGGGACGGTACAAAAAGAACACAAAGCAGTCACCTTGGCAACTTGGGGATGAATGAAAAAAATGCAATTGTTTGTATTGTGTGTGTGCGTGTGTGTGTGTGCTTGTGTTCAACTCGACAAAATCGAACAGTTTTCTTTCCGCAGCACCGGAGATATGAAGCAGAACCGAGACAGAATGAAGAAGACTGCATTCTTCCTTGAAGGACAAAGTACCGTGACCTCTAAATAGAAGAATAGAAGTTATATACTGTACGTAGTTGTACGTAGTCACTGTCCAATACCTTGAAAGGTGCTGCAGTGCTCTACCTGGAAAATAGAGCAGCTGCTGGTCTGCTGGAAACCATCAGAACTTCACCACTGAAGGTCTGATTGGAAGAGGGTGACGTCGTGATCGGATTTTGTTTTCAGTCTCTAGTTTTTGCCTGATAAATCACATCGTACTGAACAATCTTTGTTTCAGAATTTACCACTGGGGCCAGGGGCTTCTATTGAAAAAAAAAAACATGTATTATATGAGATGCTGACTGCCAGAATGAGCTCAAGAAATATGAAATATGTGGAAGGACTCAAAGAAGTTATTTCTCCCCAGTGGGCTGCAGGCCAGCGGAATCTACCATTAATGCAGGCAGATAGAAGAATTCCTGAGGAGTGATGGATTTACAAACCTACACACACACACACACACACACACACACACACACACACACACACATATCACTGCAGGATGCCAGCCAGTCTAATGCAGAATACAACAGAATGGCAACACTTTGCAAAGTAAGCCCATAGGTTCCACGTCCCAGCGGGAAAACTTCACTCACTACAGATGGCGAGTACTCCCCCCCCCCCCACACACACACACACACATACACACACACATACCCAGCACCCCAACTGTCTTTGTTTTTATGGCAGAAGGAAGCGAGTTGCATCACTCCACATCTCAAAAAGAACGAAAACAAGAAACGAAAGAGCAGCTGAATCATGAGTTTGAGTCACACCTGAGTTCATTATTAATTCATTAATTAAAGTTTGAATGAAAACATGTGGGTTAATGTATGTGGGTCTGGTTTGTGGAATTCTATCCTTGGTATTTGATCCAGCTGGAGTCATTTTTTGCAGTTTCTTTTGGCTTTTGTTGGCGCTGTGCTATAGCAACAAATGTCCTGTCAGGCTGCACGTTCCTGCCAAGCCTGTAAACAACAAACAGGCCTTGGAAATGCTGCAACAACGGACCTTCAGGCCAGCGTGAAGGACAGCGAAGCCTGAAGAGGGTTTGAGTGATGCTGCAAAGACTTTTATAGATTCAATCATTGATTCCTTGTCTTTATTTTTAGCAGACTTTTTTTTGTTTTCCATTAAACATTATAATACTCAATCAATAGTAATGTATTTGTCTTTTTTGGGCGTAAATTCAATAAATTTTAAGTCATATTCTTAAAGGAGATTCATCAAGATAGAATTTTTGACATTTACCCCATTAAATTCCCAATTTCTCAAAAACAAAGTCAAAGTAATTGGTAGCTCAGGCAGGAATGTTCAGATGGAATGAAAAGTAAAACCTCAAAATGCCAAACACTAATTAAAATGAATCAGAGGACATTCCTGGGTCATTTCCCTGCGTTAGGCACAAAGATCCTCTCTGGCGTTCCTTTCAGAAAGCGACGGCTCGGAGGTGAAGGTGCCGATCTTTGTCTTGCTGGAAGAGAGTAAATGATGGGGAGTGGGCGATGTTCTGCAGCTGACTCCAGGGCCGATACAGCCACAGTTGGGGAGAGGCGCACATTCATCACACACACACACACTGAGGCGCACGCACGAACACTCACTTACTCACACACACCATTACCCCTGTACCCTCCAAGCAACGATTGGGTTGCAAAGGCTCGGACTCCAACTTAATGTAATTTCATTTATCACTCTGAATTAGATTTCATGTTGCTGCTTAATAATTTAAATCCCCTGGAAAGCACTCTTGGCTTTCATCTGGGTTTCAAGGAACACTGGGAGATGATGACCGCAGGAAATGGCCCTGATTTACTTTGTTGTGCAGCGCAGGCGACGGGTTACAGGAGTGTGTGTGTGTTATGTCGATTTCTTTATCAAGGATGATGGAAGTGGTGGAGTCAATACTAATCAAGTATGTCAAACTCCAAGGCGGAGGGAGTTCACTTCTGTCTCCCTTGAACAAATACTTTACATCATCCAGGCATCCAAACGCTGCGACGGATAAATCACCACCGATTCCTAATGACGCCACATCATCATCATCGCTCAGCAGGTTAGATCAGGACAAACAATCTGCACATAGACGGATAGATAGATAGATAGATAGATCGAGGGAGGGAGGGAGGGAGGGAGGGAGGGAGGGAGGGAGGGAGGAATGGATGGATGGGTAGGTAGGTAGGTAGGTAGGTAGGTAGGTAGGTAGGTAGGTAGGTAAGTAGGTGGATGAAGGGAGGGAGGGAGGGAGGGAGGGAGGGATGGATGGATGGGTAGATAGGTAGGTAGGTAGGTAGGTAGGTAGGTAGGTAGATAGATAGTTAGATAGATAGATAGATAGATAGATAGATAGATAGATAGATAGATAGTTAGATAGATAGATAGATAGATAGATAGATAGATAGATAGATAGATAGATAGATAGATAGATAGATAGACGTTCGATAAGTGCTTCTCAAGTAATAAACGACTACATGCAAATTCGAGGCACATCAGTCTGTGTTTATGAGTGGCATTTAATTTTAATTGGTTCATTATTTCCGGAAATTACGATTTGAAACTCTCCTGCTGCCAGCTGTGCTTGGCGCAGCGTCGAGGGAACGGAGGCGACAGGTCGAGAGCGTCCCTCTCTGCCAACCAGGCGCCGATTCCACCGGGCGCCCAAAGCGTCGGCAATGTGCGTCACCGCCAATGTGTCAATAATTAGATATTGACTTATAACGAGTGTGCGGTCACAGCGATAATCTGAGGGGCCGCATGACACCGAGCTTCATGTTTCTGATTGAATTTCATTTTGAGGGATTTGTTTGCAAGGATTTCATGTGTAAACCAAAACTGATCTGACTGAGACTTGCCATTATTATTATGCCACCACTGCTGAGCTCAGTGAGTGAAAACAGGGCATTTCTCTTTAAGCCCCTCCCCCAAAAGGCCCAGCTGTTCTTCCATGGCAGTTCAGACCGATGGCTGTGTCTTGCCAGATGCATTTCTATAGGCGCCAACCTTGTGTGCACAGTGTGAGCAGGAGGGGACGTTACATCAATGTCCTCTTTAAGCAAAGGCGTTTATCACTAGCCCCGCCCTCTTCCCCCGCAGCAGGTCAGGTTCCTGTCTCAACGCTTGTCACTCATCCTGATGAGCTGTAACCTTGAAACGGCACCGTGGGCGACGGAGAAAGTTGAAGAAGAAATGCAATGTAGGCTAACGTAGAGCGCGAATGTACGGCTCGGCGCTCTTTCTTCTTCTGCTATTAGCTTGAATGTCAGAAAGCAGGTAACTGTTGGCGATATGAAGAAGAAATAGTACACCATCAAATAATATCCTGATAATGATTAAAGAAGACATTTCCGGCAAACAGGATTCAGGCAGATATGCGACCTTGACCAGGATGCTCGGCGCTGTTCTTCAATATCCAGTTTCAAATAGTTATTTTAGTCCTGGAACCAAAAGGTGAATGGCCTCATGTAAGAGCAGCGTCTGGCTTTTACTTTGAGGACAGAATAGATCCCTATGAAAGAACATTGGCCCATTCAGGGATGCTGGCAGAACAAGCAGAACACTCTTCATATGATGTCACAGGTTCTGTTTACCACACCGACCAGCTCACAGACATTTTTGAGACATGTGGCGTTCACTTACCAGGCTGTATTCTGTAAAATGGACCCTTGTGGATCCACGGAAACAACTGTCGAGGGAACACGAATGTGAAGTTATGAGTTTATTTCTATGTGTGTTCCCCGTTGCCTCAGGAAAGAGTTTTCGTATGACCTTTGACCCTAAAAGCTCCCATCCAGTGGGTGACATAGATGGGATGTAATTTCCCACAGCATTCATTAAAGATGATTAAAATTGCAGACAGTCGATTCCTGTTATTACATTGTCGAGCCTGGTTTGTGAACCTTGTGCGTCTTTGAATCTAAAGTAGAATGATGTACTGTATATGCACAGACGTACGCACACACTTCTTCTACACTGATGACATTTCTGCTTTATTGGCGTTCAGCTGCTTGTGTGGGTAAAGGTGAGTGACGTGAGGCTGCGAGCCACCAAAATGGCCTCCAGTTCAATAAGCTGGAGGTGGTGACGTACGCTCGTACAATAACACCGTACGCCGGGTTTGAGGTGTGCATATCAAGCAGTTCTCCTGGGATTACTCGCTGGTAGGAGCAACGGGGACAGAATGGAACCCTGGAACGTCGCCGCGAGCCGGCACCCATCCCACGGTGCGCAGTATAGATGACTGGCTATAAAATGTCAGCGTGCTCTCATAGATGACAGCTTTTCATGCGGATCAGGCCTGATCCCCAGGTGAAGTGCTCCTCCTTATCGGGCATGACAGCCCCCTCGCCCGCTCCGTCACACGTAAAGCGCAGACACGCCCCGAGCCGTTCACACGACTCCCCGCTGGGCATCAATCGCAGCAGGGATTTCAAAAAGGGATTTCGACGGCTTCAGCGTCGTGAGCAGCAGCGATGGCTGATGCAAAGCTGTCTTATCTGACAAGTGTGTGATCGTGTCGATCGCAGCGAGCGGACATGTGTGTGTATGTGTGTGTGTAGTTGGGTCTGTCTGTTTATCACTCTGGCTGACTACGCAGGCAGTAGTTATCACAAATCAAGAGCAGGAGGGCATTATGGAACTGCACCATCCATCCAGCTTCCCATCTATCCATCACCAGCGTTCCATATCTCCCCCCCTCCCCCCTCCTCATCCTTCATCCACCGCACAAGCCTCAAACTCCCGGGGAGATTATGTCGGCCTGTCAGCCTCCTCTGCTCTGATAGGCCGTCGCACTCCTTCTAGCCTGCTTGATTTGATTGGCAGGCGTCTCGGCTCCTGATTGTTGTGTTTGTGCAGGGTTTTCCGAGGCAGTTTCGCAGCTCGGATTTTGATTCAAAGCGCAGCTCAAAGGTGCAGGCGAGCAGTCGACAGCGTTTTTATCGGGTAAATGCAGCCTGCTCTCGCCCTCCAAAGCGTCCACTCCTGGGAGAGATGCCTCACATTGCTGCGTCATGGTGGAACACATTTTAGCACAGTCACATCTGCGCTCGGAGGAAATCTCAGCGCAGGACTCTGTTCCTGGAGGTACGGAGAAGCAAAACATTCATTTTTCATTCCATTGATTCGCTTGTTATTGACTTAATTTGTCCAGGATTCATGTAATGAGAGAGTGCGGCAGCATTTGAGCCCAGGCCAAAGGTGGCTGTGAGTAATTGCGCGAGTTACAATCTAAACCATTATTGCAAACGCTTTGCAATCAAGGAACATTTCTTTCTTCATTACGCTGCCGTCTCAGAACTTTCCCCATAACTTTATATTCCTGATGGCCAACTTCCATTTAAATTTTTCCTGGAAGACTTCTTCATTTCCGCTGCCTATTGTGCAAAGTGAGTACATTTCTAATGCTACAAAATCCTTGCAAGGAGTTCAATTGAAGTTAATTTCCTGGCTGCATTTGTTTACTTTTAAATTGCCATCGGTGGCAAAACATTACGTGCTCAACAGACTACTTTATTTGTACGTGTGACAACAAATGAAATCTGGTATCTGGGAAAGTATTCAAATTAATGTGCGATTATCAGTTAATGAAGCGAAAATGATGTGCCATTAAAAGGGACAGATACAAAACTGCATCTTCCTATTTTCACTTAAGTCTCCCTTTTGGAACCTTTGCAATGCGAATATGCAAAAAAACAACATCAATCCACCTCTACCCTTCCTTCCTGGAACAATCATGTGTACACTGAGTGATAACAACACATTTTTTTTGTACTCTCTACATAAACTACTCTCATGTTGGGATGCCAGCTTAGTCACAACTCAGCTGATTACAAGTACAAACTGTGAAAAGTAGGACGCGGCCAAACACTGGCTGACTGTCCTCACATCCCACCTCTTCATCTAACCAGGTGAGCAGGGAGGTAAAATATGGGGATGGATAACAAAAATGATAATTTGCCCTTTGTTAAATGCCAGCAATTTGTTCTGCTGCTTTTGTCTGCGAGCCATCTAGTGTTTTCTTTTCTTAATCCTTATCCGTATTTGAAACAGTCCCAGCTCGACGTGAAAATAACCATCATGCATTTGCATCCATACACCCAGATTTCAAGTCTTAAAACCTTCACTTTCTTGACAACTTCCTCCATAAATATATAGACGTGTCGTTTCTGTCCCGGTGCTGTTCTGACATCTGTCGCTTCCGTCTGACTACAGAGCTTTCCGGTTTAGTTGCGAGCACTCTTGGAAGTGTCTTTGTTGCCACTCACTCTTTACACCTCGTGGCTGATAAAGCTGTGATGCCTGTCATTCCTCTGCGGCGCTCACACGAATAAACAACCTTCCCTCCCTGCCTCCTGCGGCGTCATGTCCAGCTAAAAGTAGCGGCGCCAACACCAAACGACGTAGCAGGGCGGTTTAGTCTTTGAATTAGTCAGGAGAGTTTTCCGTTGCAGCACAGCCTAACCCAAAAATAGACGCAGTGCACCTTAAACACGCAGGACGTGCTGGAGAAAACCCTCAAGACAAAGAGAACACAGCACAATGAGGATGTATGAAGAGAGAGAATATTTGGAGATTGAGAATGTTTGGGGTCGTTACAGGCTTTTTGCACCAAATGTCAGAGTACAGAATTACACGGAGCCAAGCTACAATCTGGTCTCCTCAATCCAACGTGGTGGATTTGAACCCCAAACATAACAGAAGTCACTTTCCTCCCTTCACCTTTTGTGATCACCTATGAGCATGAACTATCGCAGAAGTGCTAGAAAAGCAAACAGAGCATAAAGAGAGTCAAAGTCAAAGTCAAGTCAAATGTGTTTGTAGCCCGATATCACAGATGATATCTCAAAGGGCTTTACTGGCTCATAACAACAAACAGACCCAGCCCAAAGCTCTCTGAGAAGAAGAGGAGACACTCACACAGACCTGAACGTATAAAGGAGGGAGAAGGAAGAGGAGGGAGAGGGACTGCAACGACAGACTCTCTCTGCTCTATCAGCCAGGTAAACAACAGAGAGATCAAAGTATGTCTGAACACAAGAAATTACATAAATAGTTAATATTTAAACACACAAATCCAGTATGTAAATTATCTCTACATGCAGACTCTGCTGTCTGTGTGTTAACCCACCAAAACTCAGTGACGCAGGGACTTTCAATGAAGGATAAGTGCAATTACTGGAAATAGCCTTGATAGCTACATCCTGTGCGCTCGATTAAAGATGCGATGATGTCACTGGTGCTTTTAAATCAGTTTCCTATTTGTTAGTGTTATTGAACCACAACCACAAACCTTGCACCGGGGAGTGAAAATGGGCCTGCGTGGGCCATCATCAGCTGTTTCACCATTACAACTAATATTATTGAAATCATGCTGCAGGACCTCAGTGAGCTGAGTGCTTTAATGGGTCATGTTCAAATTATCATATCAGCTGTATTCAGGCAATGTGGAAGTGGAGAGCAAGAAGGCACGCACGGGCGGAAAACAACATTTAAGAGAGAGAGCGAGAGAGAGAGCGAGAGGGATCTTGCGTCGTCGTTCTCGCTGTTGTCTCATTTCCACCAGTAAAACAAAGGTTACATCCTGATTCTCAAACAAAGATTTTGAACCTTTTGGAACACAGTTATGAACATAAATTGAATTGAAGCTGTAGAGAAGAAACAAGTCAATTCTAGGACCTGAAGTGGGAATCACGATGCCATCACGATTTACTATTCTGTAGAATCACTTCATTAAATGTATTAACGTTATGCTGTTATTATTCTATTCCCTGTAATGGTGCCATGACAAACACACATTAGAAACTAATCAATCACACATTCGCTAACTAACCTGCACATTGATGGTCTGAAAGGGAGAAAATGAGCCGAGTGTGGAAACAGCTGGCTTCGGCGCTTTGCTCATTTTGGAAAAAACTCCAAAAAGAAACAGAAACATGATGTGATTTTAATCTTGGCTATTGTTTTTATAGCTCTTCTTCCTCCGACTGCATCAGGAGAAGCTGATAGTTGTCCAGTGTAAAGATAAGGCCGCTTCATTGACTCATAAATCTTCCGGTTCGCTGCCCTGGCTATATTTCATACTTCCTTAAGTGTCAAAACATCTGACTAGAGAACATTACACTTTTATATAACAACAGCCTTTATTTATGTGCTTGCTTTATGTGCTTTTTTTACAGTCTACTGTATTTTTTTACAGCTTTTATTTCAGCATGTATCCGTTGCTCGCTGCATCGACGCTGCCGTCACCAGCAGATGAAAATCACTGTAATTTGTGCCATTAGGTGTCATTTCCGTGAAGCCGGCGTTTGTCTTTCAGTTCCTGGCTGCCAGAAATACCTGCGGTCTCAGCTGGAGTCTCCGACGAACCGTCGACTTGTCAGGATACAGACAGGAATCACGCTGAGTCGGAAAAGTGTTGCTCTGAGTCCTCCAGAACGCTACCAGGACATTAAAGACGGTAAAGGAAATCTGTACTGTGTGTGAAGTACTGTGAAACATGCCGGACCAGCACGGTGAACACACACAACTGCTTCAACCCTTAGAGCCGCGCAAACCCCAACACTAAAAACAGAGAACCTAATGTTGCTTGTTTTAAAAGAGGGTGGAGCAAATGAGTGTGCAGTACAAAAAAGTAAAAAAAGCAAAAAAGTTTTGTTTTATCATTGTGGTGGTTTTACATAATTGAGACGACTCAGCCTTGATGGAGGTATGGCTTCTGGTAACAGCTATGGGTAATGTGCTCATGGAGTAACTCTTGTATGCTATGTTAGACGAGTATGACCCCAAAACAACCCTCGGCTTAGGGGGTGAAAGCACACGGACTCGTGCGTTGCCAGGTGACAGATTGGCGATGTACACGCTCGGTCTCAGCGTGAAATGTTAAATCAAGTCTGAAACTTTGTAGTGTGAGATGGACAGGCAGGGGAGCAGAATGAAACGGTGAGAGGAGCTTACTGGCAGCCGCGGCGCTGCCAGATGGGAGAGAGAAGAGCCGCCCAGGAGAGTCGCCAGCAAGCAGAGACGCCTTGTGCCAGCCCAACTGTGTCTAACAGGAGGTCCAGCTATTTAATCAAACCCAACACTGAAACCACACCGGTGCCAGATGCAATTCAAATCCTTATATAACCCAAATGCCAATTAGTTTTATATAGATTTCCCCCCACACCCACTGTCAAAGATGTTAAAATAGCTGCTTATTATCATCTGTGGAACAAATTGAATCTCAAGCGAGTTAGAGAGGAGTAGGGAGGGGGGGAAGGGAGGGACGAGTGACAGAGAGCCGAGGGTGAGGATGAAGAGCGAATTTACTCTTTCGCTGGTGCTTCCAGTGTGTGTGTGCCGCAGCCGCTTGTCATCAGTGCGATTCGACTGTCCTTCACCTGATTCAAACACTGTCTATACTTCATTTATCATTGATTAACAAGGACTTCAGCTGTCTACATAATCTACTCATTCTTCATCAGTTCCGTATTCTGCACGATGGAGTGATGTTTAGGCCGCTACAGGCCTCAGAACGATGACTTTACACGACCGTGAGTTTCTGACTTTATTATAATCTGTCATTTCTTTAAATTGGATTCCAGCCATTTGTCCACTTCTTTTTCTGGAAAAGGTCACAATGTCCGCTGGAGGGGTTTTCTGATGAATTAAGTAACTAAGAATAAATGAGGATCAACAGCAGTCGAACAAAGCTTAAAGCGTGTATTAAATATGTATTCGCTAATAAAACCATCAATTATCAATGATAAATCTGTTAAAGAAAAATAAGAAGGAAAAAGCTTACTGGAGAGAGGAACTCTGGCTTGAAGCTGATTGAGCTCTGATCCAAGCTCTGATCCAGGTCCAGGTGGATCCAGCTTTCAATAGTGCTGGACGTGGACCAATAGTGAATATTGGTCCAGGTCCAGCGTCCGTCCCCCCTTTCCCGCCACACACACACACACACACACCTTGTCAACAGAAGTAACACTAACTAATATCCAGACTATCACTCAAAATGTCAAGGTATTCCTTTGAGATGACTGATGAAGTCATCTTGTCCGGCTCTGGAGGGGGGGGCGGGGGTGAAGGGGCGCCGCAGGGGAGGAGGGGGCGGCTAGTTTGAGCAGGAAATAACTGGAAACACCTTGATTAAATTCCGAGGTGTGAGATTTTCATCAGCGTGATAGGGCTCTGTGGGGGTGTCGGGGGGCGGGGGGGAGGGATGGTGGGGGTTAGGGATAAGGGCATGGTGGGGGGGGGGGCTGGAGTCCCTCCTGTTGACAGAAAGGACACAGCGCTTGTCAGCAAAGTCATCTTTTCCTCGCGAAACATCTGCCGCTGATGTGGTGCTGCACTGTAAGGAGGCCATTAATCTAAAGCCGCCGCCCCTTATCGTGCAGCGGTGGCGACGTGCAGCCTCACATTGCACACACCAATGAAAAATAGATTTATTTTCTCCGCTGCGTTTGTCTCCGCGTCCGTCTCTTTTTTTTGTGTCTTATCGAATCACCCCTCTCTGCGCTCCGGCGAGGTCATTTGTTGGTATTTTACACTGTTTTGTTTTTTTTGTGGCGTCCGACTCCACTACACAAGCATGTCAGAAACGCCTCGTCCTGAAATAGCACCGCACCTCTTGACCCTCTTCTTTGTCACTGCAGCTTCAGTGTTGGATCGATGCTCGCACGGCGGCGCTGCTGCTGCTGTTGCTACCGTGGCATTTCCACCAGGAGATGGATGTTTCCAGGGTCCTTAAGGCAGCAGAGTGACATTTACATAAAGCAGAATGGCTGCTATCGGGGCAGCGAGGGAAGAAAGGGGGCTGAGGAGACAGGCTCTTATCACCACATCCTTACTGATGCTCCCTGACAGGCATTTTGCCTCCCCTGCTGTGGCGCTGAGATGGTACACGGAAATATTTTCTTTACACCATCTGCAATTCCAGCCGGCAAAGGAAACCTGGTAATGACATATGTCAGCGCAGCACAACCGGCATTGCGGGACGGGTTAATGAATAGATTCCAGCAAATGATTGAAGTTTCTGTGTAGATCAGAGCCACAGATGATTCAGAGCCCAGAAGGTCTTTGTGAGGGAGGACAAGATGTGCAGGGGGACTCAGCAGAACTCTGAACAGCTGAGCCAGCCAATCTCCAAGTTATTCAATCAAAAATGAGTACATCTCATGTATTAAGTGTAGCGTATTGAACCAGGGCCAAGATGTGCCCATTGGAAAGGAAACGTATTCCAAAGCTTGGGGGGAAATGATTACCCCAAATGTAGCAATATGTCAGAGTGACCTGGTCCCAACGGGTAGAGAGGGAAGTAAGAGACTGAAATGCACAAGCTTGCAACCCTTCCCACTGAGCGGCTAAAATTGATCATTTACATGTAAATACGACGAGTTGTTCGTCATTCATTGGAGTTTTAAAAGTACAATGAGCTCATTCGTAGAGTTTCACCGTAAAAATTAAAGTTTAATGGACGGTAATGGATTTGTTGCGTTTCACACTCGAGGATTTTTAAAGTCGCAGTTACCAACTCAGATGCATATCGGAGCATTTTTCTTATGTAATGACCTCAGATGTCCTGTAGGAAGAACATTGCAGGTGAATGTTATGTTTTAAATCCCTGACTTGAAGCTTAGACAGGCGACACAATCTGTGCCATCAAAGGTCTCTGCCATCTCCCTCATAGGTCAGATGTGTTTAATTTCAAAGTCAGATAATCTTAGTGACATTTTTCCTCATTGTAGTAGCCTTCAGGTGATGTAAAAAAAGATATGGAATTCTGGAATATGAAATTCTGATCTATAGAAAACAACCACAACAAAACAGGAAGTCTAGTTCCACTGCAATTAACTCACACACACACACACTCACCTGCCTTCAACCCGGTTGTGCAAATGTTGTTACTCGCCCAGAGAACCCGAGAGAGAAATGAACTCCCAGGTTTCTATCAGGCGCAGACGTAATGGGACTCTAAATCATTTCCATATTCTGATTGTAATGGTTGTAATGCGCTCATAATGTCTTAATAATTCCTTTCGAGCGGCTCTTCCGCAGAAGAGGAGCCATATCCTCACAAATTGAGCCTGCCTGTGCAGTCTTGCGTTCAATTCTAATTAGTTCAGAGGCTTATAATGTACTTGTCTTTCTGGATGAGATTTTAACACATCAGTGAGTCCAGTTGGTTGTTTTTGAACGTTCTCATCAGCTCAGCATTCCACCACCTCAGCTTCCAAACCCCGCAGAGAGAGACACATTTATTTATTTATTTTAAAACAAAACCACAATCTTCTGTGTGTGTGTGTGTGTGTGTGTGTGTGTGTGTGTGTGTGCGTGTGTGCGTGTGTGCGTGTGTGCGTGTGTGCGTGTGTGCGTGTGTGCGTGTGTGCGTGTGTGCGTGTGTGTGTGCTGTTGGCTGCATTGGAGGCGTCTGTGTGCGGCGCTTTGGGGGAAAAGCTGTTCGAGGCCCATCTGGGCAGAAATTTGAGAAATCCCAATGATTTGTCGTCTGGCTCCTCACAAGTTTTTTTGTTTGTTTATATGTGAGTACATCAATAAAATCAACTATGAGAAAATAAACGATTACAGAGATTTGATGTGATGGCGTCTTAGGTTTGATCACACAAACTAAAAGGCTGTAATTGGTTTTGTCTGCAATTGGAACAAAAGAGTGGAGTTAAAAGTGTTTTAGCATCGATAACAGAGCCGCACATACATTCAGAGTGGAGGCTGACAGATTCTGAGTTCCATCAATCACAGAAACAGCGTCTCGGTCTCTGTTGCCGATCAACAAAGCCACTCGGCGCGCTCGCATTGAACATCTGGATTTCAAAGCCCAGAAACCTCCGCCGCTCCCAGTAAACACACGTGACGCCTTTACAGCGGCACTCAGGGTCGTTTCTCTGCGGCGAGTGACACGCAACATCTGCATGTCATCCGACACGCGGTGGGAAGATGGGATGAGTTGTGCTCGGAAGACAAATGGCAGCGATGAATCTCTGTAATTGTCGCCCGCGACTTCGTCTCGTTGGTACGTGAAGGTGAAGGTTCTCCAGATGAGCAAACCTCAGCAGCATCTGGAGGACTGCAACTCCTCCCACTAGTTTGTTTGTTTGTTAAAGTCTAGTTCATCAATGTATCCTTAAAATAAAGACGTTGGAATATGAATGTGAGCACACGCTGGTCCCCCATGTTAACACGTTCACACAGAACTACTCAACAAGGTGTTGGTAGTTCAAGAACTGACTACAAACACCTATGTACAAATATTTTCTTTCTTTTGTGTTTCCAGTTCAACAACTGACTGAATTTTGAGTTTAAAGTCTTTATCTGGCAGCCAACGCTCCTCAACGTGTGCCAATTCCAACAAAATGTCACTAGGATCAGAACTTCAACACTACTGGTTTATTAGACAGAACTGCTGAGACAACAGAAATTTATAAAGGGCAACAAAAGTTGAACGAGTTTTTGTTGAATTCTGGCATGATAGGATAAGAAAGAAGCGGCACATGTGAGGTAGAGGAGGGCTGCACAGCTTCAGAGGATTCGTCCTTCGCCAAACTATCTTTTCCAGCTTGTTAAACAAAAATAAGATTTCACTGCAGCCGTTGAAGTTGAAGCTCTCTGGTGACTCGGCTGCCAGTTGGGAGGCTGACTGACTCAAGCACAGACTCTCCAAAGAGTTAATTCAAAAGCTCAATCTGGACCAGCCGCCGCGTCTTTATTAGATGGGATTTTTTAAATAAATCAAACTAAGAGATAAGAGACAAAAGAATACATAAATGATGATGCCATGTTCGTCAGGTGTCAAACTGAGGAGAAAGAACAATACAGAGGGTTTGATGTTTTAGTATCTAGATCGATTTGTAATCTGGATGCCTTTTGTCCTCTGCTGTGCGTCCGTCTGTGTGTTCTGCTTTGTGATGAGGTCGAGGGACACAATGTAAGCAGAAAGCTGAACTTAAAAAAGAAAGAAGTAGGTACAAGTTTCTGAACGTTTCAGGTTTTGTAGCCACAGTCTGAAAAGAAAACAACTTGAAAAGTCAACGGCTGAGGTAAAAGGTCATAGTGTGTGGCCACTAGGCATAATGTTGCTAGTCTGCTTTCATCAACGGGATACAGACAAAGCAATCGATGGACAGTAATCTGGAGGAGGAGGATGTACATCTCTCTTTGCCTTGGTGCTGTTATTCATCAGTTGACATACTGCAGGAAATGCCAAATCTTTGACAGAACCGTGTCAGTTGTGCTGAAATGCATTGATGATGAGAGTTTGAGAGACTTACAGCGAAGTTACTTCCCAGCATTCTGTGGAGGGAACAGAGAAACAGAGTCTGAGTTGTGTACTTGAAAGGTGTCCGCTGGGGTCGGCGGCTTGAGGATGTTTGTGAGGATGTACAGATCTGAAATCAGATTGAGTCAGCGATGGACGGCAGAGTGGAGGTTTGTGAAGGTTTGAGCCCAAATACAGTAAATGATCACACAGCATCTGAACACACTCGATCTGACACTCCAGAGCTCAGGAATCAAGGCGTGACTGAGGTGAAGGATCTCCACGACGATGTGCAACATCTGCTGTCAGTTACAGAGGAAAGAGGGTGCTGCAGTCTGCGGTCAGGAACTAACAAGCAATGCGATTCGCTAAAAGACCACGGATAATCAGACGACCTCCGAGGTCTTTCCCACACCTGTCCGAGCAGTAATTACCTTTGCTGCTTTTCTGGATAAAATTTGAATAAATCAAACCACAGATCTAGACTGACTGATGTTCATCTCAGGGCAGTTTCAAGGTCATTTCCTGCCAACTCTCTCACAGCCAACGGAACTCATTTGTTTCAGCAGCAGCATTGCCAGGTTTCTGTGTGTAGAGGTAAGCACAGACAGAGCTCGGCACTTCTATCTTAGTGCTGTCGAGGAAGAAACAACGTTGAGGCCTGCAGACACCAACAACGCTCTTACACAGTTTGGATCTAGTTCACAACCTCCTGACTAACCTCCAATATGTTTTAAATTTGAGACTGAAACTTGACAAATAGCATCCAAAGAAAATGGAGCTGACATGTGAACCTCTGGAATCTAAACTGTCTGCACACCAAATGAACTGTAAGTGACTCTGTGCTGTAATTGACGGCTCATGACAATCGGTGGGGAAATTGTGCAGCAGTAAGCGGCGAGGAGCACTTAACTCTCTGCACCGCCGACACCATTAAGCCTCCACCAGGGCGTTTTTTAACCTAACAGCAGCATGTCATGGAGGCGTGCGAGGCCTGATTGCAGACACGACGCCGCCATCACCCTTCGTCTGCTTACGACGCAAACAGCAGTTCACTCATTGGTGGTGCATTTAAAAAGGTCATCAGTACAGAGTCAAAGAGGAGTTTGGTTTGATGTTGTTTTTTGGTACAGAAAGAGGGGGAAATGATGTTCCTTTGGAATGTGATAAGATAAGGAGAGGAAGGGGCTCTGACTTGGGCGGATGACCTATACAGTTGGGTTGCAAATACTTTCTTAAAGTAAAGAATTGCCTGAACAGGGACTTGAACCCTGGACCCTCAGATTAAAAGTCTGATGCTCTACCGACTGAGCTATCCAGGCCCTGTGTGACCCTTGACCTCCTCAAGATTTTCACACACAAGACACCTTGACCTCCTCCTATCTCCATCCATAAGGTGAATACACATTGGGAGCACCTTAAGTGGATAAACTCGGTCTCTCATCAGCCTCAGGCTAGCAGTCAGTTCAGATATCGTGCTGTTGATTAAACTTCACTGTTCCTGCCTCCACTGGACAAAAAGCGAAACACAAGGTCACAAGACTCCAAAAGTCTCAGTGCTTAATCAAGTTCAGTTTCCTGACTTGCTATGATACAAAAGGCCAGGTAAAATATTTCAAATGTGACTGAAATCAAATCATCCTTGACACTCAAGCAATAACACAAGTTCGAATCGTTGCATTTTTACTGAAGCGGTTTCTTAATTGGAAATATTTGACTTTCAAAAGGCTTTGATAGCCACATAGTGCATTACCTTGGGATGAATGACCGGGTGTTCTACATTTAATACATTGTTTGTTAAAGAAATAAATACATGGAATGCAAGTATAACATTTGTTCGTTATACTTTGCTTCTCCATTGCAGGAAGTATGTCTAAATTGCCTTTATTGTGCTGGTAAAACAGCATTGTTGAGATAAATAGTTGTGAAACTAGTGTGGCCATATTATCATACTTCTGCAAGTTGGGTCCGTGTGTGTGTAGCACATTACCATATACGGATTATTCATTTATTTATATTATTATTATTATTATCATTTACTTTTTTAAATAAAATACATGAAGGTTAAGTAGAAATTAGACAGTAGTGTGGACTCAGAGTTCTGGATGACATCAGTGTTGTTAGATCGATGATCTTGTAGGTACGGCTTTTACAGGATGACATCATACAACAGTGCAGGCAGCCTGGAATGCATCATAGGCTGTGGTGTTAGAAAAAGAGCAAAAGAAAAGAAAAAAAAGAGGGAGAAAGGAGAAAAACAAAAATGGAAGAGATCCTACCCTAAGACCTGACCCACCACACCAACAGTCACACAAACCCCACATTCACACACCCATTCATGCGATAAAGACACCATTTGGTGTTCAAGTTTCCAGTCATTGGTCCAGCATAGCCTGTAGATCTGTAAAGTAGGAAAGAAATGGTTGCCGTTTTGTGATAGAACTTAGAGCTGCATTCTGACTGATGGCAGAGTGAAAAGGGCGACTGACCCACCCAGGACACTCAAATCAGACAGAGCTGTGATATGGAGTCTGCCATGTGTGGACGATCTTCCTTATCAGCCCAGAGCAGCTCTATCAGACGCCATCAGGCCGGCGTGATGAGCTGCTGCCGTGTGAGGGTAATGTGTACCGAGCGCCTCTGTCCCTTCCTGTGTCGCTGGGCTCTACCGCTCCTCTTCCTCCTTTTGGCTCAGTGAGATGAAGGTTAGATTAGATTTTTTTCTCTCCTCTCTGTTCTGCTTGTCATGGAATCCTTCAGTAATTCCAACGTTGTTCAGACGATGTCCATGTCCTCATTTGGAAACCGTTTTACCTGCAGTACATACTTTTAATTTTACTTCAGTGTGAGAAATACCTTGTTAACTATATTCCTCAATAGTTTGACAGCTATTTGTTAAACAATTAACCTTTAATGGTAACTTTTCTTCAAGAAAAATCCATCACACTCACGCGCTGCCAGCTCCGTTCCTTCTCTAACCCAGTATGCATCACTCTTCCCGCCTTCCCGCCTACTCCTCTCATCACCTCGCTTACACTTATTAGAAATATGAGTGCACATCACAACACTGAGCTGCATCTCCCTTGATGCTGAAAGTGAAAATTTAAAAGTGTACTAGTCAGACGAGTTGTAACCAAGGTGCCCATTTTGTTTTTTTTTGTTGTTTTGTTTGCGTTCACGAATGAAACAAGCACTTGGGAGATAAATTGCAGATTGTCACATCATGTCAAACACGTTTTACACATTTTTCTGCTTGTGCGCTTTGAGAGGTAACAGCACAATTAATCGGTATGGCCACTTAAAGTAGCTTCGATGTAGCTAGCTACTTTTTCTTGTACTGTAGAGAGTAGGTTCCAGGCTCCTACTTTAAATCACTAAAATATATTGTAGCACACTAAATGGAGCACAGAGGGGAGAGAGAGGCTAGGATGGAGCTTCTGGCCGTTATCATTAGCACCCTGCAGGTAACAGCACAGTCACATTTTTGAATCGGAGCAGCTGCAGCTTGAGATTCTTCTTCTGCAAAAGGAAATACCATTGAAAAATTGCCTTTGGCGCTCAACCTGAACCTTTAAAATGCAAAAGATTTAGCTGAAAGTGAAACAGACTCAGCTTAAAAATGTTACAAAATATGAAATGATCCTGCCACTAAAAAGAATTCAGATTATCAAAATGAAATAATGCAGTTGATAAATTAAACTAAAATACTTTAATTCAAATACCTGTAAAATTAAAGATTTTTTTTACAGCTGTAATGTCATATCGGAAATTTAATAAGATTTGATAGTTTTAGACCTCAACTTTGTTGAACAGAGTGTTGGCACTGTAATATAATTCACTGAGCTTATGAACAATATAAACTTTGACTCCTGATGTTTTGACTTTCTCCATCTTCTTTGTAAGAAGAAGAGAAAGCAGGGTTTTCTTCTCGGGGGATCTCCGGCAGCAGACCAACTCAGCACACGAGGATTCATCAAATCAGAGTTCATCATAGGAAAAGTTAACTTAAGACTCAAACACATGCTTCAGTTCCATGTGGACTGTCGAGGCAGCCGCCCACCCTTCTCTCTCTCTCTCTCTCTCTCTCTCTCTCTCTCTCTCTCTCTCTCTCTCTCTCTCTCTCTCTCTCTATCTCTCCCTCTCTCTGTGTGTGTGTGTAGGTGTTTGGTTGTTTGTGATGTTGCTGTTCTTGTCTCGTCTACCATGAGCTCTCTGAATTAAATAACAACACTCCACACAACATGCCGGAGCCTGAGGGCCATTACATATCATCCATCCATCCTTCCATCCGTCCTCTCCACCAGTTTATCTTGTGCTGGATTGTGGGGAGCTGGAGCCTCTCCAACCGATCATCGAGCAACTCACACACATACACAAACACATACACACACACACACGCACACACACACACACTCACACACACACACACACACACACACACACACACACAGGGATGAGTGCAGCGCCCTCGTTGATGATGGCGAGAGGTTGAAGAGAGACCTTCAGGTGATGGATGCGGCCAAGGAGAAAAAGAAGAAGTCAGCGTGGAAGAAACAGAGTCCAAGGAAGGAGAGGAGGAGGAAGAGATGGGTTTGATGAAGGCAGTAGGTGGAACTACTCCATCATTCTCACTACCTTCCTGTGTCCTCTCTCTCGCTCTCTTTCTCTTTCTCTCTCTCTTTCTCTCTCACTCTCTCTCTCTCTCTCTCTCTCTCTCTCTCTCTCTCTCTCATATATTGGCTTGTGTAGATCCTCGCGGTCCCACATTAATAAAAGTGAACGAGTGAAGCCAAGTTGAGACAGTTGCATAATCCAGGACTAAATCTGGAAACGGATCGACATCGCTGCGTCATTTCTGTTACGTGATTTCACTTTAATCATTATGTGAAGATTTAGACTTCAACAATTCCATCACCATAAGCACCCACACAGCAAAACATTGATACTGAGGAAGATCTAAGGCGATTAACACGGATTAATCATGTAAAAAATGATATTTTGGGAAGGAGGCTGGTTATGAATTGCAAATCTTGTATTAAAACATTATGAAATTGACCGAGATTACACAACAACCTCCTTTCTCTCTTGAGAACACGCCGCACAGCGTATCTGTGCATTATTCCCACCACGGCTGCAGGTGCCGAGAGGTTTTCATATGTGGGAATTTGCATTTAGCCAACTTTGTTTGATTGGACTTGTAGAGGGCAGTCACAGACACACTCCTCCTCCTCCTCCTGCTCCCGTATTTGTTTTTCGGCCTGGAAATGCGATTGCCAGTGACAACCGCGGTGACGTAGCAGCCCGGCGAGCAGGTGCTTTGGGCCGCCTGCCCATTCTCTGAACCGGCCACAGAGGAATATCTGTCAGGCCCGGTTACTGCCGCCGCTATCTAGCCCCGGCACTTGGAGTGTATTTGGGAGGTCTGCAGGAGTGTGCGTTTGCGAGCGTGTTTGTGTGAGAGTGTGAGAGGAGTGGAGCGGAGGCTACAGGCAATGAAACAGTGAAGACGTGAAGCCACCAGGGAGGGCCTCCTTCTCTCAGCTTAGCTTGTGCAAATGCCTGTTTTGTGAATTATTGAGTTTATTTTGTGTTCTGATAACTCGACCTTCTCCACCACATTCAGAGTCTTGGATCTTACACAAGGCGGTAAAGGTAGATTCACAAGAATGCTGCAGAAGTATTTGTTCGACACTGTCAATGTCCCGCAAGAGGCCTTGTACTTAATTTCCGACAATCTTACAAAACAGTTGAAAGTATGTTACAGTATTCAAGCGTCGGTGTAGACCTTGATTTGATTGATTGTTGTGATACATGTATATATTTGAATCAAGATTGAATTATCTCGTATATTTGAATGAATGGGGTTTCTGAGTAATGACACACAACTTGCAGAATTTCGATATCCTAACTATTAGGATTGTGAGAAGGTACATAACCCAATAACCCTGCAGTCCTAAAGAGTCTAGCTCCAGATTCATTCAGCATAATGGACGATCGATAATGGGAGACTGTGTCCTTAAACTTTGGCCGATTTCTTTGAATCTAATCCTCTGCAAACCGCTGTGGTTATTATTTTTGCCACATTCGAGGCTTTTGTGTGAGGAAAGACAAGAGTCAAAGTATCAGTGTGTATTCAGAATGTTTGTGCTCAGTTTGAGTCGAGCAGTCGGATCA
Organism: Genypterus blacodes; assembly: GCF_046128005.1. Taxonomy (NCBI): domain Eukaryota; kingdom Metazoa; phylum Chordata; class Actinopteri; order Ophidiiformes; family Ophidiidae; genus Genypterus; species Genypterus blacodes. Next base: position 1,546,985 of record NW_027466874.1, read on the forward strand.
CCTCTCTGGCTGATCTCTCTCAGACTGGGGCAGTAGTCAAATGCATCTCTGCCTGATTTCCTTTCAAGAATATTAATTTTTCTTTTTGTATTCCTGTTTACTCGCTGCAAAATGAAACCAAGTGAAACGGAGGCGAGGCCGCATTAGTGGCGGTCGGAGCAAAACTCTTCGGATCAAAGTGCAAACGAGTGAAGTTTAGAGTAAAAGTTTGGCGTGCGTTTTTTGAAAATGAATACGTTTTCCCGCTTAGTTTGGCGATTTCTCTGCGTCACGGCTTCATTATTCCAGCGGCCGGGCGATGATCCTTCTGCATCGAGCAGCCGGGATATGGAGTGATGAGTGATGTGTCGCGTGTAAATTGTTCCACATTGGATCAGACTTATTGATTTCCCTCTGTTGGCACTCAGATCCTTTGAGCTCTGCGCGTCTATGGCAAAATGATTATTACTTTTTCATCATCTCATCGATATTTCATCATTAGAGCACCGCTGGTTCCCTCCATCCAGGGCCGCTGCCAGCTCTCCCTCTGAAAAGCAATTATGCTATGGATGTCTATCATTTCCCTCTTTATGAATCCGCCCGCGTGCCAGGACAGCTTTTGATAACAGAGATGTTATATTCATGGCGGGCAGTGAGATCCTCCGCAGCCCTGGGAGACCAACGCCCCCCCGCACATGAAAATGTGTCCGTACATGCTGGCCGGGAAACGCCGTCCTATATTAACCCTTTCCCCTCTGCTGGCGTCACCGCTGGTTACATAGTTCCCGCTGTAATGGACTCATTCTGTCACTGGACTCATTCTGTCACTCACTCGCATCACACACAACACGTTGCTCTGTTTTGTTTTGTTTTTATTTTGTTATTCTTTAGGCTTCCAGTCGTAATTCTTTTATTAAAATTGTATTTGTATTATTTATTCATTGTATTGACAGAGCAAGAAAGTTAACAGAGAATATTTTCACAAAAAATAAATAAGAAATAGCTGTGATGTTATCAAAAAGAGACAAGGGTAGAAAATAAGAAAAATTGAATGAAAAACATATAGGATTCAAAAATAACACTGACAGAATCATTGTAAATGTGTGTGTGTGTGGGGGTTGTTGAGTGTGTGGGTGCACGCTGTAGTCTGTTGTTTAAGGTCACAATTCTGCAGCATTATAAAGGGAAATATGAGGAAGTTGTAACCCGACTCCCTCAAGGCCTGTGCTGCACTTCCTGTTGTGTTGCATATAATATTTTGGTGGTCACACTTATGAATGTATGGATGTATCTTAATGCAAATGGGTTTTTCCACTTCTGCCTCACGCTCGTCTGCAGTGATACTCAGTGTGGTAACAGTTACACAGTATGGAGTGTGTGAATGTACTCTGACAAGGGGGGTGCAGGGATATGATGGAAGGCGATAAAAGATAGATGCAGAGAGAGAGAGCGAGAAAGAGAGAGAGAGCGAGAGAGAGAGAGAGAGAGAGAGAGAGAGAGAGAGAGGTGCAGCAGCTTGTAGTCGCTCTCGTCAGAATGAAGCTGCTACATCCTTCCATCTGGAGGCGTGGTGGGAGGTTTGGTCGACTTGACAAGAGAGTGTTTGATATGTGGGGCGCGGAAGGGGAGGGGGGAAGGGAAGGGAGGGGAGGCTGCTGATCTGCGCTGCCCTGCGTCTCGTTACGTCACGTCACAAGATGCAACGAGAAGACAACCTTGAGTTCACGACGAACAAAGCAGATTAAGTGTGTGAAAAAGAAAAAGAAAGTCTCTTTAATGTTTGTTCTGCTTGTTTACTTTTTGATGAATCTGGCTTCATTTTCACTTAAAGTGAAAATCTTTCACTAGCAGAGACTCAGACAAAAGCAGGATTTGTCTTTGTGACATCGCTGCCAAGCAACTTAATCACGTTAATCATAAAAGAGGCCTGGAACACAGAAGAGCATCTAATCAACGCTAATTAAGACCACTTAGGTTTGCCAGATCTGCACAAATACAAACTCAGATGCTCAGTACGACTTCACACACACACACACGTCTCTGGTCTCATGCACAGTTGAGTTGAGTTTTGTGTGCGTTGCCTTTGCTGCTGTGAGTGAATCATCTGAATTCAGTGAATTCAGTGAATTCACCACAGGATTCCAAAATCACTAAAGCCCTGAGTGCTAAACACAAAAAAAAGGATAAAAAATATTCATTTCGGAAACAATTATCTAAATGCAAAACAAAGGTCTCCTAAATCAGAGGAAGCAATTCACAGCACATTTTCATTTCTTCCACACGCGATCATGAAACGATGCATTTTTGATGTGTAAACAACAAATCATTTGTCAAAAAACAGCATTTTCTGACAGAAAAACACGATAAAATATTAATTTGAGAAAGACAATTCGATTTACAGCTTCTCCCTACAAAATCAATAAAAGCCTAAAATAATTTTGGTAAATATGTTCTTCCATTTTCATTCAAAAAGTAAAGTTCTAGTTCTTTCTCATGGGAGAATATCAACAGACTCGGGAGCCTGAACTTGCAGCTTTGTGGTCATATTCAGATCAAACTGAGAGGTGAAAACATTTTGGCTCAGATGCAGATCAGATTCTCTCAGCCTCTGCATGCCAGATGTTTGGAATGCAGCAAAGAAAACCCTTACAGAAAAAGTTACAATGACTAAGAAACAATTTGAACCTCCAGAGGGTTAAAGTCCTCACAGGTTTCCTTCCCATCTGCCGCCTCAATCAGCTCAGAGCTCTCACACCCTTCATCAGCAGCATCCAGCCTGAGCAGGTGAGCAGAGTGCCCGCTATGCCAAATGGACACGGAAAAAGAGGAGACATTAATGGAGTGAAGAGCAGCATAAATCTACCTGTCTCTGTGTGTGTGTGTGTGTGTGTGTGTGTGTGTGTGTGTGTGTGTATGTGTGTATGTGTGTGTGTGTGTGTTCTTGTGTGAGATGCAGAGGCGAGGAGGAGAGGACGCCCCCAGGTGAGACATACATCTGTGGCATCTAATTAGCCTGACTCTAAGTGACAATGACATCACACATCCCACACCAAACACTACCAAATGCAATTGTCTCTCCATTTTCCAGAGAGATGCATTTTTTTTAATGCTATTTGCTGCCGTGTTTCTGCAATATTACACCGCAGCAGCAGAGATCTGATATGTGCAGGGGCTGAGGAAGCGCTGCCAGGATCAGCGGATTCTCTCTTTACATTCTAGCACTGGAGATCACAAGGAGGAGGTGAAGATCTCTGCAACATAATGTCTAAAAACTAGGAGCTTTTTTGAGTTTTTCCCCACAGGAAGTCAAGCAACAGACCATTAATAATTTCATAAATTGACCAACAGAACATTGCACAACTGAGTGATTGAGAGCAGCACAGAGTAACAACAACAACAACAACAACAGGGTTGTGTCCACAGGCTGCAGGAGTGAGCAATGATGAGCTGTGATTGGCTCCTGTGATGATGAGACAAAGATGTTTGATTTGAGGAAGATGTGATGTGAAGCTGGAGGGAGCTGGAAAATGTAATAAAGTTCAGGATTTTCAGGGAGATGACATCAGACTGTTGCTCACTTACAGCAGACCTGTAAACCACAGATAGAATAGAAGAGGATTCATTTTTCTGTACGTGTTTTGACAGTCACCCATTTGTTCATACACTGATGGCATGTTCGTACCATGCAAGGAGCCAACCTGCACATCAGGAGCAGTTAAGGTTCAGTGTCCTGCTCAACAACACTTTGACAGGCTCTCTACGAGAAGCCAAGACTTGAACCAGGGACCCTCCGATCCCTAGACGACCAAGACGCTACCATCCCAGGTCACACCGGCCTGAACCCTTATGAATCCATGGACTTAAAGCCTCTTAAAGCTCCTCCACATGAACTTGTGAATTTGGTTTGGTACAAATAAGTTCACCAGCTGGCAAACACACAAACGCCCACCAACAATCTCAACTTAACCTGCGCCCAGGAGTTATCTCCGGGCGCATACAAGCCATCAGTTCATCTCTCCTGCAGCCATATTTGATGGAAGTTAAGGCGCATTAAAAGTGTCAAACGGCTTCTGTTGGCCGACGGAGCAGCAGGTTACAGAGATGCAGCCGTCTAAAGGTCACGTCTGATTTATGTAACGTCACACAATCTCAGCTTTAGACGAGAAATCACGAGTCTGTAATTACAGAAACCCAACAATCACCTCATGGTGACAATAAGACTGAATGCAATTATTTGGACTGCATTTATTATTATTTTTCTGACTGCAAATTCCATTATTTAATAGACCACATTGCGAGCCGTCCGTCTCATGAGGCGCAAAATCATTTCGTTCCGTAAATGTTTGGAAAAGACTGGAAATTAGAGCCCACGCTGCAGTTTTATGTCACTGACGGACGAAAAGAAAACAAAGGACACAAGGATAATGTTGCCCGAAATTGGAATAAATTGAAAATAACATTACAGCAGAATCGCTGCCGTCCAACCAATTTATCCACACTGGTGGTTTGATGAAGTTCTGCGCCGGCCTGGGGGCTGAAGCCCGATCCTGAGTGGGTGTGTGTCCCCGACGGAACGGGGGACGAGCTCACGTTTCCTCACTCGGGGCAGTTTCCTGTCTCAGAATGAAAGGGCCTGGAACTTTCTCCATAACGCATTAGAGGATGGAGGAGGGAGGTGAGTTTGAAAGGGAAAGAATAAGAATTAGAATCAGGTTTGGTGGCATAGTTAGTTCACACATACACAGACTTTGACTCCAGTGTTCAGTGTCTCATTGTTCTACTTTTTGTTTTATCCACAACAACACAAAGACACAAGTCAAGCAGATAAAGGTATTAAAACATTGAGAAAGGAGGGAGATATGAGCAGAATCATCATACATCAGACATCCGGATCATCTGTGACATTATAGTATAAGACAGATGGCCACAACATCAGACCGTGTTGTCCAGAATCAGACGTGATGATCAGACCTCAGCTGTCCTCCATCAGCTCAGCAGCTTGTTGGTGCTAGTCTATGCCAGCCAAACACCAAACCTACATATATGTTGAGTAATAACTGGCATGTTTGTACTGCAGCAGAGTTTGCCAGTCAGCCTACAGCTCCTGATCTTTTGAGCGGAGAGAGCAATAAAGAAAATCCTGCTTAATATACATTTATTAGATTTCATTAACTTTCTGCGACCTTTGAAAAAGAAAAGTTTACATCCGATCGTACCAGAAGTTTTGCTGAGAAATCCTTTAAATTAAACGCATTGACTTTACATTGATTTGCATTTACAGTGAAGCAGAAACGTGTGAATGTAACATACAGTCTTAAAACTTTGACTGGAAACTTTTCAATAAGAGTTGCTGAAACAATAAATGGATCCTTCAGGTATCGTTCCATCCCACAATGTACCGGAACTTGGAAGATACTGCAAGAATCTCCTGCCCGTTTACTTAACCTTCATTAGTTCTTTATTGCTTCATATAGCACATTGTGACCTTTAACTGAATTCCACTGCAAACTGTTTTTGTAAGTAAGAGGAAGAGGAGGCGTGTGGCCCACAGTAAAGGTCAGGAGCTTTATTCAGCATAGGGTGTTATGTTGCCTGTTATTGAGATGATTTACGTGGCGCCACTCTAACAAGAAGCTGGAGCCTTGGTGAGCCGTGTGCGTGAGCTCTGCTACCTGTGCTCGTATGCTCTTCCTCTCACTCAGTGCTCACCAGGATCATCATCTTCATCCAGGAAGGAACAGAAGGAGGGATTGATGGGTTCAAAATGATACTGTAGCTTGGAATAGAGAGTTTAATAGATCCTTCATGTCCGACTGCACTCTCCTCACCCATCCATCCATCCATCCATCCATACGTCTGTTCAAGTTTGGACGTCATCTGAAGAATTAGGACTGATCTGCAAGAAGGAAAATCAGCCAACTGGGCTCACTGCAATTATATGATAACACTCTGTACTCACTGCCTAAGTGATGCTTAATTTAAAGAGTTTTTCTTGTAATGCACTTACAACAGTGTGTGTGTGTGTGTGTGTGTGTGTGTGTGTGTGTGTGTGTGTGTGTGTGTGTGTGTGCTTGTTTGTGTGTGTGTGTGTGTGTGTGTGTGTGTGTGTGTGTGTGTGTGTGTGTGTGAGTGTGTGTGTGTATGTATGTGTCTTTTCCATCCATAAATGTCCATCATTTAGCAGCATAGTGAGACAGTGTGTCAATCACAGTTAAGGTCTATGGGTCCCTCTCTCTCTGTCTCCTTCTCTCTCTCTCTCTCTCTCTCTCTCTCTCTCTCTCTCTCTCTCTCTGTCTCCATCTCTCTCTCTCTCTCTCTCTCTCTCTCTCTCTCTCTCTCTCTCTCTCTCTCACTCCCTCTCTCTCTCTCTCGTCCCAAATACACCTCCTGAAGTGGTCTGAGTGATCTAATTTGTTAACTTCTGGCATGTTTATAATGTAAATGCACACCTGGGCGTTCAGATGCAGGAAAACCATTTTGTTGTCAGTCCCTCTGGTTTAGTAACATCACACAGAAATGCTATCACTCCGATCTGCAAGCGGATAAGGAGCGCTTTGTGTTTAGCTGCATATAACTGTAACTCTTTGGAGACGGCTTTCAAATATTAGCATTCAATACTGTAGAAAACGTTCGGGCTAACGACACACCTGTTTCCCTTTATGTTCTTATAGACTTTCTACATTTCTTCGATATACGTGGCAGTGCCCCCACTGGCTAATAAACTGTAAGCATATGAGATGTTAGGAAATACTATTATTATTTTAGCACAGAGGACCTTTGAGAATCCCAGCCAGCGCTCTGTCACACAAATCAGCTGGAGTACGTAGAGCTCATGAATATTTTAGTGTTTGCTGAAAGTGTAATCATTAGGACTTGGGCTTTGTGGTCCTGTGTTGTCTTCTTAAAATGATTTGTTTATGGCGGTATTAGTAATTTAAATATATGGGAGGTGAGGCAGTTGTTGTTACTTATATTGGTTCATACGAAAGGGCCGAAGGAGGCACTAAGGCCAATAGCACAGCTGACAGAGCGTTTGACAGGAGACGAGAGAGAGACGAGAGTGACAGGTGGTGGAGGGGAGGTGGTGAAGTGTTGACTCCGGCCTCAGAAGTGACTCACCACTTCCTTTCTGTGATTTATTCTGTCTCAAATGATGCAGAAAATTACTTCATCAGGCCCTGTGTGTTAAACGCTTGTCACCCTGCAGTCATGATGGGATGATGGCAGCACCGCCGCTGTATCAGTTCCAACAAAGTTTCAAATGCATGTCTGTTCCTTAATCAAACAGCCTTGGTTCGTATACATGGCCGTGCCTGAACAGTGGTGTCCTTATATGAAGCCACACAAGCAGCTGCTTCGGGGCCCTATGGCTGTTTGGTCATTTGGAAACAGACTTTGATGGTGTTAGAGATAAAAAAACCCTTAATTGTTGTAATCAAATTCTTTATACACAGGCTTGGATCTATACTCACTTTACCCATTTTCCTATATGCCCAGGCAGGCTCTGTATCTTCAACCAGATCTGAGGGCTGCTCCATCTCAAAACTACACAGTATATGTGAATATATGCATGTATGTCATATATGCATGCTTTACCTGTACAGCTCTATCAATTACATCTTGACTAATCAATTAATCGGCCAATATCTGTTCCCAGGTATGTCAGTGTCGGCACAGATATGATTGACCCTGATTTTTCATTACATTTAAATTCTCAAAAGGACCTCTCTCTATCACTCGTACTCTTTCTCATGCACCTTAACCCAATGGGACGTTTCCTTGGAGTCATGCAGAAGAAAAAGGCAGAGTTCATTTTCCTTGAAGACGCCCCACGTCATTTTTCACTCTCACTTTCCCAGCAGGCATCATTTGAAAGCCATATTCTGTCGCAGAAAAAAGCCACTGAAATGAATTTCGGAGTGAGAGGTTCTATCTGTCTGACTATCTCTGCCTCTAATGTAGTATACTGATTACCTGACCTGCTGTTGGCCTTTCATTGAACCTTCCCATTGGTATGCCTGTTACTGCCATTCCTGTAACACCTCATCCCGATTCTGTACTGCACCAAGTCAATCAGCTCCAGTCAATCTGTCCTTGCCCTCAGGAACGTACACAAGTCTACATGTTTGTGAGTTTGTTGTCTTTCAATTTTCATATCTTGTCTTTCAATTTTCATATTCAACTTTGTTGAACACACTTATTGTAAGTCGCTTTGGATAAAAGCGTCTGCTAAATGACCGTAATGTAATGTAATGTAATGTAACTCTTCCTACAATCTCGAATTCCTACAGTAGAAGACAAAAACCTGTCCCCATGCATCCATGCCATTTTGCAGAAAGTAGCCCCCAGATGTCCCTTTCCCTGGCTGCGTCTTCCAGCCCCTGCGAGATCCCAAGATGTTCCCAGGCCAGATGGGATATTAAATCCCTCCAAAGTGGTGTCCGCCCAGTTAGATGAGCCTTAAGCCGTCCTGATGTGATGCTCGAACCCCCTCAGCTCTCAGTTCTACTCTGAGCTCCATCTCTGTGTCCAAACTCTCATCCTGTCTGTCCCTAAGGGAAAGGACGGACACCCAGCTAAGGAAACTCAATTCACATCTGCACAATCATTCTTTCTGTCACTTTGTTGCTCCTGACGAGGAAGTTTGATTCCATGCTTGGCTTTTGCTTCACCATGACGACATAGTAGTATAACCCGAAGAATCTGTGAGCCTTCTAGTGTGTTGGATTTCTTCACTGATTTCTTTTCTTTCTTTTCTTTTCTTTTCTTTTTCTATTGAAAGTAAACTCAATCAAAAGTGAAACACTATTTTTCAGATAGATTTTTTGGAATATCTTTTGACTTCATAGTCATAAGTAGTCTACATTGTAATATAAGTAGACCTCACAGTATATACTACTTATATTACACGTCTGTTATATATATTGCGCACATGTATCACTTTTATTTTATTTTTATTTAAAGACTTTTTTATTTCAGATCTTTAACAGGGAGATGATTTGCCTTTGGACCTCTTTTTGTCGCTCTAAAAGGGATTAAAATATTTTGGGCCAAAGGCAGCAGTCATTGAATTGTAAATTAGGTTCAGTTAACATCCCTGCTGGGTGCCAGAAATGTTGACACCACAGATGGCTTTAACTTTGTGGTATTTTTAATGGGCATGATATGAAAAATCGCAAATGGCAATTTTCCCATTCCCAAAGTACTTAGCAGACTCCCTCCTCTGAGTTCAAAGACGGCCACGACTGCAAGTCCCTGTTTTCAAACGCCAAGCGTGATTAGCCGGCCAAGCGGATCTACAGCAGAACAGTGCGTCACCAGGTAGCCGGAGGCCTGATCCCTGTCGCGCGGCACAGGAGCCGCTCACCTGCACTGTTAAATCGGGCCTTTGTCCTTTAATGGGGCTCCAAACCCAGATACTGTGTATGGGCGATAAGAGTGTGGTGCTCGGAGGGTGGCCGACTCGCTGCCTGTCGAGCCAAACAACATAGACGCCCTCAAGCGAGCAATCGAGACCGTCACCATCGCTGCTTGAGACTCTGACCTGAAACTGTGACACGACATTTTCATTAAAAATCAGCCTGGAGTGAGAGAGTGTTGGCTGTTATCACCACTGAGGCCGTCACTGTTAAAGATGGGCACCACGGAATTTTGACTGATAAATGCACCGATCTCTTGTGTGTAAGTTTGACTCAACAGTATAGTTAATATGTCCGTTCACCCCTGCTGAGATTGTCTCTGCAACAAGAAGATGACTGTAATTAATGAAACAGCCACTCAGGCTACAATCAGTCCATTATGATACATTACACTTCCTGACATTTCGCAACAGCCAGTCGCACAATGATCAGATTGAAAGAGTAAAAAAGCAAAAAGGACAAAGTCAATTTCTTTAGAAGTATAAGCTATAGATTTGTGTGTTTTAATGTTTACAAGCTCGTTCAGTATGTGATGTTTGGGCAGCACAGCAACCTCTTGGTTCGTACTGTCGCCGCACACTACCGTCATGGGTTCAGTGTTGACTGCGACCATCTGGTGTAGAATTAGCATTTTCCTTGCGTGTCTGCTCGGGTTTTCGTCTGGACGCTGTGATTCCCACCCACTGCCGTAAACATGCAGGTTACGTGACTTTGAACCTGGAGGTGTGTAGGTGTGAATGAGAGCATGAGTGAGTTTGTGGGTGTCAGCCCCGTGATAGACTGGCTGCACTCACTCAAAGCACAGCAGGCGTAGAGAACAGATGGATGGTTAATACAGCATTTCATTGTTCTGTATACACCATTTCGCCTCCACGTCTTCATATCCATATCTCCCAAATTTACAGAAATAGTTCACATTCCTGTCTTTGTTTACATTTCATTCACCTTTAGTTCACATAATTTGAAATTGGAATAAAGTTTTGATCTGGTGCCATCGTTATTTCATATTGTGTGAACTGCATTTGCCTAATTGTATTTAATGATGTATCCCTTCGTCTTTTAAAGCTGTTCTTTCGGTAATAATATGTGTTTTTAAAAGTAAAGAAAAATGGCTTCCAGGGATACACAGTGAAACAGGATCCATTTCAGCGTGAAGCTTGATTGAATATTCCTTTGTCAGACATCCTCATCAATCTAAAGCTATAATCCATCACTGTCAAGAGAGCAATGTGTGCATTAATTTGGGGGATATATTCCTTTTTCCTCACTGCCTTGGGCCATAATTTTAACAACTGTCAGCGAGAACTCTGATAGTATAAGTAGAGTTAAAATCAATCCACTGTGCAGGAGGAGTGCAGTGCACACTCAAAAGCAGCGGCTGTAAAAATGTATTATATCCATACTTTAGATAAATCAAAAATATAGCACTTCCTGACTGCCAGGGACTCGTGTGAGAGCACATGGAATTTATTAAATCAATGTGTGGCAGCGAGCCTTATAGGAAGTAATGTAAAGGTCCAATGATGCAAGAATTAGCTTTAAAGTTGAATAACGGCGAAAAGGAGAAGATACCTACTGTTACTTATATTAATAGCCTAAATTATTATACACAATGTCAGCATAAAAACAGGTATCCATGCAGTGTAGTATGGAGGAACATAGTGTCCATCCATCAAACTACCCATCCATCAGGGATGAGGAGCGCTGGAGAGTCGCCATCGTTCATCAGGCAAGAAACCTGGTGAATCACTGCCACGTCTCCATCAGCAGAGACAAACACACACACACACGATGAGCAGTTTGGAGTTTCTACTATATCATTGTAGAAGGTAGGACTTCCATCCAAAAAGTAGTAGAAGGGACTTAAGGCAGCGACGGCAACAGTGACTGGAAATGGTTTCGCACATTAGCACGTGTGAGTGACCTTGACCCCCGACTCTAAACATGTCCTTTACTGTGTTGATGGACAGGCTGTGGGTTTTGATCATGTTGAAACCTTTGGAGAGCAAAGAGCAGAGATCTAAAGCTTCCCTGAAAACCATCACTGCTTTATGAATTAAGATTTAAAACGTAGGTGTCAGATGTTGATGTGTCATTATCAGCCTGAACATCATCAGCTCGGCCAAAGAGCACAAAGGTAAAATGAGAGGATCATAAAAGCAAACCCATGTTTACGACACGAGGGATCCATCAAGGGAAAACTCACCACGCTTCCCTTTGAGGCGACTGTCACATGTGCTTCATGATGATCACTGCAGTGCACCTAAGGGGGATGGGACGTGTGTGTGTGTGTGTGTGTGTGTATGTGTGTGTGTGTGTGTGTGTGTGTGTGTGTGTGTGTGTGTGTGCATGTATGAAGGTATGCATGCATTTATGGGCACGTTAAAGTAAATATACGATGCTGTCAGGCAAGCAGTGCTCCCAACATGAATTTCACTCTGACAGCAGTCCACCACAGCTGTGTGAAAGAGGGAAATAATGAGATTAAAGACATTAACTTTCTGTTTTGAGAGGGAATCACCTTTTTAAATTTAGCCTAAGATGTCCCTCAGCACAAAGATAGACTTCCTCTGACGTTTTTTTATGCCTCATTTGCGTTCGCTGTCTGCTTTTTGTCGAGCTCATCAGTTTTTCACCCACGCCAAAAGCTCTTTTCGAACGGAGCAGAGAATCCCTGTTTATGATGAAGCACCACTTCTCCATCTTTAACCGCCCAAATGAATATTAATGGGAAGCGCTGAATTCAAAACATGTTTAACAGAGTATTCTTTATGTTGCTGTTGTCCTGATTTCCCTCTGCTTTAAAGAAAACATATTGCTTTGACTCATTTCCCTCTCAGTGGTGTGTGACAGGAAAAACAGAATTAATCCCAGCACATATTCGTCACTAAATGGGACAGGAGGCTGAACTGGATGTTGACAATCTCATAGCATACTTTTACACTGCAGTGTAAAAATTTGGAAACTTTTATATTCCTCTGCATGTAAATGATGTAATCTGATGTGGCGTCCTTTAAAGTGCCACAGACTGATAATGTAGACCAAGTATATGAGCTGTCACCTTGTGGATGTGGTTTAATATTTGGTTTAATGTTCTGTATCAGTCACACATGCAGTATAGTGCTGAGGTTTCACAAAGGCGTCTCTGCTGGCACTGCAAAGAGAAGATTCAGGAACATGATAAATAACCGTCTTGTCATTGTTAATAATGTGGAAAAATGTGTAACCGAATCAGGAAGGCACAGAAAAAAAGTGCAGATGCAAAAGTGAATTTTATAAAAACCAACCAGCAGTTTTAAACCTGCTTTGTTTTCTATGCTACAACTGAATCAGATGGCTGCAAGATACAGAACTGAGAGATAGGTCAATCAAAATAAGTTTACTTCAATGTCACTTACTCAGGCATTAGCAAAGAATTATAGTTGCTAACCTGGGTCCTCCGCATTCTTCTGTATTGGTTTCAAATTCCAGGATATGTCCGCCTTCTTGTCGGAGTAATGGCGGGAAAGAAACAGTGCCATCCTGACATGGGGCCAGAAACATGACACATGACTTCAGTGGACTGCTAATGCTGCCCTGTTGCTGCTGGGTGTGTAGGTAGGCAGGACTGTATCACATCCATTTGTGTCTCTGAGATGATTGATAGACATTGTTTCTCCTCAGGCTCTCTGGATGACCATGTGCGTAATGTTTGTTTCCATTCAACACACCATACAGAATTTGCCTGCATTTAAAGCAGTCCATTAATATGAGGGCGGACTGCTGCACCCACTGCATTTGAGTCAAAAATGGGAGCAATCAAAAAGAACTACCTCCTCATCAATAAAACACAGCTCTCCCATCCATCTCTCCTGAGCTATGATGGATAGACACGGACCAGTCTAATTAAAGCATGAAATATGGAATGGACTCAATTCATCACTATTCTGTCATTGCTATTACCACACATCCACAGTCACTCTCATGTTTCTGTATCTGGGTTGCACCGGCTTCTCTGCATCTATCAATCATAAATCAAGGAAAAATTAGCCCCGGCGGGGGATCGTACCAAGCTTATCTGGGCCAGACTTCTGGTCCAACAATTCCGAGCTTTTGGGTAGTCGTGCTGGAACAGGCTTTTTGCTTGATGATCCCCAGTGTACACATTACTGAACCTTCTCGACTGCATATGGCAGACGATACGGTGTTGGAACAAACGCGGCGGGGGAGACTGCTGGGTACTCTCACAGCCAGGCCTCAAACACACACAAAAAACACACACGCACACACACACAAACACACACATACACCTACACACTTGCACGCAGACCATAGGACAAACAGTGGATCTGCTCCAGAGGCTAGGTTAATATTGATTAGGTTAGCAGTGTTCCTCACATACACAAAGCAGACGCCATGAGGTGGCTTCTAAATGAGCGACAGTTAGACAGGATTTGTTTGTACATTATGAAATATTTGTAAACACCGAGATTGAGGTCAATCAACACATTCTGCTCATAGAGTGGATTGATAGAGGGCAATCGAAGGCAAGCTCTGGCAGTGGTGATTGCAGCACATCCAGGGCTGAGTTATTGATGAGCTCCTCAGTGTCTTCCTCTTCATCAGAGGACAAAGGGAAAGAGATGGTGGACATAATGAACACTTGTCAAGGGACAAACAAGCCAATCAGATCTTAGACAGTGAATGGAAAATGATTTGCCCCAGTTCCTATCAATTCATGTTCACCACATTACATCCCAACACATAAAAAGAAATTACGCCTATGTAGGCAGTTGTGCGTATGCGTGTGTGTGGAAGCTTGCACTCATCTGCATGTAAAGTGGGAAATCTATTATACAACAGAACAAGGTCTTGTTCTGCACACCAGTGTGTGTGTGTGTGTGTGTGTGTGTGTGTGTGTGTGTGTGTCAGTGAGTGAGTGAATAAGGAAGAAACGCCTAAGGCTCCACGCAGTTCTATTACTGGGACTGTGGAGTGCAGCAGAATGGGCGGCTGCAGCACTACAATATTATGCATCGGCCAAAATGCTATGAATTTCAATTTTTCAAACTATACTAATAATATGATTTACAAACAGCTCTAGAGCAAAAGGAACTCGGGACTTTAACTTATTCACCCTGAAAATACAAAAACTACTTTAACCAACGAGAGCAAGAATATATTAATAACAATTAAAACATTATAACATATGACGTTATTATTTTACCCGCTTCTGGTGCTTACATTTGCTCTTGTTTGCACTATTTGGGACAACTAAAAGCTTTAAATGGAGGAGGGCATATTTAAATCTAACGCTGAATTCACAATTAAGATCTAATTAAACAAATTGAATTTTTGGTCGTTGCGCATTTCATCGCAATTATGCCGCAACATTACAGCCAGTGATGTAGTGCTAATTAAACAGATGAGTCAACTATGACCTGCAGTCGGCCATTACCATGAGGCAAACATCCACAAATAGAAACCCAAATCAATTACACTTTCAGAAAGGCATTAATTATGAACCAGGTTGCACATTGGTGTTAGAGCCCAGAAGTGAAACGAGTACAGGTAGATTCATTAAGTAACCTTGTAACATATCTGTACATATAGTATGCAACAGCCTGTATCATGGTGTTTTAACACCATGATACAGGCATGGTTTTTTCGTTAATTTTCTCTCTTTCGGCTTCCTCAAATTTGTCTCCTACTTGGCATAACACAGAAACAATGGTATGCTAATACAAACAAAGTCCCTGCTTATTAACACCGCCAATCAATACAAACTTTCCGGCCCTGAAGAATCTTGCTTTTGGAGAGCATCTAACCCAACTGCTAGAAACGTAAATAAGTTGCTGCTCAATTGACAATTAACTACAGCCGCAACATCAAATACCAGCCAACTCATATATGTAGGTAGGTTTTGTACTGCTTGTAGGTGCGTACAACATCTGAGCCTTGTGTGGATCAGCATGCTGTGAAGTGAGTGAAGAGGGAATTTGTGCAATTACAACACATTTAGCACTACAGGCGAGGCTATTAGAGGATGTGGAAACTCTACAGTACGATTAGTGATGATTTTGCGGCGTGTGTGATTGTCGGCCTGCTACAAACTTTTCTCTTTTTTAAATTGTAAATATAAGTGATTTTCATTTTTTCGCTGAAGGATGAATAGCAGCTGCTTTTAACCTCTCTTTTATGGCGTGCATTCAATCCAACAGCTTTCCTTTGTACGTCCTTGGACACATTTCCATTGCTGCTGAAGAAAACGGAAGAAAAATGTAGAGGTTTAGATTAAGTTAACTTGCAAACATGTCTCATTACATCGTACTTACTTTCTGGTGGTTCCAACCTTTCGAACATTTTATTTTTAGGTTATTTGTCTTAACCTTGAACGCATCACTTTGAATTTGAATTTCCAGGATCGGCAGAAACTGGAGGGAATTAAATAGAACTTAATTTAAATGTTTGAAAATCACATATTACCATGGACAAGAAAGCAAATTGAGACACACAAAAGGCGCATAAATACCAAAACCTCCTCATGAATAAACGCCTGCATTAACCACAACTTTTCCGTGTAGTTCAACAGCTGCATCTTTAACCTTTAAAGGTGCACCAGGTTGTGGATAAAGCGGCAGATCATTTAGGTGTAACAGAGAAAGACAGTGGTATTTGCCGAGGATTTGCAGAGGTGAGTCGGGGGTCGCAGCCACATGTGAGTCCGTCCTGCTCGCCAGTGAGTCTGACCTTTGCTTTGCTCCATTAGCCGCACAGAATCTCTCACGGGGGGGAACGAGGGCAAAGGAGACCAACGGATGGACTTGCTCTCTTTGCAATCTGATACAAAGAAAATGCAAAAAAAAAACATCCAGCTGGGTGGCTTTGTTTCCGTCCGGCATTTCACCCGCGTGATGTTTTGAACTGCAGGTGTGACTGGAAGGTCGCCAGTTGAAATCCCCGGACGGCCTGGGCAATTGTGGGTGGGGAATGGGAATGAGTGATCCTCTTCTCTCTCTCTCTCTGTGTCTCTCTCTCGGCCAACTGCCCCGTCGAGCTGCCCTTGAGCAAGACATTGAACTTCTACCTGTCCATGGATCTACTGGTTGGCTCCCGGCGGCCAGCAGCGATGAATGGTTGTTGAACTTGGCAGCACGAATGTGTGTGTGTGTGTGTGTGTGTGTGTGTGTGTGTGTGTGTGTGTGAATGTCAAGCAGGGCGCACCTGGCAAAACACATTGTTCTTTGTGGAGTTCCCCTGAATAAACAAAGCCAAATAATAAATGTTTCTTTGCGTTTTCAATCATAAAGCTGGTTTTGTTTCTTGCTGAGTCCTTAAAATCTCACTTCTTAAAGGAATATGCTGCAAATTCAACAATATTCATTGTTTTTTGGAGAAAATTATGTCACGTTCAAGCTGTTTTGAGTTACTGGAGTTACTTTGTTTATTTGTCACATGAGGATTCGGTCCTTGTCACTGCGACGTAGTGCCTCCTACTGGTCAGGCTTATGTGTGGGAGCCGTGATGTCATGGAGGAGGGGACCGGAATGGTGCCATCACAGGGAAAGCAAAGAATACAATAAATATATATATGGGGTGTGTATATATATGGCCTCAAAAATCCAATATCCCCATGACTCCAATATTAATGCATTTGGATCAAGACATATTGTAAAAGGAATACCTCGGGATTATTATTAACTTCTCTTAAAGAAAATGTGAATACAGCAAAAGATAAAAGCAACCTGGGATAATGGAGATTTTTGCTGTCTGTGTGTGTGTGTGTGTGTTTGTGTGTGCACATTAACACTGTTGTGGCGGTGGGGGTGTGAGCTGCACTGTAGCACTACACAATGCAGTCCCAAGCTGACACCAACCCCCCTCCCCCAACCCACCCTCACCCCCCGCCCAACACCCCGGCCTCTGTAAATTGCAGAGCTCTTTCATCTTCCCGTTCCCATTCCGCACGCCGCTACACTGACTTATCTCTTCTTTGTTGGACGAGGTGAGCAGAGAGGGTTCAGCGCTGGTGCAGTCACACAAGAAAAAAAGATTTAGGAAGCGACCAGTACAGACACTGGGAGCTAATGAAGCTTGTCCGTCTTCATCTCCCCGTTGCTTCCCGACGTCATCGGTATCGAAGGAGAAAAATCGTTACAGATGTGGTCGGCGGCGCTCACCTCCATCCGTCTGTGCCATTAGCGCCTCCCTCAGACCTCCCTTTGACTGCAGCTAATTAGCTAATTCCACATGCTGAGTGCTTTCTGCTCCTTTGCTGCTGCAGATTTAAAAGGCTCCCGAGTCTAAGCTTACTTTTGTAGTTCTCCTTTTTGGCCTTTTTGGCTTTTATTTGAAAGAAAAAAGCAGCACTGTAAGAAAATCTATTAATGGACACGGTGGAAAGTTTTTGGCTTGTGAAATCTTAATGCTAAAATCTGCTAGTTTTCTTCTTAGAAAATTCTTGATTCTTAGAAGAAACATTCTTATAAGTTGTCGACTTTACTCAAGCCATTTCAAAAATGCATGAATAAATACATGAATTAAAGTCTGAAATTGTTTAAACAAAAATGGCTCTTTAAAATTCTTAATTCTAGAAACAAAAGTCCCCAAACTGTAATTATTTCTGGGGGCAATACACACATCTCAATCGCTTTAGCTTGGCACTAATAAAATGTTTGTCGTCCGGTTTTATAAAGGATTTAGCTAAAGTGAGTGTGACTTACTTTTGGAGAGAGAGAGAGAGAGAGAGAGAGAAGGAGGGATCTGTACATGCCAACATCTGTTAACATTAATACAATGTCAAGCTTAGAACAAACATGTATCAGAAAAGGCCATCCCGCCAAAATAAAACGCCCGGGTGATATTTGATCCAACAGACGTTTCTTTTATTCCTCCTCACAACTTAAAAGGGCGGTGAATGAATTCTCGACTCTGGCGACGGCGTTATCGTCCCCAGCTGAAATAAGGCCATCGCCAGCTCGCACACAGTGGATTGTGGGTTGTGTGTAATTACCGATTCCTTCTGGAATATTTCATATTGAGGGTGATAAATTAAATGATAAGAATCTCCGACTTCTTTGTGCTTATTTCCAGATTGTGTGTGTATGTGTGTGTAAGAGGAAAGCACTTTTGTGTTGCTGCATTTGTGTGGAGAAAAAAACCAATTATCAAGACTTCTAAAGATATATTCAGACAAAGGGCTTTGTAGATATTTTGCATAAACAAATAGGTTTTTTATAACTTCGTTTTTTCGACGTGGAATTTGGTGTAAATACAAACAGGGAAGAAGATAAAGAAAGCAACGTCTTTGAAGTACGGCTCTTTGCAATCCATCAAGCTGCCCAATCAGAGCAGCGCAGGCTTATCAGAGGTACACTGAATGGGTCGTTTTCACACAGTGTGCATCGTGGTGCTGCAGCAAGGGAATAAAAATCGGTCATTGTTTTTTTTCCACATTACTGTAAAGCTTTGCAAAGGTTTCAAACATATCCTAACAATTCGAAAATGGAAATAATAACATAACATCGTGTGTGACGAACATCACGACTCGGCAGCGCCTCCTACCGATGGAATCTGATTTGGGGCAAAAACTACCTAAGCACATCACTTATCACTGGTGTCGGGCGTTCCCGGGTGGGAGGAGTCGTAGGGGCAGGATGTACACTGCATATCCCATCTGGCCCGGGAACGTCTCGGGATCCCACAGGAGGAGCTGAAGAACGCTAGCAAGGAGAAGAACATCTGGGCTACTTTGTTTACCATGCTGACCCCGCGACCCAGACCTGGATAAGCTATGGAAAATGGATGGATGGATGGAGGATACATGGACGGAATTAATGGGATTCTGCTGAATATACACAACACAGCCTAATTGGAGTTAAAGGAGAGAATGCAGAGATGAGCTTACTGTATCTACACTGTTTACATGCTGGATTAAATTGATTTACAGTCACATAATGTAGGTCTGTGATATCAGCTGAATTTATTTGTCTCCTCTTATCCCTCTGTCACTCCCATACATACAGATTCACCAGTCAAGCTTCTTTTGTATCTTAATCTGAGGCAAGTTCTGTATCGGGCATCACTCTTGAGTAAACATGCAGGAATTGTGTGCTTACGCGGTTTCAACTCAACAATGTAAAGTGACATTTTGTCATTGACAGAATGCTTACAGTAAGTGTGTTGACAGGGCGCTTAAGGCTCAGCTGCCTCACTCTTATCTCTATTGTGTTGCCTCTCTGCTTTATATCCCCACTCGGGAGAAAGTTAAACTTTATTCCAGCCTTTAAAGGAGCAAACGGGAAGTCTCCAATTACTGTGTGTACCTGCAGCGTGTGTGCTGGCGTAGCCTCCCGCTCCCCCCGGGTAGGAGAAAGCTGCATCGATTCAGACAGATAAGGAGCTTGGCAGAACGGGAGAAAGACATAATTCCATTTGTCTTGGTCTGGCCTATCCCATGTGAGGCGTGAGCGTTGCCGCTGTCAGCTCTGCTCTACACCTGTTGGGGGAAGATAAAATCACATCTCCTGACAGCTGCCCTTTAATCACTTCCTCCAGCGCCAGACAGAACCACTGTGCCACCGGAGCAGTAAACAGCCCCGCACAAATGTCGCCGCTCCTCATAATTCTGCTGATGACTCGGATGAGTGGATGGACGACCTGAAGTGGCACCAATGCTTTATTTGACTGTCTATCATTTCGATCACCTGATATGTTCGCCGTGTAGACGAGTTGACTCAAAGTCACTGCAGTCAGTCGGCGCGACGCGTCTGTGCCTGACGGTACCTCTTGGGGGGAATTGCTTATCCCAGCTTCACCAGCGCTTGTCGTTTTCATGGCCTCCTCACCTGAAGCCAACAGGGTTCCAGTTAAAGGGTTTGAATAGTTTGTCTGGCTCACAGTGCCTTAGGACGCGGCCACAGAGCTCAAATTCATTCAGTAAAAACCTCCAGTGAAATGTTATCACACCGTCTTTACTCACATCCTTATGTGCCAGGCTCAGAATTTATCAATCCACCTTCATGCAAGTCCTCAAGTCTTATTTTAGTAAGTGAACATAAGAAGATTGACACTATGGTGAGATTGTTGCAACCAGTCTGATGCAAAATCCAATTTATAAGCACGAGATAACATTTTGATAACAGATATAAACTATATAGAGAAGATCATTTTAGGAATGGGTCGACTTCTTTCGTTGCTATTGTTGGAAAACAAGACTTTGTGGCCCAGAAGTGGGAACTTTTAAAGAACGAAATAACTTTGTGATGTGGTTTTTGGAGTGATAACAGTGAGGTTTAATGTTACATGATGAGGAGCTTCACAGAGGTTAGTGAGTGAATCCACTGCTGGCAGACAGGAACATAATCCTGAACATTCAGGAAATCCAATCCCAAATTTCATTATTACAAAATACTCCTGTTTTCCAAAACACATTACATGAAAAACCTTGCATCTGTGTAATTTGGGGGATTTTTTTAATTAAATTGGATTTTAATTGCAGGGCTTTACTGCAGGGTTTCAGTGATTCACATCATCACACTAATCTACAGCCAATAAACAAACTGCATATCCTGTTTCCAAGCCCAAAATGTGCAACTCCTAACTTTCACATTTTATGCTATAAATGAAATTAGTAACAATTACCCATTTTTATTATTAATCGTATAATATCGCTGGTCATGAAGTCCTTTTTGTCAGCTGCTTTCGCATTTTACATTTGCCGGGACTTATTGCCTTTTGAATGCAGAGTGGAGCTCAGCGTCTCCAGTCTGCCTGCAATTATACACACCCACACACCCACACACGCAAACACACACACACTCACACACAGACACGCCAGAGAGACACGCGCAAACACATTCTCACCCCATTCATTCATATTAGCTGCTTTTCACCCTGCTTATGCAGAAAGCCTCCATTTCCAGGTGTAAATTTTTTTCATTACAAGGGGAATTGAAAAGGAGATGGGGACTACTTTTTGCCTTTCTCTCAGTGATGAGTTCATGCATTTCAAGAGGAGCTTTGTCACCGGGGGAATTAGCACACCGTGCATGCACCCTCTCAGCTCGCCCAGACCGCCTTTACATCACGCTCATCTGAGACGGCGAGAGGGAGCTGGCGAAAAAGAGGGGGGTGGGGGTGAGGAGGGGGAGGCTTCACACGTCTGGAGAAGGCAGAAGATGAAAAAGGAATCCTGTCACTAACATGCACGGGAGGAAAACTAATACTTATGGATATTGATAAATCTTTGCTCGCCTTGTGAAAATACATACTTCAGTGTGTGTTAGTCAACATATATTGGTTTAATTTAAACCACAAGAAAAGGATTGGATGTGTTTAACCGCAGAGCTATCTTGGGAAGCCTAAGCCGGAGTGCCTAGAATACAGCAACTCCTTTGAATTTCACACCCTAAAGGCTGCGGCGTTCCTCCCACAGCCTGTATTAATATGAACAAAATAAATATTACATAGGAGATGAAACCTCAGATGTAATTGGGGGTGTGCAACGTGTGTTTGTGTTTGTATAAGCTGCCGTCTGAGTGTGTACGTGTGTACAGATACAGGAGGTGTTGGAGCTGCTTGCTTACACTTTTTGAAAGGCCTCGGAATTCTGAAGGGACAAACACTGGAGGAGTTTCACACTTGGTTAGGTGCCTGTGAGACACCTGCTTTGGATGCTTGGTGTGTTTTACTGTGACCAGGAGTGATTCATGATGGGCAGGGGTTCTTCAATAAAAGTCCAATATTATCTTCTGAACAGGCAGATTTGAGTTGGAGCACTGACACCATACTGTCCTGAGACTCTCTTACACCTGCACTCAAGTTAGGAAATGTTCCTGGTGTTATGTAGGATTGATAATTTATACATTTACTAAAAAGACATTTCTGGAAATAGGACTGATATAGAAATAGGATTCAGGGATCAGGGAGGGAAACAGGACATAACAGTAAGATGCAGTGAATGGAAGCTAGAAGCAGAAGCTAGTTCAGCAGTTTAAATCAGTTCGCTACTGGACTTTGGATCAATTCTGGATCAATTCCCATCAAAGATCGCAGAGAGGAAGTAATTGGAATTTGTTCTCTAACTGGTGATTCTGTTTGTCGTCTCCTCCATCGTAATGGACCTCAATCTCATTGGCGCTTTAATGTTTCTCAGAGCGCTTGTGTCACAGTCAAAAGAAACTTTTCAAACGCAGCCGCACAATGGAGAGCTGCCTGATCCTCACACTCCAACTGTGTGGTCGGATATTTGACATACGCACAGCTCACGGATCATCAACGCAGGTCTCCTTCAGTGTCCCCGAAGGCTGAACATAGTTAGCTAAGAGTTGGTGGGTGTGGAGTGTGTGTGTGTGTGATTTCAAAGGTTACAGAGCTCTCATATGTTGATCAATTCTCACAAAGAAATTTCTTATTTCAGGTTGAGTCTCATCAAAACTGTGACTTCTTCTTCTTCCTCCTTTAACATCAGATCTCTGCGCATAATGAGGTTTTATCAGGCAGGTGAAAAGGTTCTGAATTGTCACATATTAGCATAATGGCTGTCTGTTGTCACGGTATTAATCAGTTTTCCTTTTCACGGTTTGACAGAGTAATTAGCGACTGCAATCTAACATGAATGAAACGATTATGACACTGTTAAACTCATAATTCTCTAAGTTTGTCCCATATTGTTCAGAAGCAATGGATCGTTTGTGCTGCATTTCAAAGTTTAAATCCAGCAAATCCATTAAAAACGCAAACCCCGTCTCTTTTTTATTTCCCTCCGCTGAATGCTCCTTCGCCTCCAGTGTGGACCCTTATATCAACTCTGCCAAGTCTAATCTGTTGATGCGGGGTGACTTTACATTCATCTGGCACTGGCATTATGCGAGTGAAAAGCAGGAAGTGCTTTGTGGATTTATCTGCAACTCCCACGCAGTTCTTGGCTTCTAATTTTCTGATAACGGCAGCAGAACACGAGTTTCAGTCCTGAAAGACACAACTCCAAACTGGAATGTGCAATTACAGCAGAATGAAAGTCTGCGGCTCCCGCAAACCAAGCCGCAAGAAAAGCCCAATGGTATTTCCATCAAACTGAATCCGTTGTTGCAGGATCTTGTAAGGCAATGCGGCGGCCGACGCATTGTTGATTCTGAGAATTATTCTTCACCTGCTGTTATGTGTTGAAGCTCGTTCGCGGGTCCACAGTGGCTCAACCTTATCTGAGGATACAGACTGTTCTAATGTCTGACAAAATCCAGACAGATTAGCCCCAACCAGGAGTTAAACGAGTCACCTTCAAAGCCTCCCGAGATTATAATCTGTTACTGCCGAGCAAAGGGTGTTGGCGAGCGCGCGCCGTGCATTCCACAATGCTGGAAACAGATCACAATTTAGATGCAAGAGGTGCTGCGTTGAAAATGATGGATGGGGGTGCAGATAAGGTGCAACTGACAGGGGAGTCGGAAATTGACAATGCTTGAAAAAAAATGTGTTTTCTATGAACTGATCATGGTCAACAATTCATATCTGTTTTAAAATCTGTTTCGTACACTTTGTGATGACAAATTTCAAGTTTTAGGTGGCTATGTTGAATGCTTTGTCACACTTTTTTTTTTATTATTATTTTTGGATTTACTCACCAATGTTGCTTCAGAAAACTTTATTTAAAGGGATAAACTGGACATATTTCTGTCATGATTTCATGTCACATATCAGCATTGCCATACATGTTGTCGAGAAATACCAAAAGAAACTGCACCTCGTAAATATAGCTTAAATTTTTTTGTTTCCTAATATTTGCCTACAATCTACTGCACATACAGTAGCACTGGGTTGAAACCTTGGCCTTGATGTGTGACCGTGACCTTTGACTGATTAGAAAACAAATCGATAGCGAGGGTCCTGACCCAAACTAAAACCAACCTGCCAAGTTTGATCAAAACCTAATAACAACCTTTAACCATGATGTATGGCTGTGAGAGACAAACACACAAACAAACAAACCTCAGTGCTCACAACAATAATGTTTACATTTTCGGTCTCATCTTTCACGGGAACATATACCGATTTGCAGTCCTTAATTACTTCGAAACCGATCCGTTTGTATGCCCCTTGCTGCAGCACCATTGTGTCCACTGAGTAAAAACATGTTTTCGCTGTCTGTCCCTTTAAGGCCCTCCTCCTCAGACAAGGGAACAAAGCTTTTAGGGAAGGCCAAATCCAATAGATTTGTGTTACTGGAGCCGTTTCTTACTCACATTTTGACACCACATTCCCAACACATTCATACTTCGGTCTATGTTACACAATAAACATAAGGGATGATTAAAGCACGCACAATTTGTCCCCATTAATATTACCGTTTTATGTTATTCATCATTTTTACCCAAATTACACTGAGTTGAAGGTTCCAGTTCTCTTATGCTTCCCCCGCCTGCCCCTGCAGTCCTGCCACTGCGATGTTAAATGACGACCATCTCTCCAAAAATAATTGATTGCCTCAGTAATTGTGTTGTTAATTACATTAGATCAGAACTGCCTCCCCCTCATTTTTACTGCGTTCAGCTGTAATGAGGAATTGCGGAATTTCGAATATGACTGATGTTGTTTGCCATCAGCTCCTTAATCCTGCACAGGGCTCCTCTACCATATCACACCGAATTACAAATTACCAGTCTATACTAATGGAGGCTCATGAATAATCAAAAAGAATGAGAGCTCGACAAGTTAGTCCTTGCGCACATAAACACGCGTCGGGCTTCACGTTTAATTTATGAATGTGCGAAATGCGCATTTATAATCTGCCACAAGAGCAGATCAGTGCGACTTCAAGCTCCCTCTCTGCTCCGGAAAATTTTAATCACTGGTAAACATGTTGCAAGCAATGGGAAAATAATGAAGATTAAGTCAGGAAGAAATTGAGTCGGATTTAAATTAAGCTGCTGACACTCCTACATTATGGTGGCATAGAACATTAATTATTACAATATAAAAATGCCCTGAAGCCTGCTAAACACTTTATCTTTGCTGCCTGCAATGTTTTCATCTCAGCACTAATTTACAGAGAACCCAGAGGGCCTTGGTATGGCTTGTTCTTTGCTAATGAATGTAAAACAATTGTCCAGCTCCACCTCTTCATGTGCTGAAGTTATTGCAGTGTGTGTGTGTGTGTGTGTGTGTGTGTGTGTGTGTGTGTGTGTGTGCGCATGTGTGTGTGCATGTTTGTTTGTGTGTGTGTGTGTGTGTGTGTCGCACGTTGTTTTTTAAATGACCTCAAATGGAAATCTTTACGGAATTCATCACGATCGCCTCACATATAAGAGGACCGTAAAAAGACTTATGAGGGCCATTACCCATTAGCTATGAATTAATGTCATGGGATTAACCTGATGAACAGAGATGGACAATGGCGGACGAGCTTGGAGTTGTGAGTTTATTCGTGTAACACCTTTCATACACAGAGTATCAAGGTGCTTTGCATCATGCATGCAAGATATTGAATAAGAATGATGCATAAAACATTTAAAATACTAAAACCAAACAAGATTAAAGAGGAAAGGGGAGGAATAAATACAGTTCTGGATAAAAGAGCAAGGTGAATAATTGTGTGGTTGTTTAAGATTTAGATCAGGGTAACGTTGTTGAAAGTTTTGACCTTCAATAACAAGTCTCAACACCAAAGTCTACTTTAAAATTTCCAAAGATCAGCAAAGGTCCATGTAACACAGGTTTCACCAATATTCACAACTTCCAACCATTGATTTGTTCAGAAACAGATTATGCATTTACCAACCAAGATACGACCAATCTAACCAAGATTAGATTTAAATCTCAATCTGCATTATCGTACGTGATTCATTGTTCCTGTGAAATTTAAGCATGTCAAGTTTAAATAAAAGAGGCTCTATGATTGAGCCTTGAGGAACACCACACCTACAGCTTTAGCTGTTGTGGGCCAGATCTGACTTAATGTTATACCATAATCTAAATAAATGCTGTTAACATCCTGGTCCGCCTAGGATATGTTGGAGTTGGTGGGCTTTTTTTGTACATCCTGCTGTTTTCCCAGATTTTTATTTATTTTGCAGCTTGGTAAATTATCTGTATTTTCTGTTTTGTTTGAGTTGGTTAGCATTGGTTCTGTTTATATGTTTTGTTTGTTGTTTCAGGCAACATCCCCACCTGTCCCTTATTAAAATATTGAGATTTTACTGACAGTTAAATTGGACTTTTTAAACACTTTACCACATACTTAGAGAAGCCACAACACGCTAAAATCCAGATTGAAAGCAAGTAGTCAACAATCATTTTCTTCTGGCAATCATTGTTTTTCACCAAACAGCCAAAAGCTGAAGCTTGTTGGTGGATAATCAAGGGAGTAGGTGGATGGCTGCACAATTTCTTGGAGAGTTTTGTAGCCACCTCCATTAAACACGGTCATGTTTACCAATTTTGTTGGTGATTATAGAGAGGAATTAATTAGTTCTTTTTTCAAACTAAACTTTTAATGGCTAATATCTTGAATTTTATCACTAAAGATGGTAGCAATGTTACTATCAGGGGAAATTAGTTCAGGGTTATTGCTACAGAGGTTGGTCATCGAGCTTTACCGGCATTAGTGTTGATATTAGAGAGAAAGGACCAGGGAGACAACTCTCCATATTAAGGGCATACATTTCAATTAGCATTGGAAGCTAATGTTGCACAACATGACTAAAGGCAGAATTCTGTGTGAAAAGGTGGAGCTTTATGTAATGGAATGAAGTGGGGGCAAAACATCCTCAGAGAGGTCGACAAAAGCAATTTAAAGCAGAACACAAACTAAGTGAAAACACAACAGCATCCTGCTGTCATCACTTTGGACAAGCAGCACCGACTGGCAACCCTCCTTCATTTATATAAAACCAAACTGAAATCTTCCTCGGAACTCTAAATGCAACATGAATTTGCCAGTTGCAATGTAAACGTGACATTGAATTCTGTGTTTTATTTTATCATATTAGTTTATAGAAAATATCAGTTTACAGTCGAGTAGTTTTTGAGTACCTATTGCCATCACAACACCCAATTACACTTAGAAGACATTGTGTTAAGTGGCAAACAACAGTGGGACGTTGAACGTCCTGTGCCTACTCTGCGAGAGTTTGAGGTTAAATCCCTGATAGAATTGTTTGCATTTGTATGAAAAGAAAGAAAAACACTTTCATTGATTTCTTCATTGTAGCACTCAAACATGTGAGCGCAACCATACTGGACCCAACCATTTCCCAGGTGTGTGCAGGGGTGCTCTAATTAGAGGGGTAAAAGCATAGAAGTAATCAGATACAGGTAAGCACGGCTCAAATACACATCATGTCATTGCGTAACATTCACATGTAAGGATACACAAATGAGCACAAAAACACACTCATAAACAGCTTCAAACTGCTTTGATCAGTGTGTTTTGGCTGCATGTTGCACTCTGCGTCTCTTCACCTTCCTTTCACCCACTTGACAGCAACACAGCCGTCGTAACGATGCACACCTGATTCCACTGCTGCGACCAATATTCAGGCTTCATCACGGTAACTTTGTAACTTTTACTCTTTCAGGGAATTACAGCGTTGTCAAACACAAATCAAAGTAAATATTAATAAAAAATTGTTGCAGGAAATGTCAATAAATCTCAGTAAATACACAGGGACACTTATACTGTAAACATAAAATCCTTAAATAATCGTTACATGAATGCAGTTCAGTGTTTAATACATCATACGTGCATGAATGCATAAGCACCCATATATTTTCATTAATACTACAGTAATCTTTAGGTAAATAAACATATGTATGTGTTTAACGCCCTTCAGACACAATGCTTATGCAAAGAGCTTAATGTCAGACCATTAACAGTTAAAAGCAAATGGACAACAAAGGATGAATGAGAAAGGACTAAACGTGATAATTATACAGAGTCAGACATAAACAGATAAAGATTTAATAAAAAATAGAATAACAAATGTGCAACAGAGAAATTAAATCAGACATAGCAAAAAGCAAAAAAAAATTAATTTAGTGGCTGGGGCAAAAATCTGTCAACGTTTAGTCATAGAATAATGAGATTTTGGCAGTATTGAAGCATGTTGTGTTTGTGCTGCTCACAGTGTGGGCGAAGGTGGATTGATCATTGAAGGAATTGGGTAATTGTTAACAGTAAGTGATTGAAGGGTGAAACGCTGGGGCCGAAATCAATAATTGGACACTTGAGACTGCCTGGTAATGATGGGGAACGGTAGAGGGGGGTGGCGGCTAATGAAAAAGCAAGGACGGCCCAGCCATTTGCAGTCCTTACACTGTAAATATGCAGCCGCGTGGAACATTCTAAATAAGGAGTCTTTGAAGGTACGGCGCTGGATTTGTGTTATGGGTTAGTCAATGGAAATGAATAAGCGTGCGAGCCCAGGGACCGGAGGAGCGCTTCTGCAAGTGGACTGCAATTTACAGACATTAGGACACTTCCAATATGAACCTCCAACACACTCTCACCCTGCAAGACAGACAGACCGATATATAAAGTGTATTTTATATATATATATATATATATATATATATATATATATATATATATATATATAACCGACCTCATCTGGGTTATGTGATTTGAATATCCCTGTCAGATTCACTGGATAGTGAACGAAACAGATTCGTTTTGACGTTGAAAGCATCAGGTGCATGTCTCTCTCTCTCTCTCACTCTCACTCTGACGGGCATTTTCGCACAGATTTGTTCGCTGCGTTCCCCGGCTTCAGAGTTCTCGACCCCAGGCATTACACTAAAAGCAAACCCGTGTTTTTTTGAAGTCATATTCCTAACCCCCGCCACATAAATTTAATAATTTGCCCCCGTGGTTGACGTGCTTTCAGGCAGTCATGCGTGCCACGCGACCCCTGGCAATAACTCCAAGAGGGCTGGAAAGGTGACCTCTGAGAATTGCGCGCATATCACCCAGCCGTTGTCACTAAGAGGCGATAATCATATGCACAGCTGAATTCTTTGCCGTACCCAGAGGTGGCGTCTGACAAATGGGATATGTTTCCAAGTGGAAAGCTGAAATGACAGCGGTTTGGGGACATACAGTCTGCCCTCCTCTTCAAAATACCTGACAAATCTCATCGCATTAGTGAGATTAATGTGTCGCTCTGTAAACAACAAGAAGGACAACTTGTTGCTAATGGATGTTGTCCGCTGCAGACTTGATTACAGCGGGTTATTGTTAAATCATTGATGATCAGAGCTGACACTCACCAAAGCTGTAACTCATTATTCCAATAGCACAACACAATGCATACTAATCAGTGTCAGTATGGTACTTAAGACTTTAAAGGGGACATATTCTGCTTTCATCCATATTTTTTAGTGTAAATAAGGGGGGGTATTTAAAAATTGTGCAAGCTTAAGGTTGATACATATGGAGATGCATCCAGTAAGAGAAACTAACTAAGAATGAAGCTAACTGTGGCCAACTTAGACGCAACACAACAGAGAAGAAGAAAATAATTTTTCAATTCACAACTTCAGAATGGAACAAAATGGAAACCCGGCTAAGGTTCTTCATATTCAGCAACAGACAAGGGAGTAGGTGGGTGGAATGAGTGTGTTTTGGTCCTTTGCTCTTAGTTAGGAGTTGTGTGTACCAAGATAGAATTAATTAAGCAACAGCATCACACCTGCTGGAAGTACGAAGTTGTTTGCGGATTTTACGGTTATTGTTAATGAAACAGATGCTCTTGTGAGGACTCGAGCTTCAGATTCAAAACCTCTCTGCTGTTTGTTGGACTGGGCTTCAACTCCTCAGATTCAGATCGAGTTTGGCATGAAAATGTTCGGGTTTGCTCTGGGCCCTGGTTGGACTCGGACAGCAATCTCAGTTTGCAGGTTCAAGTTCTGGACAGATTGGACGTCCTCAGAGGAGACGAGAGGATTAATGTGTGTTTTCTGCACGTTTAAGCATTGAGGGAAATCTGCATACGTCCACTTTAAAGGAACAGATGGGTGACTGCTGAGTTCCAAGCAACATTTAATAACTTTTTTATTACCTGAGAACCTGATGCTTATCTAATGCTTCCTTTTCAACAAAATAAAAATGCTGCGCTTCACACTCTTTACACTGGGCAGCTGTCCAGCTCGGCTCAGTGTTTCATCTGTAGCCAGTGAGCAGCTTCACTTTCTTTGAATTCTACTTAGCCCGCAATCTGTAAATGTGTTACATGCTTTAGGTAAATGTGGTTTCAGTGGGTGTGTCCATTAACGGCAGACACTAGAGGCGTCTTGCAGTCATTTACATTTCCTGATCTAAATACCAGCCAGTTGGGAGGTCTTACCTGTGCATTACATACAGACATGGACTGACAGGTCATCCCCTCTGTGTGTGATAGAGGAAAAAAGATGGAGAGGAAACAAAGAAGTCTGCATCCGCCGTCAAATGTGAGTTCACCTTGGACTTTGACGAGATGTTCGCCCACACGAGGAAACCAAACAGTCAACGGCGCTGGCAGGAGCTGGACGCCTTTGAAGCAGAACTTGCACAACCCAGTGCTCCTGCTAACAGCATGTACACAGACACTGTTAGCAATTGCCTCTTCAGCCTTCAGCGAGGTTAGAGTGTCCTTGATGACGGTAATCCATTTAGCTGCTAAAGAGTCCTTATCAGCCATGCATGCTCGAGTGGTACATGTTGTCTAGGGCCAGAGTCAGAGTGTGAGAGGATGGCTCTCGTCTCAGCTGCAACGTTGCTGTCAAGTTCTACGGAATCATCAGTATCAGCGAGAGAGGTCCAAGCTGAGGTCTTGGCTAATTACGCCCCTGACAGGAAACCCCAATGAGTCAGTGGCCATAACACGCGAGCGCTGGAGCTGTTCTCTGCTGTATCTTTACAGTTTCCTGTGAAGTTCCTACACTCTGTGACGGTCCAATCAACACGCGTGGTCTTCAGCAACTCCCCCAACTCCCCCAAAGCCATGCAGGAAACAAGAAACAATGATGTGTAGAATTCAAGAAAAGGAAAACAAATCTACTGTTGAATGTCAGTTTGTATCTGTGCTGCTGTTAACCCTTCATACTCTGCAGTCAGTAATTGTGCTTGGACTCGACCCGAGTCCTCGCAATTCTGCAATCATTTATTCATTTGTATTTATTTTTAATGTATTATTATTGTAACTTTTTTTAGATTGATTTCCGAGAAGCTCATCTTTAATGGTTTGCCTGCTTTTTCTCCACACACTTAATGCTTCATTGTACGGTAATATAATACACAATCCCCACTGAGGTTCATGGTCAAATTCATATATAACAGCGTGTAAGAGGAATGACGGTACTCAGCAGAGGAGTCAAAAGTTTAACAAAGATGGAGTGAAGTCGCGTCTATAAGGGTCCTTAACATCAACTTAACTATGACTGACATATGTGTCATTTGACAAGCAGTCATTGTTCTCCTCTTGCTTTAAGTGTGCAAGGAGCAAAGTGAACGTTTGCATTTCCTTTTACCATTTTCAGAATGTTTGTGCCTGTCACAACAGAACATTTCAATCCTATAAATACTAATAGAAATGCATACAGATAAGTATCCAGGCAGCTGTGTGTGTGTGTGTGTGTGTGTGTACTGTATTCATGAATGCAGGAACATTTTTTGCACTTTAATAAGTAAACAAACACGTTAATGGCGACAGCTCGGAAGGTTCAGAGTGTCAGCGGAAAAACAATGACAATCTGGCCAACTGTCATAATTCCAATATCCTCTAATTTACCGTGACGCGGCTGTTTTGAGCCGAGAATCTGTTCCAGTGGTGAAGCTGTGCTGCCATGAAGCAGTTTCGAATTAGTATGCGGTCAGAGTTCGTCCATATTTTTCTTTTCCTGGAAAGTGATAATCAGATATTCAAGATGCATATTCTGTGTTTGTCCCTTTGACAGAAAACAATTGTCCTGCCGTGGCCTCCGCGTTTGGAAAGCCGCCGGCTCTGAACCCTCTCACTTTCAATCTCTGTCTCTCCCCGCTTACGCACACAGTCCCACGTACGCAATACGATCATCTGAACAGTGCGTGGCGGCGGGCCCGTCGACCAACCTCTCCTACTGCCGACACGCTTTGATAACAAACCTGTGAGCTGAGACAAATTGATGGAGATGACTAACCGGCAAAGGAGACAGAGAAACAGAGGAGGAGGATGTGAAGAAAGACAAACAGACGTAACATGAGAGCAAACCTCAAGTGTGTGTGTGGGGGGTGTTAATAAATCATAGTAAAAAGGATGGTCAAACCTTTATCCTCCTTTACGGGAGACCGCCGCTGAAAAACGCTGGCGTTGCTATTCCCCCGGCTGAAGGAAACTTCTGGAGATTACTGTGCAATAAGCCTGGAAAACCCAGCAGGTTTCAGGCGAATTGAGTCCGAACGTTCACCTTTCTTTTCAGGGTCACAGTGCTCCTCTGAGGAACGCGGCTCTCTCGCTGAGCCCATCGACCAAATCCACCGCCGGGACAACGAGGAAGGCGAGGGATGTGGGGTCGTTTAACATTGCTCTGCCTGTGTGGCTTCAAGCACGTTTGTGAGTCTCTACCTCCGAGTACTTCTGAGTCATCGTACTCCCACTCATAAAAACGTCAAGATCTACGTCTCTTCATTGAGGTTAATAATATAAACTGTTGGATAAAAATAGAGCCTGGACTCTGAAGCACAAGGGCGGACACGTTGGCTGTAATGTGTCTCCTGTATCGGTTCATCGGTTCTCCACAAATAACGCAAAGAATACATGTAATTCCTTATAATAGTTCCAAAAATGGGAACGATGTGAAAGTTGATGTTCAAGTCAGTAAAGTGTTACTGGATTGCACGTTATGTTGGTGCCCCTGATGGAAGTACTTTCATGTCAGAGTCCAGGACTACAAACACAAGGTAATACTTGAACATTCTCACATCAATATCATACAAATCAAGACACTTCTTTTATCCTCTGTGCACCCTCTGCAATAACTTTATTTTCCTCTGTTTGACTCTCTCTCTCTCTCTCTCTCTCTCTCTCTCTCTCCCTAGTATCCGTCACGTCAAATCAAACACAGGCTGTCTGTCTGCAGACGAAGATTCTTCATTGGTTTGAAAACAAATATCCCCATTTCCACTTCTTATTCTCTGAATGGTTCGGTTTGCTGCCGTTGAGTGCAGTCTCAGTGAAGTTAATACATCCTAACCCAGGATTGCGCAAACAAACAGACACAGGAAGAGGAACGAGTAAGTATCTTTAGCAGGTTAGCTTTGCTTCACGCAGTCATGGCAGGGAATTTCATTACTGGAGGAACAATTTCAGGGATCCGTTGACATTTTGGAAAAGCTAACAGGCAAGTCGCAAATACAAATCCAATTTAACTATTCCACAGAAAGTGAGGTTGTAAATTGGGGGAAAAAAAGAGATTGGTTACGGTGCGGCACACTTAGACGTTTTGACAAATAAAGTCTTAATTAGAGCTGAGGGAAGGAGGCTCATGCCAGACGGTAACAGGGAGAGCTGCTACACTTGGCAAATGCTTTTAAATGCCAACAAATATCAGGGACTCGATGGAAGCATGTGGGATAGTCCATGGATCAGAATCAAGCTTGATTTTCCAGGCACCCCTGACATTTGTATTCATCCGGAGGCCTAAAAAATGTTATAATACGTGTGTAACTTAAACGGATCCGGCTTGTTCTTATATAGATCATATATATAAAGAAACTATCATGGCTCAGTGTTCATTGAGTCTCAAGTCTAATGTGAAGGCAGGAAAGTCAGAAACAAGTTGTAACAAGCTATATACCAAAAGTAATTGCATATAAATTTGTATTATCTTTTGAATTGAGATTATATAGATTGAATGTTTGTATAACTATGATAAATTGTTTGATCGTCAGTTTGGTGGCATCATGTCCTCCACGACGTTGAGCCTGAAACTCAAACTACATTTATCAGTTGTTGTAACCTGTAAATTGTTTACATATTTGGATGAAAAAAACAACACTTTTCATTTCAATCAATGCCATGGGTTGATTCAAAATTCCTCATCGTGCGATTGCATGGTCTCAAATTTCAAACACATGCAGGCTGCAGATGAGACGTCTTGACGCGTGTCCTCTCTGCCCGCGGACAGATTCTGTCTCCCTGTGACCCTAAAAAAAAATGGTAAAAATGAGGTGAGTGTCCCCATACTTGGATGTACAAGACATGTCAAGGAACTTTTCCTCTAGGTGATAAGGAGTGAGGTTTTGTTTTTCTCCGATTTTGGTCCTACTGCGTTTCCTGCTGACAGGTTGTCAGTGTCACGGGCTCTTTGATGTCTGTGGATTGACAGCAACTCCCAAAGTGACGTGTCAGTTGATCTGCTGGGAATTACAAAGTGACAGCAAGTTGCACAGCAGAATTTCAGATGATGCTAAAAACTGATGGTGTCGAGGGAGACGGTTTTATCCACTTTATGTATAATTGGTCAACTGCCACGATCAAGCATTCAACCAATAAAGCCTTTACAATCTGAGCCAAAACCCATTTAAGCACTTAAGCCCTGAGGGAAAAATGCTACTTATAGTTGCTGTTGATGAGCTCATTGTGACAGTCAACATCGTGTTTTAATATAATATTCAAGGCGAACCACAGCAATAAGTCTTGTACGTTCACAGAAAAGGGTGAAAACAAACCTTCAGACTCAGTTTAATCACATCTTAATGTTTCCTTCAGCTGTTTGGTGCTTTCATGTAAATGTTTCATGTAATTGTGGTGAAGCTTCATGCCTGTGCCTGGGGTCACTTTCTCTGGGCAATGACAGTATTTATGCCCCGTTCCTATTCCTTTCTATTAGCCCAGTGCTACTGCTACAACTCCTCCAGTGGACAGTCTGGGTTATGGGTCTTCATTTCAGGGAACCCAGAGGTCCCCTTTATCATCAGTTTAATGATTTTGTTTTCTGTTTGTAGCAATCACTTATATTTTATCAGCTAATATTTGCTTTTCTTTATCATAGAGGAATTGATTTAGGTGTGTACAATATGCAAAAAGAATTTGTAGTACATGCAAGCTTATCTAACATAACTTATCTATCGATCTTATCTAATAAAAATCGTTTTAAATATTTTGTTTATTGCATTATTATTATATATTTAAAATATATTTTTTTACTATTTACCATTATTCATTCATTTGTACTCCATTTGATAATACACTCATTTGTTTAAATGTTAAATATTGTGCCTTACTGCAGGCGCCTGTAGCTCAGTATTGGTCACGCTCTCATTACACTGACAGAGGATGTGTGTGTCTGCTAATTATGCTATCATCTCACAATCAATAAGATCTCATTATTAGCTTCAATGGAGCTAAACAGATAAAAAGTTTGCATCATACAGATACTTATTTGCAATTGGATGAACAATATAAATGCCAGAAATTACATTAAGTGTAGCCTTGACATAGAGTACATTATCATAATATTGATGAATATTAAAAGTTCTGTAGGTTTAATCATCTTTTAGGAAAGGGACGTAGGTTTTTATGAGTTGTAATCAAATATTTTGTGTATTCACGGCTTACAGTAACTAACAAAAAGACACAATCCTCTACAACAGTGGTTCCCAAAGTGGGAGGCCTGACACATACACCTGTTCATTTGCCTGCTGTAGAGACACATTTCCACCCTGTAACTAGAGCCCAACTAGGATTCCATTTATTCTATTTATTATACTTTTATCAGCTTAATTGTGTCTGATATTGATCAGGCCCTGAAGCTATATCAGAAGGATCTGCTTTTAAAGGAGCCCTGACAGATTGGCTTAATGAATTTCCCAATTTGCTACTCCAGCTAATTATTAGCAAAGACAAAGCGACATCTAATAATTGTTTTTATACTGTTTTTCCACTGGGCTGCGTGAGAACATTACATTTGGGTTCAACTTTGCTACAGGCCTTCATTCAGCAGGACAGGATGTATTCCCTTTGTAATTGAACAAAGTGTCTTTATATGCTGATGACTGATTACTGGCCAGAGGGCGTTTCAAGTCATTCTGTAAACCTCCGCCGCCACCTCCACCAACTCACACCATGCCATGCCGCTTGTTTTGCCCAGAAGCAAGTCATAATAAAACAAAATGAAAGCAGGTTTTGCAGCATCATCAATATTCCTCACTCATCCCATCACACCTAAAAAAGAAACAACTTCCCTTTTTTTCTGCCAAGCAAGCTCTTGGCAGGAGAAACAAATAGAAAAAGTGTCAGTTGGAGAACTTCTGCCAGCAACCTGAGTCATACAGAAAATGAATTAGGATTTTCTTTGCATCAAACATTCACCCTGTGCTGGATGGTGGAGCTGCCAAGAACACA
The DNA here is from genome assembly GCF_046128005.1 of Genypterus blacodes. Lineage (NCBI taxonomy): Eukaryota > Metazoa > Chordata > Actinopteri > Ophidiiformes > Ophidiidae > Genypterus > Genypterus blacodes. The sequence continues at coordinate 1,583,718 of NW_027466874.1, forward strand.
GCAGATTAGCGTGTGTACCACCACTCTCCTATCTATGCTCATGTAGAGAGTAATGCTACAGATTCAATGTAATTTGGGGATTAAGGCAGATAAAGTTGGATCTCTGCACTTTGGGCCACGTTTGTGCACCTGTTAGGGCAGGAGAGATCAGGTGTGTAGGCTTCTGGTGTCATTGGAGTGAAGAGAGATGACAGGAAGAGCTGACGTCAATCAAAAGCTCCTTTCAGACGTACACTTCCATGTTACTCAGCCGGTGATCTAACATCTCTGTGGCATGTTTGGAATTACATTCGACCGTCACTCCCCTGTCGAAGGTACTACATCACACTTAGTAGGCGCCGATGTACTCGCAAAGATGTCCTTCGCCCAAACAAGGCATGAGTTTGAATTTGAGTTGAGAAACAAGGACAACAGGAATTATTTTAAAGGACAAGTTGATCTACCTCAAGTTGTTCTTCTTCTTGTGCATTTCTCTGCATCCTTGTGTTGGCGTCCTACACATCAGTCATTTTTCTTTTCACACACCTCTCCACAATCCTCCTACTTCACTCACTAAGCACCACCAGCCCCTCCCCCTCCTGTGACTTGTGAAGACATCATCTTCACCCTGGCCATCACCATAGTTACCAATTCCGACACCTGAGGGTTTAGGAGTACAGTATAAAAGCTTTCCGAGCATATCCTTGTCGAAAGCTTCACAGGGCAGAATCTCACACCGTCTTTACGTCATTGAAATAGCGCGAAATGGAAATCTGACCATTTTTCTACTCCATTGTTTACATTTACTTTTCTTCTTTATGGGGTATTAATATGAATAATTGAAAGGGTTCGGTCTCTTGCAAACAATGTTGGCGTCTGATTTGTTTTCCACACAGTTTCATTTAATGTTAAACAGAAGATTATGACCTCAAAAGCATAAACGGCGCTCGCTGTGGAATAGCAGAAAGGTCAGCAGCACAGTACTGTTAACTGGAAACAGTAGGCTGGGAGTGTTGCATCAGACAAGATTTGTAACTCTCCGATTTCCTGCTCCACTGGGCAGACCGCAAGCGGCCAGGCATGAAAGGTAAGTAGGGCCAAATTTCTCTCTCAATATCTAAGTGAAGTGAAAGCCGCTCTCCTCTTTGTGGTGAAAGGCTTCTTGCTTCACCTTCCACTGTGGCCATTCAGAGAAAACACGTCCACCTTGTAACTCCGCTCCCACTGGCGTTGGATGAAGCACAACACAGCTTTTAGCGTGCCTGATGCTAATGGTGTTAAAAAAAGAAGAAACTCATAATCAAGTCAAGTTATTCTATATGGTTCGTAAACAACAATCACATCATTTTCTAAAGGGTTACAGACCCAGCTATAAGCTTTCCAAAGCCTAATAAAAAAGAAATGGAGGAAACCTAGAGATGGCAATTCAGAGAGAGAGTGTCCGTGTCCTTGAACAGCAGGTAAATAAAGATTCAATTCAAGGTAGTAGCATCCCAAAATACAGCAATTTAATAAATACAGGCAGTGGCTCAGTGGGTAGTGCTTTCGCTTTGGAACCGGAGGGTCGCTGGTTCGAGCCCCTGCCGAGGTGCCCCTGAGCAAGGCACCGAAGCAGCAATTGCTCCCCCTCTGCGAAGGGTGGTAATGTAATGTAAGTCGCTTTGGATAAAAGCGTCTGCCAAATGATCGTAATGTACAGTGGATTTATCACAAATCAAGAGTGCACAAGGCTATCTGCATGTCCAAGGTTTGCTGTTGAATGAGAGAAGGTCCGTGTCGGGTCTTTGGTATCCTGGCATCCAACATATCTGAGGGGGTAGGAGCTTGCCAGGACACGTTCAGGACCCAGGCGTCTTCAAAATAATGGGGTTTTTGGAGCATTATTTTTAGACCTAACGGTTCCTTTTGTCCACGGTGCCTGAACAAACAACAGAGCATGAAGGAGATGTAATGAGTGTGGGGCTGCATTGCTGTCAGAGGGCAAGATGCAGCATGATAACAGTGACGGTGAAGCATTCTTCTTCTTGGAGGCGTGTTTTATGTGTGTGGCAAAATTCTTTAATTCATTTGATGTTTTATTTCATTAACCTGTTTTTTTTTTCCAGGGAAGTCCCAGTGAGACTAATATCCTCTTTTTCAAGAGACTCTTGGCCGAGACGAGCAGCAGAACGTGTTTCACAAACAAGATTAAAAGACGGCAGAAACACAATCAGGCAGACAAAACACCCACCACGACCATCAACATGAATAAGAATCAAGTAAACAACACAACTAACTGAAACAACAGCTACCTAAATTGTCCGTCTTGATGCAATCGTTCAAAGTGGCTTTGTGATTGTTAAGACAGATGTGAAGGGAATGAGAAATCTAAGCTGTAAGAAGGCCGCGGCTGCCAATATACTAGGTGATATAAAGCTTAGGAACACTGCAAAATGTCGTGAAGTGCTTTTGAAATCAGTCATAGTAAATTTGCATATATTTGAAATGCACAGGGAGCCGGCCAGCAACACTGTGGAGGATTTGTGAAGGTTGTAGACATAGTTTGTTTGTCTGATCATCATAACTTGCAGTATCCCAGTATAGCTCAATGTTTATTCCACTGAAGTATTGTGTGTGTGCTGATGATTCCAACGGTCCAGCACCGTCCAATGCATTGTCCCCTGCGAACCAAATAAACAAATTTCCTTCCTAATTCACTATGTTCCCGAAAGAAATGAAATGGCCCTAAGACAGAGCAGGATTGAAGTCATTATGGCCGGAGTGAAAGCGTTTCTGAAGGAGCCGTTTCTCCAACAGCGGCCTTGACTGAAGTTAATGGTAAACTCATACGTAGCTGTACTTCCACACAGTCGTTTTTTGGAATGGTGGTAGCGCTCATTCAGACTTATATTATCCAGACAAAAGCTTGTTCATGCGGCACTGACTGGCCAGAGAGTGTACAATGAGCCAGACGTACTGGGCAGGAGATGTAATTGGAGCCTGTGAATGCAAGAGGTTTGGATACATATAGTATAATGGATATTAGGTTATATATACAGGATATATCCGTAAGTGGTCATTTTATGAGCATAGATTTCAAGAATGCAACAATTACTTTGGGAAGGGAGAAGAATAATTTGTATGTGAGCGATCAGAGGAGAGGCAGGGGTAGAAGCTGGGGGAGTGAGGGCTGTGATTACACTCCAACATAAACCAAGAAATCAAGAACATTTGCTTTGCACAGCTCCACATCTCAACCTTACATTCCCTTACCCTGGAAATCTCCACTTTTCCTTTTTAATTTTGAAGGATTTAATGAGCTAAGTCGTCCAACTGCAGAGGCTCAGACCTTTTTCACAAATGTTCTTGATTAAAATTGAACTGTTCCTTTGGTTCCGTGTATGAGCAGTGTTATTGTCATGACGCGATATGTGCTGCTACTCTTATTTTTAGCACTGTGCAGACTTGTAGGCATTGTTAATCGCACTTGCTCTCCCAGGTCTCATTATGTGTCACAGGTGATGTCCCCAAACCATCATTCAGAAGATGAATTGGTCGTGGATTGTTCAGAGGAATAATCAGCACGTACTTATGGCGACTTAGCTGCCACATTCCTTTACCACTGTGTGGCAACATTTGTGCCGCTTTCTGTTAGCTGTTTGTTCTTGCCAACAATTATTTGTCTCGTATGATAAGAGCCTAAAGTTAAAATTAAGCTAAAGCTGCTTAAAAAAATGTTCGGCTGACACAGAGCAACATTAGCAACAGCGCCAATTTGTTTACATACACTCAGTGCTTTTGCGAGCACAGCGATTAAAGGCATTGTCATTAAGCCGTATGTATACAAGAAGTCAATAGGATCTGCCTTCCTGAAGTTAAAACGTTTGATTCTACAGCGATTAAGGTTTAAGTATCTTGTTAAATGGTTGACCAGCTAGTTTTTTCCGTGTTTATGGCTGCACTTCACTGTTTTAAAATGTAAACAGCTCTTTATTCTGCTGGAAAGGAGGTCTGTGAAAGCGGCTAAAGTTGACTATTCAGTAAATGTGCAGCTGTAAAACCAAACACTGAGCACAAACAGGCTCAGGTGGCAATACACCCTTGAAATGAACAGCTCAGTTTTTGATTCAGTGTTAATATCAATTACATGTTTAAAGAGTTTCTGATTTGAAGTTCCTTTCTTTGGCTGGCAGTTGGAGCCTGCAAGCTTCCATTTAACCCAGTTACATCTAAAAATAAACAGCCCTAGTAGACCAAATCATTATTCCCCATTTGGGGCATGGCTATCACCTCAACCTGTGGGCCGCTGTCAAAACTCTCCCTGTCGGTGTAATGTGGCTCTGGATGTGCTTCAGACATAAGGAACAATCCAAGTCTGGGGTTGTTCACACCACAAAACTCCCCAAAATAGCCAGACTTTAGACTTTAGACCACCTCATTACGCACCTTTGAGTGTCACAAACACTTCTCAAAACGTGAGAATGACTCTCAGATGAGAGCTTAGCTGCTTGTTGTTTTGTGTCTTTTAAGCAGCCGCAGAGACTTTCCTCTCCCGTCCGTCACCTAAATCCAGCACGAAACGACAAACACTTCTCCAGTAACCACCCGGAACCAGGACAGAGATTGCTAAAGCCTCAAGATGCTTGACAACTCTCCATCCACCCCAATGTTGCATTCTAGCACCTCACCAAAGTTTTCGACTTCAGGACTAACGTTGCATTGAAGCACTTTCGTGGACAGTTGGCGATGGATTCAAGGTCAAGGTCCAAGGTCGTGACTGTAAACAACAACATCAGAAAGGATGTTTTTCAGGCCACAGTTAATTTATGGAGAGTGACACATATGTCCATGTTCTTTTGTGTGCCTCCCCTTGTGTGTGAGAATGGATTGTCATGTGATGCGACTGCGACATGCAACTCTTTGTACAAGGTGCTGGCCTGTGTTGAAGGTAAAAGTGAGTCCTTAGCGTTACATTAGTCCATCGGAGCTTTGGTCTTCGGTCTTTGTCTTCACTGGATTTCATCTCTTTGTTCGGTAACACGTCTTAAGATGAACTCAACATCTATCTGCTTTATGACTTTTTCCTTAATTTTCCCTTGGAACAGAACACGTTCGGGTAATGGAAGGTCTTATTAAAGCAGACAAGTTCATTTGTTTAAGTCATTTAGAGCATATAAGTCCCTAATGGGTAATGATTTATTACAGGAAAGGATTCAGCGTGGAGGCTAGCTCGGCCCCATGCACCCTGCAAACTTACAGGGGCGTCATGTAACGTGGGAAATGAGTGTTGGAGGAAGTTACTGTTTTGGACTTGTGAATTAATCACACAGGAGACAGTGAAGGAGTAGTGGAAGGCTCTTGTCACGGCGCTCAGCTCACAGCACGCCGGTTCTGGAGAATACATCAAAGCGTGAAGGGAAAAAGGTGGGGGCCTGAGAGCGGCGAGCCCAGGTAGGTGTGAAGTGGGAATGGCAGGTCTGCGGGGTTGAAGGGTGATTAAGGAGGGTACTGTGACAGGGGAACGAGATGGAGAAACGGCGTTCATCTCAGACCTGGTCTCATTACAGCGACTCAGCTCCAGCCCTTTGAAATGCCTCGTTTCAAACACAGAGCTGCAAGTTGCCGGCGTGTCTTCAAAAACGATTCTATGATTTCCATTACAAAAGAAGCGGACGGGGGCGCGGCAAGACACAAAGACAATGGGGGAGCTTAGGCGTCGCCATCTCCCGGCTCTCTCCTTCTCTCTCCCCGGGTGTCATTGCAGCAGATGGGGCGTGCAGCTTTTATTAGCGGCCTTGTTAAGAGCGACGCAATATTCACGTCTCATCTACTCGCGCCGCCTTGAGTTAGTGTGGTCACTCTACAAAGTCAAAAAGTCACTTGGTGAGAGTTTGTTGTGAGTGCCGACAGTGTGGTCAGCAAATTGCGCAGAACACTCGCCCGTCCTCAGCTGCCGCCTTCCCACCAAGAACCTCAAAGACACGCAGAAATCTTCTTCGCCCGGCCCCCGATTTCACATTCAGGTTGGAACATTTCATCACAGCGACTAGGTGAGAGCAGAGCTGAAGGGTCACAACGCTCGCAAGGTGTTTGAAACCGCTTCAATGTTTCCATTCAGCCGTGCGGCAGGGAGATGATATCTTTTTAATTAATTTTGACATTTTTCTTAACTGTCTGTCAGCTCCTTGATGCTCATAAGCGTGCGGGTGCAAAATCCGTTTTGTCACTTACTGGCAAAGCACAGAGTCACAGATGCGTCACTGGAGACATTTGAGACTCGGTCTGCAGGAAGACTTTCACACGGAGAGCCAGGAAGCTCTGAGAGTTGGACCCGTGTGAGGCGGTGGCGGTGAGCCTGGATACGTCTCTGCTCTTGTCCCGGACATGTCTCTTCTCTTGTCCCGGGGCCTCAGTGAGGATGTGACCGGCTGGGGGGTTTGTAAATTAGGAGAGCCATGAAAGTTTGATCAGAACTCAGTGGCTCATTAAAGGAACTCATTAGTCCAGCGGAGATGAGCGGAGCAGTTTGAGCAAGGCAGCGATGACAGCACATTATCCTCTGCCACTCAATACACACACACAATTCTTTTTCTATACATGTTCATACATAATACGCCCTCACACACTGAGTGGAAATGCTCCTCCACTCTCTGCGAGGAGCGGTTCATTTCAGCTCTGGCTTGCCCCCTGCTGTGCGCTGCCTCGAGCTGCTACCAGAGCCTCAATGTGGCGGCTGGCCATCCTCCGCACACAGGATCAGTCGCTGCAAACACACTTCTTACATATAAGAGCAGAGTGTGGAGTGGCGTGGAGAGCGACCAGATGCTCTTACAGCTCTTAGCCCCGTACGCTTCAAACACAGAATCCATTCATCTGCTTCAAGGATAATTAGGTTTAATTTGCTGTTATTAATTACTCAGTGAAGTTGGACGCGTACATAAACAAATGAGATTCACAAACTCTGCAATGTAGGATTCACGAGTGTTTAACGACTTTGCTGTACGTCAATGTGATCGGCACATTCCTGCACTCAGTCAGTGTCAGTGATGAGACCGAGCCGCTGCGAGCTCCAGCGTCTGAATGGTAAATCAACACTGCCACCCTTAGGCCAAATGGGAATAGCACACAAACAGACTCCTGAGTGAGGAAGAGCACCGGTCGTATCACAGATGCAGCTGTTCATGCAGATAAAGAGACACGGATGTGATGCAAACAGGTACAAAACTGACACCAATCCAGTTTATATCCTCTGTTTTATAGACCAGTGTCCAGTGTTTCAGTACTGTGATGATGTTTCAAATAACTAAACAAATGCCACTTATTTAGATATTAAGATTGCACAATTAATCAGTATGAGTGCGTGATAATTATTATTTTAACTGACAAGATTTAAGATGGAAACTTGTACACAAACGGCATAATTATGAGAACAAAGAGTGTGTGAGAGTCTCAGTCTGCAGGACAATTAACTGTAAATATGAAACAGCAGAATAGAAAGGAGTAGGATAAAATAGAAACATTTTAGCGTCTCTGTGGGGAGTCAGGCTCGCAGGATTGATTCAACCGTCACAGAAAATAATTAGAGCGCTGAGCTCTATAATTGGAGAAGTGAAAACGTGAATGTCAGAGCGAGCAAAGTCACGTGGCGCTCTCTGGACGCTCTCTCTGCCTTTTTCACCCTCCCCCTGCTCCATTTCTCACTGTCTCTGTGTTTCGGGCACACATACACACACGCACACACACACACACACACACACAGGCCTGCAGAGAGTCCAGCGACGTAAACAGATTGTTGCTGCTGACCTGAGGGCATCCTGATGCTGAGAGTAATGGCACCCAATGCCACATGATCAGCAAGGTGTGTGTGTGTGTGTGTGTGTGTTTGTGTGTGTGTGACAGAGAGGAAGAAAAAGAGAGAGAGAGAGAGAGAGAGAGAGAGAGGGAGAGAGAGAGATCTACTGTGTTGTCACTGCATAAGCTGCATTTTGTATTTAATATTCATTACTGCATATTATTAATGACAATCAATACATCAACATATATTCAGGCTGAACTGGTCTGAACTCATCCAATCAGAATGAAACCACGATGATAAACAATATATTGATCAGGACATATCTGTGTAATGATGGACGACCGGTCAGAAGCATGTGATGATGTTTAAATGACGTCATCAGAGCTACAATGAGATCTGATCTGCATCTGAACCAAAGCACACCGATCCAAGGTTTGTCCTGAGATAAATAGGGAGACAGTTGTCAAAGGATTGAAGTTAAATACTTTAAAACAGGAAAAAATATAAGAATAAACAGTTAAAAACTTTCAGTAATGATAACTGAATCCAGGTTGGGGATTTGGTGACAGCTACAAAAATGAAACCTTGTGGAATCTGCAGGATTAAATGGCCCCTTCAAAATCTCTTCAAACACACACACACACACACACAGACACACACACACACACACACACACAGACACACACACACACACACACACACACACACACACACACACACAGTCTCTCAGTGTAGCTGCTTCTTGTTGCAGGTTAATCCTGCTATAATGAGCACGGCGTCGCACCTCACGTACCTGCTCAGCCCGGTTTCATGGCGCTCGTGTTTATCCGCTATAAGTAAATCTCGGTGGCGGCGGCGTGTGAAAAGTGACAGATGGTTACGGAGATTTACAGGTTCCATCCCAGATGAGGAACACAGTTGACGCTGCTGTCACTTCAGTCTAGGCTTTGTACCGACGGCCGTCTAAAAATAACATTTTAACGCGTGCGTCTCGTCGCCGATGCTCCGCCGCATCTTTGACTCTTGTTTTTGTTATTTTTCACCCACAGGAGACCAAACAGGAACTAAAGCAATTTCCTTCTGATAAAATGTGTCATTTGAACTCGATTTAGGCAAAACTAGGCCTGACCCCACACTCTCGTCCTCCTCCTCTTCATCCGGGTCCATCCTCAGGAGAGCTACGGGCTTGGTGCCGGCTGTGTCCGCCTGTGCCTTTGACCGCCCTCCACGCTACAAAAGCTCCTCCACCGCCAGTCCCGGCCAAATCGATGGCCGTATATTCCCCCTGTGGCGTGCGGCGTTGACAGGTGTCCTTCCACAGTTGCTCGCTGTCACACAGCAGCTTTCTTTGGCTCCTTTATGAGTCCCGAGCCGCCCCGTGCCAGCCTGGTTCAGCGTTACCCTCAGGGGGGGCCTTTGTGGACGAGCTAATCCACCAATCTGCCGGGGTAGGTCGAACCTGCGTGAAAATACCCTCAAAGCGGGCGACTTAGACCTCCACTGGGGAGTTCAGGTCTGATCCTCGCCTTCCACCTCCACCTATGTGTCCGTCTCATTCCATCCAAACCTGTGATCGGCATTTCGTGACCCCCCCAAAAGCTCAGACTAAATAACTCACAAACCAGCAGGGCCTCATTCACCTGGGGATCAATCCCAGACCCTGATCATGAGAGAAGCCGATTGGTAGGGATTTGAATTCTTCCAGGTGATTTCTTATATGTTCAGGGATTTGATCTGACGTACTAAACCCTGGACAGTGTGTAAGGCAGGTGTGTTGCAGTAAAGATGGATCTCTTCTCCTCCTGTTTCATTGTGAATTTAGTCATCGGGATTAAAGACGATCACTTCCTTTTATTCAAATGTCTGGATGACCTTTACTTAAATCAGAAGGCATTCTAGGTACCCGGGAACGAATTTCAAAAAGGAAAACTGATTGAGTATAAAAGACAAATTAAAGGTTGATTTAATTTGGTTAATTGTTACCCATAACCTTGACTAACACTGTTTATCTGGTCCATAACATTCGCTACCTAGAAGAACCCATAGTAACTTGCAAGTTACAATGTAGACCTGTAGTGTGTAGAATGGACCCTTATGGATCCATGAACACCTTAAAGTCTCTAAAAGCTCCTCTACATGAAGCTTTACGTTTAGTTAGATATTAATATATTGACCTCTGACCTTTCACCCTTTATCCTCTGTATAGACCTCTCATGTTGTGGCTGTCAATGTAAAAATGAGCGCTGTGTTTCTCCCGATTAGACGAGAGAATGCTTTACAGGAGCGACTCTGAACCCTGGGCGCGGACAGATCCTGCCTTTTTTTCGGTTTTCCAGGCGTTGGCAAGCCGACGGCGTGTCAACCACCCGCCCTCCCGCGCGGGGACGAGCTGTCTGAGTACGGGTCGCTTCCAGATCTTCCAGCTCACCGCGTCCCTGCGTCTCGCACCTCCTCCTCTCCTCCCCCCCCCAGCCTACTCGTGTCATCGCCGGGCTCTGACATGCTGGCTGTTTCCTCCCGCGGGGACGCTGCCTCGCTTCCTGGCACCTCCGGCGTGCGTCAGTTACTATAGGCAGCTCCTTTTGTCACACCTTTAGCACTGCGGTCGGCGATGAAATATTAACCACCGAGCGAGGACGCATAAAAGAAACATCTCGTACAGCAGGAAGCATTGGCGGCCGTCGGGACGCTTGTTATGTTCAGGACGGCTGCCAAAGCGAGCGCGGTTGCTGCTCATTCAGCACGCCGAGGCCTCTTACGACGTGTTGGCAGCGTGGAGCCTCGTGCATCCATGAGAGACAACGCCACCACTTACTGCGCCTGTTTATTCATCATAATGAGGGAATGCAGGTGACACTGTCAGGCACACAGGGGAAACATTAGATGTGGTGGTAGTGAGTGTGTGTGTGTGTGTGTGTGTGCGTGTGCGTGTTTAGAGTGATGGTTTTCATTGAAGCCACTCCGATAATGGACTGTGGAATAAAGATGAGTTTACTCACATTCAAAAGCCCTTTTGAGAATAGCATGACTCCTCTCTCTCTCTTTCTCTCTTTCTCTCTCTCTCTCTCTCTCTCTCGCTCTCGCTCTCTCTCTCCCTTTCTCTCTCTTCACACCCCCCACCCCCCTCTTTCTGCAGCTATTAAGCCGCCGCATGCGTCAAACCCTTCTGTTGCCGTCTGCAGCCCTCACACGTGTTCGCTCTTTGTTGCTGATTGGGAACGATGAAAGACATATTTATTTATTTCTTTGTCTTCACATGCTTCGGTGAAGGAGCCATTTCTCAAACACTCTGGCCTCCTCTTTTGTGGCCCACTTGACTCCCGAATTCAGATTTTGCACAATGGGCAGTTGAGAAGCTGTGAGACGTCGACTTTTATGCCTGAGAGAGGCGGCTTGATCCGCTTTGAATACAGAGAATCAGCAGTGTCACAGTGTGCAGGAGTCATTAGCAGCTGTCAGTCACAACTGCAACATTTAGTGCCACACGCAAAATACACACTAATTCTGACTTTCCGGTCAATTCGAATCCAATCCGGGACATATTCACGCCGGAGAGTCGATGCAAACCTGTGCAGAGTTCTTCCAGGAACACTCAGAAGCTTAAAGGAACTTGAAGCAAATTTGTGGAACAGATGCACAAAATAATGGAACTTAATGAAACAGGTTAGTGTGGATGTGAGCGGACAGACCAAAGAACCAACGGTCAAGTGATCGAGCATGTTAACATGTCTAACAGGCGGATGAAGAGCAGGGAGGAGAAAGTGACAAATGCCATGTGACGTAGACTAGCAGAAAGAGAGGGATGAATGTGTTTGGAGGAGTTTTTTCATCGATTGCTTCCACAATTTCCGCTCTTTGGCCTCCATTTTCCATCAGCATAACAATCAAGAAGCTGTGAAATCAAGTAAACAGATGAGAACTGGATTCTTTGTCCAGTGGAGGCAGATTTGACACAGCACATCAGTCGCTTCACCTGTAAATGTGCTCTTCGTCCCGGAAGGTCGGCCATTAATTACACCAACGCATCAAAAGATAATAATAAACACACCTGCGGAGTGGAGCCACCGGGCGTCTGATGCCCTGCTCAAGGGCGGCACAACATGGAGTCCACGGGAGATGGATGGAGATCTGCGGGCTAATGGGAAACGCCGGGGATCAGCTCGTTTGTTTTTGTTTGCTGGCCTGCCACGATGATACACAAAAGGAAGACGCGGCGTGGAGATGCTCATTGTGTTTCCTTTCAATCCTCCTTTTGCGCGACACAGAGCTAATGGCAGATTTCTTTCTTTAATTACAGGCATGGTTTGAAAATACCAGACTAGTCTCGCCCACTGTTTTGTCATATGCCATCTCGCCGCGTCCTTGGCGATAAAGAGGAGCAAAGGGGGGGGGATGGAGGGGTGGGGGGGGCACGTGTCTATAAAAATAACAGCTTTGGTTTGCCGGCGCTGCCAGTTGGCACATTGTAAGCAGACCGCCAAATAACGCAGCGAGGGGTCCGTCACATCATTGTCTGCTTTGTCATTGCGTGGGCCTCGACTGGAAGCTGCGAGCCGCGTGTGTGTGTACGCGTGACATTAGCACGTCCTCCTCTAAGCTTCCATAATGTGTGCTTGTGTGTGTGTGTGCGCTTGTGTGTGTGTGTGTGTGTCCTGTCTTTGCTGACGAGCTGGCATATTAGCGCGCTAGGTGTGCTCGCGGACACGTGTCGTCTCTCTTTCTGTGTGGACAAACACCTGTTTATTCCACCTTAATTAATTGTTTAACATAGTTTCAATTTGTCAAGCAGTTTGCCGCTTGTGGTGTGCTGACGTTAGCGATCGCAGCCCCTAATCAGCGTCCAGATGAATTATAGGTGCGAATGTGACCAGATGTTGCTGCGCGGCGCCACAAGCCTTCAGAATGTAAATAACAAACGATGGCAGCTCATGTAACTTTTTTTAATGCACAGGTGAGCAGGAAAGGAGGAAGAAAGCGACAAGAATAGAACATGGAGCAGGGAGCTCTTATTTTGGAGAGTTTGAGTGGTTTTATTTTGTGAAATTTGTGCAATACAAATACACAGAAAACATACAGTAGAAGAAGAAATAGGAAACCGCTCACTGCCCCGTTCCTGTTGAAAATTAAACCCAACAGATGATGACTCCCTACCTCTCCTTTCCTTTCCTTTCCTTTCCTTTCCTTTCCTTTCAATTCCTTTCCTTTCCTTTCCTTTCCTTTCCTTTCCTTTCCTTTCCTTTCCTTTCCCCTCCTTTCCTTTCCTTTCCTTTCCTTTCCTTTCCTTTCCTTTCCTTTCAATTCCTTTCCTTTCCTTTCCTTTCCTTTCCTTTCCCCTCCTTTCCTTTCCTTTTCTTTCCTTTCCTTTCCTTTCCTTTCCTTTCCTTTCCTTTCCTTTCCTTTCCTTTCCTTTCCTTTCTTTTTGTCCTTAAAGGTTAAAAATATCAAAGCTTTCCTCATTAACAAAGCAGTTTTGACATATTCACACATGTAACTGTTGTGTATGTTCTGCTGTCTAATGGAGTTGCATGATAATAAAAGTAAAGATTGACTTTGTTTTTGTAAAAAAGCTAAATGTAATGACATGCGGCCTTGGCAGAGGTATGCATGCCTGGAAACGTTTACTTAAGTAGAATTTTACTTGTATTTTAGTATTTTTCCATGATGGTGTTAGTACTTCTTCCTCCTGTCGTATCTCCAACCTGTGCTCCTAAATATCACATCTGTCATTTCATTGTAAAACAGTAATTTCAGGATCTGACGTTTTCAATTCATGTTCTTACAGGTTTGCACTCCTGTGTGTGTGTGTGTGTGTGTTTGTGTGTGTGTGAGTGCAGCGTTGTCCCAGAGAGGGGCACTGCAGCAATGCACAGAGCTGAGAGGAGACGGCAACAGCACCACTGCATCAGCACACACACACACACACACACGGAGCACAAATGGCTATTACAAGAACCACTCAAACACGCTCTCGACTTAAACGCGCTTTCGACTCAAACGCGTTCTCGACTCAAACGCGTTCTCGACTCAAACGCGTTCTCGACTCAAACGCGTTGTCGTTGCAGAGCCTGAGAGCAACTAAGATCGTCGCTTGTCAGTATCAAGCGTTCACGCTGTCAGTCGAGCCTGAAGATGCGTGTTTAGTTTTTGCGAGGTGACAATCATATTTGTTTGTGTCAGATAATGAATACTGACACACATTCATCACAGCTCAAACAGCTTTTAGTCTAAACTGGAAGCCTACGAGCAAATATCACGGCAATTAACACTCTTCCCCGCTCTCACGCTGCTCTCTCTCATTACTCGCCTCCTCTGACAAGTGTGATGTGCAGACAATGGAGCCTGATCTCTGTTTCTAGTCCATTAGCAGCTCCGTCCCTCCCATCAGTCAGCGCCGCTCAGGCTTCGTGCTCTGCTGAGGCCGCCCAAGGTGTCGCCCCATCAGCGTCCTCGCCGTCACTGCACAACACGTCAAACGCCATTTGGATTCACAATTCGTTTTGCGGAGTGAGAATGAAGAGTGATCTGCAGCCATATGTTTGTCAAATCAGTGTATATCAGCCATTTAAATGTATTGAATGTTTTGCTCAAAGGTTCTGTGGGATTTCTGCTTTACACGTTAAATACAAGACAGATTCCCTCATGTATTATTATCTGAATATCAATATGAACTTTCCCCCGCTTATTGGAAGAATCAGTTCATTATACATCAATTTTGTTTGGATTTTGATTTAATTCTGTTCCAATGTACTGCTACAAATATTCATGTTGTGCCATATGTATTTAAACTCCCATCAGGGGCTAAATCTGCACATTTGAATGGGTTTTCATTTTGTTTATCCGATGAAATCAATGCACAGCTCCGGAAACTTTTACTGTTATGAAAGCACTTTAAAAGAATTCTGTTCTTCTTCTGCGCTCTTTCCAGATGGTTAGTGTTTCAAAGACAAAGCCCCGCCAGTAATGAGGGCCGGGCAGGCTGTTAAAGACGCCGTTGTAGCCCTCGGGGGAATCATCCCAGACGCCGTTTGCACCGCGTGCTAAAACTCATCGCCACACGAAGAAAGAGACCAAACATTCGCCGTAACCACGGGAGGCGTTCAAGGCAGACGTGTTGTGATGTTATCCTATCTTTGAAAATACCAGAAACTCCAATGTTGAATCGTTTTTGTCAGAAAAGGATCAAATCCCTTCAGCTTGGTGACGTGATGTGTACGATCCCCGAGAACAGGATGCAATCATCTGCCGAGCTTGTTAAAACATTAAACTGCTTTCACCATCAAGTTCGTCCTCGAGGATTATGGCGAGCGAGCGGCGACTTGGCTGCAGCAGCTTACGTCTGCTCCCTGTTTGGAACATGCTGATGAATGGCTGTCAGGCTTTAGAGAAGCGCTCAGGTGCTTGCGCGTGGCAGCAAACGCAGAGAAGCCAACTTCCTGTCGCCCCGTATTGTCTTTGTGATTTGCGACGACTCGGTGTAAAGTCGTGATTTGATGGAGAGGCTCGGCGCGGCGGCCCAGGAGTTACTGTCAGCCTTGGTTAACAGGTCGCGTTTATGACCCGAGCTTAAATCAGCGCTTTACGACCGCGCTGTCGTCTGACAACAAAAACGCGAAGATAACCGCCACGTCAATAAGATCTGCTGCATGTGGACTCATCTGCATTCATTAAACCGTCACACCGGCATCGCAGAGCCCGAGGAGGAACCAGGGACGGACTGGGAATCCAAACTGGAGCTGGAGTGTTGACTCACTACACAAACAGAGTGTCGGATTACACTCCAGACTGGATAAAGTGATGTCACACTGAATATATACAGAACATAAAAGAACAGCAGCTGAGGCTTATTTGCATAACATTAGAAAAAATGTATGTGTTTTGCTTAAAGCCCAGCGAGTGATTGACAAAGTAACAAAGTGAGTTTGTTCCCATAACTGACAACAACAGCAACAAAGGCGTTACTTTGCATAGCGACAGCTCTGTTTATGTTCATCAGTCGGCGGCTCTATCAAAACGTTCATTATGTGCAGAGTGCTGACGGTGATGTGCCAAAGTAAAGTAACGCCCCATAACTGGAGCTGAAACAATGCAGAGTTTGGTGGATGTGTGGCTGGAAATACAAATGGAATAGAAGTTCTGATTGTTTTGTGTAAAGTTGCAGTGTTTTCATCTCATCACTGCGCATAATTTACAGATTTATGCCATTTTTTTATGAACAGCTGGTGTCACCGCAGCTCCGTAAGAGAGGAAACGTATGTGTGTGTGTATGTAAGCAGGCCAGATGTTTGTGAGCCATATGATGTCACTAGGTTTCAGCTGTTTCTCTATGTTTGTTTGGTGATTTGGTTTGGACCTCCGTGTGGATAAATCGGCCCGTTATGTTTTCATTCCATCTGAAATGCATCTGCACCCACAGGGAGGACGGTTTGGCATTGAACGCCACATATCTCACATTCTGGCCAAGTAACTGTTGAGTCATTGGTATTGATCCAAAGCGAACCCTGTGAATACTCAGCACATATTTCACAATCACTTTCTGTCTGGGCTTAATACAAACACGTCGTACCTTTAAAGTTTTCATATATAAATGACTTTTCTTCTCTTTGTCTGTCTCTGATGGATCTACACACTTTTGAGAGACGCGACGGGAACATCTTGAGTTACGAGAGACGCTGGCAGCAGATGAGACGCCGCCACTGACCAGCTGAGGTTCAGCCGATTATTGATGCGCTCCGTGTCTGACGGAGTGTGTGAACTGCACGACAAGCACCTCTGAGGAGCACAAACCAGGCCAAGGTCGTTATCACCTGAGCCAGGATCCAGGGCCTCTTCAGTCGGGTTCTCAATGAGACATCCCGGAGTTAAAAAGAGTTTTTTCCACCAGGATCAAGGTTTGAATTGTGACAAAGACTCACAGAAGAATATGTGAAACCAAAAGAGAAGCTAAAATGTCATATTTGCTGTGGAAATAACAAAATATTCATGTAACAAACTGGAGTTAGGACAGACATATGAGTGATTGTGGGTATGTGTAGCCTGTTATATGCTGACATAACTGGGTTCCCATGTGTCATTTTGACTTGATTTATTCAAGCATGTATTTCCTCAACTGGCAGATTCTCCTCATACTTTATTAGGATTTATTATACGGCTCTCTTTGTGATGCTAAATTATTTTCTACAGTCTTTTCTCAATAATGATGTCTGAACTTATACAAAGACAAGCTACTGTCTGTCATATCTGTGAGTTTCCAGCATTCCAGGCCAGAAAGTAACTAACATCGCCATTACAACTACTAGCTACTACTGAAAACACAATTTGTTGGACTGATGGAACCATAACATGTGTGTACATTGTGTTTGACTAACTGAGAGACTCAACAGAACTCTGGGGCCTACCTGGAATGGCAATGAAACTATTTTGTCCACATTTATATCCCATTTAATCCTTCCAATTGATGTAAAGTATGCATGTGTGTGAGTAACATGGCTGGAGTATCAAACATGTATGAGAGCGTATGCATCCAGTATGAACTCTTCCTGCAGCTAAACTTCTTGTCCTTGCTCGACGCCGGTAAATGCTGCAGTTTGGTTTGTGAAACAGGAAGCTCAGTTCACCCTGCAGCTGCTGTAAACACATAAAAGTTGTTGATTGTCATTGATTTTCCGAGGAAATGTTCCTTCAGACTCCAGCGTCTCCCTGAAGGACCCAAACAGCAGACAAAGGCCCCTGACACAGCGTCGGCGTAATTTGACTCTAAAGTTGGGCGAGTCTGACTGTAATGCTTGATTACCAATCCAACAGCCTCGCCTGCACACACACACACACACACACGCACGGTGAGCTAATGAGGTTACTCGGGACAAGCTTGCATGAATTAGCTCTTACATAGAAAGTCTGAGGAACGCCGAGGTCAAAGTTTAATTACAAATTGCCTCAGTTCATAAAGAATAAAGATTGTAATTAATCCCGTGCAGGACAAATTCATAGCAATTCAGCAGACTAATGTACCTATGAGCCACTGCAAACAGAGACGCCCACCTTTCTCCAGAGCCCAATTAAAAAGTTATACTCACCCCACAATTAATGTTCAAGGCAAAGGCTGAAAAAGTGAAAAATGACATCATATACGCCGAGTGACTTTACATGGGAGGCAGCCGGTGATTTGCTGGAAATCCACCCTGAAGTTTGATCGGAAGAAAATCAATTTTAATGGCTCTGATTTAAAGGAAAGGGGTTCTTATTCTGAACCTGAATGCATCACGCAGCCTCAGATCAATACGGCGTGACTCTGCAGGAAGCTCACATGGCACCGAGCTGAGACGATGTCGGGCGCATGGTGGCGACGGGCGACGGCTCTCGTGTCTGCTGAACCCAGAGAGTCACTTCAATGTGTTTAAAGCTGCATTGATGTTCGACTGGAGGAATGTTTTGATCCTTATATTGCTATATATTCTATTCGTGTAGGTTTGAAGATTTTAATTTTCTTATGAAATGTTTAGATTTATATTTATTTTTGAATTTTCCACATGATCAGTCCCATGTGTCAATATTCCTTTTTGTGTTTTTTATATTATTTCTTATATATGAATATACTTATATCTACAGTATATTATATTATATTTACATTTTTATATTAAAATATATTTTTGGTCCGGCACCTTTCAAACCCCCTGATGCCTTCAACACAGAGAAATGAAATGAAACTCAAACCAAAATCCTAATAAAATCTTCCCTTATTTTCCTGAGAAATATTTGAGTTTGTAAGTGTGTGTTGTTTTGTTGTGAATATGATCATTTCACAGCCTTTGCTTATGTTGTGAACGCAGCTCCTCTCTCCATATGCTGTAATTATGACGGATGTATTGGAACGGACACAGGACTTCTGGATGCAAACACGTGTATATCTGCGATGACACGTGTGAGTTGCATGAGTGGAAACGCTGGTGGACACATTGTCCTTGGAGAAACATATTTTCCACATTACAACAATGACATTAAAATCCTTCATTCGTCTCTGTGTAAAACTCCTGCAGTTATAAAAGGAAACTTGTCCCACTTGGCCGTATGTTGTAAATGGAAGAGAACTCATTTACTTTGACCTTCAAAGTTGCAGCTTCGGCGTGTACGGGCGTAATGACTGTAATTATTACAGGGCAAACATCGCTGCCAAATGGCTGATGTAACCATTAGAGGTAACAACGCGTAGACGGCATTCCGGCGCCGACCTACGCAGACGTCAACACGGCCCTCGCCATGTTGCAACGCCGTTAATTAACATAAAGCAGAAGTGCCGGCGCGCCAGAATCCGCCGCGTTCCGGGCTGGTCGGTAATTGAAAGGGTTCTCATTTGGTGTCGTGGCCCCTTCAAGGTGACGGAGCATGTTGTGGTTAGATTAAATATTTATTGAGGGGTGTCATTACATCGCCATTATCATTTAGATCAGTTCATTAAACAACAAGATACACCAATGATGAGACAATTACGCTTGTTAAATAAAACAGGATACAAAGAGATAGAAATAAGACACACACAAAAATACACACATACACACACACGCTCTCACACACACACACACACACACACACACACACACACACACACACACTCAGGCTTGCTGGCTTTTTGAGGTCATTGAACTAGGTCTCGAGGTAATCGTTGAACAGCAGTACTCGGCTATGCTCGGAAAAACGATGACTTTGATAATGGTTCACCCGCGCTGGGAGTCGGACAAACAGCATAACGACACGATGGAGGGAAATACGATTTGGAATAAGACTTGGTAATATTTTGTAAGATACCCAAAAAGCCTTTAAGGAAGCGGCGTGCAGACACTCTGCTACCTCTGGGGTCTGTGTGCTGTGACTCACATGTGCTGTGACTCACGTGTGCTGGGAGGTTGTTGTCCAGCAGATCGTCATGGAAACACAGCGGCGATGTCATTTACTCGATGGATTTTGCTGATGGATTGTTAAGTGGATACTTTACAGTGTGTTAACAACTTTGTCAACATCCTGTATTTATACACATTCATACTGCGCATTGTAGATTTTCTGTCTCTATGTGGCGTTCAAATGACATTGCGTACATCAAAACTGGAGGTACTTTGTAAAGGTAGCGTACTTTTTGTTTGGCATTTATTCCTAAACTGCAGGTCAACTCTAAGTACATTTAGTGTATATACATATACATAAAAGTGTTTTCCATACGTATTCATATCTGCACTGCTTTAAATATATATATCTGTGATGTATTTGAAGTGCTACATCACACGTTAAAGGAAAGATAAATGATAAGATTGTCATTTAATATGGGGAAAGGTTTTTTTCTTGATGAGTATTTCACTGTGTATTTCATCCAGTCTATCATGTTGCTCTTGACAGTACCTGCATATTTGCTAATAGTACTGTACAATTTTATATGTTATATTTAGTGAAATGTACTATTTTGTGTCATCTGTTTAATATACTTAAAATTTGTATGTTTCAAATGACTGTATATAAATAATTAATGTTTTGTCTGCCAATACTACACATAATACATGAAAGGAATGAATTCAATGTATAACCTTTGACACACAATAACAATGTATTCTATTTAGGTTTTCAATGAAAGCTCTTAGCGTGTATAGAGAGTGCTTGGATGGAGGGATGAATGTACTTCTTTGGTACTTCAGAGATATCCATCACAGCAGAAGCAGAGAGACCAATTTCTCCTCGAGCGCTGACCTCGGCAGACCACAATGCAATGCAGCCAGAGGAGACGTTGAAGTTGTGGGTAAGGAGAGCGTGTGTGTGTGTGTGTATGTGTGTTCTTCTCTCATGGAAAAACTCATCAACTGGGATTTCCTGTTCACATATTCTCCATCTATGCAGTACATCTCTGTATCTACTGTGTAACCCAGAGGCTCAGGCGTGTTCCCTGGGTTTATCCAAAGGCATTCTGGGAAGGAGACAAGTCCGAATGAAAAGAAAATGGAAAAGATGCAACGCAACACATACGCAAGACGTATCTCACCAAGAATCTGATGGTGAACAGAGATCTTGTTCTCTTCCCAGGCACATTTTGGCTCACATGAAAGTTTCTTCTTCTGTGCTTCATCTTCTGCAGCTGTAAATGAAACCTGATGTTCACTGGCAGCAATAATTCAGTCAAAGGTTTCTCCATTCGTGGCATAAAAAGTGTATGAACGCACAAAAACCAGGATGTTAGGCCTTAACCATTAAAGACGACAGTGAAAAGTGTCCCCGTCTGTGTGTTACAAGTGTTCATCATGAAGGATTGTCGCGCCCGCGTCCAATGGATCCTCGCTGATGGCTCTATTTTTAGAAAAGTGCTTGAAAATGTCCAGCAGCCTGATGGACATCTTGTACAGAGCGCCGAGCTGAGCACTTTGTCTTAATAAGTGCAGCGGTTTGATGGACGCTGCAAAATGTGCCGCATTGGTACGTCGGCTCGGCACAGACGAAGAAGCGCGCTTGGTCCCCCAGACGTCTAAGGCTGAAAGCAGAAGTTAATGCAGACATCAGACTTTGGCTATTACACTTAATGACACTCTGAAGTCTGCAGTCGTTCCCAGCTTTCATTCGCCACCTGAAGAACTGCACTCCAAAACATCCTTCGCTAAGCTTGATTACGAAGGTACACTCAGGAAGGTTGTGTCGTTATGGCGACCTTTCTCTGTCGTCACTTTGATTCTGCTGTGGTGGAGGATTTGTACACAACCATGCCGACGACTTGCTGAAGAAAACAGTCTGTCAGGTCTGAGCATTGTTTTCCTTCATCATTTTTAATGAAATTGAGTGTATCTCAAAGATTCCTACTTCAGAAGCACACGTTTTCAGTTTGGTCCCATGGATTCTTACTCCTTCGGTGGACTTAGTCACATTGAGAACTAAGTCTCTGAGTCAGCTACTAACTACCATTAAACAACAGGAGATTAGTTAGCAACAGCCCGCCAGAGTGACATGGGACAGTACCCAAGACATCACGTGGATAAGGTCATATGAAGGACATTGTTACACATTGTAGTGGTATTTGCTTAGAGCGAGTCAATGAGGCGTGATGTTTCACCACAGATCCACGAAGCTTCTGACCAAAGCAGCATTTTGCCTCTGTGTCGTTCTCACCTTCATGCAGGAGAGTCGTTGTGTCACATGGGATTCACTTGAGGCTCCAAGGGGACACGTTAGAGACACGTTAGAGACACGTTAATGGAGCGTGAAGGACTCCAGCAAAAGTGGATCACATGACAGTTAAAGGTTGGAAAAGTGTTGGAATGATCATTTTTACTGGGTAGAATTTTGAGGAAAGAACTTCCCAAACTTGGTGAAACATTTCTTTCATTTTATAAAAATTCTAAGAATCAACATCCAAATTAAGAATTAAAGGGGGATTTTGTATATTTTTATATATTTTTTCTAAAATCTTTTGCAGAATCAAGAATTTTCTCAAAACAAATAAAATGTAGGTAGGCTTGGCAGACCTCTTTACATTTAGCAGAATGGTATCATAACAAGTCAAAAGTTGGTTTTGGTACTATCTTTTTATTTATTTATTTAATCCAGAGGCTGAATAGGAAAACAGATGAGCTTAAAAACAAACAAACAGGAAAGCAAACAAGCAAATACCCTAACTAAAGAAAGGTCCGAAAAGAAGAAGAACATCAGCACGGTCTTCAAACAAACTAAACTAAAGTCATTCTGGGACAGTGTCATTTAATTAAACAAACCCTGAACTTCTATTATTATCATTATCATTAATATTGTTGTTGTTCCATTATTCTTCTGCTGTCTATGAAATTGGTTCCAAAATAACTCAGAGTTGCAGATTTTATGCAGAGGCACTGTGACAAATCACCTGAGGAGATTTTGCAGTTTAATTATGTCGTCAGCGAAGCTTTTTTGAACATGTCGACATGTTTGCATTGGGCTCTGAATCGGAGCGGCGTGGATGGAGAGTGAGCCAAAGCAAATAGCTGCAGAAATCAGCATAAATTACTGAAACGTTAATTACTCTTAGTCATAGAGGTACTAATGAGAAAAATGAAAACCATTTGCATTAAAAAGCGTAATTATATATATAAATCGCGAGGCGCTGCACAAGTGCTAAATATAAAATATAATGTAAATGAGCTTGTGGGGCAATAATTTGGGGATTTATGACCGTATCAAATGTGTTAAAATAGTTTTCCATCACGACAGGCCTGAATTTCTTTCATTTTAATCACACATCACAGCAACCGCCAACAATGTGCGAAAACGATGGGAGACATTAACATTGTACAAGCACTTAAAGTATTTCTTTGTCCTGTGAAGGTCAAAAGACATCACTTCAACAATGAAGAGTTTCCCAGGAAGCTTTTGGAGGTCGCAGGAGAGTGGAGAAGGTCATCTTGACACATTTTAGGCATTCTTCAAAAGCCGGACGGCACCAAGGGAGGAGGCTCAGTATCATTTGCTCCGAGTGAAAAAGAGCCCGAGAGTGTTTTTCAGCAAAAGATGAGGGCGGGAGGCTTTAACGGCGCGTCCAGTGGCCTTCCTGTCGGAGCCTCCCCTGACCCAGATGTGTTCCCAGAGACGGCAGCAAGATGTAAGCCTGACCAGGTAAAGAGGAACTGTAATTGGTGTTACTTTAACAAGGCTGTTACTTTGCCATAAATCATGACAAGTGAACATCCTGTGCCCTCTATTCAGTGTCCTGAAATAGTGCAGCAGGAAGAATTAACTGAGCTCCGCCAGAACTTTCCTCCTCCAATCCAACAGGGGTTTATTGGATTTGATCCTGCTGGGCTCTCACAGGCGTCTATGCTCAGCAGTAAAGCAGCCAAACTCTGAGGTAAAATTCACACTTTTATACATAAAAGTAGAAAAGCAATTACGCTCCAAAAAGTTAACTGGCCGAAATGATTTTGCATATAATGATTTAATTTAAACATTGCCTCCAGTTTGATCTGTGACAGTTTGTTCTGACAGTGGCAGTGCCCATTAATTAAGCTTCTTGCTAAAGTGTTAGTTTGGGTGAACACTTAATTTTAAAGTAACTGTGGGTGAATCATTAAGAGCGAGAGCGAGAGAGAGAGAGAGAGAGAGAGAGAGATGAAGAGAGAGACTGATGAAAACACTTTTCCTGACACGCAACTGAGGAAATACTGTAGTAGTAATAATAATGTTAATCTTTATTTATTATATTACCTTTTTATGTATTAATGTGAATCTCAAAAGTAAAAATGCAGTACATTTGATGATAAAGTAGCACCATTTTGAATGCTGAGCCAGGCCGATCACAGGTGTTACCATAGCTCAGAGAGGACAGGCACTTTCAGACAAAGTCTAGCCAAACAGCTACAATTAGTCCCGATTGTCTCCCCTTTATTGTCCAATAAAAGTCTACTAATGAGAACCATTCCTGATTCACCAAAATCCCTGCAGTGGCTCGGCACAGCTGGTCTCTCTCATTAGAACACTCAGGCTGGATCAAACAACGCCGGCTTCTCTCATTCTGAGGACCGATGTTTGTGGTCCTCTGTAATCACTGGATTCTGCTCAGTTTAGGCCCTGCAGAGACCCAACATGTCCACATGCAGGACCTGGAGGTGTGACAGAGACGCCGATTAGCTTGCCAGAGCGTTTCTGGAAGGATCTCTGGCACTACTTATTCACAAAATAAATTAAGGCTAAGAGTGGCTCCCTGATGGCTAGTTTAGAGTAAAACCCCTCAGAATAATGGGTGTGTCAGGCCCATCAGCACCTGTGTGAGTGTGCCGACGCCTGGAGTGATTGGACTCTTTTCAGTTTGAATCTAGGTGAAGTTTGCAGAGGTCACCAAACACTTTGTGCTTTAGTCTGTTTGTTCCAGGCTGGTGAATGAGCTCATACTTTTGTTGCGTTAACCCTCGGTTCTGTTTGAACAAAAATGGACAGAAGCAAGGCAATCAAAGCAGAGAAAGTTTACACTAACATTTATTATGCCAAACTCTAGCAAAGGGTCTCTGCGTGGTTGTTGAGTCAACTCCTGACAGATACAGAGATCACTGTATTCAGGCATGCCAAGAGTTAACTTATTAGAGGTCTGAACGGCTAAAATAAGTGAAAACACTTGTGAGGGGTCTTCATGAGAGTGCCGAGCGTTAAATTGCCTTCTATATATAGAATATATATTATTCTCTGAGCTACTAACAACATCACTCAAGCTATCATCTGATGTGAGAAGTCACTATAGCGTATTTAACTCAACGTATAACTCAATGCCCTGTAGCTCTTAGAGGCTTTAACATGTCTTTCGTGTACCTGGTAAGTGAACTCTTCAAAAATCATTATGTTTTGTGGTATTGCTTTAAGAATTGCCCTGAACTTTCACTTAACGAGCATTTCTCACAAGTGTTTTATATTTATCACTTTGAAAGTCATAAAATCCGTAGCCAAAGCTTGCACCTACACTATAAAGAGACATAAAATCAAACGCCCCCTCTGCCAAACTCTACAAACCATTTCCTGTCCATTTTAAACACTTCATTTTTGCCATCTCCAAAAATCAGAAAAATACTAAATTCTGCAAACAGGCAGCTGGTGGAAGGAAACTCACCGGGTGTTGCCTGTATCCATCACTACATATTGACAGTGTTTTCTTTACCTGCCACTGGTTTCCTGTTTAAGTACCTGGCAATGTCGCCTGTGAAATATAACATCATCCATAGCAACAGAGTCATTCCAATTCCAATCCTCTGCATTCTGTCCTCAGTAAAAACACTCTGTGCAGCTCTTGCGAGGAAACGATTTGTTAAAAAACTTTCAGTGGCCACTTAGGAGGATCCCTCATGGTCAGATAAAATACTTGGTGAACACAGCTCCCAGTGAAAACAAAAGCTCACAAGCCTTTAAGTGCTATAAAAGGAAAGACTTGGGGGCGCAGGCGTCTCAATGACCCATCTCAGAGACCCACTGTAACTTCCTGATGTGAGCTCTGGAATACAGAAAATGCAACGGACAAATAAATGTGGCAACAACAACAGAAAATTACCAGGGAGAAAATAAAAATAAAGCCAAACAGAGGCGGCAAATCGCCCTGATTTTCCTGAAAAACAACTTCACATCTGGTCACGTAGATTGAACTTTACTGTTGCTAAACAAGCAGCATGACGACAGAGGAGTAAACTGATCAAAATTCAAGCGTGTAAAGTGAACTGTTGTGCCGAGAGAAGGTGGTCACAGTGCAACAATAACCCGGGAATCTACCCACACTGTAGCTTCGACATTCAATTTTGCAGTGCTGCGTATGCAGCAATTTGTGGAACCTAATTATTGTGAAAGTCTTTGAAGATGAAATTCAGCTCTATGCCACTTCTGGGCTTGATGCAGAAGCATTTGCTGTGGCAGCGCTGAGGTTTGTTTACTGCCTCTTTACATCAGCTATAATTAGTATGGGCAGAGTGCTGTGCTGTTAAAGTATCTGTGCAGGCTGGTTTGTATTGGTCATTGTGTTCTTGTACACAGATATACAGCAGTAGTGCATAAGGACGGTGGCGACAGACACGCCGTCACAGACACACCATTCACACTCTGTTAGTCTGATTACGCAGTTTAATAGGGTTGCTGATAGAATAAGCTCCCCTAAGATGTAATAATTGAACAATAACATAGGCTTATTAATTAGCTGATGAGACAATTACAGGATGCTGGAGAGGTGCTCAGTCGTGACGTGTCATACCTGCCAATGTTTATGTTGTGATAAGGAAAACAGGTGATGATGGTAAGTACGACACAAACATTGGTGTAATGGTTTCATGACTGGCCCTGCCGCCTGTCGCTAGAGTGTGAAGTGATTAGAAATGGTGGATTGTGCCTTTAAGGCTTATGTAGAGGTCTTTTTAAATGTAAGGATTGCATGGGATGTGCCTGCATTGATGTGGAGACAGAAAGAAAGAGTGAGCAGAGACTGAAGCATAAAAGCTCACAATATACCAATTGATCAATGGGTGGAACTTTCACCTTTGCTCCATGATAAGGAGCTCTGGGCAGCGAGCAAAACAAACAGATCCCAGACACAAGCTTCTCAACGCGAGGCTCCTCTGCAGGGTGCCGGGAGTCATAACATTCTACACATTTTCACCTGTTACATGTATGAGTACTGTTCGCAAAAAATGTGGGATGTGCGTCCCCAATCTTAGTTTCACTCCTGTCCAATCACAGTAAATGTAGTTGCCCTTATTCAACTAAAATACCAGGACGTCTCTGCTGGCATTGTTCCCGACCTCTGACCTCGTGTAAAATTCAGGCTGTTGAGGTATTCTTGGTGTGTCCAACCAGGAGTTGACCACAGGATGGACCCAGAAGGTATCAGGGGGGACTACGTGTCACATCTGGCCTGGGGACATCTTTGGATCCCCTAGGATGCTTAGGGAGACGGACATCTGGGCTGCAATGCTTAGCATGCTTTCTGCATAATCAGGACGTGGATAAATGATGGCGAATCAACGGGTGGAGGGATGGAAGGATGGACGATTGTTCCATCTAAAACACACACTCCCCTCTTGTTTGCATAGGATCTTTGTTTAGGGAACAAAACACCAGGCATTCCTGCACTCACTGAGTCGCAAACATTCACACATTGTTGTGTTTATATCGGGGGACGACAGCTGAAGATTAACTGATGGGATAAGGTTGGCTCATTTGCAGGGATTTACATTGTTTGTTTGTGTGTGTGTGTGTGTGTGTGTGTGTGTGTGTGTGTGTGTGTGTGTGTGTGTGAGTGTGTGTGTGTGTGTGTGTGTGTGTGTGTGTGTGTGTGTAGAAAGAATCAGTGAACAGAGCATTTGTCTCTGCGTTGGCTGTGTTGATAGAAATCTAAAGCAGTGAATCCCTGGACCGGCCGGTTTGCCTGCAGGGTGTGATGCTGCGTCTGCGGGCTGCTTTAATGAGGCGCTGTGTGTCTGCATGGGAGGAAGAGGACATTATTTTCAGGAGCCAAACCAAAGCCGAACCTTTAAAATGCTGAGCCCTTTCTCCGTTCTACATCTTTTAAAAAGTCCTTTAAGGTCACATTGACTCCCGCAGTCACGGTGATGTGTGACCACAGTTGTGACCCAGTAGCGCCTCACCCTATAATTTCGGTCCTTTTTTGGGAGAAGAAGGCAGATTGTAAAATACTCCCCCTAGTTAAAGTTCACCTGCTTCCCAGCTGGATAAATAATTAGCGACTCTGTGTGAAGCAGTGTCGAGAGCAGCAATTACCGAGTCCAATACGTTGATTATCGCTGAAAGGTTCCTGTGGGTTCAGAGGGACTGACGCCACTCAGATCTCCTCCAATTTGCTATTCACCAACTTCACTAAAAAGGCCATTATGGATTGAGAGGCATATTCATCGTCCATACGGTATATCTGCATTGTGCCGAGTTCTTTTGGGGGCAAAGGATCCTCCAAATAAAGATGCTACACATCGTTTCTTTCGGATTCCTGTAAGAACAGAAACTTGTTTCAGGAGTTGCAGGTTGTCTAAATTGAGGTGTCACATTTACTTCCATTCAATATTCAGCTGCACTCTTTGCTGGAGAGGTAATCCTTGAATCTGGCCCTTGTCTGGTATGTTCCTGCTCTCACAGTATACACAGTGTGCAGCTCAGGGATGCTCCAGCCTCAAATCACACTGCAGTACTCTTGGCAGTAGACTAGTATTACTTAGGAATTACTTCCAATGTCTTTATTTCCTGCAGGCTGTATGGATGCTGTGCCCAGGGCATTCTGTCTGCCTCAGATACCTTGTGCGTATTTAATGTGACCTTCAGGGGATCTTTGATTAATTCATCAGTTTCCCTGACAACGCAGAGCCAACAGCTGCAAATTAAATCAGGAGTTTATAAAGGTTTTAGCGTCTGGTAATTTTTCCTTACTGATTCCCATTCGTATTAACTGGGAGGTTCGGAAGAGGAAAAGGTCACAAATAAGTCTAGCATGATCCTCCAACTGGTGGCAATAAACTGGACGCATTCGCTGTCTATATCCCGAAACAACGAGAAGCAGACCTCACCGAGCGCCACGGATGTAAATCCAGGGACATGAAAGTGAAGATGGTTTACTATGGCAACAGAGCTTCACACCTTGAAACTTTCACACAGCCATCAGAGATGTGCTGACAGGAAAGGTTCACGTTTCACACCAACGAGGGAGCCACGGCACATGTGTTCATTATAAAAGAGGTATTTCAGGATTGGAGGCAATTTCAACTCAACACTTCACTTTGGCCTCATGTAGACAACAACACACCCGGAAGTTGCGGATGACAATTCTCTGTGTGAACATTCTTCAGTGGCTGAACTTTGTCTTCGGCAATGCAAGCCATTGCAAGAAGTCCCTTCATTGTACTGCGGCAAACTACAGAGCCCGGCATGTCTGGAAGAGACTCATCAAAGAGAGCATTGAGCAGTTCCCCCCCCTCTGCTCCGCTGCACGTCAAGGAGATGAACCTCATGAGACTTTTCACTTTACTCCACCAGGCACGAATACAGTGTGACAGGTTGTACGATGGAAGGTCGGGCTGGGCCAGACATTGTGCTCTGGGGGTTTCATGACAATACCGATCGAATTCTGAAAAAATTTAGAGGGTGATAAAGGAAAAAGTGCCGCCAGTGATTTATTATTATTATGAACAGAGGTGGAACGAACACTACGTTTATCTGTTGGCTGTAATCGTGAGATAGAACACATCACCATGTTTAACCAAAAAATAATACTAAACTAATACTAAACTAAAAACATAACCTCATAATATAAGGCTGTCATGTAAAAACCTGCTATATCCACTTTGTTTCCACTTGTTGTTTTCCCCCTGGTAAGTGTTTACAAGTTTTCACAAAAGGTTGAAGAACTTGATCAGCAGAACATGATTCCTGAACGAATCGGATAACAGGAATTTTTTCAAAAGTCAGACTGAAATCAGTACATGAATCAAAGTTTGCCTCCTCAAACTAACTAACCACCATTCTAATAGCGCAGTATAAAGATCATTGGTCTATTCAGACATTTAAACAAACATTAAAAAAAGCAACTTGTCACTTATATTCAGATATCCAGACCTTAATGACAGCACGGATGAATAATCTATGTATGAGTATAGAGTTCATGTAAATTTAATGAGGCCTCTCACACTCTTAGGCTTGCAATGCATTTTGGGGATTTTCCTATTTACAGATAATAAGACCTCATTTAACCCCTTTAGGAACAGCTTTTCCATTAACAGCACATTTCACTGCATATGCACACTCACCTTTGTACATTACCACCCACCAGTGCTCATTAAAATGCATGAAAATAACATCAGATTCTGACCAACATGATGAGGTTTTATCAAATCTGTCATTTTAATGTACAAATATTATGCGTGAACTCTTGAAAATCAATAAATTGTAATTGTGTATTCATATCTGTATGTTACATTCTTTGTATATGAAAAGTGTTTAGCATGAACTTTTCAATAAATGAGACTGGCAACATCTTATGGAGTCATTGTGTCTGGGCAAAGTCGTATAATTTTATGATAAATAAAATCATGGAGATTGTGGGAGACAGCGCAGCAAGAACCGATGAAAATCGATCACAAAGGATTCCTCATCAATATATGATGTATTTCCCTCACAGTTGATCTGTTTCAAAGCTGGTTTCTCCGGTGTGCAGTTGTCAAGTTTGTTATGCGGCAAAAAGTGTCATCTCGTCTCGCAAGTTCTATACACGCTGCAGCTTTTTGGTGGCAAATTAAAAGAACAGTTAATTGCAAAAACGACTTCGGCCTCCTGAGGCTTAACAGAGTCTCACATTATTGAGGAAACTGTTCACCTCACAGCAAAAGCACTGCTGCAAATCCTCTTCATTAGCAGGATTACAATTATTATTTGGGAGGATTTGTTGTGGAGGATAATTAAAGCAACACACTGTGCATTTGTCAGTGTTTTACTCCAAAAGGTCCTGGTGGCATTGATGTCTCTCTCGTTTTTCGATTCGTTTTCGCTTATGACTGCTGTTTCTGCAGGGGAGCATGCAGGTGGATTCACTCCAATAGTTAGAGGTTTATAATGAAAGCCCATTAACGCCTGTGTAATATTCCTCAAGTGCTCTCTAGCTGCAGCAAAACATTCCTTATTTCATACTTATATATATATAAATATGTATATATATAAATATTGAAATCTCATTATAAACAAGTCTTTCAGCGAGCTGCCGTAATGAGCTCCACTTTTTTCCTTTATTTGTTTTCAAACGTAGTCAGCTGCAACAATTAATTCATCCCAACACAGTGTTTATGAGAAGAGATGAGAGTAGATTCCAGCATTTATCATCTGTGCCCTGAGATATAGGTCCTGCTTAGATTTATGGACTAGCCAATATCTATAACATCGCAGTCCCCCAGGTCCTGCAGCTCTCCTGTGCTGATGATTAATCGACAGGTCGGCTATTTGTGTGTGTGCGTTTGTGCGTGTGTCTGTGTGTGTGTGTGTGCGTGCGTGTGTGTCAAGGGACTTAATGCGTCCGGGACATATGCTCCAGAGGCAACTTGTGTGTTTTTGTGGAAGGGACAAAGTTTCCTTGATAATTGTATACACATATAAATGGCTGAAGTTTCTCCAAGCCAAGCAGGTTCCCTCATTTCCAGGCAATTAGAATGTAAAATATACAGATGGCGAGCTCTGCATATCCCAGATTTAGCATTGCTCGAGGATAAATAATAGAGAGAGGATTGAACTCCTTTATACTTTACATTTATATTCAGTTGAATAATCCCTTTTTTTGGCATTGTGGCAACAATAGGAAGCTTGATAAATCTAACCTGTCAAAGCGGAATTTTAGCAACATGCAGCTGCTTTCCAAAGATTTCTTGTGGAATAGAAATGATAATCTGGATTAATTTAAATAAACTGTTGCCTTCTCTGTCAGGTATTAGTCTTTACCGTTTCCTCCGTTAAACTCATTTTTTCTGACTGGAGACAAAGACACATTTATGTGGATGGACGACAAACAGTCCAAACAAAGTGTGCCAATTATCTTGTCAGTGCCGACACTAAAGGTCCTGAAGTCAACAGTTAAAAAATAAATAAAGCCAATGTGCAGTGCTACAGAAAGGAGCCTTGTCTGACCTTTAATTTCTTATCTATTGTATATTAAATTACATCGCCGATGCATGAGTGTGTAAGTCAGCGGTGGCCGACAAGTCATTACTGAGTAATTAGTTTTGTACCTCGGCGGGACACGCGTTACTGAGCACCAGGCACATTCTCCTCTGTCCCGTTCAGTCAGCGTGTTGCCACTGAAGGAGCGAGCCGATGACATGTGACAAATTAAAATTATATCATCAACAGGAGGATATGAATCATGAGTGATTATTCGGGGTTGGCAGGCCAAATCTGGCTCTTGAGCAATAATTATCTGGCCCGCTGACAAGACGTGAAGTCTCTCGTCTTTTAAATTAAGGCTGCGTCAAAACTTTGATGGCATGATGTGATGAAGCGTGTGCGGTAGGCAGCTCGTCGCAATCGTTCCTTTCGGTTAGTTTCAGTTTCAATTAAATTGCGAATTACATTGCACTGCTGCTGTAGTGTATACATGTCTCAAATTCTACCACCAATACAATTATGATGAAGGTTTACGACTTAAATTCAAAATGCTACTTAAATGGGTCAGTAAAACATGTTCAAAGTACCATAGCAGCAAACACTCACTCTAACTTCATGAGGAACGGTTTTATTATACCTAAAATCTACTTGGAATAAAACAAGGTGTTATATAAAATTCGGCACTCTCACTTCAAAAAGACTGTGACTAAAAATGCACTCCAATGGGAGACCAGGTTCTCCAAAGAAAAACAAATAACAGCTCAGTATAACTAGATTTACTGTATGTAGGATGAGTCTAAGGAACAGTGTCAATGGCAGGTTACAAAGGGTTAAAATCACAACAAGGCTGTGAAAAAAGAGAGTCGACTTTGTAAGAAGGATTACGTTGTGCGACAGTGGACTGTCAAAACAACCATAAAACTTTAAAGAAAGACAAATATTCAACGCCTCCTCGCTTCCTTTTTCCATTAAAATCCAGTTTTGACTCAACACAGTAAAAGACGAGCAACAAAGTGAAAGTTCCTCTCGTGGTAAAGGCTGATGATGTTGTCAGTAATTATACTAATGTCTCAGAATTAATGTGGCAACGATTTATTGACCTTTTAAAGCTGCTTTAGTGCTCCAGTTTAACAAGTTTATCTACAATATAGACCCTCGCCTCAGCACGGCTGTTATTTGTTTTGTTGGGCATTCAATTAGGCAAAAGTACTAATTTGGCTGTGAAAAAAAATGTGTTCTCCTCTTGGCATCGATTGGTGGCCTTCACAAGCATCTCATTAGTATTGATAAAGTAAATAAAGTGAAGTTGATCGATAACGTGTATGAACAGCTCGATACATTTAATTTGTTTCTTTACTTTGACATTTCATTTAACTGTGTGACATCACTGCTACACAAGGAAATGACTGGGAAAACAATTGTAGAAAAGAGAAGTAGAGATATATTGTTCAAATCTTTTTCCATTGTTTCAAATATAACACACATAGTGGGAATGACACGGAAATGTTCAAGATCTGCATGAGGTCCCCCTGCTGATTGTTGGATTGCTGATACCCTGGATAACAGGGGTTAACTCCCTTGTGCTAAACAAGTGTGACGCTGATGTTTGGCCTCGCTGATGGGAAGCTTATTGGAGTCCAAGCTGGGCGGCTGCACTGACACTCTAATCAGCAGTTTGCCAAACAGCTGTGCAGCGTTGGTGAAGGTTCAGCACGTTCCATCCGGCCAGCAGATTTCCCCCGTCTGTGGCTGCCTCCCCTTGTCTGAATCGACTGTGAAATTGTATCGGGAAAAGCAAGCGAAGGCCAGCGAAAAAGTGGCCGCGTTTAACCGATCTGCGCTGACGGCTCTGAGTCTCGCTGTGAGAAAACCACAACCGGAAAAATGAGGGAACAGCAAGAAGGTGGCAGATAAAGAAGCACTGACGCACAAGAGGCCGCTTCTGGGAAGGTTTCAAAATGTTCTGATTGTAACATAACAGAGGTCCTAAGGAGGACAGATGATTTTCACATTTCTTGTTGGCTTTCTATTGTCCTGGTTCAAGGGCAGAGCATCAGCAGGGAACACAGCACAACACAGGTTCACCTCAGAGGGCAGTTGACAAGGATGGGATTCAAACCCACGCGCGCAGAGCACAATGGATTAGCAGTCCATCGCCTTAACCTCTCGGCCATGTAGTCCTCAGAGAGCTCTACTATACTGACTGCCAAAAACTGGATGAAAAGTATTTGACTTGGGGTTCAGTTTTTCAAGCCATTTTCCAACAAAAATCATAGGTATTGGCCAATTGGTGTGAAGTTTGCCTCACCCTGCTTTTTGATCTTAAATATTTATAATGTCCATCTGCTCTTTAGGCTCTACAGGTTTATAAATCAACACTACCGTCAGCTTGTTTGCTAATGGTCGCTCGCCCGTTCTGGTCTCTCTTTTATCGGCCTTGCCAGCAGTTGAACAGCAGTTGACATATATTGGGCTGTTAACAGGAATCAGGTGACACTAATTCTCTCATCAGCACCAACTTCGCCTCAGTCCCCAGTCATGGAATGCAAATTCCCTTTTCGTGCCCCATTTCTAATGTTTTGTGACATTTGTGTTATGTGACGCCTGAGAGGACTTTGCATGCTCATTTTTGCCTCTGAGAAGTCGACGAAGTAAAGGAGAAAGTCAAAGTGTGTGTGTCTCTCAGATAGTAGAATTCTATTGTTATAAACATCCACAAAACCATAAACAGACATTTTGCATCTTGTTTTTCAGTTTTCATTGATTTCCCTCAAAATGTTATCACAATATGGGCAGTCAATTTGTAGCCTTCGGTTGTTGAGCAGAGAGGAGTTAGTGGAGTAAAACACAGACTTTTTGGGCCTTCAGGGTGTGTGATGATAATGAATTGACAGTAAAATTGCTGTGACATTTCTGCTTAATAGAAGCGCTCTTGTTTTGCTGTTTCCGTGGCTTAACGATGTGACTGATGTGACTGATGTGACGCCGCCTTCGCCCATCTGTCCTCAGAGATGACACGTCCGGCCTTTGCTCCAGGCAGCGCAGTAAATAAAGCCGGACCACGTTCATAAATTCGCAGAGCCTTGTGTGCGGATTCACAGGACGCCAAAGTTAAAGGTGTCCAGCCAAGTCAAGGAGACGACACGTGCGCGACCCAATTAACATGACAAATGAGCTCAGCTGTGTGGAACTACTGAAGCTTTCGTCTTCTAGTTCGGTGCTGGCATGCGAGAGGCTACAATGATAATGGAGTTTGGCAGAGAGAGGAAACAGCAGTGGTGACATGTCGCAGCCCATCAGTTTTTTTAAAAGAAGGTAAGAGGAAATCAATTCAGTATTCGCAGCCTGTTTGAATTAACAAAAGTAAACAGACAGAGACAAAGAGATTAGATGAAAATCTAACAAGTTGATCCAAAAGCCAAGCAAAGACGATGAGATTCGAATCCAGAGTACAGAGCACAAAGGATTAGCTGTCCAACGCCTTAACCACTCCGCCACCTCGTCCTCTTTCTGGTGTAGGTTTGACCTTGTAAAAAAATTTCAGCAAATGGGTCCCACAAGCTATTTTTTCTCCAACTGCTGCTAACACAACATCTAGGCCGGATGCTAACTGGAGCTCTGCTTATGCAATTGACATTATTGGAACAGAGAAACACGGAAAGGATCAGGGACGACACAGGATTCTAAGGCCAGGATATGGATTTTGCGAGGACAGCCAATCCAAAACAAAACCCAACAAGGATGGGATTCGAACCCACGCGTGCAGAGCACAAAGGATTAGCAGACCAAAACTTAACAACACGGCCACCTCGTCCTCCCTTAGATGTCGGTTTGACCTTTTAAAAAAAATCAGCAAATTGAGCCCACAAGCTGTTTTACTCTAAGTGCTGCTAACGCAACATCTAGGCCTGGATGCTAACTGGAGCTCTGCTGATGCAATTGACATTATTGGAACAGAGAACCACAGAAAGGATCAGGGACAACACAGGATTCTAAGGCCAGGATATGGATTTCGCGAGGACAGCCAATCCAAAAGAAAACCGACGAGGATGGGATTCGAACCCACGCGTGCAGAGCACAATGGATTAGCAGTCCATCGCCTTAACCACTCGGCCACCTCGTCCTGCATTTGATGTCAGTTTGACCTTTTAAAAAAAATCAGCAAATAGATCCAACAAGCTGTTTTACTCCAATTGCTGCTAACGCAACATCTAGGTAAGATGCTAACTGGAGCTCTGCTGATGCAATAGACATTATTGGAACAGAGAAACACAGAAAGGATCAGGGACGACACATGATTCTAAGGCCAGGATATGGATTTTGCGAGGAGAGCCAATCCAAAACAAAACCCGACGAGGATGGGATTCGAACCCACGCATGCAGAGCACAAAGGATTAGCAGTCCATCGCCTTAACCACTCGGCCACCTCGTCCTCCCTTTGGGGTTGGTTTGACTTTTTAAAAAAATTCAGCAAACAGATACCACAAGCTTATTTAACTCCAACTGCTGCTAACGCAACATCTAGGCCAGATGCTAACTCGAGATGTGCTAATGCTAATGACATTATTGGAACAGGGAAACACAGAAAGGATCAGGGACGACACAGGATTCTAAGGCCAGGATATGGATTTCGCGAGGACAGCCAATCCAAAGGAAAACCAACGAGGATGGGATTCAAACCCACGCGTGCAGAGCACAATGGATTAGCAGTCCATCGCCTTAACCACTCGGCCACATCGTCCTCCATTTAATGTCGGTTTGACCTTTTAAAAAAATTCAGCAAATAGAGCCCACAAGCTGTTTTACTCTAACTGCTGCTAACGCAACATCTAGGCCTGGATGCTAACTGGAGCTCTGCTGATGCAATTGACATTATTGGAACAGAGAAACACAGAAAGGATCAGGGACAACACAGGATTCTATGGCCAGGATATGGATTTCGCGAGGACAGCCAATCCAAAAGAAAACCGACGAGGATGGGATTCGAACCCACGCGTGCAGAGCACAAAGGATTAGCAGTCCATCGCCTTAACCACTCGGCCACCTCGTCCTCCATTTGATGTCAGTTTGACCTTTGAAAAAAATTCAGCAAATAGATCCAACAAGCTGTTTTACTGCAATTGCTGCTAACGCAACATCTAGGTAAGATGCTAACTGGAGCTCTGCTGATGCAATAGACATTATTGGAACAGAGAAACACAGAAAGGATCAGGGACGACACAGGATTCTAAGGCCAGGATATGGATTTTGCGAGGACAGCCAATCCAAAGGAAAACCGACGAGGATGGGATTCGAACCCACGCCTGCAGAGCACAATGGATTAGCAGTCCATCGCCTTAACCACTCGGCCACCTCGTCCTCCATTTGATGTCGGTTTGACCTTTTAAAAAAATTCAGCAAATAGAGCCCACAAGCTGTTTTACTCTAACTGCTGCTAACGCAACATCTAGGCCTGGATGCTAACTGGAGCTCTGCTGATGCAATTGACATTATTGGAACAGAGAAACACAGAAAGGATCAGGGACAACACAGGATTCTAAGGCCAGGATATGGATTTCGCGAGAACAGCCAATCCAAAACAAAACCGACAGGGATGGGATTCGAACCCACGCGTGCAGAGCACAAAGGATTAGCAGTCCATCGCCTTAACCACTCAGCCACCTCATCGTCTCTTTGAGGTTGGTTTGACCTTTGAAAAAATTCAGCAAACAGATACCACAAGCTTATTTAACTCCAACTGCTGCTAACGCAACATCTAGGCCAGATGCTAACTGGAGATGTGCTAATGCTAATGACATTATTGGAACAGGGAAACACAGAAAGGATCAGGGATGACACAGGTTTCTAAGGCCAAGATATGGATTTTGCGAGGACAGCCAATCCAAAAGACAACCGACGAGGATGGGATTCGAACCCACGCGTGCAGAGCACAATGGATCAGCAGTCCATCGCCTTAACCACTCGGCCACCTCTTCCTCCATTTGATGTCGGTTTGACCTTTTAAAAAAATTCAGCAAATAGAGCCCACAAGCTGTTTTACTCTAACTGCTGCTAACGCAACATCTAGGCCTGGATGCTAACTGGAGCTCTGCTGATGCAATTGACATTATTGGAACAGAGAAACACAGAAAGGATCAGGGACAACACAGGATTCTAAGGCCAGGATATGGATTTCGCGAGAACAGCCAATCCAAAAGAAAACCGACGAGGATGGGATTCGAACCCACGCGTGCAGAGCACAATGGATTAGCAGTCCATCGCCTTAACCACTCGGCCACCTCATCGTCCCTTTGAGGTTGGTTTGACCTTTGAAAAAATTCAGCAAACAGATACCACAAGCTTATTTAACTCCAACTGCTGCTAACGCAACATCTAGGCCAGATGCTAACTGGAGATGTGCTAATGCTAATGACATTATTGGAACAGGGAAACACAGAAAGGATCAGGGATGACACAGGATTCTAAGGCCAAGATATGGATTTTGCGAGGACAGCCAATCCAAAAGACAACCGGCGAGGATGGGATTCGAACCCACGCGTGCAGAGCACAATGGATTAGCAGTCCATCGCCTTAACCACTCGGCCACCTCGTCCTCCATTTGATGTCGGTTTGACCTTTTAAAAAAATTCAGCAAATAGAGCCCACAAGCTGTTTTACTCTAAGTGCTGCTAACGCAACATCTAGGCCTGGATGCTAACTGGAGCTCTGCTGATGCAATTGACATTATTGGAACAGAGAAACACAGAAAGGATCAGGGACAACACAGGATTCTAAGGCCAGGATATGGATTTCGCGAGGACAGCCAATCCAAAAGAAAACCGACGAGGATGGGATTCGAACCCACGCGTGCAGAGCACAAAGGATTAGCAGTCCATCGCCTTAACCACTCGGCCACCTCGTCCTCCATTTGATGTCAGTTTGACCTTTTAAAAAAATTCAGCAAATAGATCCAACAAGCTGTTTTACTGCAATTGCTGCTAACGCAACATCTAGGTAAGATGCTAACTGGAGCTCTGCTGATGCAATAGACATTATTGGAACAGAGAAACACAGAAAGGATCAGGGACGACACAGGATTCTAAGGCCAGGATATGGATTTTGCGAGGACAGCCAATCCAAAGGAAAACCGACGAGGATGGGATTCGAACCCACGCGTGCAGAGCACAATGGATTAGCAGTCCATCGCCTTAACCACTCGGCCACCTCGTCCTCCATTTGATGTCGGTTTGACCTTTTAAAAAAATTCAGCAAATAGAGCCCACAAGCTGTTTTACTCTAACTGCTGCTAACGCAACATCTAGGCCTGGATGCTAACTGGAGCTCTGCTGATGCAATTGACATTATTGGAACAGAGAAACACAGAAAGGATCAGGGACAACACAGGATTCTAAGGCCAGGATATGGATTTCGCGAGAACAGCAAATCCAAAACAAAACCGACGAGAATGGGATTCGAACCCACGCGTGCAGAGCACAAAGGATTAGCAGTCCATCGCCTTAACCACTCGGCCACCTCATCGTCCCTTTGAGGTTGGTTTGACCTTTGAAAAAATTCAGCAAACAGATACCACAAGCTTATTTAACTCCAACTGCTGCTAACGCAACATCTAGGCCAGATGCTAACTGGAGATGTGCTAATGCTAATGACATTATTGGAACAGGGAAACACAGAAAGGATCAGGGATGACACAGGATTCTAAGGCCAAGATATGGATTTTGCGAGGACAGCCAATCCAAAAGACAACCGACGAGGATGGGATTCGAACCCACGCGTGCAGAGCACAATGGATTAGCAGTCCATCGCCTTAACCACTCGGCCACCTCGTCCTCCATTTGATGTCGGTTTGACCTTTTATAAAAAATCAGCAAATAGAGCCCACAAGCTGTTTTATTCTAAGTGCTGCTAACGCAACATCTAGGCCTGGATGCTAACTGGAGCTCTGCTGATGCAATTGACATTATTGGAACAGAGAAACACAGAAAGGATCAGGGACAACACAGGATTCTAAGGCCAGGATATGGATTTCGCGAGGACAGCCAATCCAAAAGAAAACCGACGAGGATGGGATTCGAACCCACGCTTGCAGAGCACAAAGGATTAGCAGTCCATCGCCTTAACCACTCGGCCACCTCGTCCTCCATTTGATGTCAGTTTGACCTTTGAAAAAAATTCAGCAAATAGATCCAACAAGCTGTTTTACTGCAATTGCTGCTAACGCAACATCTAGGTAAGATGCTAACTGGAGCTCTGCTGATGCAATAGACATTATTGGAACAGAGAAACACAGAAAGGATCAGGGACGACACAGGATTCTAAGGCCAGGATATGGATTTTGCGAGGACAGCCAATCCAAAGGAAAAACGACGAGGATGGGATTCGAACCCACGCGTGCAGAGCACAATGGATTAGCAGTCCATCGCCTTAACCACTCGGCCACCTCGTCCTCCATTTGATGTCGGTTTGACCTTTTAAAAAAATTTAGCAAATAGAGCCCACAAGCTGTTTTACTCTAACTGCTGCTAACGCAACATCTAGGCCTGGATGCTAACTGGAGCTCTGCTGATGCAATTGACATTATTGGAACAGAGAAACACAGAAAGGATCAGGGACAACACAGGATTCTAAGGCCAGGATATGGATTTTGCGAGGACAGCCAATCCAAAGGAAAACCGACGAGGATGGGACCCACGCGTGCAGAGCACAAAGGATTAGCAGTCCATCGCCTTAACCACTCGGCCACCTCATCATCCCTTTGAGGTTGGTTTGACCTTTGAAAAAATTCAGCAAACAGATACCACAAGCTTATTTAACTCCAACTGCTGCTAACGCAACATCTAGGCCAGATGCTAACTGGAGATGTGCTAATGCTAATGACATTATTGGAACAGGGAAACACAGAAAGGATCAGGGATGACACAGGATTCTAAGGCCAAGATATGGATTTTGCGAGGACAGCCAATCCAAAAGACAACCAGCGAGGATGGGATTCGAACCCACGCGTGCAGAGCACAATGGATTAGCAGTCCATCGCCTTAACCACTCGGCCACCTCGTCCTCCATTTGATGTCGGTTTGACCTTTTAAAAAAATTCAGCAAATAGAGCCCACAAGCTGTTTTACTCTAAGTGCTGCTAACGCAACATCTAGGCCTGGATGCTAACTGGAGCTCTGCTGATGCAATTGACATTATTGGAACAGAGAAACACAGAAAGGATCAGGGACAACACAGGATTCTAAGGCCAGGATATGGATTTTGCGAGGACAGCCAATCCAAAGGAAAACCGACGAGGATGGGATTCGAACCCACGCGTGCAGAGCACAATGGATTAGCAGTCCATCGCCTTAACCACTCGGCCACCTCGTCCTCCATTTGATGTCGGTTTGACCTTTTAAAAAAATTTAGCAAATAGAGCCCACAAGCTGTTTTACTCTAACTGCTGCTAACGCAACATCTAGGCCTGGATGCTAACTGGAGCTCTGCTGATGCAATTGACATTATTGGAACAGAGAAACACAGAAAGGATCAGGGACAACACAGGATTCTAAGGCCAGGATATGGATTTTGCGAGGACAGCCAATCCAAAGGAAAACCGACGAGGATGGGATTCGAACCCACGCGTGCAGAGCACAATGGATTAGCAGTCCATCGCCTTAACCACTCGGCCACCTCTTCCTCCATTTGATGTCGGTTTGACCTTTTAAAAAAATTCAGCAAATAGAGCCCACAAGCTGTTTTACTCTAACTGCTGCTAACACAACATCTAGGTAAGATGCTAACTGGAGCTCTGCTGATGCAATAGACATTATTGGAACAGAGAAACAGAAAGGATCAGGGACAAAACAGGATTCTAAGGCCAGGATATGGATTTCGCGAGGACAGCCAATCCAAAAGAAAACCGACGAGGATGGGATTCGAACCCACGCATGCAGAGCACAAAGGATTAGCAGTCCATCGCCTTAACCACTCGGCCACCTCGTCCTCCATTTGATGGCGGTTTGACTTTTTAAAAGAAATTCAGCAAACAGATACCACAAGCTTATTTAACTCCAACTGCTGCTAACGCAACATCTAGGCCAGATGCTAACTGGAGATGTGCTAATGCTAATGACATTATTGGAACAGGGAAACACAGAAAGGATCAGGGACGACACAGGATTCTAAGGCCAGGATATGGATTTCGCGAGGACAGCCAATCCAAAAGAAAACCGACGAGGATGGGATTCGAACCCACGCGTGCAGAGCACAATGGATTAGCAGTCCATCGCCTTAACCACTCGGCCACCTCGTCCTCCATTTGATGTCGGTTTGACCTTTTATAAAAAATCAGCAAATAGAGCCCACAAGCTGTTTTATTCTAAGTGCTGCTAACGCAACATCTAGGCCTGGATGCTAATTGGAGCTCTGCTGATGCAATTGACATTATTGGAACAGAGAAACACAGAAAGGATCAGGGACAACACAGGATTCTAAGGCCAGGATATGGATTTCGCGAGGACAGCCAATCCAAAAGAAAACCGACGAGGATGGGATTCGAACCCACGCTTGCAGAGCACAAAGGATTAGCAGTCCATCGCCTTAACCACTCGGCCACCTCGTCCTCCATTTGATGTCAGTTTGACCTTTGAAAAAAATTCAGCAAATAGATCCAACAAGCTGTTTTACTGCAATTGCTGCTAACGCAACATCTAGGTAAGATGCTAACTGGAGCTCTGCTGATGCAATAGACATTATTGGAACAGA
The DNA here is from genome assembly GCF_046128005.1 of Genypterus blacodes. Classification (NCBI taxonomy): domain Eukaryota; kingdom Metazoa; phylum Chordata; class Actinopteri; order Ophidiiformes; family Ophidiidae; genus Genypterus; species Genypterus blacodes. The sequence goes on from NW_027466874.1 coordinate 1,626,304, forward strand.
GAAACACAGAAAGGATCAGGGACGACACAGGATTCTAAGGCCAGGATATGGATTTTGCGAGGACAGCCAATCCAAAGGAAAAACGACGAGGATGGGATTCGAACCCACGCGTGCAGAGCACAATGGATTAGCAGTCCATCGCCTTAACCACTCGGCCACCTCGTCCTCCATTTGATGTCGGTTTGACCTTTTAAAAAAATTCAGCAAATAGAGCCCACAAGCTGTTTTACTCTAACTGCTGCTAACGCAACATCTAGGCCTGGATGCTAAATGGAGCTCTGCTGATGCAATTGACATTATTGGAACAGAGAAACACAGAAAGGATCAGGGACAACACAGGATTCTAAGGCCAGGATATGGATTTTGCGAGGACAGCCAATCCAAAGGAAAACCGACGAGGATGGGATTCGAACCCACGCGTGCAGAGCACAATGGATTAGCAGTCCATCGCCTTAACCACTCGGCCACCTCGTCCTCCATTTGATGTCGGTTTGACCTTTTAAAAAAATTCAGCAAATAGAGCCCACAAGCTGTTTTACTCTAACTGCTGCTAACGCAACATCTAGGCCTGGATGCTAACTGGAGCTCTGCTGATGCAATTGACATTATTGGAACAGAGAAACACAGAAAGGATCAGGGACAATACAGGATTCTAAGGCCAGGATATGGATTTCGCGAGAACAGCCAATCCAAAACAAAACCGATGAGGATGGGATTCGAACCCACGCGTGCAGAGCACAAAGGATTAGCAGTCCATCGCCTTAACCACTCGGCCACCTCATCGTCCCTTTGAGGTTGGTTTGACCTTTGAAAAAATTCAGCAAACAGATACCACAAGCTTATTTAACTCCAACTGCTGCTAACGCAACATCTAGGCCAGATGCTAACTGGAGATGTGCTAATGCTAATGACATTATTGGAACAGGGAAACACAGAAAGGATCAGGGATGACACAGGATTCTAAGGCCAAGATATGGATTTTGCGAGGACAGCCAATCCAAAAGACAACCGGCGAGGATGGGATTCGAACCCACGCGTGCAGAGCACAATGGATTAGCAGTCCATCGCCTTAACCACTCGGCCACCTCGTCCTCCATTTGATGTCGGTTTGACCTTTTAAAAAAATTCAGCAAATAGAGCCCACAAGCTGTTTTACTCTAAGTGCTGCTAACGCAACATCTAGGCCTGGATGCTAACTGGAGCTCTGCTGATGCAATTGACATTATTGGAACAGAGAAACACAGAAAGGATCAGGGACAACACAGGATTCTAAGGCCAGGATATGGATTTCGCGAGGACAGCCAATCCAAAAGAAAACCGACGAGGATGGGATTCGAACCCACGCGTGCAGAGCACAAAGGATTAGCAGTCCATCGCCTTAACCACTCGGCCACCTCCTCCTCCATTTGATGTCAGTTTGACCTTTGAAAAAAATTCAGCAAATAGATCCAACAAGCTGTTTTACTGCAATTGCTGCTAACGCAACATCTAGGTAAGATGCTAACTGGAGCTCTGCTGATGCAATAGACATTATTGGAACAGAGAAACACAGAAAGGATCAGGGACGACACAGGATTCTAAGGCCAGGATATGGATTTTGCGAGGACAGCCAATCCAAAGGAAAACCGACGAGGATGGGATTCGAACCCACGCGTGCAGAGCACAATGGATTAGCTGTCCATCGCCTTAACCACTCGGCCACCTCGTCCTCCATTTGATGGCGGTTTGACTTTTTAAAAGAAATTCAGCAAACAGATACCACAAGCTTATTTAACTCCAACTGCTGCTAACGCAACATCTAGGCCAGATGCTAACTGGAGATGTGCTAATGCTAATGACATTATTGGAACAGGGAAACACAGAAAGGATCAGGGACGACACAGGATTCTAAGGCCAGGATATGGATTTCGCGAGGACAGCCAATCCAAAAGAAAACCGACGAGGATGGGATTCGAACCCACGCGTGCAGAGCACAATGGATTAGCAGTCCATCGCCTTAACCACTCGGCCACCTCGTCCTCCATTTGATGTCGGTTTGACCTTTTATAAAAAATCAGCAAATAGAGCCCACAAGCTGTTTTATTCTAAGTGCTGCTAACGCAACATCTAGGCCTGGATGCTAACTGGAGCTCTGCTGATGCAATTGACATTATTGGAACAGAGAAACACAGAAAGGATCAGGGACAACACAGGATTCTAAGGCCAGGATATGGATTTCGCGAGGACAGCCAATCCAAAAGAAAACCGACGAGGATGGGATTCGAACCCACGCTTGCAGAGCACAAAGGATTAGCAGTCCATCGCCTTAACCACTCGGCCACCTCGTCCTCCATTTGATGTCAGTTTGACCTTTGAAAAAAATTCAGCAAATAGATCCAACAAGCTGTTTTACTGCAATTGCTGCTAACGCAACATCTAGGTAAGATGCTAACTGGAGCTCTGCTGATGCAATAGACATTATTGGAACAGAGAAACACAGAAAGGATCAGGGACGACACAGGATTCTAAGGCCAGGATATGGATTTTGCGAGGACAGCCAATCCAAAGGAAAAACGACGAGGATGGGATTCGAACCCACGCGTGCAGAGCACAATGGATTAGCAGTCCATCGCCTTAACCACTCGGCCACCTCGTCCTCCATTTGATGTCGGTTTGACCTTTTAAAAAAATTCAGCAAATAGAGCCCACAAGCTGTTTTACTCTAACTGCTGCTAACGCAACATCTAGGCCTGGATGCTAAATGGAGCTCTGCTGATGCAATTGACATTATTGGAACAGAGAAACACAGAAAGGATCAGGGACAACACAGGATTCTAAGGCCAGGATATGGATTTTGCGAGGACAGCCAATCCAAAGGAAAACCGACGAGGATGGGATTCGAACCCACGCGTGCAGAGCACAATGGATTAGCAGTCCATCGCCTTAACCACTCGGCCACCTCGTCCTCCATTTGATGTCGGTTTGACCTTTTAAAAAAATTCAGCAAATAGAGCCCACAAGCTGTTTTACTCTAACTGCTGCTAACGCAACATCTAGGCCTGGATGCTAACTGGAGCTCTGCTGATGCAATTGACATTATTGGAACAGAGAAACACAGAAAGGATCAGGGACAATACAGGATTCTAAGGCCAGGATATGGATTTCGCGAGAACAGCCAATCCAAAACAAAACCGATGAGGATGGGATTCGAACCCACGCGTGCAGAGCACAAAGGATTAGCAGTCCATCGCCTTAACCACTCGGCCACCTCATCGTCCCTTTGAGGTTGGTTTGACCTTTGAAAAAATTCAGCAAACAGATACCACAAGCTTATTTAACTCCAACTGCTGCTAACGCAACATCTAGGCCAGATGCTAACTGGAGATGTGCTAATGCTAATGACATTATTGGAACAGGGAAACACAGAAAGGATCAGGGATGACACAGGATTCTAAGGCCAAGATATGGATTTTGCGAGGACAGCCAATCCAAAAGACAACCGGCGAGGATGGGATTCGAACCCACGCGTGCAGAGCACAATGGATTAGCAGTCCATCGCCTTAACCACTCGGCCACCTCGTCCTCCATTTGATGTCGGTTTGACCTTTTAAAAAAATTCAGCAAATAGAGCCCACAAGCTGTTTTACTCTAAGTGCTGCTAACGCAACATCTAGGCCTGGATGCTAACTGGAGCTCTGCTGATGCAATTGACATTATTGGAACAGAGAAACACAGAAAGGATCAGGGACAACACAGGATTCTAAGGCCAGGATATGGATTTCGCGAGGACAGCCAATCCAAAAGAAAACCGACGAGGATGGGATTCGAACCCACGCGTGCAGAGCACAAAGGATTAGCAGTCCATCGCCTTAACCACTCGGCCACCTCCTCCTCCATTTGATGTCAGTTTGACCTTTGAAAAAAATTCAGCAAATAGATCCAACAAGCTGTTTTACTGCAATTGCTGCTAACGCAACATCTAGGTAAGATGCTAACTGGAGCTCTGCTGATGCAATAGACATTATTGGAACAGAGAAACACAGAAAGGATCAGGGACGACACAGGATTCTAAGGCCAGGATATGGATTTTGCGAGGACAGCCAATCCAAAGGAAAACCGACGAGGATGGGATTCGAACCCACGCGTGCAGAGCACAATGGATTAGCTGTCCATCGCCTTAACCACTCGGCCACCTCGTCCTCCATTTGATGTCGGTTTGACCTTTTAAAAAAATTTAGCAAATAGAGCCCACAAGCTGTTTTACTCTAACTGCTGCTAACGCAACATCTAGGCCTGGATGCTAACTGGAGCTCTGCTGATGCAATTGACATTATTGGAACAGAGAAACACAGAAAGGATCAGGGACAACACAGGATTCTAAGGCCAGGATATGGATTTTGCGAGGACAGCCAATCCAAAGGAAAACCGACGAGGATGGGATTCGAACCCACGCGTGCAGAGCACAATGGATTAGCAGTCCATCGCCTTAACCACTCGGCCACCTCTTCCTCCATTTGATGTCGGTTTGACCTTTTAAAAAAATTCAGCAAATAGAGCCCACAAGCTGTTTTACTCTAACTGCTGCTAACACAACATCTAGGTAAGATGCTAACTGGAGCTCTGCTGATGCAATAGACATTATTGGAACAGAGAAACAGAAAGGATCAGGGACAAAACAGGATTCTAAGGCCAGGATATGGATTTCGCGAGGACAGCCAATCCAAAAGAAAACCGGCGAGGATGGGATTCGAACCCACGCATGCAGAGCACAAAGGATTAGCAGTCCATCGCCTTAACCACTCGGCCACCTCGTCCTCCATTTGATGGCGGTTTGACTTTTTAAAAAAATTCAGCAAACAGATACCACAAGCTTATTTAACTCCAACTGCTGCTAACGCAACATCTAGGCCAGATGCTAACTGGAGATGTGCTAATGCTAATGACATTATTGGAACAGGGAAACACAGAAAGGATCAGGGACGACACAGGATTCTAAGGCCAGGATATGGATTTCGCGAGGACAGCCAATCCAAAAGAAAACCGACGAGGATGGGATTCGAACCCACGCGTGCAGAGCACAAAGGATTAGCAGTCCATCGCCTTAACCACTCGGCCACCTCTTCCTCCATTTGATGTCAGTTTGACCTTTGAAAAAAATTCAGCAAATAGATCCAACAAGCTGTTTTACTGCAATTGCTGCTAACGCAACATCTAGGTAAGATGCTAACTGGAGCTCTGCTGATGCAATAGACATTATTGGAACAGAGGAACACAGAAAGGATCAGGGACAACACAGGATTCTAAGGCCAGGATATGGATTTTGCGAGGACAGCCAATCCAAAAGTCAACCGACGAGGATGGGATTCGAACCCACGCGTGCAGAGCACAATGGATTAGCAGTCCATCGCCTTAACCACTCGGCCACCTCGTCCTCCATTTGATGTCGGTTTGACCTTTTAAAAAAATTCAGCAAATAGAGCCCACAAGCTGTTTTACTCTAACTGCTGCTAACACAACATCTAGGTAAGATGCTAACTGGAGCTCTGCTGATGCAATAGACATTATTGGAACAGAGAAACAGAAAGGATCAGGGACAACACAGGATTCTAAGGCCAGGATATGGATATCGCGAGGAGAGCCAATCCAAAAGAAAACCGACGAGGATGGGATTCGAACCCACGCGTGCAGAGCACAATGGATTAGCAGTCCATCGCCTTAACCACTCGGCCACCTCGTCCTCCCTTTGCCGCGGTTTGATTTTTTAAAAAAATTCAGCAAACAGATACCACAAGCTTATTTAACTCCAACTGCTGCTAACGCAACATCTAGGCCAGATGCTAACTCGAGATGTGCTAATGCTAATGACATTATTGGAACAGGGAAACACAGAAAGGATCAGGGACGACACAGGATTCTATGGCCAGGATATGGATTTTGCGAGGACAGCCAATCCAAAGGAAAACCGACGAGGATGGGATTCGAACCCACGCGTGCAGAGCACAATGGATTAGCAGTCCATCGCCTTAACCACTCGGCCACCTCTTCCTCCATTTGATGTCGGTTTGACCTTTTAAAAAAATTCAGCAAATACAGCCCACAAGCTTATTTAACACCAACTGCTGCTAACGCAACATCTAGGCCAGATGCAAACTGGAGATGTGCTAATGCTAATGACATTATTGAAACAGGGAAACACAGAAAGGATCAGGGATGACACAGGATTCTAAGGCCAGGATATGGATTTTGCGAGGACAGCCAATCCAAAAGTCAACCGACGAGGATGGGATTCGAACCCACACGTGTAGAGCACAATGGATTAGCAGTCCATCGCCTTAACCACTCGGCCACCTCGTCCTCCATTTGATGTCGGTTTGACCTTTTAAAAAAATTCTGCAAATAGAGCCCACAAGCTGTTTTACTCTAACTGCTGCTAACACAACATCTAGGTAAGATGCTAACTGGAGCTCTGCTGATGCAATAGACATTATTGGAACAGAGAAACAGAAAGGATCAGGGACAACACAGGATTCTATGGCCAGGATATGGATTTTGCGAGGACAGCCAATCCAAAGGAAAACCGACGAGGATGGGATTCGAACCCACGCGTGCAGAGCACAATGGATTAGCAGTCCATCGCCTTAACCACTCGGCCACCTCGTCCTCCATTTGATGTCGGTTTGACCTTTTAAAAAAATTCAGCAAATACAGCCCACAAGCTTATTTAACACCAACTGCTGCTAACGCAACATCTAGGCCAGATGCAAACTGGAGATGTGCTAATGCTAATGACATTATTGAAACAGGGAAACACAGAAAGGATCAGGGATGACACAGGATTCTAAGGCCAGGATATGGATTTTGCGAGGACAGCCAATCCAAAAGTCAACCGACGAGGATGGGATTCGAACCCACACGTGTAGAGCACAATGGATTAGCAGTCCATCGCCTTAACCACTCGGCCACCTCGTCCTCCATTTGATGTCGGTTTGACCTTTTAAAAAAATTCTGCAAATAGAGCCCACAAGCTGTTTTACTCTAACTGCTGCTAACACAACATCTAGGTAAGATGCTAACTGGAGCTCTGCTGATGCAATAGACATTATTGGAACAGAGAAACAGAAAGGATCAGGGACAACACAGGATTCTAAGGCCAGGATATGGATTTCGCGAGGAGAGCCAATCCAAAAGAAAACCGACGAGGATGGGATTCGAACCCACGCGTGCAGAGCACAATGGATTAGCAGTCCATCGCCTTAACCACTCGGCCACCTCGTCCTCCATTTGATGTCAGTTTGACCTTTTAAAAAAATTCAGCAAATAGATCCAACAAGCTGTTTTACTCCAATTGCTGCTAACGCAACATCTAGGTAAGATGCTAACTGGAGCTCTGCTGATGCAATAGACATTATTGGAACAGAGAAACACAGAAAGGATCAGGGACGACACAGGATTCTAAGGCCAGGATATGGATTTTGCGAGGACAGCCAATCCAAAGGAAAACCGACGAGGATGGGATTCGAACCCACGCGTGCAGAGCACAATGGATTAGCAGTCCATCGCCTTAACCACTCGGCCACCTCGTCCTCCATTTGATGTCGGTTTGACCTTTTAAAAAAATTCAGCAAATAGAGCCCACAAGCTGTTTTACTCTAACTGCTGCTAACACAACATCTAGGTAAGATGCTAAGTGGAGCTCTGCTGATGCAATAGACATTATTGGAACAGAGAAACAGAAAGGATCAGGGACAACACAGGATTCTAAGGCCAAGATATGGATTTCGCGAGGACAGCCAATCCAAAAGAAAACCGACGAGGATGGGATTCGAACCCACGCGTGCAGAGCACAATGGATTAGCAGTCCATCGCCTTAACCACTCGGCCACCTCGTCCTCCATTTGATGTCAGTTTGACCTTTTAAAAAAATTCAGCAAATAGATCCAACAAGCTGTTTTACTCCAATTGCTGCTAACGCAACATCTAGGTAAGATGCTAACTGGAGCTCTGCTGATGCAATAGACATTATTGGAACAGAGAAACACAGAAAGGATCAGGGACGACACAGGATTCTATGGCCAGGATATGGATTTTGCGAGGAGAGCCAATCCAAAATGAAACCCGACGAGGATGGGATTCGAACCCCTGATGCAGAGCACAAAGGATTAGCAGTCCATCGCCTTAACCACTCGGCCACCTCGTCCTCCCTTTGCCGCAGTTGGACTTTTTAAAAAAATTCAGCAAACAGATACCACAAGCTTATTTAACTCCAACTGCTGCTAACGCAACATCTAGGCCAGATGCTAACTGGAGATGTGCTAATGCTAATGACATTATTGGAACAGGGAAACACAGAAAGGATCAGGGACGACACAGGATTCTAAGGTCAAGATATGGATTTTGCGAGGACAGCCAATCCAAAAGAAAACCGACGAGGATGGGATTCGAATCCACGCGTGCAGAGCACAATGGATTAGCAGTCCATCGCCTTAACCACTCGGCCACCTCGTCCTCCCTTTGATGTCGGTTTGACCTTTTAAAAAAATTCAGCAAACTGATACCACAAGCTTATTTAACTCCAACTGCTGCTAACGCAACATCTAGGCCAGATGCTAACTGGAGCTGTGCTAATGCTAATGACATTATTGGAAGAGGGAAACACAGAGAGGATCAGGGAGGACACAGGATTCTAAGGCCAGGATATGGATTTTGCAAGGAAACTGTTGCAATTTAACACTGTTTGTTAATTGTTGACTCTGAGTTGGAATCAAACTTTGTATAAGCTCCATTTCAGTGGTGTTGGACGAAGATGAAGAAGATACAAGAAGTATAAGGACTTGCATTCTGTGAGGGAATCAAATCCAAAATGTAAGCGATGATTGGATTTGAACCCACGGGATTTATGCTTCAGTCAATCCGTAGCATGAATCAATGGTTCATTGAATCAAGTTTATGTTCAAATGAGGTCCCGACCTTCAACAAGATGAGGTGTCATGAAGGGTTGCGACCTAAATTGAACTGTAAAGAGATCACAGAATCCTGCACATATTGATTAGTTTGCAACATTTTGTGTAATCTGATCAAAGCTGTTTTGGTTTTCATCGTGTATTTTAACATTGGAAGTAAAATAGTCAGATATAGTGCAGACAAAATCTAAATTGCTTTTGAGGGAAGAGTAAGAACCTCCATTGGCCACAGGCAACGACCTGCTTCTGCAACGCGTTTCTCCAGCACTTCAGTGACCTTGAGATGCAATTCAATCTGCAATTTAATCTCTTCTTCTCTTTTTTTGAGTTTCAATCAGACTTAAGGCACAAAGGCACAAAGTAAAAGTGACTGGCTGGAGAAGAAAGAGGAGGGAAAGGAGGGACTCAATCTAAAATGGACCCGGAGCTTCATGCACATCTGTCATGTTTACTCTCTCTTTGCCTTTTGGCTCTTATCAGTCACACTGAACCCAGCCGCTTAATCAGTTATATCTCTTGATGGACTAAGAGGCCATATTTCCACAGACATAAATGCTACATGGCAGCCTTCAACAGCCACAGCTTCAGTTTACTTGCTCGCTCTCACGCGACTGTATGCCGTGCTATAAAACACCAGGACTCATTCTAGGCACAAGTTTCTCTCGCCAAAGCAGATTATTCCTCCCAGCTCCATGCCAGGCAGCATAATGAGATGGTTAGATCACAGAGAAGACCTCCAGCATATGCCCCTGTGTCACTTCTGTTTAGGGAGGCCGTATTAGCCAGTTGGAGGAAGGTTTCAGCTGGAGTTTAGCGCATCACAGGCAGTAATGGTGTACTTTAGGTTACAATATCTGAGTACTTTTTTGCACAACAGTAATAGTGTTTCAGGTGCATTGATTCCGTGCAAAGGCAGAGCGGAGAATACATTGATTAAGGTGAGATCACACACGAATGGGAGCACATGCAGTGGAAAGAAGCACTACCAGCAGGAGCCGTGCTGTAGAACACAATAACGCCGCCATAAAAGGGCTTCTAAAGAGGACTGATGGCACATTTTCATCTTTCTTGGTTTTTCTATTCTCTTTATTGTTATCCAGTAAGTACAACAAAACTTGCTCTTTGCATTTAAAGCACCTTAATCACTTTGTGCAACTGGAAGCTACAGTGCTGCAACTCAGGACCAATTCGAGGGCTGTGTAATGCCTTTGGTTCAAGGCAGAGGAATCAGCATGAACCTTTGAAGGTAAGAGATGGGTACAAAAATCCGATCCAGTCAGAAGGGAGTAGACGAGGATGGGATTTTGAACCCATGCGTGCAGAGCACAATGGATTAGCAGTCCATCACCTTAACCACTCGGCCACCTCGTCCTGTGCGCTGTTACATCCTGACTAATACGGAAGAGATGATAGGTGCTTTGCTAATGCGACTATTACAACACGTAAATCCTTATGAACATCAGTGTGGACCGTCACTGTGAGATAAGACAAACTAAATGCTGGCTGACGAGGATGGGACGCGTGCAGGGCACAATGGATTAGCAGTCCATTGCTCAGCCATCTCGTCCTTAGATAAAGCATGGTCCTGAGTGAGAAAAAACTGGAGAAGTATATGACTTGGGGTTCAGTTTTCCGTCGGACTGCAGTTGCTTGCATTTTTTGGACCTAAGCTAACATGATATGAGGTGTGAGGGGCTCCATGGATTTGAAAGGCATGACATTCATCCGATGAGGTAAATTCAAGCCAAAAGCCACCGACGAGGATGGGATTCGAACCCACGCGTGCAGAGCACAATGGATTAGCAGTCCATCGCCTTAACCTCTCGGCCACCTCGTCCTGTCAGTATTGCATTCCATGTGTTTTTCTAAGCGTATTACAACTGCGGCAAGGATTTGATTGGAAACTCACCTTGGCACACAGAGAGAAAAACGTTTTCCGGTTTTCCAGGACAACAACGCATCACCGTCATGGGCACTTCGTGTTGTCTCGGCGTGAGGTCACCCTCTGCGGAGGATAAGGTATCATTTATTTATTCTTAATTAAATCTCTCATATCTGTAATTAGTTTGTCAGCAGAAAGTGATGAAATGTGTTAGATATAAATAATTAAAGGGGAGATATTAATCAGGCAGACAGAAGAGGAGTCGCTGTTTATCTCCTTTATTATTCGAAAAGTGCAAATGAATCCCACAAAAAGTGAGCATCAATAAATATTCATTTTGAAGCAGATAAGAACAAAGTGCTGAGATGTGCTGCTGAACACTTTGCTTCATTTGGTGGTAAAACGCGTTGAAGTACTGCGGTTTGAATTCACATCTGCGCGTACGGGGACCAGTCGGGATCTTCTTCACTGTCCCCTCCGTGATGAAGATTAAGATGAGCTGGAAATGAACCTCATCTCTCAGCATGATAAATGTCCACCAAGTGTAATTAAAGACTTTTAGTTAATTCCCCTGTCTGCGCTCTGTGGTGACCATTTTTAATCATTTCCTGTGGTCGGCTCGGTGTAATTGAATATCTTCATTATATAGCGACTGGAATTTTACGCACAGTCCTCTGCAATGTACACGGTAATGTGTTACGCGCTGATGTCAACGCTCCAGCTATTAGCACTCAGGGATAAATACCACAACCACAATGAAAAATACTACATTTGGAATTCAACTCAGAATTTTAATATTGGCATTCAATTTTAGTCATCAACAATCAAATCAAAATCCATTTGCGAGTTTTCAATTGACTCCAATGTTAAGAGATTGTTCTTCTTTTCCACATTCAAGTGAAGGAATGATACAGGACATTCTTTTTTCTTTTTTTGTTTATCATTCACTAAATTTGAGTTTTATGTGTCACTGTAAAAAACGGTTGCTGACAGGACAGTGTATTTAGCAAAACCTTTTTTATTGCAGTCAACCTGGACGTGATCAAATGTTTTTATGATCATTGTTGGAAACAAATAATTGTCTGATTTTTAAACTATAATTGGAATTAGAATGAACAGTTTTCTTTATTTGAGTTTTTTTTTTTAAATCAAGAATTTTCAAGAATGAAAGAATTGTCTTGGCGAGCTGTGACGTCGCTGTTAACTCGAGTTTGTTTCTCACAATGAACAGTTCAAAATCTCTTCCTCAGAGCTATCGGGCATTATGGGAAATATAATCCATCACCTCTGTTGAAGTCTTTCTGGTAGACTGCAGATACATTCTCCAATACAATACATTCTATCTAACAGTGAAATATCACATTTTCAGTCTCACCTAAACAGGAGATGTTGCAGCTTCCTGCTCTGTCTCGCTTATGAATCATTCTCTGCACTGATGAATATGCCTAAATTAAAAGACCTAATGTTACGGATACATTGCACATGTCTGTACATATTTTATTTCCTTACTAAAATTTACTGCATGTACAGTTTATTTATTTATTTATAAGATGAGTGTATGTTGAGCAATTCCACCATAGTGAATTCCTTGTATACCTGTATTAGATTCCATTGGAGTCCCTCTCAGTGCTCAGAGTGGCTCCATTCCCTCAGTCTCTCTACTTGAGTTGTACCCCTAGCACAGGCCTCCGCTCAACTCTTGTAATTGTTGGTACGAGTTGAATAATGAACGTGTGGAGCGTTATGGCTCCTCAGCTCTCTCATTAGGAGCTTTGTCCCTCTACCGTGATAAGGAGCTCGGCCACCTTTTCTCCAGCAGCACAAATTACCACCTGAAGAAAAGTATTACGCTCCATTTAATTACACCGGGCTCTCAGCGGTGAGACCATTTTAGAGACAAGCGTGAAAGTGTCAGGCAGCAGGGGGTCATGTCGTCACGCTGGCTGCTTTACAGGATGTCAGGAAAAGAATTCCCCTATAAAGGCCAGAAAAAGGAAAGTCGAATGTATGGAGGGAGATTTTTACTCTCCAGTCTCCCACAGTCCATAAGGAAAAATAAAAAAGCCAATCAATAAATACATAGATACAATTTCTGATACCTGGGGAAAAAATCTGAAATTATTCGAACACTGGATTTTCCCAAAAAATTGGAAAAAAGTGTCATCTTTAAAAAGTGTATTTCTTTTCTTTCGTTTTTCCTTTCTTTTTTTTGCACATTTTGCAGATGCCGTTAACTAAATGTCTGCACAGTTGCTAGGTAACTTATTCTAGTTAGTTGGTAGTCTAGTTAGGTATGAACTACACACCTGTGAGTCTAAGCTAAACTTTGACCTGCTGTGCTCGTTTTTCGCCCTCACATGAAGATTCTCTCACTCTTCAGTTTTGCTGAAGTCAGCTAACATGTCCGTGGCTCGGCTCTCAAATAAAGCAGCAAAAGCCACCGGAAACACACAAACCTGCAAACCCACGGCTATAAACAAAGCTGCACCTGACAGCCTGAGGTGACCTGAGACGACTCAAAGACACACACACTGGAACGTTTACCTGCATGTAAGTGACCTGGCGTGCCGCTTGCTACCCCCCAGGCAGTCATGTTCATCACCTGCGGCATTTAGTTTAGTTGAGCTTAACTCCGGAGCGACTCGTTCCCTGGCGTGTCACACCTGTCACACACCGCTCGCATTGCCATTATTGCGCATTAGCTTCACTCAACATCCTGTCGCCGTTTGACAAAAAGAGTAAATCTGGTGTGAGCCTCACGCAGGTCTCAGAGACATTTGGCTAATTAAAGTGAAATGGGGCAGATAATAGCTTTTAAAAACATTTCAGCCATTTAATGAGCTTATTATTTACTATGAAAAGGAACGTGTCACCGCCACCGCCGCCGCAACAGCAGCCGCCCACTCTAATACCATCCTGCTGTGTTGAGTCTTAGCATTCATAAATTTCAGCGACTTAAGAAATGTTATCACAAACTAATGAAATAACGCTCAGCCCCCTCCAACACTCAGAGGCCCCTGGGGGCAAATTGTCTGAAGTCATTGGTGGGAGATGGTAATTAAAAGACATAAGTGAATGAAATCATCTTCTTGCCCAGATGAGGTCCTGAGAATGCAAATTTAATAAAAAAAAAAAATCAAGTTAATACGGTTTTATGATGGCGTCAGGCTTTTCATACAGCATTGATGTTTTTCCATTAGGAGTTAGAGACGATGTTAGAGTGTCGGTGTTAAAAATGGGGTCAGTCATGCGTCGGCTTATTGCTTTGAAAGGCTCCCTGCTCATTTACATGCACAGGCTGAGGCCACGTCGGGATGCTGATTTAATGAATTATCTCAGTCTGCTGCGGCACTCTTCATCGTAATGCTGCCCCTTTACTTCCTCTTCCTTCAGGCGGCGACGGGGGGAATGTTTTCATTGCTGTAACTCTTTATCTTTTTGTTCATTTACGGTTTATGAGCATAACTCAGGTGATGACCTAGAGCAGAACGGGAAGCTGATTAAACAGATGTTCTCTCATCCTGAAGCTTTGGAGGCTGTAGTCATATCTGCTCAATGTTACTTTGGACTGAATTTGGATTTTATTTGCCCTTAACAGAGCTGCACTGTAAACAAACCAAAACCAACCAACACACAAAAGCTAAGCAAAGCAAAAGCTTTTAACTTGGATACAAAATGTAAAAATAATGTAAAATATTACAAAAAAGTGAAAAATCATGAGGAAAAAAATTAAATAGAATTTCTGAAGAATAAAACTAGAAAACATTGAAAAAAAAAAAAGAAGCAACATCTCCACTAAAGGACATTTAAACAAAAGGTCCATCTCAGAAATTAGGCAACAATTCCAGAAAGGTCCTGTCTCTGTCTTCATACCATGTTTAGATCTGATCCTCACATATTTGTATTCTACTGCATTAATTAATTCTCTTTTATAACCAGCTGCCTGCTGAAGGCCTGCGGGTGACTTGGCCAAGTTTCCTGAGGTGTTATCAACGTGTGCCGTCCCTGTCAAATAAACTAACGACATTAATACATCCTGTCTAGACAATAACTATTTCTCTTATAGTATTTTAGGTGACGGAATTCAGTGAAAGCCGAGAATAACAACAGACAGCAGAGGGTTAAACGGTTCAGGCCTCCAGTCTTCGTCAGTCGGGGAGCAGCGAGTTTACTCAGCGCACATAACAGGAAGGAAACAGCGTCTGTCCTCTCTAATGAGAAGGTTCAGGTCACTCTGAATGCAGCGCAGAAAAACCTGAGAGAGCTGCTGCCGCTTAGAGATTTTTAGGTGATTTATGAAGTGGAAAGTGCCAATTAGCACAGAACAAAGTAGCCACATTATAGACGGGCGGGGGCAGAGGTGGCAACGGTGAACTTGACCGTCAGAGCAGCTGATGGCTCCATCGATCAGGGAAGGATTTTAGCCTGCAGAATGAATTACGCCGTCACCATGTTTGCCACCAGAGCGTTAGGGAACTGGGTCAACTGGATGACTGAGAGTGTGTGTGTGTGTGTGTCTGTGGTGCCGTGTGTCTTCAGGCCCCTTTGAAGCCTCAGATAGGTCGGAGCAGATCACTGTCATTGTTTTGTACCATCTCGGTTTTGATCTCTGACTTGGATATGACAGCGAGCCAGGGAATCAAAGGTAATGCACCATCAATCTGTTCCCGTGGTGACAGCCGGAGAGGAAACGATGAGCAGAAACAAAGAAGGTGCAGATTTATAGAAGGCGGCTTGGTGAAGATGTAAAGAAGGGGCTTTGGGCTGACCTTGTCACACGGAGAACAAGCCAGCCACCGAGCCTGAAGGTGTCACCCACCGACAGCTTGGCTACAGATTAAGATTCAAGCTTTGCTCCATTCCTCACCCACCGTCCTTTCAGCTTCCACCTGACCCAGAACACCCTCTCCCACTCATTTGTATTTATCACCCGACACTTATTTCATAATTCCGTTCCGCCGTTTCCACCGACGCAGGAAAAATAATGTCGGCTTTGGAGCAATTAATGTTGGCATGTTGTTCCCCTTCTTTGCTATGCACATTGTGTATGAATACCTAAAGGTCAGCGGAGGCATTTATGAGCCTGCACCTCCATTATTCATTCTAAGTGTGTAGTTTGACACTCGTGTCCCTCCCCGAGCTCCCCAGGGACTCATTTTTCTCTCCAAAGAGATACATGGATGCAAAGCTGCAGCCCGGCAGGACTTTACTGCGATCCAAGTACCTCCATTATATGAAAGACTGCAGCGTTGGTTCGGGTTGGCGTGGATGCCGTTCGTCACGAGGAGCCGCTTCCTTCGAGGGCTCGTGATGGGCGGTGTTGTTGCTCACGCTGGTGGTGGCGAGGCGTCGTCTGGGTGTGTTTTTCGTCTGATGTTTACAATTGGGTGGCCACCGACAATTGATAATTCATGCTCATCTGTTATTTTTCTGTGGCGTCTCATAAATATCACATCCTCGACAACATGGACTGAACCAGAAACCAAACATCTATAAATGTAACTGGGGCGCGTACACAGAAGCCTATAGGTTTACGCAAGAACTCAAAATCTGTCTCCTACATGACAGATGATCACTCCACCCTTTTGATTTCTGATTCTCCTGAACGCTCGCCTTTTTCTGTGTCCTCCTTTGTATGAAAGGTAGCTGCGACTTTCTTCTTCCCGCCTCAACAATTTCACTACTGTCCTGTCACTCACTCGCCAGGTTGCACTTTCACAACATCCACAATTCTATCCTCATTTTCAATCTAGTTCTAAGGTACACTCGCTTGCCACAGCACCACTGTGCACACTGAGTGAACACAGGGCATCTTAGGTAATCACAGTTCATGGTTATTTCCATGCAGGTGTCTAAGTTCAATATATTAAAGACACTTAATGGATGAATTTCTATCATTTTCAAAGTTCAGCTCATACTCCATATTCTATTACATCACGAAAATGTGAGAAAATAACAACAATCATAACATGTCCCTTTTAAAAAGTCAATCTCTTGCTGTGCCTCTCACACTTCCACTGGTCATTTCTATTCGGCTGTGACAGACGAGGTCCCATTTGTTTATGTTGAGCACCAGTGGTTAGGAATGATAATGTTCCCAGTTTGAACTCCAGCTGGGACCTTTTCCCTTTGGTGTGTGCATGTTCTCTCACAGGTGCTCTGCTTTCCTCCCACAGTCCAAAGACCTACAAATGAATTATTGAGAATTGGATTGTCGAAATTGCCTGCGGGCGTGACTGTCACAGAGAATGAGTTGATGTGTGTGTGTGTGTGTGTGTGTGTGTCTGTGTGTGTCTGTGTGTCCTCCCCTGGTCACCCCTGTAGAGGATCTCTCTTTTTGTTTATTCATGGCAGAAACAAACTGACACCAACACCAAAAAGAAGTCAAAACGCAGATTAAAAATGTAATAAAGGAAAGGTTGTGGTGAATAACATCCTTTGCGATGGGTTTACTGGGCATCAAAAGTGCAGTGGCTGTGTTTGCGGCGTGTTCTTCGCAGCGTCGGGTGTTAGAATCATGGCACGGTCATTCTTCTTCATTTGCACTGCATAAATTACATTTTCAGTGTGACAGCAGATCTGCCCCACAGCCAGTCATACAATGAATTTAATATCTGAGAGTGCAGTTCATTTGTCTGGCAGAAGAGGAATTGAAATACTAATTAAACAGCTCCTCTTTAAACGCGCCATATTCATGTTTATAGGTTTATTCAGGCTCACCGGAAGGACTGGGTAGCAATAATTTGGGTTGAAGATGGATTCGGATTCTAATGCTACACGGTAAGAGATGTCGCTTTCAGGCAATTAGGGAACGGCGATGATAAACAAGAGACATTCATCCGCCGAGCTCTGCACGCCATGATTAATGTTGTCAACTGGAACAGGAACTATGCAAATAAGCAATTGTAAAAGGATTACGTGAATCTATCATTCTATATGGCAGAAATCCTCGCACTGTGAACACAATAGACGACAAATCTGCGAAGGCCAAAGGACAAGAGGTAGAGATTGTGCTTCTTACACTGCAGAAGTGGGATCGAGGATGGAGGATTACAATGCATGAAAGCTTACCCAAAGGTGACAAATATGAAGAGACGGGCCAAGTCTGAACTCTTTTCCAAGTACGCATAGATTCTTAGTGATGAAAATATCTCTGCAACGCTGAATTTCTTGGTGGAAGTATTCTGGTCACAACCAAATTGAGGCAGACCAAAGGACCAGACCTGGAGTGTCTGAGTAAATGTGTTTACTTCCCACATCGGATAGTGCCACTCTACTTGCTGTTATGACACAAAACACACGTAATGGATGGAGTAATAAACCCACTTAATTAGCTGCTCCCTGTTTACACGGTCGATGGTTAAAGTGTGATTGTGGTCAAGAGTGATAAGACCCAAACCTTGATGATGGAGATTTGTTGAAAACTCGATTCGGGCAGCTGTGCTGGCGTTTCAAGGTTTGGTTTATTCACTCTGCCAGACGTTTCCAAGGTATTGTGTCATGAAGCCTGTATACACACATCCATGATGCATAGCTGCAAGCACAACAGCACCCAAGAATACACAACACGACAGAGAATATGACAACCAAGAAGACACATTAAACAGCCATTGTTGGTTCCCAGGAGCGCCATTGGTTGTAGCGAGTGGCTCATTCACGATATACTATAACCTGGCCTTATTTCAACATACAGCCGGCCTGAAAAGAAAAGGTGACATCATCGCCAGGTATGTGTTTCCTTTCACAGTCACGTTTCACTCTCGAATCTGGCAATGTTACTCCATTTTCATCCAAGAATGAAAGTGTGCCACATTCCAGCTGTGTTTGGCAAATTAGCATGCACATTTCTGAAAGAAATCCCCCCAAGACATCAGAAATTCCACAACTCTGGCAACTAAAAAGCAGTAAACTAAACACTTCAGCGTTCGTGTTGCTTGACAGATCCAACATTAACTGTAATACACTCCACGGACACTCATTTGCTCTAGATTAAGTCTAATTTAATGTGTCAAGATGAATTTATTTCTCCTTGTTGTGGTACACCAGCGTTTCAAGCACTTACCAGGCGTGCTGTTTGTCACCAGCGTTGTTTAAATACCACTACATTAACCTTTTGATTAAGATAAAGAGCCTCTCCAATGCCTGCGGACCCTGTGGGGTACCCGTTGTAAACACTTGACTGAGTAGGAGTGATCGGAAAGCTGCTGGACCCATTAGCTTCCCAGTCAGATCTATCTTAGGCCATCGAGGGACCAGCGGACCCACGCTGTCAGAGGCCAAAGCTAAATTGATCCATTGTAATTGCATCCTCTGTGAAGTTAATGACTTTTTAAGGCGAAGGGGCCACCGCCGTTTCCGATTCTGACAGATACATGTAAACGACCTTGACACGCACACGCATGCTAATTGGCGGGTTTGACAGCTGTCCTTATGAATGAGTTTGTCTTCCTTAAATGTCTCCGAAATGAGGACGCAGGCGGAGCGATATTTCTCACTGCCGTCAGCCTTTTGTGATCATTTTACTGCAGAGGACAATCAAAACTGTACAGAGCGACATTTGTTCCGATTGAAACAAATTGTTTGTTTTCCATTTTCCGTCTTAGGCCACTGCCGAGCCACATGCCTGAGGACATTTGATCTATGTTTCTGCATTGTGCACATGCAACCCTACACAACACAGATGGTGCCGCATGTCTACATCAGTTATCTAAAGATAACCTGTTCTGCATGGTGGCGCTTCCTTCACACTGAGCAACGCCATCAACAAGACACAGGGAAGTTCATTAATTTCCTCCATGGCCGAGCAGCCCCATTCATCTCCCGTCAACGGCAATTCCACTGCTTCCACGTCTTCCATTAATATTCATGTTCACTCATTTTACAGATGTTCTTGTTATGTATCAACAAGAGCTCTATATACTTCATGTACTCATCCATGTAAATTAAATGCTTTTAAGATATAAGTTCAAATCTACTGTTAATTTACTGTTAAGAGGTAATTGAAACTCTTATTTTAGTGTGAGTCATCCTTGACATTGAGAAAATCTACATATCAATTAACTTGATGTCGGTGCTATTACAACATTATAGCATTTGCATTTGTGTGTGGGAATAACAATTTCCTTAGCATATTCAGCAAAAGTAGAGAAGAAGAAGAAGAAGAAGAACACTTTTATTGATTCTTTTCCTCTCTCAGTTGTTAGGGTTTATGGTGTTATGTGGTTTTTCTTACATAATCATTTTTGGTATCAAAGTCCACCCAGTTTGGTTACAGTCCGTTGATTCATTCATGAGATGCAGCACTTTTTGAAGAATGAGCCACAGCCACCCAACTTGCCAATCATTGGAGAGCTGTATAGAATATAAATGAAAACAGAGTCCTCAGTCCAGACATTCTACAAGTAACACTTTGTGACTGGTTGGGTGTGGCCTATATGGATGGATACCGACACAAGGAATCCAAGAAGAAATAAATGTTGATTATATGAGAAAAAGTTTAAAAAGTACCAGACAAATCAAACGCAGGCAAAAGCATAATCTCCTTGGTGTAGGTAATTATATCGAAATGTGTACGGAACGCTTCATTATTGGATCACAATTCAAATCTATCTCACATAGTGATCCGAAATACAGTCCATGCATCTGGTCTCCAGTCTCCAGGTAAAACCATCCACACACTAGTTCAAAACATTACCCACCTCGTCCTCCTGGCACCTCTTCCTCTCCGTAAAGTTATTTTGAATCGGTTGTTTTTACTTGCCTTGTGTTCTTACACCAGGAAAGCAGCATAGCAACCACCCACGCCAAAAAATGTACTAATTATTTACAACGTGCGCAAAAAATAATAAGCAGGTTTTTATAATATAACGGCCCATCTGATCATAACGCAGGCTGAATCCAGATCATACCAAGGCTCAAGTGTTTGTTATTATGCCGATGACACTCTCATTTGCCCGAGGCTCTTAACCGACACAAAGAACTTTTCATGTTTCAGAAGTGTAGGTGGCTCTATTTAAGCTTTTATTCTCTTGGGGACTTTGAAGCTTTATTTAAAGCAGTTTTATCTCAGTTGAAACCCTTTGCATTCCTTCTCATTTTGCTTGTGTGACATGTAGCTGAAATGAAGGGATTGGTGTTCTTGTTATTCTTTGGACATGTTTGAAACGGAGGTCTTGATTTGATTTGAGATTACCTGAATGAACACTTTGCATCTCGCATCACCTCTTTAATGTTGCCTGCTACATAACCAACAAAATGCTGAATAGTTTTGAAAAGCAACTTTTATTTCTGAACGTATTTATGATTAAAGCAAATCTGTCGAATCAGTTAAGTCAAAATGAGTGCTCAACGGATAAATGGGCAGCCAGTATTATTCGCTGATGTTTGTTTTCCTCAAATTTGTTTACATTTTACATTATATAAATCTTTTACTGGCAGTATTTTATGTATATTTAACCCATACGTATCTGTGAATTTAATAGTTAAAAATGTTTATTTACACTAAATACTTAATTTCCACTCGATTTTGTTGATTTTGTCTGTATTTTTAGTCAACTTGACTGAAGTAAATGAATGATTAATTTTGATAGCTGTGACCTTTGCTCTTGTGGAACTTATATACACAGATACACAGTAGGTGAAAATGTTTGTGCAGCATTTAAAAACTGTACAACATTTTCTGGAGGTAGTCACTGGAGATGGCTCTGAAAATGTCATCAGTCATGAGGGCACAGTCCATGTAACACGATGCTCTGTCTCAGCAGGGGTTTTTCCTTCAGGGAGATGGTTCAAGTTGACTGGGTTCACGAGGCGACGGTAAATTGTTTGCTCTTAAAAGTGGTTGAGCGTGGGTGGGATGTTCATGGCGTCAGACTGCAGAGTCCGCGTTCTCTGAATGGGAGCGATGAAAGACGTGGTTTCCCATATTCTCAGTGAGCAGGTCAATAACTTATAGAAGGTCTGAGCAGTCATCTCATTTCAATGGGGTCCTTGGCCATGACACCCTCCATAGCATGAAGGCTTTTTACTTTGAGAGCACAGTGGACATTGAAAAGTAATGAAATCATGTCTATCTCGGCACTAAAGGCCATTATAAATTCATTAAACTGTTGACCTCAAAGTATTATGGTTTAAATGTCTCTTTACAGGAGCAGTGTGGGTGGAAAATGCCAAGCAACAATCTGATGTTGTCTGATAAAGACCTAAAGTAAGACCAAGATACCTTCATGAAAACAGTCTGACCAACACTTTAATCAGACTAAGCATAGTCCACCTAAAAGATGAGGTCCAGGCTGATATTTGGGCTCTAGATGGACATGAAAACAATTGCCAACACAAATACCATTGCTCACTGTTGGGTTTTTGGCAAAAATATGTGCTATGTTCTGATGATTGAAGTACCACACAACACTCTGTGTGGTAAATGGTTGCATCTCTTGGGCTCAAAGGTTGTTCCCTATCCTATCAGTTGGAGGCGCTACAGGAAAATATTCTTTCAGGGAACTCCATTTATGGATTCCTGTCACGATGTAGTGAGGATGTCAGTGGATTTAACAAAACAGTGACATACTGTGGCTCTTAATAGGCAGTAGCTGAGCAGAAGCCTCTGTTATGAAGTTAAATGTTGCCTTTAATGAAATAAATCTGATATTCAGTCATTTTGTTATTATAAAGATTTTGTGATTACACTTCTGCTTCTGTTTTTAGAACGTGAGTGTTTTGTTTTCCTTTTCGCAGAAGTTAGCAACACCTCCATGGTGTGAGTGTTACATTGGTGCCATCTCTGCACCTCCAGGTCTGGTCCCTGCCAAGGTCACTTGGCCTGAGCCACAGTTGACGGCTCCCACTCAGCCGGGCCAGATGGTCCCCTCTGCACATGGTACCGTCTGCTGATAACGCACCAAAGGTTAGGACATCATGAGTCTGCCGACTTTCAGCTGTTATGTGTAGACGTGGAATGCCAAACCAACTGTATAGAAGGAAAGAAGCATCTGCAGCTCTACATCTTTAACACGGTTTTAGGTCTCATCTGTACACGGTGTCAAGGTCCTAAAACAATGTCTGATGTCTGATTGATGCTTTACTGAATGAGCAAATGGAAGAATTCTTGACATAGACCAGACTTATGTCTTCTGGGAGTTAAAGGCTAATTGCGCTGCTTTATGTTTTGCAGCCATAATAACTTATTTTAGTGCCACAAAGATGTAAGGCAGCAAGATGTTCCCTGACTGATGGTGTAAAGTGCTTTCCAATGAATATAATCTCCCGTGAAATAGCAGTCATTTGCAATAACAAACATTTAAGCACAATGCACTTGATATTTTTGTCTAACGGTGTGTTGTTCAGCCTTGGCACTATCAAAAGACAGTACCGAGCACAGTATATTTAGAAGGATTAGAGTGGTAGCAGTTCTTTGTACAAAACTCTGTACAGTTGGCAATAAATCTATCATAATAGGAGAGACAGAGGCAGAGTCCTGAGCTCTTCCTCTGGTCATATCCCTGCAGCATGAAGGCAGGCAGAACATTTTTAAACAAGGAAAAGCAATAATGCCGCAATGGAAAATATACAATGTTGGCAATGCATTCAGTGTTTAAAGTAAAGTAAAGTTGAGCTTATTTGTACAGCTGAAGAGAACACTATGTCTCACAATAATTTTTACCAATGTTTTACAAAGCTAAAACTACAGTTCGAAATTCAACTTTTAGGTTTCACTTCTCAATAAAATGCAAGAGGGTCTATAAATGTGGAGATCCAGAGTATTCAGTCATCCATTAAAGATGAGAACATATTCACAAAGATCCTCCTACATTTACTTACCCAGAGTCCAATATACACATATATTTGCTTTAATTTCCACAGTACTTGAAGAACGGAGCAAATACAAGTAATGAAATACTACTGACATACTTCTTACTCAGATAGTGTTGGATAACAAACTTCCAAAACGTGTTCCAAACTTCAAGACAACTTTGACTTCAACTCTGATTGGTCTAAAATTTAGAATACAATTTCCCGAGATTGGCGGGAAGTTATTTGAGTCATTGTGCTTGGTTGTGTTAGTGTTATTAGAACAGTTTCAATTGTCTTTGATTGGCTTGAACCCCTGGTGACACCGTGACATCCAAACCTTTAGAAAGTCCCTCATATCCATCTCTCAAGTTCCTCCTCAGGACATGACTATGGGACGACTCCTGAGTGGACATGTGGAGGCTGCGGATAATGCAGCAGACCCGATTGAATTAGTGGAAAACAAGGAGGCAGTAATGGGGTGTAGGAACCAAAAGCATCCAGAGGTGTCGGGCTGAGGTCGTAGCTTATTACGTCCTGATCTTTGAAAGCTCTACACCGTCCCGGTCACACTCTCACCTCTGATTGCACTCTGTTAAAGTCACCATCCCCCCCACGTCTCCTCCATTGCTTCCTCTCTCCCACTTTTGTCCCACTTTTTTTTTTCTTTTCTTTTTTTTAAATGCCATAATTACAGCAGGCTAATCAGCCAATTTAACATCTGTCTTTGCCTTTGTCCATCATGTACAGAAGCTTAAGACGACTAATTGGGCAAGAGGGCTTACCCAAAGAGCGCAGACGAAGAGGGGAAAATGGCTTTCAATATAGGCAGATATGAAGGGCTTACGTCCTGTACTGTATAATTTTCTGATAACATTGAGACGACTCTTAGTTTTCACAGACGGGACGGAGAAAAGGAGAAACCTGGCTGAGCACGGCGTGCAGTCGCAGCAGCGCTTTGTGAGGGGAGGCCGCCTGCAGCCTGAGATAAAACGACGCCGAGGTGACAAATTCATAACATCTTTGTGTCGGCACAATTCAGGCGGATTCCTGGGGTTGGCCCGGAATGTGACGATGTGGCTGACAGGGATTTTACCGCGCTGAACTTGCCACATGCCGCTGCAGAAAGACAATCAGAGACATGACGCGCCTTCGAAAGTCAAACAGGACGGTTTTTTTCCCTGCACGATGCGTTGCCAAACACATTCAAAGCTGCACAGCACGGTGAACACGCAAAAGGAATTACTTACAAACACCAGAAATGTGAAATTCACAGCAGACATGATATCTCAGCTGTTAGTTAAATGCCTTAAATGTGTAGCAGAGGTGTTGGAGGAAGTGCTAGCACTCTTAACTCTTCAACAACACGCAGTAAATCAACAAGGGAAGATACTACATAAACAACAAGTATTGGAATCAAACCATTATTGGATATAAAGTTCGACAACTCTGTCCAAACCTAATTTATTTCATTAATTTACTATATACTAATGTATCGTACCGCAACGCGACAGCACCCGACTGTTCACATCACGTCTTTTCAAGATGTATCTGCGTCACTTATTCATTCGAAAAGCGAGAGAGTGTGTTTCCTTCTGACGAGTGTGTTCTGACATTGAGCGAGTCAGTTATTAATAAATCAGCGCTCAGCAGCAGCAATCTGGATTCTTTCAGTACCCTAGAGCAACTCAGGATCGGCCATCCTGCTGCTCGACTTCCACGTCCACGAGAAACGATCCCACTGAGTGGCCAGACGATGACAAGTACAAGAAGTGAATACTGTCAGAAAGAAAAGTATGTGAGCGTTACTTACAGCAGCACATTTATCCTTAAATTGGAAAATGGGTCACTTGTTTCACTTATCTGTGACAAAATGCCTGCCTGAGTGTCAGGATCTTATAGTTTCCACTTTCCTCTGCTCGCTGGCTCCACTTTACAGAATTCTATAGAAAAACTCACTTCTGGGTCCGTCGTGCTTCAAACCCCATAACAACCTTTTTAGATTTTTTGCGCTCTGAGCTGGCAGACCGAAAATGACAAGGAGTTATGGTCACCACAATACAAGTCAATGGAACATGATGGAACTTTTCCCCTTTGGGGCGGACAGGGCCGTGCCTACGCACCATTTGGGTTTAAGCTCGACAGTTCGTCCTAATTACAGCCAGCAGAGATGTGACGGAGACAAAAAGTGATATATGTCGACTCCCAACTGTGGTGGATTAGAGGTACAACATGAAAAGTACACAAATGTACTTAAATGTAGTGAGCTTAATGGTTGACGTTGGTTTAAGCCTGTAGTTCACCTCACATAATCCTCTGAAATGGCTTTGTCATACATTAATTGGCAGCTGACAGCCAAGAGGAGTCACAGTGACAAACTTTCCTGTTTTGAAATTAATTGCCCTCCACCAAGACTTTCAGGCGTTGGCATGGCGACACAGTATCGATTCTGTCCTTGTAAGCGATGGTGCGAAGCTTCACCCTTTGGGATTTGATGTTCATGCACCAAACAAGCACTCAGAAATCAGAGCAGAGGAAAATGAGTAGATCTTAGAATCAGACTTCTACGGTGCCGCGCTGCTGTCTGCATGTGAGCCGGATGCTCGTTTTAATTACTCACATAGTCGTTACAGGCAAAGATTTTGGTCACATTTCTTGCACTCTTTATGTCAATCTGGAGGATTAACATCTACACCCACTTGGGAGTGATGTAAGAGTTCAAACGTTGGCTTTGGTTAGCACTGCACTATTTCCAATTCTGCTTAACTGTGACGATTTGCTGCCAGCTACTCTCCGAGCGATCATCACCGCTCCATCTGCTCCTCCTTCAGGCCTTCTCTCTCTCTCTCTCTCTCTCTCTCTCTCTCTCTCTCTCTCTCTCTGTTTGCCCTCTTATCATTACCCGAACGACGTTGACATTACTGCCCCCTCTCAACTTTAGTAGATACTGCATCTTGCAAACGCACAGGAATGTTGAATTTAGTTTTGTGCTATTCTGCAGTTTTGTGTATTCACCTACTGATTATGTGCTATGAATTGATTCGTTACAAATTTAAGTTCGGCTGCTTCCATGTAATTACATTTATTTTATTCTATTTTCTTAGTTGCAAACTTAACACGCTCTTCTCCCAGGCACTTATCCTGCAGCAGTCATAAATCAATCCAACGGTGCATCTGAATCAATCTCCGTTCCCTCCTCCCATATTTTAGCTGTCATATGTATGAGAAAACGCATTAACACAGCTTTTATTTATGCCGCCGCCTTTCTGTCATTTGTTAGGTGCAAAACAGCAACAATCAACGGCTAAATTTACAAATTCGCACCTGAAACAAACGGCCACTGATTCATAACTATGGTCCCAAGGCCAGACATTAATGCTTTGCCCCTCTTTTTTCTTTTACACACATTTCCCATCTTTCACGCTTGACGCACCCAACAACAGGAAACATTTCTACCCGCCCCGTGATGTGTGAATTGTTTTTGGCACGTTTCCTTTGATGACTTTAGCTCAGAGCGATTCATCATCAGGGGGATTTGCGGAATTCTGTGAATCCATCTGAGGCAATGAACTGAGAATCACCTTTTTGTAAACGCACAAGAGAGAGAGAGAGAGAGAGAAATGAGTGTGAGTAAACCTCTCTCTCTACGGCCTGCCGCTGTCCTCTGTGAGAACGGAAGGGAACTTTCCAAGCGCTTCCTCCTGGGAGTGGGCTGACAGTGCGGCGAGCGCATTAAACACCACTATAAATAGACCTCAACAATGGTTTCCTTTCATGTGTGCCGACGAGTGAAGTTCGGCCGAGCAACTTTGCTTTTACAGGACTATAAAGTGTATCGATCGGTTATTTATATCGGAACACTGCAGAGATTTAACCCTGAATGTGTTCGCTGGAGCACGTTTGACCTCCAGGTGGCAGACAGAAGCTCCATCACGGAGCCGCAAACAGTTCATCATCACAGTGCATTAAGGGAATTGACAAAACGCATCGTGATTTTGATTACAACGCTAATCATTCCAGCCTCATTGCTTATTGGCAGACGGATTTCATTTTCAATTTCTTAAATGGAAACTTGTTTGGTAGATTGTTTTCTAAATTGCGTCCATCTCAGTCCTCGTGTGTTTTTTAATCAATTACAATTATTCCACGTTAAGAACAAATGAGTTCCTGGCAGTGTCCAAAGGATCAGAATGAAATTGAAACCTTGGATAAGCAATATTGAATATAGAGCTGAAGTAAATGTCCTTGTGTAAAGTGAGAGGCTCTGACGCACTGACAAATTCAAATCAGCGTCTTTCAGCTCCTGGTTTTGTGTTTTAGTCAGACAGACATCCGGGTCCAGGTGGACGTTTGTGCTGCCTGACTACATCCTTTGTTTGTTTAGCAGAATTTATTTTCCTTGCAAGTCGCCCGGATCCCATTATCGGAGCTTTACACTGTTGCTGTAGAATATTAAAAGCCTTCGCCACAGTTGCAAATGGAGCCGATTCCATTATCATACATCACATTTCCCTCCGTGAGAGAAATAAATTGCACGTTTTATTTTGTCTCCCTTTGTCAGATTTGTCAGGCAATTAAATTTTTCCTCTTTTTCAGCTCTTACGGCGTAGTTGATTTGCTATATCACTGGGCAGCAGGGTGCCCCGCTCCCCACAACAAAGGACCTGCGGCGTCGCTTTGTGCGTTTGCTCGGGAAGGCCGGACGGTTTGATCGCTCCGGCGTTATCAGGCTGTGCCGTATCAGATTGTCGTGTCGAGTTCTTTTTCTATCCTCTCTCTCGCCTTCCGCATCATTTCATCTGAAGGACAGAACCGCCCCGCCCCCGTTGTCGCTGTGAGGTATCCTTATGAAATCACAGGTCCGCCAGGAGAGCACGGCAGGCGGGGGTCACCTGCCTGTCTCTCCGGCCCGGCTGCAGGGAGGGAGGCGAGCGAACGCGGCGGGCTGTCAATCAGAGCCCGGGGAGAGCGAGGGAGCGGGGGAGGAAAGGCGAGGAGAGAAAAAAAAGGAGGAGGAGGGAAACGGGGGGAGGGGTGCAAGCTGACATTTCTCCGGATGTTGGTAAAAATAATGAACAGAAATGGAAAGGTTTGACTTGATCTGGCTTCTGCTGCGTATACGGCTCCTCTCCCACACACACACACACACACACACTGTATCTCTCCCATACAATTCACAAAGCAAATATCTTTATCATGTGTGCTACAGAGAGGCTTCACGCTTATATAATGCACACTGTGACAGCTGCGTGCGTCATCCTCCACCACTGACAAATCTGAGCAGTTGCAACGCTTTCATCCTGAAGGAACTCAGCAGAAACGCCTCACAATCTGTCCCTTTTACAAAACCTGACATGTTTTGATGAACCAGGCCAGTGAAACAGAATCTGTACAGGGCGAACATATGGTATGTATTACTATTATTATTTATTGGAGGGTTACAAAGATAAACCCTGTTTGATTTTGACCAAAGTGTGAAGAAAAGGTAAGATTTCAGGACTTCAGGCAATCTGCCCTCAAAGATGAGAGTTGTCGTGTGATGTACACACACACACACACAACACACACTCGCATCACGCCTACAGATAATGTACACGGCCTTATTCAATCATTTTACGCTGGTGGTGCAGGAAATGCGCCTCTACACCCAACGACACCAGACAGTTTGGGTTGGGCTCAGACGGTATAGTTAGAAAACCTAGAAAGTTCTTACAGTGAAAAAGTTGTCTGAAGCGTTTGAGTGAAGACACAATGGTTATAACAAAAGAGACAAAGTAGGGTGTCCAGTTTTCTCCACTTGCTCTCTGATCGGGTTCAGGTCTGTCTGATTATGTTCTCGTTCGGATTCCAAACTATCTTGATGGAGTTCGGATTCTAAACATTTTGTGATGGCTTGAGTTGGACTTGGAAAAAACACTCGAGTTTTAATCCAACACGGCGGCGTATTGCGGTTTTAGCATGCATCTGATGCCCGTTTGTGTGTGTGTGTGTGTGTGTGTGTGTGTGTGTGTATGTGTGAGTGTGGGTGTGGGTGTGGGTGTGGGTATGGGTGTGTGTGTGTAGGAGGTAAACCTGTCGGGAGCATCTGGAAAGTGTTCATTCAGCACTGCGATGTGAGAGGAAGAATAATCAGCAATCAAATAAGCCAAAACACCTGCGTGTGTGTTCCAGTAAATCTGACTAATTATTGCTGAGGGCAGAAGGAAGTAATTTAAGTTGTTGGAAGCAAATATACTGACTGAAAGTTTAAAAGATGAAATTACATTGATAAGAAAAGCGTCTTTCTCCCTGTAACCACATTCAAGTTTGTAGTTTATTTATTTTTGTCGGGCTACTACGGACGACCTATTCCGGGAATCAGACACAAATAAGAGACAACATAAATAATTCAATAAAATACTACAAATAAGCAACAATTTGCACAAAACCTGTTTCTAGTATTGTTTTACAAATCAAATGTGTATCAACTCGCCACAAAAGCCACTTGTAGCCAGCGTAGAAACATTTTTGAGACTAATGGGCTCAGGGAGGGAGGAGCTTGTTGTCTGGGTCGTTGTGGATTCTAGAATCTGAGTTTGGGCTCCATGTTTGTTTTGGTCTGAGCCGTTCTGAAAGCAACATCATATGAGGGGAGTCGTGAACACGTTTGCGTGATGAGCACACAATAACAATTTGCGGTTCCGTTCTGCAAAGCGTGCACTGCATGCCAACGCGATTGTCCCTCGCCTGCTGCCGCGTACTGACATCGGCATGTCGGTGCATTAATAGATTTCTTCCACCTCCACCTGCGGGCCCTGAAAGAAGAAAGAAGGGAGAAATAACCTCGTGGAAATGGAGCTTAATTAGGCTTTGGCTGATAAGGCTGCGATATATATTGAGCGAGCGGAGGTGCGGCCGTAAATTCTCCTGGTTTTCCAAACCAGACGGCTGGAACGGAGCTCATCTGATAGAGCCAATCAAGCGCAATTAATCTCAGTTGGTGGGTGAAGGTGTGGGCTGGTTGCAAAGTGCCTCACACCCCCTGGCATCATTACACACTCAGATGCCTGCTGTCCTTTAAGCGGCAGGGGAGAGGGGTGGGGGGGGGGGCAGTAGGGTGGGCTATTTGTGCACTGGACCGCAGCGTGTAAGGAGCAAGGCCGGGGGATGTTACCCTCGCTGCAGGTGGCCGCACTGTCCCCTCATCAAGGTAACCTGCAGGGAGGCGACCTGTTTACACGCAGAGCGCCTGTGTACTTTACAACATACTTAGTAGTGTTTTGGATTCAGTACATATTTGAAATACAATGTCGCAAGCTTTTATATTTGACCGTGTTCATGGGTTTATTAATAATTTGGATTTTGCAACCCTTTTGTGAATTTCCCCATTGTAGGACGAATAAAGGATTATCTTATCTTATCTTGTCTTTTGTTTCCACCAATTCCACCTTAAGCTGGGTGGTATTCCATCAAACCATGTGTAGTTTTGTTCAGACTCAAAGCTCCAGCACTCCAGTTGTTCCAGTTGTTCCACTAATGGCTTCGGCTGCCATTAGACGAGTCAGCGCCTCAGCTTAGCAAACAGCAGAGAGCCGCCATGCTACATTTATACTTGTTAGATTCTTGCATGGGTGGGAGGAAAACCCTGCCCACTTTTGTAATGTAATGTAAATGAATCTGTTCATCTGTAAAATCAGATCAAAGATTACGTGAAGCGCTGAATCAAATGTTTTTCATGATACATTAACCCCGCGTGTGCTTCTTTTCCCCCCCCACCACAAATGGTGTTTGTATCATCAGCATAACGCCGGTGTTGGCGACCCAACCCACAGGGGAGAGAGAGGCAGAGTTTGTGTCCTAGTTTGCAGCGGTGAGCCTTCTTCCTCTTCCTCCTCCTCGCTGCTCGACTTTATTTTTGAAGTCGCACCACAATAAGAGGGACGACAATAGGCGATTAGCGCTGATACGCAAAGTCGCTCGGCGTAACTTTCAGCATTCCACAAAGGTCGAAACAGACGCCTGCACTACTTTTGTCCTTCGTATGCGGCTGTGGAACTGCAGCTGAGGATTTCAGGCTTTTGTGTCCTTGTCAATTGAGAGAGGACGCCATCAGGTTCACGTTTCTCTCGTCCGGATGCTTTTTCGCAAATGACTCCAAACGTATTTCAGCATCTCTGCTAAAGAGCCGGGCGATTGTTCAGTGAGCAGTTCTTCAAAACACAATTATAGATTGTAAAGGCTTCCCCTCCCCTCCCCTTCCTCGCTCCGCTCCTCTGAGGGAGAAAGCCAAAATAGATCTATGACCAGGAGGACAAAAGGATATCGGTTGTGACGACGAGGCAGGGGGAGGTGGACAGGGAGTGATGGAGTGCTGGGGCAGGTATTCAGGGACTGGAGATCAAGAGGCAGAGGTCTTCATAGATCCAGGGAGCAGAATGGACAGAAGGAGGGGAGGTGTGGGGGGGTGATGAAGAACAGGAGAGTAAGAGCCCAGGGAGATGGAGAGGTGAGCAGGTGGGAGGAGGGTCAGAATCCAGAGGGGGGAACGCGACATGAAAGGTGTGTGTGTGTGCGTATGTGTGTGTGTGGGGGGGTGGTGGGAGGTAGAGACGGGGGTCACCCTCTCTGAAAGGCTGCAAAGAACACTCAAGGGCTTCAGTTCGTCGGAGCGGCTGATAAAAGGCTCTCTGCCATTTTGCTTTGAGTCACAGCAGCGTCGACAACAGCAACTATGGCCAAGATATCTTACTTTCTTTCAAAAAGAAGATAAAACGAGGACATGCAGAGAGACGAGGGTGTCAGACGGAAAGAGAGACAGATCTGTTTTACTTTTTGTATTTAATTAGCCTAAACAAATTACATCAGCAAATTGAAATCGAAAGTATCAAGAGAAGAGTCACACCTCTGCAACTCTGTGATTTCTGTAACAGAAATCTGTTCATGTCAGATTTTGTGAGAGACAATCGACAACCGCAACTCCCTGTCTGGAATATTATTAGAGCTTCATATCAGAGTGAGATGAGCAACATATACTGCGACTCAAACCTCGGAGTTGTGGCCATTTAACACCGTCCCACAGGTGCCATAACATTTAGCACAAGCAATTGTATTACAATTGAGTGTTAATGATTGAATTTAGCCAATGAATGCAGGAAGCAACAAGGAATATCAACAACATCGCAGGCTAATGTTTGATTGGACTTTATTTGTTTCCGGAAAATTGGGATGAGTGATCAATTTGTTCAGAAATGTAGACGTTATGATAACAGATCAGCAAAGAAAGCAATCAGCTCTTCAGTTATTCACAGTCAGGGAAGGCACCAGGCTGTACTCTACTAGAATTCAAGCCTTTCTGTGGAGTAACTAGCGAGTAGTTTGTCACCAAAACCAAAAGTAACTGCAACAACTTATTGACAAAAGCACTAAAACCTTCTCTCACCTTCACCGTCACTCTGTCTCAGCCTTAATGTGCTGAGAGAGGAAGGACTCCAGCTGAAGCGTCGGTCGTTGGAACCAGAAGGTTTATTTCTGAGTTTATATTCACTTTCTGCATCACAGAATTACTGCTTTAAACCCTTAAAATGATGATAATGTGAAGATAAATGTTTTACAGATCCCTCGCCCTATTTGCAGGCCAGTGAAAAATTGATGTGATAGTAATTCAACTTACATAACTTATTCATTTCAAAGCCTTTAATACAGAAGTGCCACTCTATGTGCTGTGGAATCCAGGTTTATTCATAATTAATTACTGTTTGAATTCCTTTGTAAACCATTATTTTTTGTTGTGGTCTGTTTTTACAAAGCTTTGTTTGGTTTTATTCAAATGAACTCTGACAGAAAAACAATCACCGAACTAATCAATTATCCAAACAGCCAGTTCAGTTAGAAATGTCCCCTGGGAGGTCACAAAGGTCACACAGGTCTCTAACTCTGACATGGTCACTTAGCAAACCTGTTGTTGATTCAATTCCTTCCAATATTCAATGAAATCTGAGTTCAGTCAGATATCTCAATGCTGTGACCTGGTAGGAGGGGCTTAAAATACGCTCGTCATGATTATTCTTAGACGACACAGAAAACCAGAATAAAATACATGAAAAGCTTCCATTACTCGCACAACAATAGAGCTCCGTTTCTAAAGTCACATCCATTTTTGATCGTTTTCTTGACCTTCCCTGGAGAAGCCAAGACCAAACACATTTTTCTCTGTGGCGGAAAATCTGACAAGTTTACCTGAGGTGCATCCCAATTCAGAAAGGTGGATTCGTCTGAGTGTCTGTGTGTGTGTGTGTGTGTGTAGACAACAGCCCGGTAATTTCCCCCGGCACAACAGCTGAGCACGCTCGTCTGCAGCGATGACAAACGGAAAGGGCCATGCAGTCCCCTCAGAATACCTCGGCAAACATCGCTCAGATAAACCTAATTTTGCCCAAGGCTCCCTTCACCTGCTCCAAACTAGAGCAATAAATTAGCAAATATCTGGGAGAATTCTTGAACAGTTCTGGGAATCTGCGGTAACCGTGCGTCCACAGGGGCGCGACGCCTTCCCCAGGAGGACCTCGGGAAATATCACTGAGGCCTTCAATGTTTTTCCTGACTGCAACAATTACAAATGCCACGGAAGAAAAATCACAAGCTCCATCAGGGGGCCCTGTAGCACTTTCAGCGACAGAGGGGTGACTTTGCCAAATGTGTTGGCTGTTTATTTATTAATTTCCTCTTTTCTTTGCATAACATTATTCATGAATATTAATGTTGCCTCGTGGTGCAAACTGTTAGCAATGCTCAGCGGGCTGGAAGAGGCCACAAGACAAAGCAGAGAAAAATCATGCTCGCTAATACGGAGTGGGAGTTTGTGGATCGGCGAATCAGGAGCTCGTGCAAGCAGATACACGGGAATAACAAATGGGTGAAGGGAATATGATTACAGCCAGATAAACGTGCAGCTTCCACTCAAATATCTGACATGATTGCCGTGTCTCGCCAACACAAAAAGCTGTCTGGGGAGGGGAATAAAGCGGCGGACGGTTTTCCCAAGATAAGTCATAATCGTTGGCTGCAGCGGCGGCGGAGTCGACGTCTGACCTACGGCGGATCTTTACCCTGAGACTCCGGCGGCTTTTTGAACAGACGGCCAAACTCTCAGGTCAGCAGGGATTAATTAGCTGTTTGAAACCCACCCGGCAGATGTCAAGGTAATCTCGGG
Organism: Genypterus blacodes; assembly: GCF_046128005.1. Lineage (NCBI taxonomy): Eukaryota > Metazoa > Chordata > Actinopteri > Ophidiiformes > Ophidiidae > Genypterus > Genypterus blacodes. The sequence continues at coordinate 1,661,102 of NW_027466874.1, forward strand.
ATGCGGGTCGCTGGAGGTCAACGCAATATCTCGGCATAGAGGGAAGCGGGAGCCCGTATTGCTGTGGTATCCAACAACTCTGCCGTGCCAGGAGTTCAGTCCCCAAATAGACTGAGACCACTGGCTGCAGGCCCCCAGACCCTCTAACAGGCTGCAGAACGCCACAGCACAGAAATGGGTCACAACCTGGCCATTGTACTGAAATCCATATACATTCTTCCTGTTGTTGTATTCCAAAGTGTACATGTTAAAGTTCTTTCGTTATGCATGAATTGGAAAATATTTTATTTAGATACATACACATTCATATATAATCTCAGAAGACATCGATGCATCCAGATTAAATCGACCCAAATCTGATTTCTGTGGCTCACACACATCAGATATGCTTTAGAAGAGCACATGTACTGTAGTGGACAAAGCTACTTTTCCAGTAGCTAGACAGTAGCTTATCTATTTTCAAAACGATGTAGCTTTTCCAGTGACTTACCGTTTTTAAGTGAGCTCTGAGCTCTGAGTCACAGATGAGGCCAAACTACTCAAAACACACAATCACACTCAGACTGAACTCACACACACACACACACGCCACTGCTTTTCCGTTGCTCAGTCTTATTGGAAATGTAGTCCATACACACACACGCACACACGCCTGACACACAACCACACACACACACACACACACACACACACACACACACACATATTCAAAACAATCCTACATAGTTTTTCTCTACATATTCACATTGTGAGTTGAGCTTTTTTCCTTCATTCCATGAATCAAAGGATTTATTACACCTGATAAGTAAATTCACCCCACCTGACTTGTGGACATTAAATGATGTTCCAGAGGGCAACAGGCTTGTATAGTTACTTCTGCCTCACTTGTATACATTGTGATGCTTTGTCTTGTCAACAGGGATAAACACTGTGAAAAAATCCGATTCAAGTCTCAAGACTGACGATATAAAGATGCGTAAATGTCGCTTTAGATAGAATCCACAGAAATCCTTTCTCTAGCACAGCGCAGAGGGCTTGCAGATTTTTTTGGCATCATTATCAGTTGGCTTTGCTCTTGTTCAGGACACTCAGGCGACACATGAACCTGTTAGCGAGAGGAAGAAACGGCGGAGTAGTTGGCCAGAGGGTCGTTCGTCACAGTTGTTCACATCGAGCGACTCGGGCCATAATGGCCACACGCAGAGAGAGCTGAAAGGAGAGCAGAACGAAACCACGAGGCAATGTCTGATCAGCAGGGAGCCCACGCAGCATCCTGTGAGTCAGACGGGCTGAATAGAGAGCTGCAAGCCCCTAACCGTCCAACACAACATGGCAGCAGGAACATAAAGCGGCCATAAAATCTCCAAATGTTGCAATGCGCCGCGTCTTCCTGCTCTTTCCACGCGGGGGACAGGAATAAAGAAGGCGCTTGGTTTGATTCCACAGTCATAAGCTGAGAAAAGCTGGGCTCCCTTTGTTCCCGTTTGACCCGACTGTTCAGAACGGGCGACCTCACTCTGCAGCCGCGCCGCATTAATGACTCAGAAAATGCAGCCAGCCAGGATGACTCCATGGGAGGTATCAGTGCGGCCACCATTAAGACACTCCGCCTGCTCTTTAATAAACAGGTCCGGCACTTATAGTGCAGCCCTCATTAAATCCAGCAATTAATATGTTTAGAGCAACCTTGATGGCAAACATTTGTTACAGTGAATTAAATGTTTCCCATCTGAGTGCTGCTCAAATGAGTTCAAACGGGCAGCATAGAAATACACCCCGCCTCTCTCTTTAATGTGTTTCTGCAGGTGTGCAGAGTTATGATTCATGCTTTTAATGGGATGTTATTTTTGAGGCACCGAGGTGTCTGAGAAGTGCCACCTATATTTCTTCGGCAGGCCCGGCGTTCGTGCTGAACGCAGCAGTGCTTTCTGGGAAAACCTCGCTGTCTACGACTCCCAAAAGGAACCAGCTGAGCATCTGCGTCTGGTACGACTCGAACAGAATCCCACTCTGATTGATGATGCTCAGGGTTTTTTATTAAAATCTCAAAAATAAGCTGGAGGATTGAGTTTTATATGAACTGAAGTGTGAATCTAAGAAAGTGGAGGCTTATCTGGAGAGTAAAGTCATAAATTAAGCCTCTATTCATATTGGACGATTCAGCAATGGGCAAAATCCCATCCAATACCAACATACATAACAGGATGGAAGGTGGCAGCACGTGACGGTTTAGTCAGGATCCTTTCCAGTCTTGCAGTAAATATAGTCTCAGAATCTGAATTCCTTCACACTGTATTCACACCTGATGATGACTTGTGTTCTTGTTCTCTGGGTGCTGCCTCAGTAGGTGGGCCGCTACACTATTTAAGCCTTAAATATTGTTTCTGTCTTTAAATAAACTTCTCAGCATGTCATCCAGATCTGTAGTTTGTCTGCTCTGGCCCAAATTTAGGGACCACAATACCGAGTTTGCTGCTGGCTTCACTCATGTTGTACACACAGGAGCGCAGGCAAACTGTAATATATCAACAAAAGTCACGTGACAGCAGCTGTGCTTATAGGTCAGAGTGCAGGAGCCATAAATCAAATCAGGACAACGTTAACGACTCCAGAATAAATAAATGACATGAGGAGGAAACTGGGATACTAACATCCTTTGGGCCACGAAACGGTGTCAGCAGGACACATATGGACAATGATGGTGATTCATAAAGCACAGCGCCAGCTTTAATGTGCTGTTCGGTCGGGGCAGATTTCATCGTTCCCTCATTCATAAATGTCTGCTACTGGCCTCTTTTTTAAGCATTTGCCCTGAAGGGGGCGTTACTACAGTATTACTCTATTTGCATTTCTGGGAGATGATTCACGAAACAGGCCGTTACGCTAAAGTTTTTGCTAACAGGCACAACGGCTCTGCGTTGTGAACATGTAAACACTAAGTAGATATTCTGCAAGCCTTTTTGGATCTGGATACAGCGTTGGGCATTAGCGAGCCTCTAGCTGCTAACTGAACTACTTTTTAGTAGCTGTGTAGCATCACAAAACCTGTTTCAATCTAACAGTAATGAATAGCACCATGAAATCTGGTTGATACTTTTAACAAATTGCAACTACATCCGAGCTATCGAGTTGATTAATCTGTTTATTTATTCAGTTTTGATCCCATCTGAGCGGCGTCTCATGTATATACGGTGGAGTTACGTATCTCTCTAACACTACACAGAGCAGTGTACAGCCAGGCTCTTATATACGCAGCATTTACGATTGAGTTGAAATTATTGTGGCACATATTTAACGTGGCGGTGAGTTGTGACTGTGATTTTTTATGAATTCCCCCTGATGCATGGAAAACCTCATCCGTCTTCATAAAACGTGACGACGTGCCGCTTCAGATGGCTGAGCAGGAGAATTGAGCTCATATCAAGCAGCACGCGCAACCTCTTGAGGCGCGTTAGGCGAGTTTGATGTCTTACCACCTTTTCAGAGAATTTGCTTGATGCTAATGCTAATCAAAGGTCTGGTTTAGTTCATTTTAAGGACGTGTATCACAGATCAATCAACACAATCCCCCACTGGTTGTCTTGTTTCGGTGCGACTGCTGCGTTCAGAACTGACCGAATGACGCCTGACAAGAGGGGAACGAACCCAAGTGCGATTTACCAAACCACTTCTGTGTGAAAATGGCCCCAGATCAGTTTAAACTTGGCAATAACTCAACACCGGTTCTTATTAAACTGTATTTTATTCAATTGTCTTTTCATCTGCGCAGTGCCTAAGAATTACAAACGGCAAATTGTGCATGGAAATCGTTGGCAAGCTGATGTTAGAAATAACTGTGACCTTCTATGGTTGATCACGGCTTCTGTTTGACTTGGTTAGAGTAAATGTTGTGACATGTGAGTGATTAAGACAAGCCTGTAATTTATGATAATATTGTGACAATGACTTAGATTCATTATTATAGTGACTGTTCCAATTAACAGTTGTAATTGTGAGGTGAGACGCCTGGTTCTCACACACACACCTCTCACGTCACTTCTCTGTTACATGCCGGCTTCCTCCTAAATTAGACACACTCATAATTAATTCTACAAATGAGGCCATCTAGATAGAATATACGCAAAACAATAAAGCTTCTGCCTTTTGTTTCTCCTCTCTCTGTGCTGCTCCAGCACTAAAACAAAGTAAGGGCTGAGCGTGCAAGAATAGGCCTGACAGCTCTATTGTTCAGTGCATACAGTGTGTCATAAACTTTGTAATTCAAAGTCGGTCTTCAGTTTGAGACTGTATGAGAACTGGGGGAAACAACGTTAAAGGGAAATACACCAAACCTGTATTTCTTCTTTCCTTCCTTTTTGAAAGAACTGTAATGTTTCTTCCCTTTTGTGTTTTCTACTGAACCAGGTACTTACTGTAAGTAATTTGGAGGATTCAATTTGTCCAACATTTCTGTCTTTTCTTGCCAAACCTGCAAACGACAAGCAAGAACTCAAAAACAACATTACAGTAGTTGTCAAGTGAGTTTAAAAGAAAATTGCATCCAATTAGAAGCTAAAGTTAGATTAGATCAAATTAAGTCTGTTTTTTTACTGTGCATATTCTACGCTGTCGCTACAATGTTTCTTGAATTTTGTTTAAAATTGTATTCTATTTTCGAGCTTACTCCTAAATGATGAGCTTTCTGGAATTTTATACTTTTTTTCCCTAACCTTAGATGCCCTCAACTGAAATATTAAACGTTTTATTGATTGGGGGAAGAAAACCCTGGACATTTCCTTACTAAAACCTTTTTATATTTAATTAGTCCAAAGAAATACATGCCATGCTTCAAAAACAACATAATGAATTGATGATTTGACCATGGGCTGATGATGTCATGGTTGCATCTTCGCAGTGATCTCAGCTGCATGTGCCGCTCATTCCCTCTCAGCCCTCCAGCAGCCATTACAGATTCTGTGTGTTTCCTCTCACAGAGTGCATTATAATATTACTCTGTTATTGTGAGAGGCGTAACACCAGGCTGAAAACACTCACATTAATTCAGAGCTGAGAACAGAGGACGAAGGTATTGAATATTTAATGGCAGCTATATTAGCTCGGCCTAATCAAATGATCAGATTCGCGGTTGTTCTTAGTCAATGCGGTTTATGCATAATGCACTTCTGCTGCGCGAGGAGGAAGAGGAGACTCTGCGTGTTTGCGTGAATTCTCTGTGGCATTCTGGGGAAAGTTTTGAGGGGAAATTTCCAAAGAGAATATTGGATTTTGTGTGTGAGAGGTTCAACAATAAATAACACCCAGTCTCATTAACGCCTTGAATGTTTAGGTTGATACTGTTGAAGGGGACATATTACACACATTTCTATGTTCTTCTATGCATTTATTGGTCGAATTGAATCCTTGTACACTGTTGCACTTCTACTCTCCCTTACACCGCACTGTACACTGAGTGAGAACAGATAGTTCTAGACACTCTGTGTTCTGATTGGCCAGTTTGGTCAGACTGCATGGTCTTTTGTTGGTGAAAAAGGGGAAGTTGTAACATATTTACTTACAGAAAACATGATATGGAGGTAAAGGACTAACCAGCCTTTGTGTTCATTATTGTGGGGGTAGCACATGCAGCATCTTCAGACCTCCAATGAAGTCCAGAGAAGTTTTGAGTAGACGGTAAGAAAGTGGCCTTAATGGCGTCTCTGCTGCCAATTCTGTAACATGGGAAAAAAGCCGTTGTACTTCATTGTAGCCATCTTTGTTTGCACAAACAAGCAAAATTGGCACATTTCAAGTTCAGCGGTCATAAAATGCCACGATTGACCATTGGAGTTGCACATTACAGCGAGCTATTTAATAGGTGCAGTTATCTAGCCTTACTGGAGGAACTAAGGCGTGAACGTCCCCATTTACTACGTTGACATCTTCCAAACTATATTACACTTATGTCCTGCTTGAAAATGAAACGACCTCTCCACTATCAACAGCTTGAGAAATGGCAGAACAACACAGTGTAATGCCTACTGGCACGGGGGAGCATTGTGTGGATTTTTACCAGTTTGTCATCAGTTCCACTCAGTAGCGCTTTAAGAATAAGGCCCTCAGAGCTGATGGATAGCTTTCACATTAGACCTTCATCTGAAATCCCACTTGGCAGCGCCCACAAAGGTATTCAATCACACTAGGCTATGTGGGAGTAAATGTGAATGTACATACCCATGCAATCTGTCATGCTTGGTCATAGCACGCTGGGGAGCAATTAACTTTAATCAGGCTTCAACTGGGTCAATGATTTCAGAAGCAATCACAATACTCCAGGCGTTTTGACATTAAACGTAGACTTAGCACCACACGCACATCCTCGCCGACAGATCTACATTTGTCATTCTAGATAATCATCACTAGAAGTATAAACGCCCCATGATTCTTCATACTTTATTCACAAACGCTCATTTGACTTTTAAATAGTTTCAAATGGCAGTTCAAAGCAAACTGCGCCACAATTCTGCATATAACCATGAACATCTGCAACTGTGTTCTTTCACTGCTGTTTTCTTTGCAGTGTTAAGCCCTGCATACATGTATGTTTGTGTGTGTGTGTGTGTGTGTGTGTGTGTGTGTGTGTGTGTGTGTGTGTGTGTATGTGTGTGTGTGAGTGTTTGTGTGTGGTTGTGTTCTGCAGTTCTCTTTTTTTCTTAGGTCTGTTCCAGCACAGCGGCTTCATTGTGACTGAGTGAGTATTCAATAAAGGCTTAGAGGGATTTGAGATGAATCTTGTTTCTCTGTTGTTGGACTTTTTCTTTGGATGTGAAGACTTAAGACAAAGATTAGACGAGCCATGCCGCCTTAAAGGAGATGTGTCGGAACAGACTGTGCACGCTCCTTTATGCCGTATACGACCTCCTGGCAGATTTATTCATGTTTGAATTCGACCCTCTAACTCCTTAAATTCAAAGGTAACGCGTCTATAATCACTCCAAATGAACTCGCCCTTCAGGAGCTAAATCCTTTCTCGGCTCGATTCTAATGCCGCCTGACACGCCGCCTCAGCGCTTCTCTATTCATGGGCTCCTTCGCGATGATGTCACCTTGAACTGAAAGCCTCACATTTAAGAAAACCTGAGCAAGCTCCAAATTTCTCCAGCACTCTAATCTCACACATTGAACATAACCTTGGTCTGGACTTCATTATATACAAAGTCAAAGGCGGCCAGGCAGTGAATCAGGCTGTGGAAATAAAAATAATATTGGTTTTATAATGGATATTTGAAGGATGAGTTCACTTTTATACTCTCTCTTCTCACTGACCGAAGCGCCCGTGCCCACGCCTGGTAACAGAAAATCAATACCGTCTGTGAACATCGCTTTGTTCAACTCGTAACCTTGCATGGAAAAACGCCGGCTTGAAAATACCTGTCCGGAGCTACAGGCTGTGTGTAGTTTGATGTGACAGGTCAGGATCGGTTCAATTTTCCATCAGAGAAACAAAATGCTAAAGCCCGTGCGCTTTGCCTGTTTGTAAGAGATTGATAGTTATGACACAAGCGACATGATATCCTGCTGCTGGTGCTTATCTGATACAGCTGCGAGGCGTCACATTACCCAGAACACTGCTCCCCTTATCAATATTCGCTCTGCGTCCTCAACTGCCACGAACAGATGGCTCTGCTGCTCTTTTTTACATAAACTCACAAGAATTTGCTACGGCCCTGGCATACAAAACACGACGCGGGTTGAAATAATGGGGGTGTCACTCCACGTAATGACCACATTTCTGATGGATTTGGGCTCATAATGGATTCTTAATTAATGCTTGTAAGTTTCGAGAGGCGCCGGTGCCTCTGTGAACGATAAAGCTCTCTAACAACCCCACACTCGGAGGCATTTTTGGAGTCACTGGACGTGAACGTGATGATGATGATGCTGATGGTGATGATCACGATAATAGCTCTATTTAGATTCCTATGTGTCTGAGGAGGCGCCAGTCGGCCGTGCATCCATCTGTGCTGTTCTAATATTCTGCAACATGGGCTGAGAGGACCATTTGTCTCCAGTGTCAAAGGCACTTGACATTACGGATCTTCTCAAAGAGAGACTGACAGGGATCCGCGCGACGATATGGAGCCGTCTGAGACAGAGCTGATCCGTCAGAAGTCTCCCTGTCGGGCACTTTAAAGTTAACCACTGAGATGACTTTGGAGAAACTCGTAGGCCAAAATAAACCCGGGATTGTGAAATGAAAGCAAAGAAAAAGTCGCCAGTCTGCAGCATCCTGGAATGAGAAGATGAGCAGATTATTCTCTCAAGTACTGCAGCCTGATGGGCTTTGGCCCATTTAGCAATTTATCCAAGCCCAGTTAAGTGGTGGGGCGGAGGAAAGCAGAAGGCAGAGCAGCACTTCAACTAATTCTTAGATTCAGCTGCTCATCTTATACATCTTATTCGTCTGCCCAAAAAATAATAACTGCATAACAAATAAACGTTACCCCTGATGATTTTTAACACTGCCACGAACGTTGATCTCACTGGCATCTTCAGCAGCAGGACATCTCCCAAAGCTACTAGATGTCAATGAGATGAGTAGGACTTAAGTATTCATTCGGTTTTGAGGCAGATCCGGATCCTGCATACGAGGTGGAAAGTCGGGCCAATGTGTAGCATGATTTGAGTTACATTTATAGATCCAGAAGATGATGATGTAGGGCCATGTTAGCAATTACCATGAAACATCTGTCTTTGTTGTACTATTCTGGCTGTACATTTGCCTCATAGTACACAGAAGATGTGTGGAAGATTAAAAACTTTCTTTAAATAACCGACTAATCAACTGAGGTAGCGAACACCTTTGGGGCAAATTTATTGTAAGATTGAAGCAGGTCTCCATTTTTGTGTTCAATGAATAGTTTACTTGACATGCAAATGAGGGACTGTCACAATAATGTCACTTTAAATGTATACCCTGCAAGAAAAACAGCTGTTTAGGAACGAGGGATCACAGTTTTGCCCTAAACAACTTGTTAAATCTGCCATTGTGTTGTTTGGTTTCCCCCCCTGCTGTCTCTCCTACCCAGAAGCCGTACAGTACATTTTGCTTCCTGCTTGTCACCGCGGTTCACATGAAATACAGTCACGCAACACTGAGCACAGTTCAGAATGTGATAGAAAGTGGAAAGAAAATGCAAACCAGCGCTTAATTTGATCTTGTCAGGGTTAAACAAGTGCGTGTTTATGCCGTTTCCATCGTCCAGGGATTTTATTTCCCTGCTGATTTCCCCTCTCGTCTTAATAATATTCAACATACTTCCCGAAAAATACCTGGAATGGAATTTGCGCTCTGTGTCTAGCTGATTTCAATCTCTCCCTGATCTTTCCAATCTGGGGAAAATCTGGCACTGCTTCTAAGCCTTGTAAATGCCTCTGCAATAATTTATTTCAACTGTTCTTTCAAATTCATTCTCACTGATGAAGGAGCAATTTTAGTAGATACACTAGAAGGGCTCTTTTGATTTAGTTTTTGACATTTTTGCCAATGTGCTTGACGTGCAATATATGCAAATTGAGCCTCTCTAATAAGCATCTTCTTTGGTCCAATTGCTTCAGACCTTTTTTCCCCCTCATCTGACAGTCTGCAGGCCTAATTTTCCTCGTGAAAATAGCCTTATTATTTCCTGATAAGGGCATGCCTATTGAGATGTCACTATTCTGTTCTCGCCAAGCAATCACCCCATCCATTCAATTTGGATTCAAAATATCACTTGCACTTCTCCTGGGAGATTGTTGCCTCTCCACGGAGCGAGTATGCATGAACGCACATGTGAACACGCACACATTTGCGCACGCGCGCACACACACACACACACACACACAAACACAGCGCCTCATCGCTGTCATCACAAATAGGACTTGAATGATGGATGTTTGTGCGATGTATTCAAGGCTAAATAGGAACAGCGAGTTCTCTCACAGAGCTATTCCAATTTCTATGCGCTCACCAGGAGGAGGAACTCGTACGTGGTGATGATGATATTTTCTTCATCTGAAGGTAAAATCCACAGGTGGCTCAAGTTCAGGTCAGTAGGACACACACACTGGAACAACTGGTAGAAGGACACTGAATAACATCAAAGCTATGTGTAACCTTTGGCCCCTGGGAGATGTTGTTGTGACTCAGAAGGTTGCGATGCCTATATGGTCGCTGCTCGTCCTCTATGGGTTTGATCCCTGGAAAGGTTGAAAAATGAATAGTGCAAAAGGCCGACGTGAGGAGCCGTTACAGAGCAGCTGCACTGTGAAATTGATATTAATTGAAATTGATTATTCAATCTGGTACACATGGGTCATTAATTTCTAATCTCTACCTTCAATCAATAATGTATCCCTCTGCTCCAAAGCATCTTTTACGGCTTTTGTTAACTCTTGTTTATGAATAAAAATGATTAGAAGGATAACATTCCTTTTAATTAAAAACAAGGCTCCACAGCCGCATCATTATTTAACTAAATTTCATGGCCCTGCTGAGAAAGATTATTAATTTAGTTAGCCGAAATTAAGTAGGAATTATTTTGCAGACATGTACAGCATACTTACTTATTTTTATTCATTTCTGTGCTTTTACTAAATCTATCTCTCCATGAACCAATACTCAAATGTTCCACGACAGCCTTCTCCATACAAAACAGCACAACTATTAGGATCCACTGTGCTTAAAAACAGTGAAGATCATTGAAATAACAGTGTCCCAAAACCACACTGACTGGCTTTTGCTTTCCCTTGCTGCAGCACTGACAAATTAATTTAATTTAATTCTTTCCAGCCCCTTTCTGTACATCATCAGGCCTGAGCTGGCGCCTACTTACATACTCAGAAATGGCAACTCTCAGCTCCCTTGTTTGTGATGGTTGAGGAGGTGGTTTGATTATCTCTGGAGAGCAGAGAAACGCCAATTGGATGCACCTGTGTCCAGTTGTACCAGCTGCTTCTCATTGTCAATTAAGTGACAATGCAAAATATGGAATATGGAAATTGGAAAGAACCTTTTTCCTTACAAAGAGACAGAAAGAGAGCGCTTGCGAGAGAGAGAGAGAGAGAGAGAGAGAGAGAGAGAGAGAGAGAGCGAGAGAGAGAGCGAGCGCGCGCGCGCAAACGAGGGATGTTAAGTAGCCTGAGGTTTGTGTTTTCCACCATAATTGCTGGGTGTTGAGATACATTCTGTTGTGCCTCACTCCCCATCTGTCTGTGCTACATGCGGCTCCCGGGTGACACTGAACTCGGTCACATCGTTAAATTCTCTTTCACCTCCACTTTTCTCGTGGACCTCTCTGCTGCTGATGGCACACACACACACACAGGGACTACATCCAAAACATTTCATCCATCATCTCTCATCAGGACAAAATGCTCAATCAAATGCAGAGCGGGCTGCGTTCTCGCGTCCCTCCACTTTATGTCGACATTTAAAATTAACAAGGCCGTCTTAAGGCAGAGTGGTTTGCCAGAATACAGTCTGATTGGGTGCTGATTATGTTTGTTGATTCAACCTTAATTATCCCGGCTGTGTGCTAAGCATCTTCTGTGTCTGATTGCTGGAGAATATCAACACGGGTCTGCGAAAGTGCAGCACCCTGTGCATAGCGACGGCGGCGTCTCGAGTGCCACCGAAGCTCCTCGTGATCACTCGTCTGTACTCCACGCTGCTCTGAATTTGATTTGAAGTGCTCGTGTCATTGGAGGAGACGCGTTTCCACAAACAACATCAGGATGGCATTTTGCTGAGATGCTCCTCTCCAATCATCACTCTAGTTTGCTATGAAGTGATTAATGAACAACCCGGCTCATTCAAGACATGCAGTGAAACTGTAAATATCTTGCGTCAGATAATATATATCATATTTTGTAACTTATAAGTAGATATAGAGATAGCATATATCCTTTAGGATCCAAAGTAAAAGTACTCCAGCTGAAGAAGAGTCAATTTCCACATTCTGCTGTCGGGTGATAGTGTGAGGCTCTCCTTGGCTTCAGATCAGAAGAAGAAAGGGCATAAAAAAGACAAAAAGGCAAAAAATGGAAATGGTATAGAGAAAGGAAGATAGTTGAGGCGATCACCAGATAAATGTCGTGGAATAAAAATGACCGTATGTCCCTCAGAAAGGTAAAAGAGAGAAAACGAAAAAGTACCACAGAACGGAACAATCAAGTACTGGTACCTCAGAGTAAGGTACTTAGTTATTTCTACCTCCGTTTAAATTAATGCAGTGACATTGGATGGCTGTAAGAAATAATGGTTCAAATCACCACATTGTAAGTTAAATATTCCATACATTAGATATGATTACATCACATTAACATTTCATGTAGCAGGTGAGAGCATTTATTCATATAATGTCTCATCGTCTCATCTCTAAGTGTGTTATGGATTCTGTATAATGTCTCAATTCAAACGGAGTCAAAATGGAGAGAATGAAGGTGAGTCAGAGATAAAATCTGCTCTTTGGATTTATTTATATATATATACATTAACAGAGCTGGGTGTTAAACTCAGATAGGTTGGATGTGTTATTTTTCTTTAGATTTAAAACAAACTACATTGTATGAACTGTGTTTTACTCCTACATTAACCAAGCAACTGCACCACTATGCGAACAAGAGTCAAACTATCAGTGTATTTAAAGTTCAAGTTGAATTGCACATTCCCATTAATATATATATAGACATAGTGACTGAGACCACTGTGGGAATGTTGTCGTTGATTTCTTTCAGCTTTTTAGTCTGACAACCATGCACCTGCAGTCAGGTAACAACAGGAAAGCAGTGATTGTTTGTAGCAGCAATGCTAGTTTGTAGCTAGCGAGGAATGCTGCTAACTCTTATTAGAGTAGAGTAAATAAGCTCGTAAGTGATATCTCAAAATGAAAACTGCTTATCTCAAACATGCTTCATCAATATGTAAAAGCTCCACATACGTATTCATGTCCCAGATGCAGGAGCAAACGCTTCATACATTCACGTTTCTTGTTGACATCTGATGTTGTGCGTTGTGGGAAGCCTAAAGTTGGAAGTTGGATTTTTTACCCTGGGAAATTCCTCCTTCAGACTGGAAGCCTTCACACTAGGAAGAATAGGCATTAGGAAGAATAAATGAATAACTAAGCGACTGAATAAGTGGATGACCCCCATCTGTAAAGCTGAGATGGGAAAACTGTGTATGATATTAACCTTTTCATTATGTGAACCTGTTCATAGATGATTCTCTTTTCTTTAAGATAAGATAAGATAAAACTTTATTATCCCGAGGGAAATTAGTGGAGAAACAGAGAGCAACTGTTGCTGGCTACTGCTTGCACAGCGCCGGAACCAGAGATATGTACTGTGTATATGCTTGACAATATTCCTACCCCTTTAAACTACCTTTATAAAATGTTACATAACAAGCCCACTTTCAATTATACAATTTGAAGTAAATTAGCATCATCTGAGGGCAAGCACGACATCTGACACATTAAGTCAACAGATTACACAGAAGCATCAGGTGCAGTTGTGCAATGCAAATATTTTACATACACACAGACACATACACACACAAACACACCACAGAGGACAGTAAGCTACAGTATTTTTAAAATGTGACACAATCCAAATAGTTGGTAAATGACCTTGTCTAGCACCGGCGCCTCCATCCTCCGCTGAATTCATGTCACAGCAAAGGATTGTCTAATAAGCGATGCAGTGGAAAGCCCGGTCAGAGGATCCCTAAAGCAATTCTTGTGTAATTGATGTTGCAGCACAAAATGGCTCTCGGTGGGCTGGGGCTGATTAGGTTGGGGGGGTTGTTGTTTTTTTTTCTTCACGTTGCCGTCTTGCCGCTCCGCTCACACACAAACAGGCGCTCACCAGGTGGAATGACAGTTTCACATCCAATCATCCCATTAAGCCGCCTTTCCCCATTCTTCTCTGTCCCATTGTGTTATTGTGAACCTGCGTCTCTTAAACACGCGTCTGCAGAGCCTATAAATATGACGCCGGCGCAGTCTGATTATTGACTGAACAGTAGCGGGAACAAACACGACGAGATGTTTGGATTTATACCTGAGCGTCGAGCGGGATCTGAAATTTATGAGGACATATAAGATGGAAGCCTATTTCTCTCTCTCTCTCACTCTCTCTCTCTCTCTTTCTCTCTTGCGCTCTCTCTCTCCCCCGGCTCCTTGTTTAATTTTCTGTTTTGCGCTGCCAAGTGGTTCTCTGGGGACTCTGCACTGCAAATGTCCCGGCGTTCCACTTCTATTCCCTCCATCCAAACTGCGTTCATCAAGTCTAATCAAATGCCTGTTCTGTTCCTTCAACACCCTCATAACATGAGATGAGACAGAACAGTAACTTAGCAGAAATATCATCTTCCCAAAGCGCTTTGCTCCGTGATGAGGGTTTGAGTTTACATTAAACACACAAAATCACACTGTGCATGATGTCATTCTGAGTTTTGAGGTACTTGAATTTTTCAATATGTTTTCAATATTATTTGTAGTTATAGTTGCGGTCATGCAACATGACTCAATGATTCATCTGAAACATCTTAAAAGCTTTGGAAAGAGACAGAGTCAGAGGGATTTACTCAGGAGGAGAAAGTTATTTCTCAAAATTCCTGCAGGAAAATATGCAACATTTAGCGAGAAATGGGAAAAAATCCCGAGCACATCTCCAATTACTGGGGGTTGTATTTTTGTGTTTGCATAATGTAAATTTCCATCACAAAATCTCCCAAAACTTGGAGACCCAGAGAGTTTTCACAGCGTTGCATCACCCTATTTTGCAGATATTCATTACTTTTGCATTGGACGTGTGCAGGATTTGCATCAATCCATTGGTAATTGTGCAACCTGGCAGGAACGACCGGCACAATAAGTACTTTTACCTCAGGTATCATTTTAATGCTAATGTTCTTTATTTGCTTTCCAACTCAGTTTTTTATCCAGCACCCTAACTTAACTTAAATACTGTATTTTTTCACTGTGGTGTTTTTGCTTTGACTACTGACCTCCAGGGAAAATGCATTGCACTGTAAGACAAGTGTATCAGATGAAATAATATTGTGCAGCTTATTAATACAGCAAAATACAATCAGGACCAAAGATGGCAAACAAATCTTTTTGTCAGATCTGTTATTCGGCTCCCGTCTGAGGTTGCACATCCGCAGTCGATACAGCGTTTCTCCCTAATGAATGGCATTCGTCTGGCACCCTGAGTAATGTCATTTTACAATGCATCATAGCAGCTAATAAAGTCAGGATTGATTTGTGCTTATACAAAAACACATCAGGCGGAAACCATCACGTCGGTAATAAATTGATGCTGATCTGCTCATGAGGAAGAAGCGCAGCGGGCAAATGCCAGGAGATCTTTATTTATTTATATTTCCTTCTTATCGGCGGCTCCTCCGCGGGGCAATCGATGTCGCTGCAGAGCCTTTTTGTTCTCTGAAGTAATAAAGCAGCGTATTGATTTATCGGCGGGACGGCGGTTACCTCACGCCTCTTCCTCGCTTTCCCCCTCCCTCCGGCTCTGCTGTCGGGTCCCCTCGGGGAGGAGAAGTTTGGTCTGTGTGGAGCCCTGAGGCCCAACCTTGCCTCGCTGCAGCACAACATGCATCCATATACACTTAGAGGTTTTAGCTTCCTGAGAAAAGACAATTTGAGGCCTATCGATTGGAGCGAGCGCATTTCTCCTGCACATGTCCCAGGTCTGGGCTGCGACTTCACTGTGCGCCAACACGTTTGCTGAGAGCTACAAACAGCTTCCACCCAGGGGTGAAGGAGCTCGTCATAAACAGTGCGAGCAGCCATAATTGGAGAAGACCTGAGCAGAGGCAAGCAGGCTTCATCAGGTCCGTGACGGCCGCCAAGAACCATACAAACAACAGACCTCCAAAAGATACAAGTTTGTGTTTGATCTTAATCTTTTACCGACAAATGATCATTGACAAAGAATATTTCGAAAACCTTTGTGTGACCTGCTGTGTATATATAACTTGTGTGTGTGTGTTTGTGTGTGTGTGTTCTGTATATGGATGTAACTAAATTATTTAAATTAGTTGTCTGAGTTTTGACAAGACAACTCAAAAGTTTTCGGATGGCTTTTTATGAAAGTTTGAAGAGATGTGGGTCAAGAGCTAAGGAACATTCTGTTAGATGTTGGGATTATCATTTCAAAAACATTATTTTGAGGCAACAGACAACGATTCAAACTGCTTGTTGTGTGCTAACACTATGTTACCACTAGATGATAGCAAAGAGTACAGACAGTGCAGCCAGCCTTCAAACCAAAACACTCATTATAATTGGGTCTCGATCAGGATCAGTAGGATCAGGATCAGTAGGATGTGGATAAGATACAGAAAGATCAGATACAGACATTGCTGAAGTTACAGTGAACGGATCAAAATAGAGAGAAGTGTCTGGCCTTGGTGGAGGTGTGTGCTCTCTGAGTTCTGTCTTGTCTTATTTGAGTTGTGGTGATAAGTGAACCTCTTTCTTTAGCCGGCGAGCACAGATTTTATTCTCATTTATAAAAGGATCAGCAGTGGCTCGGGGCACCAGTTCAACCCAGAAACAAAGTAACAAATGAAGGAAGACCTGAAGTAACACTGATCCACTGTCTAAATGTTTAGTAACAAACTGCCAATGAATAAACCATCAAATTTGATTAGTATATTTGTAAATGATCTTGTATTTTGTACTTTGCTATGTCCCTATATGTTTGCACCCGTATGTGTGAAGCTAAATTCCTCGCACAGCCTCGTGTCCATTGCAATTAATTCTGACAGAGCTCTAAATACAAAAAGGCCGACTTCCCCCTAAAAAAACATTTTCTTGAGTGCTTTGATATTTGGAGGCATTGGAGATCAGAGTCCAGCTGCTGCTTCCTCTCATCCCTCCGGTCAGCCACTTTGAAGCCGTCGATCGTTTGACCTGAATGCCGCCTCTTTGAGCTGCCTGCAATCGTCCCGATTAATATTCCTCCACTACTATTTAACTCTACTCAAATCCGAATAAGAGACCACAGGAGGAGAAATTATCATCATTACAGCGCAAATGGAGAACTTAATCTCGTAGTGGACACCATGTCTGTTTTCCCTTTGCATCTTTGATTGACAGGCTAATAAAAGGTCAGACCTCTAATCAAAGCATGTTTCTAGCCACCCACTCGGTGTCAACAGGGAGGCTGGCAGGAGTCGGCAGAGGAATAAAAAAAATCGACCCATTTACGAGCTTGCGGCAATGAAATATGGCGGAACCCTGTCTGGTAATTGCGCAATGAGCAAAGTGCTGTTAAACATCGTAATTATGAGTTTGTGTGTGTGTGTGTGTGTGTGTGTGTGTGTGTGTTGTTTGTGTGTAAGCTACCTGGGGATCTTTAGAAGGAACACAAACTGTAGGTCAGGCACATTTCTGTTCTCCTTCTTTAACACACCACCCGTATCTCTAATCACCAGGGTGCACGGACGTTCTGAGAAGAATTCATGTCGTGTTTTTGTAATCCTCTTCTCGCCGCCGTTTGACCTTAAAGTTAAAACTCAAACAGAAGCTGAGTCACTGCTTTTCATTCATTCGCGACTCGCATTTGTTTCCACTGCGTCTGTGACATTTCTGCATCCGAGAATAGACGACGCACGCTGACATTTGATAATACATTCTACCGCCGGCGTCGTCTCATCAAACACAGCTCGCCCGCATTTACCATCTCGCTTTTGACACGGCTCGGATTTGATGGGAGGTGCAGACAAATTGAGGTGACGATTGTTAACCTTCGCCGGCGCCTGAGTCGCCCTTGTTCTGCTCTTCTGAGCCGCCGTGTCGCTGGAACACGCGCATGTTAACAGATTAGAGGTGGCTTCTTCTACTTGACATTAATAATTCAGGTGGAAGCTGTGACCCTTTGTTAGCTGGCTTTGTTAGCTGGCAAGATGGTGTTTGATCTTACTGATACCTAAGAGTCATTACCATATTCATTTCGAGACATTAGTCTGATCATTTTAAACAAAACACTGTGGCGGAAATACTGGCAGAACTATCAGAAAATTTGAAGATGTAGAGGGAATCTCTGCCTGTAAACAAGTCTAGACTTTGGACCCAAATCAGTTTCATCTCAAGATATTAGAGAGTCCCAGTCTCAGTTTAGCTCGATGCGATGGTTTGGTTTAGTTTTTCGAGCTTATTTAAAGACAAGCAGGTGAGATCCAAACACTAAATGTTGCGGGTATGAAAGCGACCTATAGACACAGCACAGGATCACTGGTTGTTGGAGGTCAATTTAACTTTCAATTCAACATCACCCAATAAGACATGAGAAAAGCTCCCCTTTAACAGGAAGAAACCTCAGGTAGACCCAGGCCATGGGTGGGCGGCAATCTGCCTTGACCGGTTGGGTTTAGAGAGAAAGAGAGAGAAAGATAGAGAAAGGAGAGAGAGACACAGAGAGAGGCACAGCAACGACAACAAGTGCAAATATGACTAATGGTATTAAAACAGGTCAGGGCCCAGCATTCTTCATATTTATAGTCGGGTACATTCTCAATATCCTGAGTATCTGGGCACGATTATCGATACCAAGCTGACCTTTGAAGCTAATCCAGAGGCTGCTTGTGTAAAGGTCCTGCCGTGTTTCAATGTCTTTGACTTTGACTGTTCTTACTTCCTGCGTTGGGGTTCGGTTTACTCTTCTCAGCCTGGCCAGTAAAGTAAAAACAGACGGGCAGAAGTGGTCAGAGTGGCTCGTAAGGTGATTAGGCTGCGACGAGTCTGACTCCCGGACATCTACAGTAAGCGCTTTATCAATGAGGCTCGATCGATACTTCATTGTCCCTTATAAGGAGTTTGATCTTCTTTCTACAAAACAGCTAAAACAAGAACACGGCGGCATGATGCCTCTTTTATCCCTGTGGCTGTTGATCAGCTTAAAAGACTGTGGTTGACTTTACTTTGAACATCTTTATATCTTAAATTGTCATTGTTATCTGTTGACCTGGAACATGGGGGAGAATCGTGCGTTGTGATTTATATTTGTTATCTCCATCGTGCACTTCGCTTCACACTACTGTTCACGGTCACTGTCAATTATCATCGATAACAGCTTCTTTATCTGATGTCTGCTGCTGATACAGCCTGTGTGTGTGTGTGTGTGTGTGTGTGTGTGTGTGTGTGTGTGTGTGTGTGTGTGTGTGTGTGTGTGTGTGTGTGTGCGCGCGCGCGTGTGTGTGTGTCAGTGCCTGCCTCAACCTATATTTTTTTGGGACAATAATAAAGTTGACGTTGAAGCTAAATCTGATATGGAAACTCCACTTGATGGCTTTAACGTGCAAAACAAAGCTGTCAGTGAAGCCGCACAAATCTTTATTCTGCTATTCAAACTGTTTATGTTACCTTAAATACATTATTACTTTTAATAAAGGCTGTTATTGGCTCTTTGAGGCTGGGGCTGCGAGTTGGTTCCATTGTAACCCAAACAAAGAGGGCCCACGGGGAGAATTGTCCTAATTTGGAGGAACATTAACGCAGAAACAAATACCAGCCGTGTGAGCTAGAGGCCGTAAATTGTCTCCGCCACCGTCTAATTTGTTTAGCAAAGATATTAAAATTAATTTGACAATGATATATCGTCACCTTTAGACCTGTTAATGATATCTAAGACCTGCCAATAATGATGAAGTATAGCTGAGCTCTTGTCTTCAATGCATTTCGTGACATTTATAGTTGCCGCGTTCTGTTGTTTGTTGTGCTTGGAATTAATTCTTGTTGAACTCTTTGTGGATAGGATGGAGCAATTTCATTTGACATAATTGCAACAAAGATTAATACTAAGGCAGATATATGATTGTGATCATGTTTTGAGATTCAGCTCGTTTACGCCTGCTCAGATTCGTCACATCCTTTCACTTGCGAGTCAAAACGAGGACAAAACCATTAGAAAAATTAGGGAAAGTATTCCAACAGATGAATCTCTTATAACATGATGTTTTAATATCAATTTATCTACAAAACTTTGACTGACACCACTGTATTCTGTTTCTTCACGGAAAGTGCACTGTCAATGAAGCAAAGGAACATATAAAAATTACAAACAAACAGACTGTACCATTTTTTTTTTTTTTACCTTAAAGTGTCCGTTCATTGGCCGTGGTACTTACAGTATAAATGAGCGCGGTCATATTGAAACAGGATGGTTCAACTTGTATGTAGCTTTATCTGAATTTCTACTGTAGATTTCTGTCTTTTAAAGATTACGTTCATGAGAAACAGTTGTGCATTATCTTGCCGATCCCCCTCATACTTTATAATATAACACTCTTTAAGTCGTTTCCATGGAACAAAAATCAAAACCCTCCGAGTCAGTACATTCTTCAGCTGTCCACAGCCGGTCCGCACAGTTTAGTAATCCAAAATGGGCAGAATACAACTGTACGCACCACAATTGGCCCAATCCATATGTCCAGGAGTTCTCCTCGTGGCTTTTCTCGATCTCCCCTCGAGCAGCTGTTAACTGCACAGCTTGGTGGTCTCGTAATCCATGGAGTTGGGCAGACGCGAACTGAAAGCCTGCAGGGAGGCGTGGATACGGACCACCTCGCTGGCGGTGAGTTTGAGCCGGTGCCGGAGAAGACAGGCAAACAGGTCCAACCTCTGCTGACCCGGAGGTGAGAGACGATTCACCCGATCTCTTATTTCCAACAGCTGAAGCATGGCCGTGTCCTGCGACCCTTGGGTGTACGGGTAGTCCAGCTGCAGAATCAGGTCGCGAATTGCCTCCGGGTCAAAGTGCATGCTGTAGCCAAACACCTGGATGCTGTTGATCTTCATGTAGCCGAGGTTCCGAGCGGGATCTGTCACCTCTAACGGCTCGTAGTAAACAGTGTCGTTCAGGCCGTCCTGAGTCTTTATCCTGCTCCGAAGGTAAATGTGGATGGTCTCAAAGAAAGTCTTCCACTTGTTGCCCAGCGTCAAGGTCCAGTTGTAGCACTCGAGGGGCAGGTCCAGCTTAGTGGCTTGCCAGTCGGGGAAGCCGTTCTCATTCACAGGGATGTACCAGCTCTCCGAGTGGCTCCCTCCAAACGGGTTGATGTAGAGGGTGAGGACGGGCTCCAGGGTGCTGTTCTTGGTAAGGCAGATCTGCAGGGAAATCCCCAGCAGCATGTGGACCATGTTGGACTTATACTTGTTGCTCTTCAACGTCAGCAGCATCCTCTTCCTCCAAGACGGGTCAAACCAGCTGTTAAGCCGCATGTCGTTGCTGATGAAGATGGCGTGCACCTATCAGACACATGGACAAAGATTTAACACAGTTACTGAGCAGCTCTCTCTAATGCCCAATTCTAACTGGTCAGTTTCTTAATAACAGCTGAACCATTTTGTTTCAAACTGATTTGGCCCAGATTGAAGCACTAAGCACAGTCCCACGCATGCACAAGTTGGATTTCCTGCCCTGTGAAGACATCGTGAGGTCCATATAGTGGCACACATAACTTATAATGGGCGTCCAAGAGTAGAAAGTGTTGAAAGAAACTTAAACACGCTGCACATTTAGCAGCAAAGTGCCTGAAGGTAAGTAAACCAAATGTTAAAGCGCAAATAATTGCCTGAAAAATCCATAATGCAACAGACTGAGTGCAAATTGTCGGGCAATTTTACCATTTTCCTTACATTTTCTAAATAAATATATTCACGGAATTGGTTGTTTGAAAGACTCACTTATGTCTGATCACTGCAAATCATTGGTAGAAGTTTGGATGAGTGTTTATTATGCGTAATGACATCTTTGAAAGGAGAAAAATATTTCTTTCACTTCAGCAGTACAATCACACAAGGTTGGGAAGTACTTCAGCCTTTCATACATCTATGGATACTTCAATGCTTCATATCAAGTAGATAGTACACATGGAACTGAACACGGATGAATCCAGATTACTGACTATAACTGTCATTCAAGTTGAAGAAGTGTTTATATAAAAAGTAAAAGTAGAAAAAAGCTGAATAACTCTTTACTCCTCATACCCCAGTCACCAACAATACAATAACGTTTTCACTGTCCGACTAAATCACTACAAAATCTGACCCAGATGTGAAAAAAGCCTTTAGTATTCAAAGATTCCATCTCTAAAACACAAACTGCCTCAGACCTCCACTGACACAAACCAAACCAAACCATAAAGCTTCTCAGTTGCCTGCAGTGTGAGACTTTGTAATGCTCAGCCGTGTCCTCCCCAGGCTACCACAGCCAAAACACAGTCGAGCTCTCTGTCAGCCCAGCGTGATTAAACAAAGGGTGAAAGCAAAGCACCTCCAGCCTGCGGTCAGCCCTCTGGAGCAGGTAGCCCAGCTCCAGATCCTGCAGGTCCGTCTCAAAGCCCAGGTAGTTCTCCGTGGAGTCGGCCACTGTGGGCCTACAGGCGCCCTGCGTCAGGGCGAAGCCGGGGTTGCAGCTCCCGCAGCGGGTGTGGTTGTCGGGCGCGCAAATCGCACAGGCCGCGCCCTCGCCCACGTGGCAAGGTGGAGGCAGCTGACAGGGGCTGTGCTCGTACCTGCAACTGCAGCTGTGCAGCTCCTCGGAGAACACGCCCAGCTGGTTGTTCTCCGAGCAGTAGAGGAGCGATTGGATGTGGCTCAGCCAGTAGGACTGAGGCCTGCAGCGGTACAGAGATAGAGAGAGAGAGAGAGACAAAGAGAGGGGGAAAGTGGTTATCGAGCAGCTTTGAAAGGTAGCCACTTTATGGAGGAGCCCTCTCAGGTTGGGCAGACAGCTTGCTCATTATACTCGTGCAGCATAATCAGAACATAAAGCTGCTAGCAGAGCATCTGTCTCTGCTGGACTAACAGGATGTGTGAGATGCATACATTGATTTGTGTAACGCAGGCGGAAAAGGGTTGTTTTAATAATTCTCACTAAATGGGTGAGAAGAATGTGACGTATCAGTTTTCACCGTTACTCTGTGGCCATTATGTTTATTGAGTCCTAAAGGGGGAGATTTGTTTATGCACCAGAACGGCTCATATTGACCAGCTACATACTAGTATCAGTATAAATGTCAACATTCTAACCTTATATTCTATATTAATGTTTCAAATTGTTGGCTTTCATCATGACCATGTTTTTCACTTGTGTGTGACTTTATATTTCAATTTCAGTATTGATCAAACGTATCCAAATGCTTAAATAAATGATGATGAATGAAGGCTCACAGTGTGCAGTGAGCTGGCGGATCGTTTGTCCTGCTGGTCATCTCTCGCTCTTTGTGATTGAAACATTATGAGGCTGTAAACATGAAACGGGTCTGATGTTCTGAATACTGACGAGATAATTAAAAAGCTATTCCGGATTACTTCAAGGCGAATCTTCATCGCTCTCTCTCTCCGTCGTCAAACTAAGACAAGAGGAGACTTTCGGCGGATTCCAGATGACGGTGTGCTTGTAACAAAGGCATTTTCACACCAATTACAGCCCAAGTTTGTGGACTAAACACACTTTGGGCCTCGTCATCGCTCCTCTACAACGCAGGCCGGGCCCCCGTACTTTACTCCTTTATTCGCTCATAATTGTGAGTTTGGGGAAAGAGTGGCCCAGCCGGGAAGCAAAATCAATCATACATCTCTCATCCATCTCAAGTGCCACGAACAGGATGTTTAAGGCAGAGCGAGGAGAGGAGAGGAGGGGGAGGGAGGGGGAGGGGGAGGTCTTTCGCTCTCCTCCCCAACAAACACGGCAAACATCCTCCGTCTCAATCTCTTTCCACTCAGTGTGGATGATTTCCATGCTGCGAAAGAGGGAGAGAGAGAGGAAGTGGATGGCGGGCAGTGGATGTGGCCATAATAAGAAAGATAAACACCGTCTGCGTGAAGGCGGACCTTCGCCCCCTCCTCTTCCTGGAGAGTAGGTGGGAATATCAACTCCGGAAGATCGATGATTAATGTGTGTTTGAGCAGAATGAGACAGATTAATGGAGGACGTGGAGACGGAGGAAGGGTGGTAAGAAAGGGAGAAGATGGAAATTGAACTAAATGCTCAGCATGGCGAGAAACACGAGCTGTGACTGGATGGAGCTTTTGGGAAACCTTCTGGATACGAAACAGAACCGGGGAGAAATGAAACCGGAATCACCTGAGTGGGAAAAAGAGTTTCAGAGACTCCGAATGTTGCCCTGTTGAGCTCCATTCAGTTTGACTGCAGGGAGCTTCCGAAGCCAAACTTGCTTGTGCAGATACGCAACATTAGGATGCTGCACAAACAATACTGTTATGGAGCGAGGGTTAGAAAACAAATACGATAATCGGCATAAATCCAGTATCAAAAATCAATTATATGTCATTAATATCTCGCTTCTCTTCGTGGCCTTCCGATTGATGTAAAGGCTGTAACCACTAGGGGGCAGTGTGAGGGAAGACCAAATGATCAGTAGATCTCGTTGGCGGCAATTCCAGAGGCGTGTGCAGCAGATGATCACCATCGGGAATGGCAGGCGTCATGTGTACTACTATGCTTAATTAATGAAAAGTATAAATTAGCTCAGAGAATTGAAGTCGTTGTTGGTCTCTAAATGGATCCTGCTGTTTAATTGAACATCTAATAAAATGACATCATAAAAAAAGCTGATTAGACCTCAATGAATACGTCAAGATTCGCCCCATCGGGTTCCTTTAATGTAAGACTCTCGAATGGCAAAAGCTGTTGCCATAGCAACCGGATCAATTTCTGTTTCTGAGAGGAGCAATTTGGAGATTTTCGATCGCTCTAGTGGCAAAACGTGACTATTACACCGGACAAGGGAACAGATGTGGTTAGCTGTAGATGAGGATACAATCACCCAGATGTGTGTGTTAGTGTGTGTGTGTGTGAGTTACAGTCCCTGCTCACCGGTCTCTCGGCAGACGGATTTGCGGCTGCCGGTGACATCGTTTGCTGAGGCTGAAGAGCTTGAAGATGACTCGCTGGGCTCGTCTGGACAGCACACGCATGCTGTTCTCCAGCTGCTCGTACCGCCACTGGAACAGGCCGTCAAGGGACCACAGGTGCTGGATGGTGGACACGTTCAAGAAGTAGGTCTGGGGTAACCTGGAGAAGAACCCCTTGAATTCATCTGAAAATGAATTAGAAGAGAAGTTTGCATCATTTGATAAACATGTTGTTCCTGAAATTGTATAAGCTTCTTCTGGAGGATATTTGTAGAGACATACCTTGGACCTTTACAACTGTACCGCACACAAACCTACTTTCCTTGCCCTCTACATTTGCATACAGCGCGTCTTAAAGCAGTAAACAGTGCCCAAAATCTCTGTATCGAATTTAGGAAACGCGTTAAAACGGGTCAGAACCCCAAGAAGCGGAATCGCAAGGAATCATGGAGACCAAAGACCAAGAGAATATGCTAATAATGGACACAAAGGGGAACTCGTAATGCAGAAAGAAGCCCCATAACAAGTAAAAAACAGACAAAAAGGGAATTTGCTGGCGATGATACTTTCAACAGATAACAGAACAAAAATATAAAGCCATCATTGTCTCATTGCCGCTCCTGCCCTCACTTCACTTCATTTCACATCACTTCACACGTCTCCGCATTACAACAGGAACTTTGAAAGTAATTGGATATTTCTGGCAAAAATGTAAGGCGCTGAGGGATGAAAATAGAAAACAGAGAATAATCAGTGAGGTGGAGTGACCGAGCGCGGCGGCAATCAGCAAACACTGCGGCGAGAGCTTCTGTTCTCACTCCGACCCTCCACCTGGAGAGCAGAAGCAGCTGATTCATCTGCTTCAGACCGACTGTAAAGCTCCTGAGATAAAGGCGGCTGATGTTCTTCGCCCTGTCATTTCCCTTAATTTGCTACGTACGGGGAGTGAGCGGGCGAGCAAACGGGCGGGCGATTCTGGATTCACGACCGCCCATTACACTCCGCAGGCCCGCACCTTTATCACAGGAAGAGGGCGGAGCCTATGCTAGGGGAGACTCCGTCAGGTTTAATGATGCAGGTTAAACACTTTAATATGTCCTCCTCCTTTCACGCCGTGATGTATAGGCGACATGTTTACCTCTACAGACTATCGGGCCAATCATTCTATTGTCAATTTAAATGTTCCTCCACCAAGGCCGAACAAGCCAAGGACAAAAACATGTGCCGCCAAGTGGCAACGTTTTCTGTCTTTCTTTATCGATTGTGCGCTCTGCTGAGGGGATATTCGTCCTCTGTGTTTGTCCCTGCCTAACGACCTGGAGCAGAGATGCGTCACCAAGGGAACCGACACCAGGCGAGTGACCTAGTGCCTTGGTCAAGGGCGACGGCAGGGGCAGGAACCTTACAAAACCACTCTGTTTGACTGTGTGGGACAAAGAAAAAGAGACTGGAGAGAAAGTGACTGAACTCAAACGTAAACAGTCCCACAAAACGAACCCGGCGCCTCCCAAACCACCCACCCGTTACCATTCCGACTTCCTGTACCTGACTCCTCAAACTCCTTATAGAGCGTGGACCAGGTCTCCGTGATCCTCTGCAGGCTGTCCTCCATGGCTTGGATGTCCATGTAGGGGCAGTTGCACTCTGGGAATTTGACATTGCAGTTGCACCAGCAGTCGCTGTCCTTGCAGAAGAAGTTGCCCTCGCCATTACAGGCGATGTAGCTGAGCGCCGCCTGGACGAACCCTTCCCTCAGGTATTCCGGGAGGATCACCTGCAAGCCTGCGATAAAACAGACGCCCATATACTGCAGTACTCTATAAATCTATGAAACTGTTTAAATAGTAATATCAATATATGTCAGCTCATTGTTGATGTTGATCCTGTGACATTTATCCTCAGCAAATATACTACGTGCTCATAAAAAATGGTCGTAAAAAGTAACACAAACCTTGCAGCTGAACTTTATTCTCGGGGCTCTGGACCAGCACAGAGCTGACAGAGTCCAGGTTGTCATAGTTACTGCATCCAAGAGGGCCGGTGCGGGTCTCCGTCACCTGAGAAACCACAAAAGAAACAAAACAAAACAAAAATCAACTAATTTATACATTTGCCACCGAATCCATTTCAGGACAATTGCGACGCCAACTCGTTTATCTCTCGCCAAAATAAAATGTTTAATCCCGTCCATTTTAATGAGAGAATTTGGCTTGAGGGCGTCACAAAGAGATGCTTCTGCATGACACAGACGTCCTCTGCCACTCTGTTCAAATCCAGTCTAATGTTTTTAACGCATCCTTGTGAATATAAAGAAGGATGAAAGCGAATACGATTCAGATTTCTCTAAATCGCCGTTCTTTGTTCTTGTTTCTCTGTAAGACTCCTCCTTTAATTAACAACGTGTCAATAAAATGATACCCAGAGGCCTTAACGTGCTACTTGATCAATTATTTGAATAGTTACATTCAGTCTCTTTGAAAACATGAAATGCCGAAGCATCAAAGGAGGCGTCCAAACCGGAGCGTCGGCTTCTTTTGTGTCAAGTCACTGACTGAAGGCGTTTCGATTGACCTTTGCCACAGAGCGACTTCACACTAAAGCGTCTCTTCTCAATTCATTTACAAGAGGAGATCTCATTTCAGTCTCCCTCTCTCTCTCTCTCTCTCTCTCTCTCTCTCTCTCTCTCTCTCTTTGGAGCCTGCAACACGGCATGGAGCACCTGTACCCGCTCTCATTTTTCTCCCTTTGTGCTCGCGGGATGCCGTATTTTGTCCTGCGATTTGTCCTGGTCAGGCTTGTCAGAGGACAGTTGGTGCAAAGTGACAGATGGATGAGGCGAGACAATGAGGGTCAGTCGATCAGTAACACAATCATGGGGGGCTGAAGGGCCTGCGAGGGAAGTGAAAACTGTATTCATCAAAGTCCTAATCCAGACGAAGACAAAGAAGAAGAAGGAGAAGGAGGAGAAGCAGAAAGGAATTTATGAGGGTAAGAATAAATATCTGACCTGGGAAGAAAAAATAAGATTCCTCAGCTGTAATATTTCTATGACGTAATAAATCCCTCGTTTCCCTCATGAGCGATTTTACAGCCGATAGGAACGTGAGGAAATGAGATACATCTCTGTGTTCCAGAGCGCATGAATATTAAATCTATAAAAGGGATTATTTGATATGCCATACGATACACCATATGGCAAAACACTGAAGGATGAGCAGGGACGTTCAATTTCCGCTTTGCACCACAGCTGCTATTCATTGTGGAAACATTCTGCTATATTAAAAATACTTAATAGGACATTATTGGCCACCTGCACGGAGCGAAGGATGGCGTCTGCGCTCTCGGGGTTCGTTTATTTCCGTCATTGTTTTTGCTTTTCTGTTGGGTCGAGCACTCACCTGAGTGTGAAGTTAAAGTCTGAGTGCCAGAAGCGTTTTTACTGACTTATTCTAACTGTATTTGAAGGAAACCGATCGGGAGAGAGACTAGAATGACAGGAGACGAGTTCTGATCCCGTCAGCACAAGAGCGGTTGAGTTACCAAGAAACTAACGATCCGACTCTGACTTATTCTGATCCAAGTCGCTGCAGAAACCCGCCAGGAGAGCCGAGATGTGCTCCGACTCTAACCTCCTGTAAACGCGAGACACACACACACTGCGTTCGTCCCGGCACCCCTGCATGTTCGCATGTGTCACCTTCTGCAGGCGTGGGCGTTCACACCTACACGCTCTCGTTTGTGTCCTTGTGATGTGCGAGCTCGCTTGTTTTTGTGGTGTGAAGTATATTTCTGTGGCTTGTGTGTGCATTTCGCAATGTGTGTGTGTGGTTGTGCGTGTTTGTGTGTAATGAACATATTTTGCAGCGAGGCCAAACGAGCGAGGATAAATGTCTGGTACATGACGTTCAGAAAAGAGGTAAACACGCTACATTCTGGAGTGGAACACATTCCTTCCTGTTTAAAGGAGATCAGCAGCGGTGTGTTCCTCCGACTCCTTGAAAGAAGAGTGAAGGCCACAGCAACAATATGATAACTGTAATTTCCGACGGAAAACACTTCCTAGGCCATTTTTCTAAGGTTATTGCAAAGAAACATAGCAATTTTATCTTGAATTTCTTACATTTTGGTCATGTTGTTTATCATGTGTGTGTTATGTGAGTCATACTGTATTCTTCAGACTTTCAGTGTAATTCTGTAATTCACAGAAAAGTAACAAATATCATATTTTTCTAATATTTTGAGGACCATTTAATAGAATGTAAAGTTGCTGCTATTTAGTTATTAAATCATCTGCACACTTGTCGGATTGCATATTGCTAAACAGCGCCCTCTAAAGGCACTATGCCCCATATTTAGGGGATATTGGAATATGAAGCTGACTAAGACAATGTGTGTGTCTTTATAATGTCAAAAGTTACATGTTACCAAACCTTCTCATGTCCACAGAATGCAACAAAATAAAGGTTTGGTTGGTTTAAGTTTGAGGAATACAGGACGTCTTCCTCCTCCAGGCTCTGATATTACAGATAGCAGATCGATTGAGTTTGCCGCCTTGTTCATCATCGTGTGTTGACGCGCCACAAAAGGGGTCTGAGTCAGGTGGGCACATCACCATCGATTTACTCTGGGAAATTGTCAAATCATAACAAAGATGAACCCTGCCGCTCTCGACCAGCTGGAGTCATTACTCATCGTGTAAACAACATGCTCCGATTGCACGCTCGCCGCGCCACACCGTGACTTCTGTGAGTGGGCCCACATTTCCACAGCCCATCCTTCAGCGCGGCGCGCGGGCGCTGGCTTTTCCTGCAAAATGAGCTTCAATTTGGCCCCTTTGCGCTCCGAGGCAGCGGGGAGGCTCACTTTTACCTCGCCGCCCCCCGCTCGCCCCTCAACTCGTTCAATTTCAGATTTTATTCAGAGGCAGCTCTAAGTTGTATCTGTTCTGCCACTCTGCGGGGTCGCCGCCCTGTGGAAATGATGCACGAGCGCGGAGGAGCCTGCCGCTCCTTTTTGCTTGCTCTCCTCCAGTGATGGAGGTGAAACCTCTTTCTTCTTTCCACTGCCCACCTGTCAGTTACGCCAAGATGAGTGCCGCTGGAGCATGAAAGGCAACTCTGTCTCTCTCTCTCTTCCTCCCTCTATGTAACTACAAAAAAAAAACTTAATTCCCAAGAAATGAAACAGACAAAGCATCTGCCTCGCTTCCTTAGATGAGCCCACCTCAGTCGCAGTAGAACTACACGCCTCCCTGAACACCATGTAGTTAGAGGAGGGAGCTTTGATATGAGCCAAGCTGGGTGTGATTCATGCTCTGTTACAGCATTAAGTGCCGCACATCAGAAGAGGAGCGCCGTTCTGTTCAGAGAAGAGAAAAAGGCGGTGCGGCGGGTCATCTCCTCCTCAGTCACCCTATTAACCCGCACCACCCAAAGGTGACAGCTGGAGGCAGAATCCTGTCACGAGGGCGCATTTCAACAGATTCATTTATCTTCTCTCTGCAAACGCGAGCCATCTTCAGGCCCATTTCTCGCCGGGATCGGCCAGATAAAGAGAATCGCGTTTTCATCATTGTTTCTTCATTATAGTGGAGACCGTCTGCCTGTAATCGAAATACAACAAAGCTCAAATCTAAAGGCAGCTGATGCATGGAAGAGATAAATCGTAAAGAGGTGAAAGAAGTCTGTTTTCCTGCCAATCCCGCCTCAGGGGCAAAGAAAGAACAGAGAATTTATGACTCCTGTTGCTTTTCTTGCTGTTGTAGGAAAACCGTCATCCTGCCCAAGTGCATGCTGGTCCTACACCTGCCTACTACACTGCCTACTTATAGCTCCTCACAGTCTTCACAGAAAATACATTAGCAAGGCAAAACAATCACATTTTAGCAAATACCCATGAAAATTCCTGAGAAAGAAACCTGAGGTTTATAGCAAGCTGCAGCTGCATCTAAACTAACCAATCATCTATGGGCCCAGCCAGTAAAACATTTATTTTTTCTTTTAAATCTAATCTTTTTCTGTCTGAGAGGATTTTTATGCATTTGTCGTTTTCCATTAGTGGACATGAAAGTGAAGCTCTACAGTACAAGTACCACACATAAAGGCAGGAGGTTATTCAGTGAAGTCTCAAAGCTTCTGATGTATCTCGCTGCACAAAACAGACTCATCTTCAGTCAAGCAAAGTATTTGTCTTAGAAAGAGTGAAGAAGGCCCGAGTAACCACAGAGGGAACGACGGCACTCACTCAACATCTACTATCAACTATCTCAGCTTATTGTTCCCTGTCCTGATTTTGATTTGTTGAGAGTATCTGGAACGAATCGACAGCAGAGACGGTAGAAGTTATTTTTGTTACCTTGATGGCGGTGGAGGCGATCTGGATGTGGTGCAGCTTGCGCAGCGTGCTCTCCCTGTCGATGAAGTAGGAGGCCGCCAGCTGGTGCAGAGCCTCCAGGGTCACGGTGGAGGAGTTGCCCGAGTAATCGCTCACCTCCGTCTTCTTGCTCAGCTTCCTCTTGTCCACGAATATGGTTAAGGCTTCTTCTCCTGAGCAGAGATGGAAGGCAGAGATGCGGTTTTGTGGCTTTATGTTTTTCTTTTGATCTTCTGTTGATTAAGTTTGATTGTCTGGATTTGGTACAGAACATCACATTTCTCCCTTTTCTCCGGGACTTCAAATCAACACAAATCAGATAAACATTTGAGAAGCTGCCCTTTAGCTTCTCTGGAGATAAATTGAAGATTTCTCTCTATGTATGCAGATGACATCTTCATTTTCATTACATATATTTTTTTTAACTTTGATGTTTTTTTGCTTGTTATTTCTTCACAATTTCACACTTCACATTCTTGCAAATCTGTCTCACAGAATCTCATTCCGAAGTGTCATATTGTGTTTACTTGTTGAATTTATCACATTTTATATTGTTTTTTAATCTTGTTGTTATTGATAATGACACCCTGTAAGATTGTGCTGCTGCAGAAACTGACGATCCTCAAAGAACCCTTACTTAGTTGCTCCCCTTTCAAGTCGTTCCTAATTTAGTTTGACGTGACGTTACTATCATTCTTGCATCGGTAGAAAGAAAAGTGCTACACATGAGATTTATGGAAGTTTGACAGGGAACTAACAGCTTTCAGACCACAAAAAGCTACAGCTGTGATAGATGCCAGCAGAGACACATACTTTGTATATATAGGAGCCTTTGAAACACGTTAAATTATAGTTTCTTGCACACCTTGGAACATTTTTTGTCTTTCCAATTACCAGATGATGGCTTTATTCTACAGGTCTCGCCCGTGAATCAGGATAATCAATGCTCCGCCGCTGTTTACAGTAAATCTGGAGACCCTGGCCAAATATTCCCTCCGTCTGCTCCTAAAACACCACACATCATATATTTCAACATAATGCAGCGTTAATACTTCGCAGCCATTTTTCACTGCCGCTTTTCTTCCTCGGCCGACGAAGGGCATCCTTTTAAAAATCCCAACCTATTTATTAATTTCAAAAACAGTCCATATGTTTCAGAGCAAAGAGGCCATCCATTCATAACCGCAGAGGCATATCTGGCAACGCCCCAAGGCAAACTCCTCATTCTCCTCTTCATAGCACTAAGTACTGGCAGGAAGCCAGGACGTGGAGGCTGCGGCGTCTCCGGCAGCTGCTGTGGGTTTTTGCATTATTATACACATCCACTCACAACAATGACCTTTGGTGAGCCAGGAGTCAGGTCTGAATGTAATTGACAAGTGTTGCCCTGTAAAAGGAAATCTGCTTTGCAAGACTCCGGCGTCTTAAATTAGGTTTTTCTACCGCCCGCCCCCACCGCCCCCCTCGCCTTAAGGACGCTAGTCTATTCATCACGGCGTACAAAACCGAAAAATGCGGTGACTGCCGTGTTTGCGATACCCAGGCTTTCCACTGGCGGCTGTACATTCTTCAAGACTGATCTCTGTGCCGTCAGTAGCAAATTATTCCATTCGGGTTGTGTGATGTGTTATTCAGTTACTTACTCTAACTGCGTGTTACCATCTCACCTCCCTCCCATGTGAAAGGGACATTGAATGGACCTTTATCAACAGAAGCCATGGCCGCCCATGTTATCTGTGTCTGTTTCCACAAATGCAGAAGTTTTGAACTGATTTTCCCTAAAAGTTCTCAAGTCTAGTCTGGAAGATGTTTTGTGACTCATCCCAAGCAGCTTCAGTAGCTCAATGGGCAGTAAATTTGTATTTACCCTCTTGCCAGGAGACTTGAAGGCCTCAAACTACATCTGCCCTTTTGTTAGTGTTCATAACCATTCTTCTTTGTTTACCTCCCAGTGTGGCCGACAGCAGGAAGTGCGTCCCATACTTCCTGATCAGGTTGTCCGTGATCATCTGGGTGGTGGGTCGGCGGCCCAGCACTCGAATGTTCCTGATGAACTCGGGAGTCAAAGGCAACGCAGACTCCAGGAAATCTCTCCTGTCCACTGCCAGGTTGTTCACCTTCCATCTCCCAAACTCCCTGCGGATCCAGGAAGAAAGAGAAAGAAAGAGAGAGAAAGTGAGCGTGCAGCAAGTGATATTTGCATTAACGGTACAGTTTTATGGCTTTCTGATGAGGTGGAGGAGATGAGTTTTGTGGGGATTGTTATTTACTCCCCCTCCCTCATTCTGTCACGAGTGGAGAGAGAGAGAGAGAGAGAGAGAGAGAAAGGGAGAGAGAGAGAGAGAAGTGAATGTGATTCATTATGTTGCTGTGATTTCGCAATGTAAAGAATCCAGTGGCCAATACAGCGAGAAATAAATTGAAAGTGAATTGGAGGAGAAAGAAAGAGAGAATGAGAAAAAGAGAGAGAGTGAATGAGAAAGCGAGAGAGAGAGAGAGAGAGAGAGAGAGAAAGAGAGAGAGAGAGAGAGAGAGTAAATGCATCCACACCATAGCCTGACACCGCATTGGTCACCTGGGACAGGAATGTGATCAGGCACACAGCTGACAGATGTTAACAACAATCACAAAATGACATGTAAATTAACGCCACGCTCAAATATGCAGCGTTCCCATAATTTTGAGTAATGCTTCCGATCTCGCTCGCACATTGTTTACATGACTTCCCTGCGCTTCATTGCCTCTGATATCTGCAGGCATGGTCCTCTTTGATTGGACAAATTTAAGGTGACACGGCTGGAAGTCAGGCTGGAAGGTGGAGGAAGAACCAAGGAGTTTCAATGGAGCTTTTAAAGGTGAAGACTGGAGCTGCACGACTCAAGTTCAAGTTTCAAGTCAGCAAATGTGTAGATCAGCATAAGCTCATATAGACTTTGACTTTAATTTCGCTTGGAAGTGACCGTTCTGGATCACAGGGAGGTAACGGGCAAACGACGGACCACCAAACAAAGCCATTACAATGAGTATGTGTGTGTGCGTGTGTGTGTGTGTGTGTGTGTGTGAGTGTGTGTGTGTGTGAGTGTGTGTGTGTGTGTGTGTGTGTGTGTGTGTGTGTGTGAGTCCACGTTTTCTACTTTTTACCTCCAGCTAACCATTTCTTCATTTCCTACATTCAACAAATCTGAGCATTCCAATCCAAGCAGCACACAACAACAGCAACAACAACAGCAGAGAGTTGCCGGGCAGATCTTGTGTAAATGAAGGACACTGCCCATGCTTATCACCACTCAGGCTTTAGTTGGTGTATACACAGTTGGAAGTGAACTGGCAGAGAGATGGAGAGAGAGACTAGAGAGAGATTCTGAAGCAAGCACCTTTAGACCTGATGTGGGTGTTGATTGCCAAGACATCAAACGTATTTGTGACTTGAATTTGATTTGATTTTTCTTCTTTATTGTCACACTTTGGATTAATTGCCCCTCCATTTCAGATTTAATAGAGATGCGGATACAAACCAAGCTCACATTACAGCTCACTGACTTTGCAGCGGCTACAACTGGAATGTAGATTTCCTCCTCATGTTTCCAATGCACCAAACGTAGAAACAGTGAAGCAGTTAGTTTACTTCAAAGTATCTGACATATGGAGTGAAGTCAAATAGATCCAGACGCAGTGAAGAAGGACATTGAGCTTTGTCGTCTCTCTGACAGCTTTTCAGTTCAGTGTGTGAGGAAAAAACCTTGACGGAAACAGAATTCCCGGAAACAAAGCACTCTGATGTGTCTAAATCCTGTGATCAGGCCCAAAAGTTAACATCGTTTAGTGGAAGTTTTCACAATAAAGCGTCCTTCACAGATCCAACTTGAAGACAGAACATGTAGAAATGGTGCAGAAACACAAACGTGTGGTCGCTCTAGGGGCGGAGCTGGTTTTGACCGCTTGTGCCACAAAAACAACGATGGACAAGGTTTGGACAAGAAAAAGGTTTGCCTTCAGTCTTGACCCTTCCCTCTGTGCTCTGTTTCAGAACTTTGTGGTCCGATTTTTATTTCTCCCAATTAAAATAATCTTCCTTCTGACGTTTGGAATTCAAAATACATTGACATGAAAAAAAAAAGAAGCCCCAAACTAATTTAATCCTTTTATAACTCAATCACCAAAGGAGCGACAGCAAAGATAAAGACTAATTCGTCAGCGTCTGGAGCTGAGACGTGCTGAGCTCTGGGATCATGTCTGAGTGGAGAAAGTCCAAAGGTCAACAACGTGAGCGCGCCACTTAGAAAAAGTGTGCCTCAATCCGTAGAAGTTTAGGAAAATGGGCAGACAAACAGCTGAACAGCAGAGTGGGAAGGTGAGGAAAGAGTTTGAGCTTTGAAATTCTTATTCAAAATTCTCTTTGCTGGTACGAAACTCCAAGCAGCTCCTCAATAATTGAACAAATGACAAGAAAAGATGACTCACAAATGGAAACAACAGCTTGTGGACACTTATGGGCTCTCTGTTGGAGCTCTGAGCTCTGAGACAACAACAACAACAACACACATAGGCTCAGAGAAGGAGGGGCGAGACACGGAGAGCCGATCACAGATACAGAACCAAACCATACATGGTAAAGGGGCGGAGCCAGAGGCAGGCGCCCACGCCCCCTCCAGGTGAAACAGATTAGACACTTAGTGAGGAGGCTCATGCAGCATGTGGAGACAAAAAGGTATCAAACACTTCTGCTTTTAGTTGACATTTTCGTTGTGATTTAATGCATGATTCCAGAGAGTCCTTTATTTTCGCCTCAATTCCTTAAAAATCGAGGAAATAAGGAAACAAAATCATTCAAAAGAAAGCAAAAGAAAAAATGGATATATAGATTTCGAGCCATTCACATTCACTATGTAACCAACAAACCAGACCTCCAAAATGGAAAAATTGGCAGGAGAAGAAAGTCAGTTTAGCCTTAACATTGATTTTGGATTCCAGAGGATTAAGCTTTTTAAGCTTTTTTACAGTTTATGGATAAAAAATCTGCACACACACACATATTCTTGGATATTTATCTGCGTGTCTCCCAAATGAAACCTGAGATAAAATCAGTGAGAGCAGCAGGATTGGTGCCATCAAGGATCAGATGGAGCCACCAAAGAGAAGGTCACGTCCGCTCGCTTATAAAAGAACAAAACACTCCGGTCCAGAGATCCCATCTGCAGCTCCACATTTTGCTTTTAACAACGTGACACTGTGCAAGGTGAGCTGCTGCTGGGAGAATAAGAGCCCGAACGCTTCACTTCCACATCCAATTTAAGGTTTGTGTTTATTCACCCGCAGCGTTTGTAAGTACATGAACTCACACAAACAAATATGAAGA
Organism: Genypterus blacodes; assembly: GCF_046128005.1. Classification (NCBI taxonomy): domain Eukaryota; kingdom Metazoa; phylum Chordata; class Actinopteri; order Ophidiiformes; family Ophidiidae; genus Genypterus; species Genypterus blacodes. The sequence continues at coordinate 1,697,756 of NW_027466874.1, forward strand.
AAGAGTTTCAGAATAGAGGCAAACTTATTCAGTAAGTCCTCCGCGATTCTTTTATTCGCGCCGTCCCACATTCCAGTCCTCAACCTGCGCTGACAGACGGAGTTTGCGGGTCACGACCTCACATTAATGGAGGGACGACCCTATTAAAAGAGGCTCCATGTTATCATCAGCTTCACAGCTTCCTTTTACAGCTCGCTGTTCAACCTATTGTAACTCTCTCTCTCTCCCTCGGTCTCTTTCTTTCCACTCCTCCGACAGATTTCAGCAGATATGAACGAGCTGGAACCAAACTACCTTTATTGTTGCTGATGTTTCGTACCTGTGAGTGAGGCCAATTTGACACAAACCGCCACACATTGTCCAACGTTTAGACGTGTGCACATTCAGCATAGGTTGGTTGAACGGACGTACTATATGTGCATATAAACGGATGAGTCCAGCATCTGCAGCTGGAGCTAATCTGAGATCTGAAGATGTGTTTGTCTGATGTGATGTCGTGTTTGTTTCGGCGATCACTTCCACTCTACCGCTAATTATAACATCAGATGTGTTGTGATTACTTTGAGATTTGAGCGGACAGAGACGACGGGGATGAGGATATCTGCAGTCTGCACGCCGCCGCCCTGAATTTACTCACAAAGGAAAGAGAAATAAATGGGTTTCTGATTTTAGAGAAAGAAGAGAGTTGAAAGAAAAGGGTTTCTCAGAGCTTCTGCATTTATAGAATGGCGTTTTGTCCCTTCAGAAGTAGTTTGAAAGGCCAGAACCCTAAAAGAGATCAAGAAAGAAAGAAAGAAAGAAAAAAAGACAGGGTGGAAGAAAGCGCAATCATGTTTTTCAATGTAGATCAAACAGGCTGCGGTCGTGTAAACATGGGTGTGATGATAAACTGCCCCACCTCTTCCTCAGCTAAACACGACCTCTGTCATGTTTCACCGCCTGCTAAAGACGCCACGCCAAAGTGACACGACTCACATTCGCATGGAATCGCCTGATACCGAATCGGTATCTCCCCCTCTCTCTGTGTCTCTCTTTCCCTCTCTCTCCCTCTCTCTCTCTCTCTCCCTCCCTCTCTCTCTCTCTGGTAATCAGAGCGGCTTGAACAACCTTGGCTGCAGGTGATGGATGAAGAGCGCGTGGCCTTTTGAAAGGGTATACATCACATTAAAGCAGGAGTAATGAGGGACGCTGGAACACCCAGATGTTTGACTGATACAACGCGGGAATCCACCTGAACGCATCGACGTCGGCGCGGGAGAGACGGAGCGACACGTGCACAGGGTGGGGGCGACGCGTAACCATGCAAACATGCAATAATCCACATGCAGTAAAACGTTAAGATGTTAAATGGACACGCGGCGGCTGTTGACCTTTCCGCTGACACGGCAGTCTTCACACAACGCCCATGACTAATCTCTCGCTCACATATTCCTAGTGTAGCTATTAATCTTCGCCTCATTTCACGGCGTACAAATAAACGACCTCTTTACATGGAGCGCCGCGTCTGTCCGGTTTCCGGCGCGCAGCTTCGTTTCAGAGCCGCCGCACGTCCGGAGGAGGCCAGGCGAGGAGGGAGGACGGGTGCTGAGAGAGTTTTTTGCCAATCCCTCCACCGTGCCGTCATTCAGTTCTTTGGGTTATCGTCTACCGTGATAAGCTAGCAGCCCTCCCTGTCTTATCTTAATAAACCCCTCCCCCTATAGGCCAAACGCTTCATCGCAGAGGGAGAGGAGGAAATGGAATGATATGGAATGAAATGGAATGAAATGGAATTCACCACAGAGCAGCAATCCCCCAACCGGCCTAAGTCTTTATTATTATCAATGTCTGAGGAACATCAGCTTCATCTCTCCAACTCTCTGGAGGCTATCGCTAAAAAAACATAGGCAACACAAAAAAAAGTCCAATTTGCCCCTTTAACATTACAACAAATTACACTAAAAGAGTATTAAAAAGTAGCATTTCCAAACGTACATGAATTGAGGAAAAAGTTGTAAAACCTTCAATTCCTCTTTAAATAGTAAATATGTGCAGTTAAATCCTCTGACCTCCACCAGGATGATGAAGATTCAAATCAAATGATGTGATGTAAACCCCTGACACGACTGTATCTTTGGAATAAATGTACTTTATAGATTCTTACCCACATAGATACTATATGTATTTACGCATATCATAAACACTACAAGGTCGAGCTGGAGGATGTAAAGGAGAAGAGGTGGGATGCAGAACAGAACACTTCTGGGTAAGAGAAGTAAATATGTAACTAAGAGTAAGAAGATGAAGAAGCAAAGATGGAAACTATCCAAACTAAACTATTTCATTATTCTATTCGTTTCCAGCACCTGATTGGCTGAACGAGCCGAGCGTCGTCACCAGCAACGTGTCAGCCGGCTTTAACAATATTAATTAGCGTAGTTAGATTTCCATGGTTGAGTGTTACGTATGATGTCACCCTGCCTCATAAATACCATCATGGGCCATATGTTCAGAGGACGGCCAGATACGTGTCAACACAGCTGCCGCCCGGGTGAGGATGGCAGCGTTCCCCTGGCAACGCTCCACTGAAGACAGGTGGCTAAGGTTGGACGGCCCGCACTGTGTTCGGGTCAACAAAACACACATGCACACACACACAAACACACACACAGAGAGACACACAAACGCATGAAGAGAACTGCTTTCATTTGCTTTGAAGGCCTTGTTAAAAAATCTTTCAAATTCAATCAGCTGAGGGTCTTGGGAATAGAGAAGAGGGATGAGCTGGTGTGAATTCATTAGTCCATCATTGCTGAGGTGGCTCACACACACTGTAACCACAAGCACCACTTCTGGTGATTCATCTTCCCCTGTCAGTGAGCATTTATTAGGATTTAGCAGAGATCCAGGCTGCTCACCAGCAAGAGCAGAGCAGAAAATAATATTGTCACTTTCCATCACCCCGGCCGCCTTTTTCTGCGCCAGAAAAATAAGAATCGACGAGGCGCCGCTCCTCAGAACAGAACCAGGTGTCAGAAATTATAATTTAAAACAAAGCCAGGGCGTCAGAACTGTTTGTCCGCGCTGCAGCGTCGCTCTTTGAACAGACGCTGACATTCACGGCGATAATGCCTCACGGTTAGATGTTAGAAAAACGACAGGTAAAGGACGAGTCGCAAACAAAGCTCTCGATGTGTGTGTGTGTGTGTGTCTTTATACACACACACACACACTGAGAAGGCTGCCACCATCACACCTGAACAGTCCAAATGTGTTTCATTTAAATATTTCTGTAATTGATCAAAAACTTCTGTGATGAAATTCATTCGACCCATTTCACCGTCTTTAGGATCTTTACACAGAAATGATGACAGTTGACCAATAAATAAATAAATAGTAGTTTTAACAACTGTACTTTTTTAAGATTTGGGGCGAATCTTAGCTTTTTTATTGGATTTTTGGTGTGTTACCTCTGAAGAAATGGACCTAAACATGAAGCACTTCCTTCATGTCCCAATGTTATCTGACACCTGGATTTACTGCCTTCATCCCTGCTGATGAGAATCGATTGAGTCATCGCATCAACAACGCAAGAATGAACCAATCGATACATGAGGGACAATGTCAAAATTGCAAATACAATCTTCTTGAACAAGCGCAGAAGACCAGTTGGTTTAATAGAAACGCACAAACTGAGCAATTAACTGAACTGAAGAACCTGAAGAACATCAATGCTACTTCTTACAAACGACAAGCTGTAGCTGTTTCTTCTCCGCTTACCGCTGGGAGGAATGGGAAAGTTGTCCGGAGCCCTGAGGGGGAATGTTCAGAGGAGCAGGGACACAGAGTGGCAGAGACACAGAGCAGCAGAGACACAGAGCATCAGAGGGAGAGAAAGCAGCGTGGGGATGCGGAGGAGGCGGCGCCGAGGGAGTCTGATCACCTCGCCCTCCTCCTGCACCTGCACACTCCCCCACACTGTAGGGCGGTCAGCGCTTGTTCGCGGCGCTCTAAGTGGCTCTTACATCACGCGGCGAGCGGGCGTCTTTTGATGGGGTTAAACTCGAAAGGTCGGGCCCAAACCTACGCGCCGTCTTTGCTAGAATAAACTCATCGCAGTTATGTATTAGATCCCAATTGGTTAAGTTTATTGGAATAGAAGAAGAAGAACGCCTGGGGCACAGTTAGGTTGAATACCAGCATTTTTTCACGTCTGCTGTTTATAAATGAGAGTTTGTAAAGACGAGCTCCAGCCCTGGGTGAAACTTTTCTATTTTATACAAATTGTCAATCATTTTCATTTGTATAGCTTAAGTCTAAACGATGAAGCACAAATTCCCCAAATTATGAGTTCTTATTTTTGTTGGTAGAAGAATAGTCAAGGCTTGATATGGAGATTTTTAAGAGGTCACATTATGCTTTTTCGCCTTTTTCCCTCATATTATGGTGAATAGGCTGCATAAAGGAGTATGTTTGAGTAATAGAACATAATAACACTTGTGGAAGATGTGAAAATGAAGATGTGGAGACGTAAAGAGCAGGCTTTTCAACAATGTTTTCACTCAGTGTAGACAACAGTCGGCACAAGGAGAGAATGGGAGGGAATGAATGTATTTATATATATATACACTTTGATGCATTACAAAGGCTGCAAAATAGACAATAGCACTATGGAAATGGGTGCTTGTCCCATTTAAGGTTCCTTTGTCAAACACAATGGGTGCAGCTCGTAGGATTCGGACCTCTGGACCGCTGCTTTAAATAAAAAACCCCTCTGCAATCGCTCGTGAGCTCTCTGACGCTCTGAGCTCCGACACCGACAGAGCGATTCACAATAGACGTGTCCCGCAGGTGTCCCCTGTCTGTGTCAAATTGTGCCAGGGATTGAAAGGGACTGAAACCAAGCGAATTCAATTTGGAGACGAATTACAGGCTATTTACGTTTTCAGTTGGTTTTTGTCTTTAATATCATCACTATTAATCAATGCTGCTCTGTGGTAATCTTCAGGGCCTCAAACACAACCTTGCTGCTGACAGAAGCCTCTCAGGGGATTCTGTGATAATGCAGAGTAATAAGCACTAAGAGCTCACTAATCACTTGGCCACATGATAAGACTATTAATCTTGCCGCCCATGCAGCTCGGCTCCAGCGGACCTCCGCCTCTGCCAGAGCAGGAAATATTAAAGAGCTCCAGGCGATCACCAGAGCCATAAAGCATCCTTACGTCCATCCACACGTCAGGCGACGCTACGTGTCCGTTGCGACAAACCTGGACAACATCCTTCTAGATGAGGAGGGATATGATTCTAATTTGGACACAAGCCCATCCTTCGCACGCCGTTCCCATCAAGACAAATCGACATATTTCAATGGACCGCCTGATGGGGTGACGTGTTCTGCATTCTGCCCGAGGGCTGATGTATGGAGGCCCTCACTACTAATCAACCAGACGTGTCCAGCATGTGCCACACGTCATGTGATTACTACCACTGAGAAACTATGTCTGCATGACAACAGATGCTGAATGACACAGCAGCATGTCAGACATGTTTAGCTTTAGATGAAACACGCAGGGAGACACGTCATGTTCTCGTCCCCGACATATGTCAGCTTCACTCACAGGCTGGACAGGCTGGAATTTGTCATCGTTAGGACAAATTCATGTCCGGTTTCTGGCAACGTTCACAATTTCAGCAATTTTTAGGATTTAAACAGGTCGGAGTCACAGTGGCGGTCAGATCACCTTCACACTCATGTTACAAGGGTAAAGCCTCCTTGGGCTCTGCCAACGTATTCCAACACATAGTTGCCTGTTTGCAGTTTAATTTGACCCTGCAGATGAAAATGGTTCGCAGCTTGCCGCCGTCTTCTTTTCAATCCATTTATTCATCGCTCCTTATTCAGCCGCAGTTCAATTTACGCCGAGCAATAAAAAGTCCCGCTGTGTTTTAATTGAGGTCAGGTAACGAGTGTGGCAAAGTTTGGTTGGACTCCGTAGTTTTAATGCGCACATCTTAGAAACAGATATTTGAAATTACGACTCAATAATATAGCTTCAACTGAATAAATAGTTTTCTCCAAATCTGTGTCAGGATACCCTTGATAGCTTTGTGGAGACACAGTTTGAATATTAATGAGTCTGTGCAGCAGAGCGCCACTGTGACAGAAACCAAAGTAAAACAGTAAATTAAGAAGGACATCGTGAGCTGTCGTGCTGCGTTCAAGGGCTCATCAGAAGGTGGGATATATCAAATACTAAAGTGGCACATACGACTCTGCTGCTCGGCCTTTCCTGCCTAGATGAAGAATTATTCTTCTTTGCGGGATGTTTGGAACACACAGTAAAGAACAGGGTCATTTCCAGGGACAGCTTCAGCCCAAACGTGGGGACTGTCCCTGGAAAACAGGGACATCTGGTCTCCCTGCAATCACGATTCCTACTACAGCTACGAGGCCCAATTTCTTTTCTGGACTCACCTGTAAATCTTGTATCTGGTGGAAAAGCCTTGCCGGTTCTTCTCCACGAAGTCGATGTATTCCGGGGAGTGGTGGAAGGGCCCCTTATCGGACAGGAGCCAGTCCAGGGGGCCTCCCGGTTTGTCGTTGGGGAGGCTGGCAGTTGTTCCCGCTGCTGCGACCGCTGACCGCAAACACACCCAGCAGTGGAGGCTGAGGCTGAGGACCCCCCATAGAGCCATCAGAGATGGAGGGGGCGAAGGAGGGACGAGGGGGTCGGGGGGGCAGGCCGGAGGGTTCAGCAGTCGACGCCACTTATCATCATCTGGCTCCTCGACTGGGATGACCGGGGGACCTGCATCACCTCAACGCCCCCCGAGCACCTGAGACCAACACACACACACACACAAGCAGATGACACGTTAAATATCAGAACACCTGAACACCACACAGGAAGAGACAAGACGCTTTCATGGTTTATAACCCAGTCAAGTCATTTCTGAAATTGTTCCTCTGGTGGTAAAGTGACTCAACATGAATCAACCGCCAATCACAGTCCAGGCAGTCCCATGGCAACCAAAGATGATCAATATATGTATGTGGGTCTCAGATAAAGTCAGATGATTGTTTTGGTGTTGTTGTTTTCTTCTGCATCTGATCTGAGGAAAGTCCGACTTGCCCCAAAACATGAATAATTAATTCAAACAATGTTTAATATCGTATATCAATAGATATTTCAACAGAACAATTCATCTTTAATATTTGCTCCAAACATTTCTTAAACATTTCTCATATAGTGTGACAATATTGATTTCACTGTTTGTTTTTTTATCACTTATGTATTGATCTTCTTCACATGAATACATTAGAATTTAACAAAGTTTAATATTTTGTGTCAAACTGAGATGAGTTGTGATATTTGTGATCCATCAATGTGTCTTTAATTGGTGTTTTTAAGAGATTTAAAGGGACCATAAGAGATTCTATTAAACCATTTTATTTGTTTGGATCCTTCCTTTTAAACGACATACTGTCCTTTATTACCACTATTACTATTTGATAGTGTAGTATAGTTCAAAGCATCTGTTGGCTTTTACACAAAATGCTGTTTATTGTGATATGATTCAGTTTATCCTTAATGTGCTCTGTAGGTTTCTGATCCAGATTGGGACCAGAACTGCCCTGAAAAGCTTCGTCTTTGATCCGGGTCCAGATCAGGGGGCAGACACAGACAGTCTGTTGTCCCTCAGTGTGCACAGTGGCGCACCAATGTGTTTTATTTGCAAAATAATCTGTTTATCTCCCATTGTAAACAGTTGCTGTGCTGCTGTTGTTGACTAATGCATATTCATGACGCCTCCAAACAGAGTTGTTGAGACTTTGTACTGTCAAAAAACCCATGAAGAAGAAAACAAAGTAGCTCGCATACGCCCTAATGTGAAAGTGAAAACTCTTGCTGTTGTGTTTTATCAGGCTGCCTTGCTGTTCCATCTGTTGGCCACGACTCATATTAGTCTCCATCACCATCTCAAGCCCTGTCAATCATCTCCCCCGCAGTGACACAGTTAGCCAGGCGTGTGTGTGTGTGTGTGTGTGTGTGTGTGTGTGTGTGTGCGTGTGTGGGATGGAGCGGAGGGGTGTCGTGGGCAGTGAGTCCCATTACAGAATTCTGATGACAATCTGTCAAGTTAACTCAGCCGTGTGAGTGTGCCCCTGTGTGTGTGTGTGTGTGTGTGTGTGTGTGTGTGAGTGTGTGTGTGTGTGTGTGTGTGTGTGTGTGTGTGTGTGTGTGTGTGTGTGTGTGTGTGTGTGTGTGTGACGGTGTGTGTGTGTGTAGGGGGGGTGTCGAAAATCGAAAGCTGGTGTTTTAAAACACCGAGATCGGAATTCTTCTCCATTATATGAAATACTAAAGGGCAGATAAGGGTTAATTATAGAGTCGGACACTGGAATTTAGTAGTTTTAATAAGATTAGAAGCACTTAGGAGATTGATTTCAGCTTCACACAACGCTGTCAGCGCTCGCCTCTAGCCCCTGCCTGTCTGACCCCCCTGTGTGTGTGTGTGTGTGTGTGTGTGTGTGTGTGTGTGTGTGTGTGAGAGAGAGAGTGTGTGGTAGAGCTGTTAATATAGAGATAAGTGGATTTCCACTACAAGGTTCACAACACACACACACACACAGTTGGCTTCCTGGTTTGATATGTGTGTGTGTGAGGAAGCATCTGAGCACGTTCACATGTTTGTATTGGTGCAGGAGGCAAAGCAGCTCCGCCAGAGTCTCTGAAACTCTGTGTCGCCCTGAACGACATGTTGAATAGTTTACTGGAGACGCAACAGAGGAAGACCTCATCTTCACCTTCATCTCTCTGCTACTTCAGCGACAGAAGGAGCGAGGCGAGCCACGAGCGTCTGATGGTGTGAGACGCCGCAGCCAAACGTCAAATGTGAGCAAACCCCTCAGATTCCTCCATCAATTAATTATTACTCAATACTTCAGTTCAACATGTTCCTCAATTATTCATTCCAGGCTGGCGAGTGTGTGAGAGTGTGTGAGAGTGAGTGTGTGTGTGTATCTGTGTGAGAGTGTGTGTGTGTGTGTGTGTGTGTGTGTGTGTGTGTGTGTGTGTGTGTGTGTGTGTGTGAGTGAGTGAGTGAGTGTGTGTGTTTGTGTGTGTGTGTGTGTGTGTGTGTGTGTGTGTGTGTGTGTGTGTGTGAGTGAGTGTGTGTGTGTGAGAGCGTGTGAGTGTGTGTGAGAGCATGTGAGTGTGTTTGTGTGTGTGCGAGTGTTTGCGAGTGTGAGTGTGTGTGTGTGTGTGTGTGACACCTGGCAGCGCTTCATGTAGCTGCAGTACCAGCAGCTTTGATTTGATCCTTCTGAGCCACAGAACTCTTTTTAAAACAGTTCTCAGCTTCAGATTCAGATTTACTTTATTTGTCATTTTTATGTGGGGTTCATAAAATACAGAATAACGCTTTGCATTTTAAAAACCAGCTGGCGAATTAAAAAGTTAGTGCAACATAAATTCTCACTCTTCTGCAATGTCGAGCCTGTTGCCGTCTCGCGTCAATCAGTTTCTATTTGGCTTCAGAGGACGACGCTGAATTAGATTCAGACTAATTGTGTAAGAAGGACGAAGACGAAGCTGTGACCCTCTGACCATCGTCTTCTCTCTGCTCATCGCTTGTGAACCCTCAAAATGCCGACGCCTCTGCTTTCGTCGTTCCTTTTTCCGCAGATTCTGCTGTTGTACGTTTGTGACTTAGGAGAAGCTCACGCCGCATTTCAAAGTGTAATTAATTGGGAAAGGTTCCACGGGATCGTTGCCTTTTTTTCCTGGCCAACTGTGTGTTTGTATGATTTATATGATAAAGTGTGTAACATCCCGCTGCGCCACCTTAAATTGGCCCCCGAGCAGCCGCATGTGCAGCATTTGTCAGCCGAAACACGCGGCTCCCGCCTTAGCCAGCACTTTGATGGAAGCGTCGCAGGTGAATCATCGACGCCGGTTCACGCGTTTGCATTCTTGAGCTTGTGCGTTTGTGTGCGTTCGCTGGTTTGCGACCTTGCTGAGAGGGAAGCGTGCGGCGTGTTAATATCAAGAATAGAGAGCCGAGGTCACGTTTAAAGACTATTTAATCCTATCTCACCACAGGCAGCCTTCCAAAAAGCTGATGCAGGAGTGCAGGGGTCGGAAGAACACACACACATACAAACACACACACACACTCTCTCTCTACCTTTCGCTTTATTATTCGTCTCGCTCTTCTCTCAAACAGCCAGCTCGCATCCTTCCTCCCCCTCCTCTTCTTCCCCTCTGATGGATCTCTAATATCCACTTCTCCCTCTCCTCCCTCTGTTCCGCACACACTTTCTGTGACAGTGTTGTCTGCAAACATTCATTGTTTTCTCCCACGTCAGCGGCAGCCGTGTAATCACATTACCGGCCAAACAAAGCAGTCCGCTAAGCCTTTGTCATCAGCATATCGCGTACACGCCACTCACACTCTGCAAAGTTATTATGTCTGCTGTCCAACCTTATGTAAACGCCGCTTTTCATCACAGAATGTTGAAACGCTCATCCCAGAGGCAGGAACTTCCTTCTATAATCTCACAAAGAACAAATCGAATGCCCGCCGCTGCAACAGGACGACATTTTCATTTGCGGCGTCGCAGCTTCGGTTGGATTCGCTCAAATGTGATTTTGCGCAACGTGGGCCAGCAATAACCCGGGGCTGTTTGGAAGCTCTGTATGAAATGAAAGCTCTGTTTGTTCCTGTGAGGTCCTCTCGGCGAGATTGTGAGGAGAGTGCAAATGACGGAAGGGAGGAGGGACGGGGGGGGGAGAAGGAGTCATTCAACAGGCCGGAGCAGGAAAAACACACGGCGGTGAAAAAAGGACGAAAGCAAACGCAGGCGGCGATTATTCACGCGGATTTTCGGCGTGAAAATCTGTGTCTGTTTGTGTCGTTTCCATAATCTGCTGTTTGCTCTTAAAGCAGCGAGGTAATCATTATGTTTGAGGTGAAATTAGGAACAGGAGATGGCTTCCTAAGCGTTTCCCAAAAAACATCTCTTATGGAACGCTGAAGGTTCAGAACAGAGGAGCTCATTTACAGTCAGGCGACGCCCCCTCTTCTCCCCCTCCACACACTCCCCCGCCTGTGCTCAATCGCCTCAGCCTTGTCACAAGACGCACAATTCTTCACCCCGACATGTTTTCCAAAAACAAAAACATTGACGCAGGAACCCGACAAGGTTTCTCCAGGTAGATGGAGAGCCAGCAGGGTTGCCGATTCGTCTCTCGTGTCAAGGTGCAGTTTGTTGGCTGAGAGTAGCGGAGGTATGGCGGCCAGAGTCGCCTCAAAGCTCACGCCCACACCACCGGGTCGCCATAATGACTAGATATAATCGTTATACAGCTGCAAAAATACTTAAGTGTTCTGCTATGACGGCGGTAATGTACGATTTCAAAGGTTTAATGTCAAGTTAATGCTGTTTCTCGACCGAAAAGGCCACGAAGATCATTCAGAGTGATGGAGTGAGGTGTCTGTGCCGCTCTGTGTCTGCTCTGATTTGTGCTTTGGTTTACTAAAATGCTGCACCGTAAAACATGCTTTATCTTGTATAAATCTCAATATACTCTTTATTCATGTGCGTATTGAGATTTAATGGGAATTCAGGAACACATTAATCTGAATTACAAACTTAAACACACACAGATTTCCATGTTCTTATCTCATTAGGGTTTTATTTCATAACTTCTTCAATCCTTTAACATGTCAAATACACCTCGATCTACTTCTACTCTCACTTCTTGCAGCACCGTCGGGCACACAAAGCGAAAAAAGCCGTCAAACTCAAGTTTTGGAAGTTTGACGACATTCAACACAAACTCCCGCTGCATCAGGCTGTGAAAATGATGCAGAATAAAACGATTGCACATCCTCTGTAAACAGGAGAATGTGGATGTGAGAACTATACAACTATGCCTGAACAAAGAGAGAATCACCCTGATGTTCATAATAAAAGTGTGACTGTGAGTGACGGCCTGCAGCGTTTCCATTGATGCACTTTTTCATTACGGCACAGTGAGCACAGAACATCAGCCAACTATTACAATGAGCACGCACAAATGTCCTCAGGCTGTTTGGCACCTCTGCGTGAAATGACACACACGCTCGCTATCTGAGACGCAAACACACACAACTACAGCGGCGTGTGAGTGTTGTTGGGGCCTATTTGCACCTCGGCTTGAATTCAATTTTTCCTGTTTTGCTTTTGTATGGCGTACATGAAAGTGTTTTTTGTTGTGAGGGTGAATGCTCGTTACGCATCCAGAGCCTCCAGAGCCTCCAGAGCCTCCAAGAGCCTCCAAGAGCCTCCAGAGCCTCCAAAGCCTCCTATGTCTCAGGTCATCAACACTTCTGCCTCCTTCCTGCACTGTAAGAGAGCAGAGGTCTCCACCCGGGTCCTCCAGGGAGCCCCGAGCGTGTAATGTAATCAATTACATTCACCTCATATCCCAAGCTGCTCTGAGGGTAAACTGGAGAGCCCTGTCAAAGCAATTCATCTCCTAAAGAGATCAACCTGCAGAACCTAGGGCTCCTTGAGGACGGGGCTGAAGCTCCCTGTTCTAGAAGGTTCTTGAATTAGAAAACTTGAATTCTATTCTCTGGTGGGAGAAAGAGAGAAGCTTAGATGTTCCTCTCCCTGGCCCACGTTCTCCAGTTCATTCTGCAGGGTCTCCAAAACATTCCCAGGCTGGATGATTTGTTTTTTTTAACAGTGTGGCTTGTTGGGTGAAAAATAATAGGACAAATTAAAGCAAATAAAAAGCGCACACATGACCTTTAACTCAGCAGAGAGGAAGTGCACTCAGGATCCCTGCAGACTCTGCTAATGTGCTCTTCATTCAACAGTAAAACAGTTTAAATACACTGGAGCCATGATTGCAGATATCTTTGTCATTACCGTGACTTTGTTAAGGAAATTATTCGAACTGCCTCATAGAAACCTGCAGCTAAATTACACAAATTGCCTTGTACTACCACTTTAAATTAACATCTCAATGGATTTTGCACGTCCAAAAACAAGCCGACGACCTTTCAGAAAACCTCTAAAACAGCATCGCCGGGCTGAAGCTCCACAACAAACTGGAGCTGAAACACTTCCTGCAACTTGCTCCTCCAGAGACGAGCCTGGCCGCTGCCGATGCCTGCAGTGCTGGCTGCTGATTGGCTCGGCCCGTGTTCTGGAGGATACAGTAAGCTTGATGAGATGTGGGAACTCCCAAGTCTAATCTTTGCAGAGGATTTTGGCAGGGGAGAGACGAGACAAAGCGGATCGTTTAGCCTCCAAACATCTGCTGGCTGGTTTTTCCAGGAAGACAAAGCAGCAGCGGCCACCTACATGAGCTCTGTGTGAAGGTATATATGTATGATAAACACTCTGGCTGGTTTGCGGCGTGTGTCTGCTTATCCATTATCTGAGCGCTCGGCACAGCAGACTGCCTTTGCTGCCACTGCAGCTGAGCAAACTGATGCAATTCCGCTTCTGCGATATCTCGCACTTTGATTACGTTTGAAGGATGAACGAGAGGCGACGGGTGATCAGGATGTTTCTTCAACAGGATCCATTTTGTCTGCCAGCCAACCCCCAAAGCTGTCCCCATAGTAGGAAAACAGGGAGAGATAAACTTAACAGCTTCCCCTCTGCGCTGACTAACGAGGATTTTGGCCCTAATTAACCCAGTTATCTTCCCTCCCACAACTGTCAACAATGCCTTTCGTAGCGGCGTCGGTGGTGAAACGTAACCTTTGTGAAATTACAATATGGCTGCCAGTCATCCGGCTGCGTCAGACAAAATAACACAAAGGAAACGCTCCAGTTGTGTCACGGTACGAACACATCAAAGACGAAGACAAATGTCACCATGTACATAAGTCTTGAACACACACACACACACACACACACACACACACACACTCGCATTCACAGACACAATACGTTCATGTATTTAAATGAGCACCTGCAGGTTGTTGATGTATCTCAGGGCGTCAAAGTTTCTGGATATTTCTGAAGTTTTTGGCAGGTGTGAACACGAGATCAGACTCAAACATCTGTGTCTCCATGTGAACCCTCGTTGTAGGTTAGAGGACATTTTTTACAAAGGTCCACACCAACTTGTTCCCCAAAGCACATCACAGGAAGTATGGCATGGAGTACGTTTAGGGTAAACAGGAAATATCTGCCCTGATGAGGCGTGGTTGGACTTTGATTGAGGGTAAAATAAAGCACATACAGCAAAACTAGACTGATGACAATTGAGACGCAAAAGAAGGAGAGAAGGGACGAGCAACGGCACATCATCAGCTGTTGATGAGCAATCACGCCGCGGCTCAGTGAGCTGGAGAAAACATTTTGGTCAAGTACCCACTTGTTCGATGAAAGCAACCAAACACAAAACACACAACAGAACAAAAGGCTGAGCGTTGGCGTGTGAACCGCCTCAGTGTTGCTGTTTGAATCGTTACCAGCAGGGGGCAAAGTGGGGTTTATGGCAGATTTGTCTCTTCTGCGTTTGTTCAAGTTAACTATGACCACATCAAAACACTCTGCTCAGGTCCTCTGAGGGCGAATCGTAGAGACGCGCTTAGCTGAGAGTGTCGGGGATTTAGTGGAGTTGTTCCCTTTTGACTAAAGACATTGTGCAAAGATGATGATGAAGGCGACGCCACAGAACCCGAGGGCGACAGAACGAGACGCGGAGAAACACTTCTACTGCTCCAGTGCTACAGCGGAAAAACACAGAACACAGAAGAAGAGTGAAGTTCACAGGAGGACAGAACAGAGAAACCAAAGCTGTGCAAAATTCATCTCAGTGTGAGGAATTAAGTGAAGAATCATTCGCTACGGAATAATAAATGCAAGGTGGCAGAATCGCTCAGCAGTTTTCCACTCTTTAACTTCAGTTGGGGGACGGAGAGAAACTCTAAAACTATTTTGATGTCAATAATGAAATCTTCGAGGTAAGTCGAGTTCAGATACGAGGATTCATTTGACCCTGACAGCCGCAGTAACAGTGTGAGCACAGTTTTAACTCACTGCGCTGGTTAACACGGTTGATCATACAACTAGTTTGTGTACGATTGATCAATCTGGAAGGATAACTACTATCTCCACTAGGGGGCAGTGTGGGGACCACCACGTCAATCCAGTCCATTCAGGGTTAAATGTGGTAGTTACTATAGGATAGAGATCCATGACAACATACGAGGATTCCAGGTCCAAAGGTCAGAGGTGAACATATTTGTGTCCAACTAAACTCATAACTTCATCTAGAGGAGCTTTTAGGCTATTTAATCTGTTCCAATGTTCCATTCGAAGAGTTACGGCTCTGGCAAGCGAGTGCCAAATACTATCTGCAAAGTTGCGACATAACACAATCCACAGGTGTCCAATTAATGTCGTGGACTAAAAATATTTAATGATGAAATATTGAGGAGTAGAAAGAAACACAAAACGCACTTGTGCTTACAGTACATGCAGTGCTAGAGTATATGTATGAGAAAATCTACGACAGAAACAGTTTGACTCATCCTCACGTTCTGGGCCAAGACATTGGTATGTAACAGCGCCACCATCTGGCCGGACGGAACCTGAATTTCAACAGGTTGTTTTTTAAGTTTCAGTGAGATCTGTGGATTATCTTCACAGACCACCAACAACAGACACAGACTGCTCTGAGGAGATGAAAGCCAGATTGTTGCTGAGTCGGGCAATAATCTGGCAGAGTGCAGAGCGATTCTCATTTCCATCACATGAAGCCAATCACAATGAGCCGCTGTGGTGACGGGAGGTCCAGGGAGCAGGTGGACCAAAACCATTTAAGTGGATTCAATCAATGGATCGGCTGGTCTATATCATGTCTGCGTGTGTGTGTGTGTGTGTGTGTGTGTGTGTGTTTGTGTGTGTGTGTGTGTGTGTGTGTGTGTGTGTGTGTGTGTTGAGTGTAATTTCCAATGCAAGTAAATCGTTTTAAAGTAAAGCATAAAACCCAACTTCAAAGCAAACGGTGAAAAGTCAACATTGATAGATAGATAGATAGATAGATAGATAGATAGATAGATAGATAGATATATAGATAGATAGATAGATAGATAGATAGATAGATAGATAGATAGATAGATAGATAGATAGATAGATAGATAGATAGATAGATAGATATATAGATAGATAGATAGATAGATAGATAGATAGATAGATAGATAGATAGATAGATGATAACTGATTTATCCCAAAACAAGTCACATCTAGTTCAAACTTAGCTTTAACTTAGTAGAGAGCACATATACTGGCCTTTGTTTTGCTCAGTGTGCACAGTAATGATGCAGTAAGGTGAAGAGACATGGAGGTGTTGTTTTTTTTGTACATCACAGTATTGTACAGCTGTCAAAACAAATATAGGAAGCTGTGCCCCGGCATCATATTAAATGTGTTTTTAGTGCAAAGATACTTATTTATTATCGCTGACTTTGTTTATAATTGAGGGAGCATCACCTCATTATTTTATTTAGAACAAAAAGCACTTAGAGAACTTAGAAACGTGGTGTATTTATGTACAAAGATATAGTTTTGATGTTTACTTTGTCAGATGATCCACAGACGCTCAGGCATTATTTGCTCGGTTTGTTTGAATTGACGTTTCTGGGAAAAGCTGCAGATTTTTTTTTTTTTTTTCTTCAGAAAAAGGAAACAAATCTGTTTCTGTCTGTTTCCAGACAGACTTCAAATCTCGTCCAGGCTTACAAAAGACGAGGTGACGGCAGCGAGGCGCCTCACAATATGTTTCTGGAGACGAACACAACCGGGGAAACGGAGGGATTTGATTGCCGTTTTGAACCCATATCGAACTACATCAAATCCCAGATGGCCGTTTATGGAAACAACAAGGCAAAAATATGCACATTGATTAAATTGATTGATTTGAAAGTGAGGAGGAAGAAGAAACATATGGATCTGGACCAAATCGCAGTGTATGAGGAGATAAATGTGTCGGATTTCTTCGTTCATTGGTGGATTATTATTGGAGAAATTGACGGGAAAATGATGGCTAGGCAAACACAGTATGGAAATCATTCCTGGTTCTCCCCTTCGGAATCGGATCAGCGCCAAAATAAGCCCCGCCCATCCACCTGCTTAAAGTCTTTTAGACCGATCCTGTTTACTCACACACACACACACAGACACACACACCAAAAAATGTAATGTAATTCTATCCTTCTTCACTTAGGCAAGAGCTCCGGGCATGAAACACACATTTCTACTGTTAAACAACAAACAGGTGTGTGAGATTTATGATGAAAACACACACATGGTTCAGTTGTTTAGGTTGTTTAGGTTGAGGCTCCTGTAAGTTTTGCTACGGGGAGTTGAACCTCCACACTCCTTGATTTGTGCAGCATAACATAAATTATAACAGATTTGCCCAAAGACCAGACGAGTGTGTGTGTGTGTATGTGGTTGTGTGTGTGTGTGTGTGTGTGTGTGTGTGTGTGCACGCCTGCTGGATACGTTCAAACTTAACATTTAATTACGCTTTGGCCTCAGAGAGAGATTGTGCTCAATTGCCCCAGTCGCTCTTAATCTGAGAGCTTCCACTCCAACGCCCCAGTCCAAACCTCCTCCTCCTCTCCTCTTCTCTCCTCCTCTCGTCTTTCCTTTGGCCTCACTCTCATCTCCTTATCCCTTCCGCTGCTCTTCCTCCTCTCTCCTCCCCACACCCCCTTTCCTCCTCCTCCTCCGTCACTTCAGATTGAAGTCGAGCTCGTCTGCTCGCTCATTACCATACCATAATGGGCTATGGATATTAAACACCAGGCCAAACTCGACCTCTTCCTTTCTTTCTTCCTCTTTTCTCATCTTCATTCCATTTCTTTCTCTTTTTTAGGGCAAATTTACTGCAGTGGACTTTCATGACAGCGAGGAGGCATGTTTGTTATGTTGACCACTTGTTTGCATTATCATTTACCCAATCCGAGGGGAGGGCTGGTGTGTGTGTGTGTGTGTGTGTGTGTGTGTGTGTGTGTGTGTGTGTGTGTGTATGTGTGTGTGTGTGTGTATCTACCTTATCCAGTACATTGTAAAGAACAAGAGAGCCACAGTGGCGTGTAATACTAAAAAAGCGTCCTGTTGACGTGTGTGTGTGTGCGTGTGTGTAGGAGCCTATAGATGGCTCCCTCGCCGGGCCACAGCCAGAGTGCTTTTTCAAGCTCAATTTGTCTCCTCTCAAGTATAAAGGGCGCGTGTCCATCACTCACAGTTGGCCTTCTCATCAGTACCCTGACAAATAAGCACACACACATCAGCATGGACACACACACACACACTGGCTGTGCATTCTAAGTGAGAGACTGTGAAATGACGACTCTGCGTGTCCCGTTTATGCTTTTGACTCCTCTCTGTTGGGAGACGGGCGGTGGATACAGCAGAGGAATCTCTCTGTTCACCGGAGGAAGCAGCTCGGCTCCCTCAGGCCCGCCGACACGCTCGGGTTCACTGGTCTGCTTCCAGGAGAGACGAGGACGCCGGCTGAGCGGGGTCGCCTCTCTGCTGTGCCCCCCCCCTACCAACCCCTAAACCCGCCCCATAAACATTCTGAGGCACTTCTGGCCAAAACCGGTAAGCGACAACAGGGACGACAGCGCACCCCCCCCCCCCCCCCCCCCCCCCCTCTCATAAAACACAAAGCTGGAGAACTCCACCTTCCCCCTGCACCGGAGCGGCATGCAGAGGCGCTCAGGGTGTGAGGAGGATAGAGGGGCTAATGTCAGGTGAATCTTAAATGATATCAGGTTGATGTGCCAGCCGGCCTGAGTGCATTTACATCTTTATTTGTGCAGTTAGAGGACATTTGGCTCATTATCCTCCTGAGGCGCCCTGACTCACGCGCCTGCTTTCAGGTTGACGCCTCAGGGTGAAATGTATCATTATGAAACCACAGAGCACTTGTCTTGTTTTTTTGCCTGCTTTTGTTTTGTTTGGTCTTTTCTTCTTCTGGCTTCTCTTGCCTGTGCTGTTGCTTGCATGCTAAAAACCCTGCACATGTGCAGCACAGCACAGTGTTAGAGATCTGATCCTCCACAGGGGCAAGCGTGGCAATGCACCCTGAGGAATAGAGATTAGAGGTGTTTGGTGAGACAGATAAAGGGGTGAGAGAGGAAAGAGGGAGGGGGGAGGGAGAGGGGGAAAAAGGGGGGGGGGGGAGGAGAGGAGCCTGATTGTGCTCTTGTGATAAGATGATGGCGAGGCATGTAGAGCAGCGCAGAGCGGGGCAGAGCCGCGCTGGGCATGACTGTGGATTTGCCTTTTCTGCGACTTCTGTTCGGGTGGTAAACAAAGCCATGGATAGAGCACACACACGCACACACACACACACACACACACACACACACACACACACACACACACACACACACACACACACAGAAACATGTCATAGTACAGTGAGAAGCAGGTCACACTGCCGCTGTTATGTTATGTATCCGCACAGTGAGCATGAACCTTCCACAGGTTGGCTGCTCTCACACACACGCACACACGCATCACCTGAACACCGCTAGGCACACACTCACACTCACGCACACACAAATACACACACACACACACACACACACACACACACGTCAGTCCCGCAACACAAACACACACCATGGAAAACACAAACTCACCGCGGTTTGTCACAGCAGAAGTTTAGCTCAGTATCTCCCATCGTCTGTGTTGAATCCCGGCGGCTCCCTGATCCCCAAATCGTTGGAATCGAAGAGAAAAACTCATTTCACAGTTTTGCCGGGATCGAGTCGCTACTCCGGGTGAGAAAAAGCAACCCCCCCAAAAAACACTACAAAAACACACACTCTCACACACACTCACACGCAGGGATCCGACCAAAAATGTGTTAGTGATGGCGTGAGGAAGAGCTGCTCCCGAACCAGAACCGAGCCGACGCCACGGTTCTAACGCAGAGAGAAACTTTGGGGCGAGCAGGAGGGCGAGAGGCTCCTCATCCCGGCGAGATCCGGCGGTCCTGGAAGCGGAGCTCTGACCTTTCCGGGGATATAATGACTTCACCGAATCATCCGGCGGGTGGACGTGGTCACGGAGGAAGAGGAGGGAGAGCGGAGGAGGAGGAGGAGGAGGTGGGGAAGAGGAGGAGAGAGATGCGCGCAAAAGCGGCTCCCGGTGCAGAAGAGAAGAGAAGAGAAGAAGAAAATGAAGAACAACAAGCCTTTGCGCATTTCACCCCCCGCACTAGAAAACCGGCAAAGGAAGCCCGTCGGCGTCGGGACAGGGGAAGCGGCGGAATGCGGCGGCAGCGGCGGCGGCGGAATGCGGAGCGCGTACCGGGAGGGGAGGGGTGTGGTGGGGGGGACGGGGCTGTTTGGAGCCGTCCCGTGTGGTGACGGGTAAAATATCCCGTTATGGTTTCCACCCCGACGCGTGGAGGATCCGACTTGATGTCCCCCCGTGGAGGAGCAACGGCGGCGGCAGGAGCAGGCGGCTTAGGTGGGGGGGGAGCGAAGTGTAGGCGGGCGGCGAGCGGCAGAAAGCGGGCGGCGCGCAGCTCTGCCCTGTGCCCCCCTCTCACTTAGTCACATGTTTGAGGCACAAGTGTCCCTCTGTGAGAGCTGCCAAGAGGAGGGAAGGCGAAGGTGCGCGACGTGGGGAGAATACCAACATGTGGGGGGAACAGTCTCCTGCCTCCTGCGCACTTTCAAGGCAAAGAAACACACACATAACACAGCACACACAGACACACAGACACACACATGTATGCAGAGTTAAGGATCAGAGCTGTGAGTGTGTGTGGGCTCTGATGTGTAAGTGTGTGTGTGTATGTCTGAGCTGCAACATGAGTGAGAGGAGAGCAAAGGTGTTGAGCTCGATGCCCCAAAATGCCTCCCTGGTTTCTGCCTTTATGCGTGAACCAAGGAGTTATAACGAGCACTGCAAAGGCACCATGCAGCAGACACACACACACACACACACACACACACACACACACACACACACACACACACACACACACACACACACACACCAGTGGATGAGGATGCTGGCATTTTCATAATGACTGTGACAGTGTGCATTACACCGACAGGGATGGTTGCTGATATACTACAAACCTGCACCTGATTTCATTTCAGATTTCATTGATCAAACCCGGGAGCTCAGTGAAGAGTGGAGGATCACCGGCTCCATATTCTGCACAGAAAAAATGAACACCAAGTAGAAAAAGAAGCTCTGGGTTTATTTCGGGAAGTGAAGAAAAAAGTGAAATCCCCTCAGAGATGCGGTCACCATCCCGGATAAGTAGGTGATAACTCCACACTGCCTGCAGGTTCATCCTATATAACTATATATATAAAGCATGAAACCCACTCACAGTGTTGAGCATGGGTTTTCACCCAGTATGCACAAGGTTTGGCTGTGATCTTTGTATTATAAGGATCCAGACCCGTTTTTGAAATAGAGGGCTTTACAGGTTTTGCCATTATATACAATAATAAGAACAAAATGTAAAGCGACTAAGTTTAAGTATGTAACTCCTTTAATACCGAGGTCACCAAAAGAATCTATTCACTTACTAAACTTATAAACATTCAGCTTCCAGGGCTTTAAAATCTTTCTAATTGACTGAACTTGTATGGCACTTTAATGAAAAAGCACTTTACCATGACCTTACATTCACACACTCATACACACTCATACATACATGCACGCACTCATACACTGATGGCAGAGGCCACGCGAGGCACCAACCTGCTCATCAGGAGCAGTTAGAGGCTTCAGTGTCTTGCTCAAAAGCACATTGACAGGCTCTCAACCTTCCAAACCCGTGGTGGCAGCTCAACCTTCCCAAGCCTTCCTGCCCCTATATCCTGCATCTAATGGTGTTGGAATACTGCAGACTAAACTTAAAGCTTTACACTGCAACATTAATGAGCACACACGCACACACACACACACACACACACACACACACACACACACACACACACACACACACGCCCACCACACTCTGATTTGTAATTATAAACATTTTGCCTGCATTTTTCTGATGATGTGAAGCCACGTTGCTATGGTGACACCCAGTTGAAAGCACATCTCATCCATTTATAGCCTATAGAATTGTAAAGGCGTTTAAGGTCTATATCAGGATAATCAAGCAACCGGCGACGTTCCTTGACTTTTCCAGAACAGAATCATGTTTTCCTTGAGTTTGCTGGATTTCTGTGGTTTTGCCTGAATCCTGCATATTGACGCCACACAGGGCGGTGCTGAGGCCGGAAGGAAACCCAAAGCAGAAACAGCAGTAATTCATGTGTGAAAGCAATCAGGGCCTCGGAATTCTAAATGCGCAGCAGCCTCAGCGTGGTGCTAATTAACCCAGTTCCCCGAGTGTCCCACTGTCCGTTTAGTATGCTGCTCTGTGGACGAGCTGTCCGCCTGCTCAACGTGATTTATGTGCCATCCCATAGCACATATCCGTGCCGGATTCGGCGTGACAGCGACTCTGTTTTTAGGGCCTAAATGTCAATTCCGATCAGGACGCCGCGGGAAAAAAATTTGACAACTTATCTTATTAGACAAATATCATTAACTCTTTCGTTGTGTGTTTGCATCCAAATCATCCGTGGACTCGGTTCCATTCCTGAGCTCTGTGTGTGTGTGTGTGTGTGTGTGTGGAGCCTGGTATGTGGGGCGCTGTCCATGGTGCTGAATCACTTCTTCTCTTGCCGCTGTGTCAGGTGTTAGACCACAGGGATTATCAAAGTTTAACTTTCCGATTTTAAAACCGTACTTCATCAAAGTCACATCGGGAGTAAATCTTCCTGCAGTTACATTTCACGCTGCTCTACCTTCAAACACAGAGCCTCTCCTCCGCTCTTTGGACTATTCCTGGTGTATTTTAATTAAGGTTCTGTGTTTGTTCTTGTTTTGTGTGTATCAGGTGCTGATCTATTTTACACTGAATCATCAATCATCTTCTCTCCCGTGTTGCTGTAATGACAGGAGACTGCACAGGACTGTTTATACTGTGACAGTATTGTTGTGTAGTGGAGCAAATTAAAAAGAAAACTAAGACATTCATTGAAAAAAATGCATTTATTGATTGATGTTATTGTATTTTCTGCAGTATTTGGTTTCATTAAAGAAATCTCTAGTATCAAATGAAAAAAGGAAAGACCTGCACACACACACACACACACACACACACGCACACACACACACACACACACACAGACAATGCAAAGTTTTTTATTTCATCAGTTATCATTTTTCTGTCTCACCCTGAATAAAGAAAGTCTTGATCTGTGCAGGATGTTATATAAGTTAGCAAATAAAAACCATAGTTCAAAAGTGAAATGTACAGTAACCTTACAACTCTAAAGGGTCACCGTGGCAACAGATGTACATTTTGTAAACATCTCTTTGCCCCATCCACTCCCTCCTCCCCTTCCTTCGTCTCGGCCATGACCCACTGAGTTCCTTAATTCCATTCATTTCCTCTCTCATCCATTAATGAGTCCATTAGCGTATTAACGAGTCACGCTGGTGAAATGGATCTGCTCCCTGTCTGATGGTAGCGGAGCGGCCCGGTGGATCTGCTTGCCCGGAGCGAAGCCTCATCCGGCGCCACATCCGTTCTGGCTCGGTTACAGCTTGAATTTGTTCGTCCACGTGGAACATCTGCTCCCCAACCTCTGGTGTCAAAGTTCTGCTCAGACAGAACTTCTTCACCTCCTCGGCACAGACCTGATTCTTGCCCGGAGCTCAGATAAAAATGTCTACCTATATTCTTCTTCCTCCTCATCTTCCCCCTTTGAGTTGTTTGGCTTTGCTTTCATGCTTGTTTGATTTCATTTGTGTTGTGCACAGAGTTGGATTCGGGGCTTCTCCGGCTCGGTTCCGTGTCGCGTCCTACAATGTTGCAGACCGACCGACTCTCAGGCTTATGTGACTCCTGGAGCGAATCCTCCGCACGCCCACCTGCCTTTAATTTGACCTCATCTGTTTCCAATATCCCTCCGGCAGCCGGGGAGGACGGTTGGTTCAGATAACTTCATTCCGTCGGCCTGTGAAATGAATGTAGGTCTGTTCAGCTAAGAGCTCATTCATTCGGCTCCATCACACCTGCACTTATCTGCTCTACATTTAAAACAGCAGGGGGGGGCGAATACTTCATACATACGTATATGGCCCCGAGCTGTCTGTGTGTGTTTGTGCGTGTGTGTGCTTTACTCCTTCTCTGCTGCAGCACAACTGCATTAGAATGTAAGTCAGAGCCTGCGGCATCGTAATCTGTTTATTTTGGTGTGTGATTAGAGCCCAGCACCAAGGGGGGCGGGGGGGATGGAGGATCAATGTTTATTGTTGAGAAATAATTTGTTATTGTTGGAACATGAAAAGACACAATACAGAATATTTAAAGAAAATATTGAAAACACTTCTGGGCATAGACGCATGCCCTCTCTCTCTCTCTCTCTCTCTCTCTCACATACACGCACACACACACACACACACACACACACACACACACACACACACACACACACACACACACACACACACCACTGTGTTTCTAATATGGTAGTGACAAGTGGCAAGTTCCTAAACAAATCATAATGCACTCAGAATAAGAGTGATAATATAAGTGTATTTGCTTAACACATCACTCATCAAAATCATCATAGATGCTTTTTGAAATGTGTATATTCATTAATTTCCCAACAATCATTCAGTCAACTGATCAAATTCTATATGTTAAGCACGTTTCCCACAGTGTGCAGTTCAAAGTGCTTTACATCACTAATTGACAAAACAATTAAAAAATAAATGAACCAAAAAGTAGAGAATAAGATGATTGAGTTCAGCCTCTGGGCGTCAGTTCAGTCTTATCTTGTAATTCCATGATACACACACAGATATAAGATAAGAACATTACAAAAACGTGCGTGTTATAATTGTATAATTAGTTGTCAGTGCATTCATACACTCCATCAACGGCTTTGCCTCTCTCACACACACTCACACACACACACACACACACACACACACACACACACACTACATTTCCCTCTCCTTATCTTTGCCCTCGCTTATCATTTCTTATTGACGCTGTCATCCCCCTCCGCACCAGCAGGAGTCGCCCTCCCGTCCGTTTCCCCTCGTATCTACACCCTCTGCGTTGATCGTGATCAAAGATCGCACCCCAATCTTCTTCTATCGCTATCGTCTCGCAAAGTCCCAAGCCAGCAAATTCCCAACTCAAGTCCAAGTGAAGTCTGGAGTCTTGAGCCTGGAGTCGACACCGCTGCCCGCTCAACTTTTAAACCCATTTCAAACTTTTTTCTTTCCGCCGCCGAGTAGCAACATCTGCTGCTCTCCCTGTTGACTCTTTAAGGCCACCGTTCCTCTAGCAGGGGAACCTCGCTGGGTAGCAATCATAGATTATTTGCCCTTTAGTCAACAAAACAAAAACACAAAAACAATCCCCCAACTCTCCTCCTTCCAGCTAAATGGACTTAATGAGATTACGCAGGGTTAATGTGTTAACTCACCCCAAGTCCTCATCATATCATAACTTGTAATAGGATGGAGCTCCCAAATGCACCCTAACGCCCCACTTAATTTTATAAGCGGCACTTTGCGTTATGGCCGTTACGCTGCTTTATGGCGGCGCTGATGAGAAAGGAAATTAAGCCGACAGCAGAGGAATCAGCGTAAAGGTGAGATAACCTGGCGTACCGATGCAAACAGCAGCGATCCTCAGATAGCGATCGCTGTTTTTCACTGCAGGTATTTATCACGTTAGAGGAGCTTTCGGAGCGTTGGCGGCACGGCTGCTAATTCACCGGGAGAGTGGGAGTGATCAAACTCCAGTGGAGGGTGAGTGTGAGAAAGGTAAGCCTGCTTCGTCCACGCTCCAGTAGGCGCAGATCAAACCGCCCCCGCCCATCCCCTCCCGCAGAGACGACGTCACGCTCCGTCATGCAAAGTCAGAGGCACCCGAGGGCCCAGACTGCTTCAGTGATGCTCACGGTGCAGAAATGCAAGAAACAGTCAGCTGCTGTCTGAAGCGTCTTCGGATTGGGCATCGAACCTACTGTTGCGCAAGTGAGGCTTTTTGTGGGTCGAAAACAGAGCTGCTATCTCCGACTGTTGTTGCTTCGATGCGTTCATTTGTTGTACATAATGTAAAGAAGAGGATAGCAGCTCATTGTCATCGTCGTCATAGTGATATGTGACTGCTGCATGATATTATTACTGACACGATGGTGACAGCAGGTTATGGGAACCATTTCATTGTGCTCTCCTAGGGAAATGATTGTGGCTCCAATCCATCGAGGACTGCGGTAACATAAACTGGGCTTTTTGTTTTTTGATCAATGAAGTTGCTTATTGATATTGTCTTATATTGGGCTTCTTTTGGTTGCTTGTTTGTCTCGTGAGATCTGGCAACGCAGGTTACAACATCTTCATCTTCATCTCTGCCGACACATTTTTGCCATTTACATTTTTAAATGCATTTAACGTTTTTAAGAGGTGAATGTTTGATGACCATTTAACACAAAACAAACTTGTTTATGTCACAATAATCAGACTAATCAACTTGGTCTGATAGTTGAAGAAAGTTGCAGCCTTTCAGTTTTGCCCCTCCTCTTCCTCCTACTTCTCACCTCGTCTTCTGAACTACGGCACCGAGCTCCCGAGAGATCCCATGCTGACATCATCATGTGAAAGCGTCCCATCGTGTTCAGCTCCGTACCCGTCCGAGTCGTCTCTCCAGCGCTCGGCACCCTCAGAGCGGCGGCACATTTGTCACCGGGACAGACGTTATCAGCCGGCGCTCTATGATTAAAAAATTGGAGAATTGAGAGGCCAGATATGGATAGAGGAGCGCTCTGCCACGGAGGAAGCCTATCACTGAAAGCCCAAGAACAGATAGGTTAGAGATTTATCAGAGATGATATAGTGCTGGGAATGAGAAGGGTATGGCTCCTTCACAGCCATCCATCACCCAGGATATATAGCAGATAAACCAGCAGGCAGCAACAAGCTCCTACTGAGTGTCTGACCTCGCTGATGAAAGAGAAAACTCCCCCACGGCAAACTCCCCCCCTCCTCTACAGCAACACAACACTCAGCTTTGCCTCAAATCAAAACTGTTACTTTTCAGGGAGGGTTGGAGAATTGGTATGTGTGTGTGTGTGTGTGTGTGTGTGCGCTGACAACAAAGAGCAAACACACAATTTGTCTGCAGACATGTAACACAATGTCCTCCTCCTCCACGTGCGGCGCTTGAAGCGGAAGTCAAAGGCTGTCGCTCACACCCACGGAGCTGATGCGCATCTTCTCTGCCAGCCCGAGCCTGGCTAATAACACACACGCGAACACACACACACACACACACATACACACACGCACACGCTGACAGATAGCACTTCAGACACAATGGTTGATCATTTTACACATGAGAGCGCACACATCACACAGAGGCAAGAGTGGAGTTTTGGCTCATTAGTGCTGAGCGTCCATTTCAGTAGCACACACAGTTTAGTTTCAAACACAGATGTGTGTTTACTCCACGTCCTCTATCATGTAACTGTGAGATCAATATGTGATGTCAAGTGATCAGAAATGGAAATACAAATATTACAGATACAGAGACATGAATACATTACATTATGTTTATTTTAACTCTTATTTATGGTGTGTGTCCAAAAATACCTATACATTTTTTTATTTTGAATCCAAAAAATCCCCAAAAATATTAAAAAAATTAAAACAAAAACAAGAAAAACTATATAAGTACGTATAATTCTACAATTCACTCATAAAGCTTTCAAGAAATAATCTAAGATCTTGAACATTTAATTCTCATCTGGCACATTCTGGTCGAGTCCCTCACTCTTACCATCATCCTGCCCAATTAAACACATTCTAAGGTGACAAATAAAAGCCACACTGGTGGAGCTGTGAAAGCCACTTTAGACCTCGGAGGGTTAATTATTACCCAACCACCGGTTTGGGTCAAAACCTTTGGCCATAAATCACAGCTGTGAATCCTAACAGTGTTCCTGACCCTGACTTCATCCCCATCCAATATTTATATTCTCTTGCATAACACAGCTGCACAGAATGCACTTGGCCAAAGCTGAATTGGCTGCAGTGTGTGTGGTGTGTGTGTGTGTGTGTGTGTGGACCTGATGTGCCAGAAAAGTTTCCGTAGATTCATGTCCAGCATGAACAAAATACTTTAAATCTAAACATGTTTGCTAAATTTTAAACTCTTGCTAATGTGGACCGTTTGCCCCCAGCAGCTTTCAGAATCGCTTGTTGTTTTGGGTTCATCTCAAAACAAGCCGATGATCAAATGGGCTCAGAGCGGTCAGTGAGTCCAAACTGTGTTTGTTCCGTCACTTAGTTGACTCCAGGATTTTGCCCCCAAGCCAGCAAGTCAACCCGGGAGTGCTGTTTCCGTCCCAGTAAACCCAACGCAGATCGTAGTTGGGTGAATGAATGTGCTCGTCTGACTCAAGTTCATTCCGCCGGTTTCCTCTGTCAGTTTCGTCACTCCAGCCAAACGTGACATTTTGACCCCCTATCCGAGCCTGGGCGTGCATTTTGGACCGAGCCCGACGTGAACTGACAGTCAAGTCGAGTTCTAAGCATCACGCACATGACATCAACAAAGCCCCGAAAGTGAAGAGTGTAGACAAGAAGTCGTTATTCTGTATTCGTGGGAGTCACAGTGAAAAATGACGGGAGTAAAAGTGGAAATAATCGAAAGCGCGACTGTTTTTTTGCGGTGGCTGGTAAGAGTCTCTAAACGACTGAAGAGCTGTGACTTTCCAAGACTAATGAGCACTTTGGAGGCACGACGTCGCTGTAAAAGTGTCACAGAAACAGACACAAAGCGCCCGTCTTTATGTGGTTTTCCTCAAACCCAGAGAAGCTCCTCATGCATCCCATCGAAGATCCGTGCCGTCACTGTGGAGATCGTTAATTGAAACCGATGGCTGTTGTTTGTTTGTCTGCGGTGCGGTGCGATTCACTGTGCATTAAGGCGAAGGTTCCCCCGCTTTAGCAGAGCACAAAGTGGCTTTTTGAGCAGCAGTGAAACGGGTGGATTAGGGCTTCATAAAGCTGACATCAATCCCCTCTAATACCATAAATCCTGATCAGCGTCGCCCCGACCCCCCACCCCCCCACCCTCTCCCCCTACATATTAAGCCACATAAGTGACCGGCAGAATGCCCCCGAGCAAGGCTTCATTTTAATGACACGGAAGCAGAATTTGATGCCATTAGGAGTGAAAGAAGACCGTCTAAAAGCCACGGGGGGTCTCATTAGAGTGCATACCTCCACCAAGGCCCAGCAGCCCTCCAATTGCAGCTCGATAAGCTATGAGAGAAAAGAGTTTGTGTTTGGCCTCATCGATCGATCTAAAGGATAAAATTCCTCATGTGCCTTAATGTTCACTGAGTGTTGGAGAAGGAAATTGTAGTTTGGCCAGCAGACAATCAGCATCATCTAAAGGTGGTGAGTTTTATTTTTCTATCCATATTTGGTACTTTGCGATCCCCATCTTGAGCCCCACACCCGAACAAGCCACGCCCACTCAACTTTGGCAGCCAATGATAGCAAAACAGAAAATCCAGATGCATGAAGGCAGATTTTTGGTATTTAAAAGTGAGCGAAGAGAGCAAATCCACCTGGAGGCATCCATGGTGGAGAGGGGTCAAATGTGATGCTCGGGGCCTCCAAACTGCTAAGATCGGCCCTGGCCCTGATGCTGACCCCTGCAGCTGATCAGTGGTACGAGGTCAAAGTGGTTTATCAGAAACACTGTACACTCAAGAGTTTGACCACATGACCTCTCTGACACCTGACATCAGTTTTATTTGGACAATAAAAATCTTATGGCGTCTCGCTGCAGCTCCCACTTTATGATTTGGGCAGGAGGGAGTGTTTTAGCTTTAACACACCGTGGAGGAATGTGTGTGTGTGTGTGTGTGTGTAGTGGGGTTTATTCCTTTATTTCTTAGCGTTCTTGCCGTTCCGCCTTTTCGCTTTTGGATTTAACAAATAGCAAAGGAGCTCAAAGGACGTGGCAGAGACAAATTCTCATGCAGTCGTTTGCAGAGAATCGAACGCAGGGAAGAAGAAGAAGAAGGAGTGGACAAGTGATGGTGTGTGAAGCCACCCGGCCCACTCTTCTCCCCTCCCCCCTCCCCCCCACTATCTGTACCTGCCAGCCTCCGGGCCTGATAGATCCATGGTCCTGCTCTGCTGACAGAGATAATACAAGATGGAGAGAAAGGCCGTCTGCTGACAGCCAGGGGGAAAAGGGGGGGTGGCGAGCGCCAGGGCAGGGGGGACGCAGGCGGGGGGGGAGTGCATGACTCAGCAGAAGGTGTCGCGCCATTAAAATTAAATTTACAGCTGGTTTCAGACAAATCTGTAAGCTCCGTGTCCGGGAGGAGGAGGAGGAGACGGTTTGGCGTTTGGAGGACATTACAAATTGACACCCTACTTCTCGGGACTCCTGAATCATTTATTACACCTACCACTACTTAAGCTGTCGGAGCGGCGATGGCTTTGGCAGCGACTCGCCCGCAGTTAATTTATCAACGCCGTCCGCTCGGCCCTCCAGCCTGGATCCTCCTACGCCATCAAAGCTGTCAAAGTGATCTGCGCTCCGTTTTCCTCAGCAAACTAAAGAGTGGAGAACAACCTCAAAGACGCTTTGACGCTGGTTTTCTCTTCGTCGTATCAAAAACGCGCCGCATCAGCTCCTGCGTTCAATTACAAACACTTTTTGCCCTGGCGTCAGAACAAAGCCGGCGATTACTCCGATTAGAAACACAGAGGAGGCAGTGAGACGCATAATGAGGCCTTTCACCAGCAGCTTCTTCCTCTCTCCTCATCATATTTTGTCAGATTGCGTGTCCACCAGGCTGCCGCATTAGAAGTCTCCTCAGACACCAGGGGGTTCCACTTTGGAGTGGTTACTTAACCAGGATGCATCTGCGCATTGACAGGACGCTTACACGCTTCTTTTTTTTTTGGGGGTCTAATTTCACACCAGAGTGGCACTTGAATAACCCAACTGCCTATCGCAGCCCAAACGGTCCTTTTGGTTACCTGGTAATGGCGCTCCGGTGTCACCTTAGGGCGGAAATAAACCGGATCCCTTTGCACAGAAGAGGTGGAAGTGCCCCCTTTTTCCCATTTCCACGAGGCGGCCCACAGGAGGTCTATGGGAGTGAGTATGCCTGGAATTACCATCCACTT
Organism: Genypterus blacodes; assembly: GCF_046128005.1. Classification (NCBI taxonomy): domain Eukaryota; kingdom Metazoa; phylum Chordata; class Actinopteri; order Ophidiiformes; family Ophidiidae; genus Genypterus; species Genypterus blacodes. The sequence goes on from NW_027466874.1 coordinate 1,729,056, forward strand.
ATATCACTTTGGGGTAAATGGAATTAATTTATTGTGTCAGAGCTGAATTTTCAATCCAAATCCAGCATATAGAAAAGACTGGAAAAAGCGTCTGACCTCGGGGTGGAAAGGTGGGGGTGGGAGTGGGGGGGGGGGGGGGGGGGGTTTACAAGATTCTCTACGGTTTGGATCCATGCATAAAGCAAAACTGGTGCATTTCCTCTGTAGGCAGTGATCCTTCCTCGAAAACGCAAATTAAAAAGCCGGGTTTGTCCCCCCTTTGGTGAGATACGCTCCTCAAAACCTGCACCAGTGCGCAGGCGACGTGATAAATGCTTCCAAAGATTAGCATAAAGCTCTTATATCTGTCTGCTCCAAATTAATTACTTCAATTACAGCCGAAGCTCAGCGGAGTAAATTTGCATTTTTTTGGCCACGGGAGCAAAAGCCAGTCACTCCTGTTTTGCCTATCTGCCTCTTGATGTACGCCAGGCGGAAAATAGCTCTTTCTCCTCTTACAGCCGAGAAGCTGCCATTATCTTCCTCCCCAAGGCTTTAAAGTTTGTTTCCAGCCCCTTTTCCTCCTCTTAAAATCATACCACCAACCTAAATATCAAGCTTTTGCATTTGCAAACACTCAGCCTCCCTGTAGGCTTGGAAGAGCTTGTAAAAAGTTTGAAGTGTTGGATTCAGATGGTTACAATGGATCCCAAAGGTAAACAGCAGAAAAGACCATGTGATCCAAATCCACACTAAGTCTTCTCCAGATTCGTGATGTTTCAAGTTCACTAGAACAGTTTAGAACAGAACAAACGAAACCAGACCATTCATGTCGGAGTGCCTGTAACATCGTGGATTCTAGACAAGTCGCTCGGCGCTCAACGCTAATTGGGAAACTCCAAAGCTGAGGCTTTGCCCGCAGAGCACCTCATCAATGCGAAGTCGCATTCCACTGGCTGTGTGGGAAAACAAGCAGCAGTATAAATCCAGTCAAGTCCAGCCTAATCTAGTTTATTTGGAACAAATGTAACGTCTCACAGGGACACACAACAACAGCTCCTGACCCCCAAGCTCTGTGAAAAGATAACAAAACGAGTAAAAAACCTGAACGTATAAGGTGAAAAATGGAATAAAGGGAACAGCCTGGAGAGCAGATGTGCAAGAGAGACAATATAAATAAATGCAGCACCTGAGTCCTGATCCAGTAAGAGGATCTGAAGGTCTCACAGGTGAGACCAGTAGGAATCCTTTGTTTTCTTATTTCTCCATGGTAGAATTGTAGTATGTTCTTTCATACAGAAACATACAGAAACATACATCACATTATACTGTAAAGAAGCCATAGTTCATAGTTGCATATCTGTCTTTCCATTGCATCTTATAGTATTTATTTATAAATTCTGAATTCTGAATTCACTACAATTAAACAATCAGAGGCGCACGCACTTATTTTGATGGCATGTGTGTGTGTGTGTGTGTGTGTGTGCGCGCGTGTGCGTGTGCGAGTGTGTGTGTGTGTGTGTGTGCGGTGACCAATCAAAATAAAGCTTCACTCAGACCCAGACTGCATTATGGGATGTAAAGGGAAAATCACCATGTGTGTTGCTGTTAAATGTATTCAAATAGTGAATGGAGAATTAGTAGAGCTCACATGACCGATACCTGCTCAGCACATGAACTCGTGCTCAACAAAGAGACGTATTCTCTGACTCTGGTTCATGGAAAGGTTAGCCAGGAAGACTGCGACATGACTCAGGGAGACTTGGTCAACATCCTGGTATTGTCAGAAGGGACCAAGGTACAAGGTTTGTTTTTATTACCCCTGTCCTGTCGCTGTATGTGTAAAAAGTATAGACACACAGAGAGAGAGTTACTTTTTATGTACCCATGCAAGTGTGAAGAATAAAAGACCATTAAAAGACTCTGCTTGGACTGTGATCCTTATTTAATAACAGAAATTCCACCCCTTTGGCGTCACGAACAGGATTTACGGCGGACTGATGGAGGAAAAGCTCTGCACGGACAGACAAACCAATTCAAGTCATGTTTTAGGGGAGTTAACATTGCTGAAAAAAACATGGGTGAACCACAAAGTAAGGGAAAGAAGTCAGACTTGGACCCGTTGCTAAGTCCTGTAGATAGGGTACATACACTACACTTCGCTCGACGTGAAACTCCAGTTTGGCGATGGATTTTCTATGGGCCCAACATAAAGTATTATTACAGTATTAAACAACTTGAAGACTGGAGAGGATGATTTCGTCTCCGCGGCAATACTCATCGAGCTGAGAAGGAGCAGAGGCTGGGTTTCACCCGACACCTGCGAGCCAAATTAAGTCCAAACATGCAGGAGAAGTTTGGTAATTTGGCCTCCTGCACACCTCACCCGATAATTGGGACGTTTCAGGGTCCTGGGTGTCGACGTGCTGATTAGGGATCCGGCTGATTAGGCTCACGGCCCAGACAAACTTTCATCCTTCCAACATTTTATGCAGAATATGAATTTCGGGCATCTGCTTTTCTAGGGGATTTTTGCTGAATATTTACGGAGGAAAACGCCAGCATCGCCAATCCCCGGAATTGTTGTTTTATCCGAGCTACAGTAGAGGGATTTAGGGCCCTTTAGCCACAGTGACTGACAGCTACGCTAGATTACAGGGTGAGACAGAAAGAAAGAAAGAAAGAAAGAGAGTGCGAGGCTTCGCAGTTTCCTAATTCCCTCCCCCTGCCCCCCTTCCTGCTCTAAAACACCCTAGCCCACTCGTCCCTGAGCAAAGACTCGAGTGACGCCAAGTTAATTACTGGAGCCCCAGATGCTGGAGCGTGTGGGGGAAGATGCCAGGAGCAGGAATATTCTGGGCCATGTGCATGTTTATTGTGGCAGTAACGATGGCGGTGTCAGCGGGACGCAACCTCATTGACCCGTCTCATCTGCTTTGTTCATTGTGTTCACGCGCCGAATCGCTTTCCCATACAAAAACACTGATTAATTTCTGCACCACGGCCGCCGGAGGCCGGCGGCGGCTATCAGGTCTGAGTGGGATCAGCACTAACAAGGAGTTTCATCATTGGACAGAAAAAAAACGTTCTTCCTGACTTTATCATACTTCACCTTTCAAGAGTTTGAATCTGTACGTTCTAGGGCAAACAGAGCACAGTGAGAACTTTCAAACGGATGAGATAAGTGAACACAAGTCTGAGATAAAACATGAACGCGGCGGTTAAATTAACTAGCTTCATCTTTCCACCACAAAGAGCATCTCTCTCTCTCTCTCTCTCTCTTTTTCTCTCTTTTTCTCTCTCTCTCTCTCTCTCTCTCTCTCTCTCTCTCTCTCTCTCTCTCTCTCTCTCTCCTCTCTCTCTCTCTCTCTCTCTCTCGCTCTCTCTCTCTCTCTCTCTCTCTCTCTCTCTCCATCAGGGAAGGCGGAGAGTAATTGAAAGGATGAATAGCGACACGTGTTCTGCTTTATCTAATCCATTTTCGAGGGAAGATAATTAAAGGTCAAACGGTCAACCCGAGGTATCGCCTGCATTTGCGTTGTTGCCGCCTCTGATAAAGAAAGCGGTGTTGCGGCATCATTTCATTGATTTTGCTTTACATGCTGGTATCGCCGCAGCAGAGAGCGATACCAGCATGTGGGAGGCGAGGTCATAAATCATCTTGCAGGCCCGTAAACAATCATCCAGATCGAACAGATGCTGCTAACGGATCTCCTCTGACCTCAGATGCAGACTGGCGAGCCTCCTGCTCAGCATCAACGGAGAGGGGGCGAGGGGGCGCGGCGGCGTGTGCACCTTTCCGCTCTCTGTATCGGCCTGTTTAATATTTCATATCTGGCCGACCCCCTGATACAAGGTGGCAGGTCAAATTGAGAAACATGGCCCTAAGTATGGTAACTGTGGTCAGTTAATGGCTCTGAAATATGTAGGCAGTCTCGCCCGCACTATCGATTCCTGCGGGCCACCATCAATCAGGGCCATAACTTCGCCCGTCACATAAGTTACTGAGATCCATCACTCAGCCTCCAAGGCCGAGAGAGGACGCGCGAGGAAGGCACGCCGGTCCACAACCTCTATATCTCTGCAGTCTGTGTGGTGTGTGTGTGTATACCGCTACTGGCAGTCAACGTGTGCGATGTAATTAAGAGTCACGCATCAGCTTGCATCGTTAAAATGAGGCTCATTCATAAAGCGCGTGCTGCAATACGATATACCAAGACATAAAATAAGGTTAAGTGATAACTAAAGAGTCTTTAAGGGAGATTTAAAGGGACAGGCGCAGATTTTCATGTACAAGTTTGAAACCGTTGCAGAGCTTTCATGTTCAAACACACTTTGATCCTGAAAGGAGACATATTGTGTTATTTTGTGGTGATTTGCCTAATTTTTACAGGTTAATATATAAGGAAGAGGGAAGGAAGTAGAAGAAGGAAGCAAGTGAAGGCCGCTGCGGGCACTTTGTCACTGTTAAATCTAATCAGGTACATGCAAACACACACACACACACACACGCACACACACACACACACACTTATATCCTTAAATTGGCTGAAGAATCCTGACAGCTTCACTGCTGTAATGAGTCGCAGTCGTCGCGTTCTGGCCGTTCAGTGCAGTTTGTTTGTTTCTGGGCGAAGTGGAAGGCAATGTGACGGGACAATGAGGGGGTGTGGTTCGAAGAAGTCTCACCTGCTGTTTACACACAGCGGACGCCTCCTGCATCCTAGGGGGCGCCACTAAATACAAAGAACTCAGCAAACGTGGGGCAGAACTTTCAGACGGTCGCCTATATATAATAGTATATACTATAATATAATAATATATAATTTATAAACATATTCTGTATATATTTTATATTGGAATTGGCAGTGGATTAGAGAGTTTAGGAGATGACTGTCCGACCCAGAAATAAAACACAACTAAATAACCTCTGATTCTCTTAATCTGTTTTCCGTTACCATTTCCAGAATTAAATCTTTATCAACTTTGACTTGCAGGATCGACTCTTAAAGAGACAGCACCTATAATAAGAGGCGTGTTTCTCTCAAAGGGAGAGCAGAAGAGAATCAATTAGATTTATGCACATTTAAGCACAGCAAAGCTTATAGAATCGACTCTTAAATGACAAAAGGAACATCGACTCTCCTATAGTCGCAGAAATTCATGGACAAATGACCGATTCAGCCCTTTATCAGATCGCCATCTTTTCCTTTGTGGGCATGATGGACATTCTGTGGCGCCATAGAGGAAAAAAACGCTGTGAAATCTTATCTGAATCTCTTCCTGTCATACTGTGTGTGTGTGTGTGTGTGTGTCCCTCCAGTGTTAAGACCGAGTCACCCTGAATTTCATCACTCCTGGTTTTCAGAGGAGCGTTTTGATTTTCTTGTCCTGTGATCGTCTGAAAGTTACTGCACAGTTCTCCACCTCCACAGCAGCACGACTCCACAGACAGACTGAGGACTTTGCCAGATGGATATTTAGATATTGGATATCAGATAAAGAACCCTGCCAGCTGAGAGATTCACCTCCTAAAATAATCAAATCAATACCTGAGTCAATACGAGCCTGGCTGCACGCACACACACACACACACACACACACACACACACACACACACACACACACACACACACACGCTTCATATTGTGCTTTTACCTGCTGTCATGTCGCCATTAGTTGAGTCTTTTCAGCCTAAGTATTTTTGTATTTTTTTGTGTGAGTGACAATTTCGCTGATGCATTCTTAATTGCGCCGCTGCAATACATTCCTCTCCACCATGTACCACACACAGATTAAAACACAAACATTGATCTGAGAGCGTGTGTGTAACCCGGGGTCGCACTCACAATCTCGTGAAAATGTCACTCACACACACACACACACACACCTAGGAGAGCAGCGAGCGAGTAAACAACCCGCCGCCGTTTGCGGTGGAGGTTCTCCCTCGAGACTTGTGTCGTGTTCTAAAGTGCATGTGACGTCAAATGGCAGCAGGTGAGTTGCAGAGGAGCCGAAGTCTCTCAGCGCCTCTGAAGGCTCTTTAATCTGCCCTTAATGTGCTGCAGAACAACAGCAGGCGGGGTCGTGATCAGGCTCAGGCCCCGTCATCTTAAAAGGCAAATCCATGACTGAGACCAAGACACCGTTGTGCTTTAAATACCGCCGCCGTCTTTAAAATGTTAACAATTCACCGCCATCATCCTAAATGTCACACATCAGGCTGAGGCAGAGGGTCTGTGAGCCTTTAAAGGTAAAATGGATTTATTTTACTATAAAAGCCCCAAACGGGTGAAACGTAATTGGATTCTGGTTTCATCATCCGGCTGCAGCTTCTTTCTGTCTTCCACACACGCTGACGCGGCTGAATCCTCGCCGCACCTTCTCCCTCACACCTGGACTCCATTTTCATTTTAGGAAACGGAAGATTATGTTGATTTCAGCCCCTGAGGAGCAGATACTCGTACATACTGCATCTACATGCTCATATTTTGGAAATCAGTCATTGTGCCTTAATTTACTTCTCTCCAGATCAGAGAGGGGAGGAAACGGAGCCACGTTGCCTCCAGGAACAGGAAGCAGCGGCGTATTATGAGAAGCTTCAACGTTGCCGGCAAGTATCCAGTTCCTCACTTCTTCTGCTGTGAGTGTCCAGATTCATTTTCGCCGCTGTTCCTTGTTGTTTTTGGAATAATTTCATGTTTCAAACCCACACAACTGCCAACCTGTGACTCATGTGTGTTGTTGCTGCTTGTCGGAAATAAACTGAAACCGGTGACCAATTAACTTGCAAAGCCACACTGTAAAAAAAACAGAAACAGGAAGGAAAGTGACCAGAGAAAGGAAACATGATCCTCATCACCGTGTGGGTCAGAGATGTTTACCAGCTGATACATGTAAACGTTTACATGTGGTAACAATGGATAAAGAAACTTAAAGCTGTTGAAAATATTCAGTGTTATTTAGATTTTGCTCTTTCTACTCGTTTGTTGGTAATGTGATGCAGAAAGTGAGTCTCATTACAAACTCAAAGGTGTAAATTGGAGTATTTCCTCTATATCTTTACTTTACATCCTTCCTACTTCATTTCTTTGTGTTTCAGGATATTGCAGGTGACAAACTTTCCTTGAATGTCTGAATATGCAGCTAAAAGTCCTTAAAGCTGCAGCGGGAGCGGAGGGCAGGTCAGAAGTGTGTGAGATAAGAGAGGTGTGTGTATGTGCATGTGTGTGTGTTTGTGTGTGTGCCGGCACAACAAATTAATCCCAATTATCCGGCCTACAGTAGCAAAATTGATTACAGCAATTATGCGTAATAACTGCAGACTGTGCAACTGGAGGTGAATTGAGATTAACACAGCTGCTCTTAACACTGTGTAGTGTGTGTGTGTATGTGTGAGTGTGTGTGTGTGTGTGTGTGTGTTCGTGCAGAATTTAAAAAAAGCCTCAACTTCTGTGCTACACTTACTGACTCGCTCAGTGTGGTCACAATTACTGAGAGGAAAGAGTGTGTGAGCTGTTCTGAGGCTGCTTTGGTCCCAGCAGGCAGTGTCATTAACACACACACACACTCTCTCGCCTGCTCTCAGCCTGCAGCCGTTAGCTCTCCTCAAACTGCCTTCGCTCTGGCAGGAAATTAGCAAACGTCAATCACGCCCGGACACCACTATCAAGAGCAGGCGGCTGGAGCGGCGCGAGGGCCTGAGGGCGCCGGCGACACTTCCTTTACGGAGGCAGGCGGAGTTTCGTGCTAGTCTCTCGCGCTGCGCTGAGATCTCGCCCCTGGCGTTGCACAGCGTGAAGTCCTTCTGATTGCTGGACGCGTCAGCCGCACCAAACGATGTAGGAGTATTAATTAGTCGGCAACAGAGGAGGACAATCATCGGCTCTTCATCCTGCTATATTCCAAACAAATCACCTGCATGTGAACGCAGCTGTGCCGTTACAGAGACAATTTAGCCGTGATGGGAGCAGGAATGCGCCGCAGGATGTGTGAGCACAGATACAGGCTGAGTGCACATCGGCTTAACGTATAGAGCTGCAAAATTAATTGAAAGTACTTTGCCCACAGAGCGAAACAAGTTCAAATAACAAATGAGAGGAAACGTACACGGCAACTTGACAAACTTTAATCATCTAATATGAAACAATCAGGAGAGGTTTGGTTGGAATTTACAGTTTAATTTTTTAGATGCAAATGTTTACATCAAAGAATCTGACATTGTGTTGTTGTCGTCCACTCGTTTACTACACAAACAGTGTGAATGCCTCTGTAGACTTTAAGTTGTAATGGCTGAAGTGAGGACATGAGATGTATTAGAAGTATGGAGAGGAAGGAAGTTGTCTGTTCCCTTCCTGCTCCGAGCTGAAGTTTGGTGAATTCTGCGTAACAACTTCCTCCCCGTGTGGATTCTTGCTCACTGCTGAGTATCTGCCAGCGTTCCCGCTTCCTCAGCCGTCCATCTGCCACCTACGCTCGGCTCCCGCAGCACCAGTGTGACGGCGTCATGCAGCCAGACACACGCCCAGCAGATGGAGCCTTCTTCGACGCTCGAGTCTGTTAAACAAAGGCGAGCGGCTCGTTTGGGTTTTGTTTACCACTCGTCTCAGGGAAGTTTGGCTTGAGTGTGTTCCAACATCTTCATGCCTTGATCTTCAGATTGATCCCATCCGCAATGATTAAGGTGTTGCAATTCAGTTTGGAGACGAGGAAATACATGCGTTGCATTTCCGCCCTGGTTCGAGCTCTTGGCGGCTCGATCTGACTGAGGCCTCTCCTGAATCTGCTCCCGTCGTCGCTGATCCTTCGCCGTCCACAATCCCACCGTCTGTGGCGCTCAGCTGTTCAGAGCCCAAAGCCTTAGAGATCCTCACAGCAAATCTGCAGCCTGTTCCAACCATCGCCCCCCCCCTCTCTCTCTCCTTGGCAACGCCCTGTAGGGGGATCCTCCCGTCTGTCTCTTCACTCTGAAGACTTAATTGAACTTCCTGTGAACCTGAACCAATGAGAGCAACTGAGTGACAGAGAACCCCATGTTACCCGTGTTCCAGTTTAGAACATCTGATGCCTTTTGACCCGGTTTACCTACTTTAGAGCTTCACATCCTGCATGACGACAGCGTGAGGCGGCCAACAGCACTCGTGCTCTGGACCAGGTCATTACAAACAGCTACAACTTCCACCAGGATTGACACAAAAGCAAACGCAAACATGCTTCACGTGTAAGAGAGAAAGAGAGGGCCTTAAAAGGAGACTCGTAAAGGAAACTAATAGAATGAAAACAAACACTTTAAGTCTGAACTTGTCCCCCAGTGAAGTTTCCCTGTAGCCATTTCCAAGCGAAAAATTCCCAGTGGGGTTTGTGGCTCCTCGGAAGCAATGCAGTATCACGTCTTCTCAGCAGGCAATTACGTGTCCAATATGAACAAGTGCAGACAAGAGGAAACGGAGTCACACCCTGCAGAGTTCTGCCTGTAATGGCGGCAACGGTGATGATGTGGTTTTGGTTTGGTTTGCTGTTCGGTCACACAAGGGCGGCGCGGATGCAGAGAGTTCCTGAGGTCGCCAAATGTCTGCACCATCATGAAAACAGCACGCAGCTCCGCAAGCTCTAATATCTGTATGCGTCACAACAGCAGGAGCTAAACAGAGCAAATCACTTCAAGTTTGACTTCAAATGGTCCATTATGATACATCTGAAACACACAGAGCTGAATACTTCAACGTGAAGGACTTGGCGGCTTTGGTGCAAATCTTCACCAATGACAGAAAGTCCTTGATTAAGCTTCTGCCTGTGAGGGACCTTGATTTGATGGCGGCGGAGTGGAGATCATTTGCATTGATTGTGTCACGCTCTCGTTACAGAGAGCCAATCCCAGGAAATTAACTTCAGTTCCGGAACTCTAATCATTTTCAACCATCCTGCTGAAATGAAGGCGAGAGTGATCGATGCGTCTTCGACTGATCGCGCGTGTGTGGGGTGGGGGTCTTATCTCCTCCTCTTCTTCCTCCCCCGTCGCCATTGACAGCACAACTCAAACAAGAGGGGCTCTATCTGCCTCGCCCGGAATAGAGCGGCTAAAAGCATTTAAGGCTTCAACCAGTATCGATGTTATATCACGTTGTCTTTCTGACAACAACAACCAAGTCCCTCCTCGCCTTTTCTTCCCTTATCGGTGATCTCGCCCAATGGTCCCAGGTATGACGGCCCGAGGTAGGCCACATTCACGCCATCACTTTAAGGTGGAAACGCTCTCAACACAGCAACGCGTTTTGTCCACCTCATCTGTTTCAGCTCACGTATGCTGTTTCAGCTCAGTAATCAAGCTGTATGTGCATTATGTGCTCAATGTAAACACGCGGAGCAGAGAGACTTTGCTTTGGTTTCGCCAACATCACATTATGCCACCTGCTTTACAAACTTTGCACACAGCCGGTTGCTTTGGTGTCGTGAATCTCAATGAGAACTTCATAGCCGACCGCAGCGTTTAGTTGAGATGCTGGGACAACAGGAGGGAAGAAAAGGAGAGACAAGGAAGCAGAGCTGAGGAAACAGAGCTGAGAACACAGAAGCGAGGACACACAGAAGCGAGGAAACAGAGGCGAGGCCTTGATAGGAGGATTATTCACCTAAGAGTGAATGCACTGAGCTTCACACGATGCTACTTAATTCCTGGTATTTATGAAGATAAAGTATCCAAAAGAGAGAAAGTGCAGAGGAACAAGCACCGCCACTTAATTCATGAACTGAGAATCCAAGTAAATCCAAGAGTTTCACTTCTCCCAAGATCCAGTAATTCATTGTTTCCTTAGACAAAATAGCTTTGCAGCAAGGGAAAATAGTTTCTAGTTTATTTTCACAAAATCTCAAGAAAAGACTCATTTCAGCTTTAGAAAGATCTCAGATGGTCCTTCATTTGAGTCGGAGAGAAAGGAGGAAGGTTGTGTTATTATTACTATTGTTGTTAAACTTTATACGTAGACCCTGAGGTAAACTAGGCAATATGAGGTACAAGTACAGTAGGTTGAAATTGAAACAGCCGAAAGCCACGGATGCTGGAGGTTGTGAGTACATGGCACAGTAGTGTGGGCGCAGAGTCCAGGATGGCATCAGTGATGTTGATACAACGATCTCATAGGGTAAATACAGTTTTTACAGGATGATGTCAAACAGCAATGAAGGCTAGTATGAATCGCATCATAGGCTGAAGAGAAGGAGAGAAGAGGGAGAAAAAAACAAAAACAAGGAGATGACAACCCACCCAGAGACCCAACCCAACGCCGCCGTCACACAACCCCGCATCCATACAACCCCGTCGTGACTTGCCTGGGTTGTGAAATAAAAAGGAACTGTTCGGGGTAGTCCTTCATTCTTCAAAATTAGAAGGTGATGAAGATTTTGAGCCCCAGACTGCATCCCGGCTGTGTTTCAACCCACTTTGAACATTTTCTTCGATGAAAGCAGCTCAGATGTGGGTTTCTAAAGCCGAATCCTCTCCTCTGTGATAAACTGGCTGATTGCTGCATGGTTGTTGTTGTGGTGTTGTTGTTGTTGGAGATGTCTCACACAAATCCTGCAGTAACAGATTGCTTCAACTTTATGGACAACACTCCGTCTGTCCTCTGAGGACACATTGGACTCTGAGCTGAAGCAAACAGATTGAAACTTTATTTCATCTGAGCTCAGCTCAAACTCAGACGCTCTCGTCTCTTTGTTCCTCGCTCGTCTTCACAGGTGTTCAGTTTCTCTGATTAGATCTCTGGCCGGGAACGTCTGGGAGAAATCTTCAGTCAATTATCACTCAGTCCTGAGAGAGAAGGTGCCATCAGAGTAAATGGAAACACCTGTGAGTGAGTTTCCATGCACATTTTGAGGTTGGTAATTGAAAAATAAGTAATAGAAATGCTGAAATTACAGAACAACTCTCATATGGCAAAGAAACTTGCTTTTTAGTTACTTTTTTCAAATATATGCCAGGTTCTTGTGTTATGGTGAAATGAGACATGAAACTACAGATCTGCAGTGTGGAGACAGCAGGTGAGACTCATTCACTTAATGGAATCACTGACAATTTACATTAGGACTTTTTCACGCCAAACTAACATTGGAAACGCAGCTAGAATTCATATTTTGCTCTTTTACATGGTATCATCCCTCTCAAAAGCCCACTCAGCTTGAGTGAGCGCTCTGTTTCCCTCTCCTCTCCTCTCCTAGCTGTTCGCACCTGGACGGGGACCGCGTTTGTTTTGCGGGGGATTGATTTAGTGCGGTGCAAAGGTTAACAAGGTCCCACTGTGGGGGAAACAATGAAGGACGCTTATTAATACGGCAGTGTGGGCTGGCGGCCTGCGGGAGACATGCAGCACAAAGTCACTGCGGTTGGGTGGAGGTGGAGGTGGAGCTTTATTTAACAAAATTCCCACAAGAGTTCTGTCCTAATCAGTTTTCCCTCACTGGAGAACGTGGAAATCGTACTTGTATGTCCATTCACAGCAGCCAGTGTCCCCTTCATCGTTTGTATGCAGAGAAACATTGTCCATCGGCTTTACTCAAATATTTACCCGCGTTCGCTTCTGTTTGTTAAGCCGCAGGAGTGAAACAACAACACACCTGATGAAGGTTGTTTGTTTGGCGTTTGATACAGTCAATCACCCAGTTTAATTAACTATTACAGAATCGGGTCGGTGTCACTTTGTGTTTTGAACATTCCAAATGGGAGATTTTTTTTTCTCATTATGGGCAGAAATAAAGTGATTGAGGTGAGAGGATGTGATGATTTCTTTCACTTTGAATTTTGATCAGTAATCGTCATAGTGCCAATGGAGACAGTAATGATGGATTTGTACCGTTTGCTGGACAGGAGCAGATGCAAAATGTTGATCTAAATGTTGATAATAAGTAATAAGTATAACATCCACATTACTGCAAACCAAGGAAGAAAAAACTAATTATAGGAATATATTATATAAGTTTTCTCTCCTCTTCCTCTCTATATATCGGTGTACCTCAGGGCTCCATTTTCGGTCCTTTTGACGTTATCCCTTCTTAACTTTACACTGATTACATACAAGTCTAAATCATCTGTCTATGAAACTGACCACCTTCATGGCCTCGTTTATTCACCCTCTTACTACCGTGGCTCAATGGCAGCAACATAAAGGAAGGAAGGGAATTGGATAAACCAAAGTCTAAGTTTTGTAGAGACTAGTAGCAAATTCAAGAGCCGAGCAGGTGCCACTCGTTTACTGACGGCAGGGAGGCCACACCTGGTTCAGCACTTATCAATCAACCGTCCTTTGCGCATGAACCTTTTTTGAAGTATCTGAATTGAAAACACTGAGGTAGAATTTCTCATCGGATCATGATGTGAGGAAACAGATGTGGAAATTTCATGGCCATTAAATTTGCTCAGCCTACACTTAACCACACTTATTTCGTAATTGGTCTGCTACATTCCTACCTCTCTGACAGCATTTCATGGAGGAAAAAATGGGAAATAAGTAGTATCAAGTGTTGCATTAAGTGTGTTTTAAATGTTTAAAAATGACTTAGCAGTTAAATTGCGATCAAAGCAGCTGTGGAGGCGGTTAGATGCAATGTTGTCTTGTTAAATGATCCTGGGTGAACATGCTGCAGGAGCCCCAGCACCTGCTGCTTCGCTCAGTGATTTTACTTAATGGTAAAAGGTGTTTGTTATTATCACGAAGCACCAGTCCTCACAGGAGAAACAGCAACAGGACGACGAGGCGGCGATACATCAGCATGAAACGCGGCACCATCTGGAGACGAGCGTTCTCCTCTCGCAGCTAGTCAGAGGCATTTAGAGACTTTCACTTAAATCTCAATATTTCTGTGCCACTGTGCGTTCACCATCAGTGCTTCCTTTACCATTAACTGATCGCACGGTTTGATCATCTAACATCGGCGACATCACTTATCCTGTCTTTGCCGACAGCGATGAAGCGTCGACGGCTTAATTACAAACTTTCCGTCTCAACTTTTCGCCGCTGCAGATTAACTTTAAATTTTGTTAATTGGCCTTCCAAATGACATTTCACTCCTTTTATTTTCCCGGAGAGGTAATTAGACTAACGAGGAGGAGCGGCGCCGTTTAACAATAACAGGCCGCGTAACGCACGCTGCAACACACAGACCGCTGAGGCTGATGCTGATGGCTAAATTCTGGGCGCCGGGCCGGCAAACGAGCAGAGGAATGAAAGCGAGGCAAAGGCAGAAAGAAGGAAAGAAGGAAAGGAAAGGGGGGGGGTGAGTGAGGGAAATAATCACGGCGAGAGGAATGTGCTCTCCACAGGGGCTCCTGCTAATTGCCTCGCTCATGAGTTTGCGGGATGTGTTAGTCGGCTACTGGGTCTGGATCCAGCCCTGGCGCCTCAGGGGTGTTGGCATCTCGGCACGCCAGACGACAGCTCGGCCCGACGTGGAGGTTGTTTTTTCTTCCTCCTTCTTCTTCTTCTTCCTCTTTTCCTTCCAGCCGCTGCAGCCTGCCTGCCTCCCCCTGAGGTCCCTCCCCCCCAGCAGCGGCCCTGGCTGTGATGGATTGGCGTCCTGCAAGTGTCAAACTGCTTTATGGCTCTTTAATGAGGCGATCAGGCTGCCACTACTCCTGCTTAAACAGGAAATCAAAACAGGTGAGGTTTCATTAGAGTTGGTGGTGCAGCGCTTCTTCACCGCACATAAACACAAACACCATCACAAACACATACACACATACACAACTTCAGCGGAAATTGAGATACTTTACTTCCATATTTCCACCTGCCTGAGGTCATTTGTTGATATTTTAATGGGGATCCAGTAGTTGATAGATTCCACGAGTGCAAACCAGAAGTTTCCTGCATCAGTTTGGTGAATTTCTGTGTAATTGTGCGACTTGGCAGCTGAAAGCAGATGTTTCCCTCGTCTTCAATTGTGGATTATTTTTGGAATTGCATCATTAGCAAAGCGCCACAGAACAACCAGCAGCAGCTTCATTAAATAATGATGTTACGGCTCACAACAATCTGCCGTTTCCATGCGTCCTGCGCTGACAGCCCCACCCCCCACATGTACTCACACACCTACAGAATGTTTCCTATATACAATTGTTTCCACACACTTACACAAACACACTGAAACGAGGCCCCCTGTTGATTCAGAAACACTTCAATTACACATAAAAAGACGAGGCAGGAGTGAGCCATTACTCAAACGGCACACCAGCTGTCACCGTGGTAACGTGGCCACGCGCGTGTGCTGGATTCCATCAATCAGGAAGTGCCAGCGCACGTTTGCCTCCACGCAGAGCTGAGGCGCGGCTCCTCCTGGAAACAATCCACCCTGACGAAGTGAAGCGGATGTATTTTGTCGTATTTTGTTGCCGGGTTTGAACAACACACTACAGCGCTCAGATGTACACGACGACAGACAACAACGACCACAACGGCAACCTGCTGATACTGATGATTCATTACTGTGAGCTATAGGTGCAGATCTGTACGGTCCATTCGGTTCCAACATGTTTAGCAATGAGACATACATCAGCGCCAGACAATTTCCTCCCAAATTGATCGAACATCACTCATCTGTTTGTGATTAGTTTAAGTCTGATCACATCTTCATCGCCATCAAATGTAAATGTACATTGATTGTGTGGCTTTATGTTCCCGCCCTGCAAAAGAAATGTAAAGATTTTGTCTCTCTAGCAACCACCTAACAATCCTATTAATTCATACCGTCTGCTTTTACTCTGAAATGTAGATTATGTTCATGAGAGGAAACCTAATGACCTTATGGTGAAGGCGTGTAAGCTTAAACACTATATCTAAGCCTTTCTTCATGTAAACACGTACTGTATGTTGATTGACCCCAAGAGTGAAGCTGCTTTATATTAATGTCAAACAAACACAAACTTGCTTGTTTTTATCATTTGTGTTTAATTTCTTATTTGTTTGAGCTGCAGGCACATGTGATAAATAATGTAACAACAGTAACTCAGGCTGCGCGTCACACAGCAGCTCGTAGCCGCGACCATGAGGTCGAGCAGCTGTACGAAGCGTTTGTTGTTTCTATTTGTCCCATATGGAGCAATTAAAGTGAGTCAAGCACAAACACTTAAAAATCCAGAGAGTCAAAGGTTCTTCCTCTCCATATCGTCTTGCAAAGCGAGCGGCCAACGTATATCGTCTTTACGTGACTGAGGAAGACTCTGTGCGTTCGTCTCTCACGAGTCAAACACACGAGTCAAACACACGAGAGTCTCGGGATTCGGCTGCAAACAGAAGCAATTTCATGCTGCTTAAACACTCAGGAAATCATTTTAATTCGGGAGCACAAAGCTGCTCAGGAAGTGTTTCAGGCAGACGAAGGCCATTTACCAAGCCGAGGATTAAATCGACAACACGTGGAGCTGACGAGAAACTCCTGACTATGCGTTCCTGCAAAGTACGGATGTGAAGCAGAAACAGACAAACTTACAAAGTCGCTATCTGTGGTGTGAGCGTCAGAACGAGACATGGAGCTGTGAAGAGAGAACCTCAGCCCAACCCGCCGCTCAGTGGTTGGAACCCTCACCTGGCATTTTGTTTTCCTCCCTGAGCTCCAGCAAGCTTCCCAGTAGGAGGATTCCATAATTGCTCCAACAGTCCAAACACAGGCAGGTTAGCTCGACTGGAAACTCTAAATGTGTGAATGAGTTGACGCCAAAACTGTGGCAGAAGCAGAAGTGATCAGTTGATGCCATTTTGTCTGCAACTGTCCACGTCCACGTCCATCTCAGAGGTATATGTTGAATATATAATCAACGTCTCCAAACCCAGATTGAGATGAATGGACTGTACAGACGATCCCATCTGGGAATAATGAACAGCTGTTAGATGCGACTAGGGACAAAGACATCTGGAAAATGGACGTCCTGAATGTCCAGAACAGACAATAGAAACCTGTCCATGTGTCCATACGTGCTGTTTCCTGCAATCACATCTGCTCATATTGAGAGTTTGATGTGTATGTGTCTGTAATCGTGTTTCAGAATGCAAAGCAAAGTTCCCGCGGCCCCTGAGCTCAAAGGGAAAGGAACTCCTGACACAAAATCCTCCTAAACAGCCAGCGAGTGGTGATTATGTGAGGAGCCGGAGTGGATTTGAGATGAATCATATCCTTCAGCCGGGGCCCTATGGAACAAATTCAATCTCGCCCCAGAAAGCGCCAGGATGGCCTGTCGAGCACGTCGAGCACGCCGACCTGTGCACTTAAACTCATTTTGAAGCATTCTGATGGCTATTTGCTCACGCAGTCAGATTCTAATCCCTGAGAGTGATTGTTGGAGGCTGCAGGCGGCGTTAAAAGGATCCCGGGGCGGCGCTTTATGTCAGCGCAATGCATTCATAAGAACCCCCCCCCCCCTGAAAAATACGCAAAAATAAGAAAAGAAATGTTCAGAATGAAAGTGTGCAGGGATTCTCAACATCATCCACTGAAGGAAAACACTGTTGTTATGGCAACCACAGTTTGGAATGACTCTCGTTTTGTGTTTGCCGTTTTGTGCTATTTTGAAAACTGAGAAAAAATCATAAAACATACATGCGCTTCCTGTTACAGTCCAGGATCAAGAGGAAACACGGAGGTGGAGGTTCTATACGATAGATTCTATAGACCAATAATCAATTAGATGATCAACAGTCAACAATCATTTTGCCCCTGTGACAAATTCTTGAAATCTTCCCAAATTAATGCTACGTTTATGCGCTCACCAGAAAGGTGGTAAATACGAGTTCAGTGGATGGATGCATTTTTTCACAAAGCACAAAAAGTTCAAAGGTCACGTTTACCTCATGACTGGCAAACTGGTGTTTCATGTAGAATCCCGAGTTTCCAAATTTTAAATCCACGACTTGGGCATCTATTTAAATAACCAAACACATTCTAGAACAAACTGTGATAGAAGTTTCTAGAATCTCGATATTTTGCTGATTTTGTACAGAAACTGAGCTGGTGTGTAAATTGGGCGTTGGGTCTAATGATTCTGTCATGTTACATCTTGATATATAAAGCAGTTACGGCTTCTCTGTGATACTTTGCGCGAGTTAAATTCTGTAGATTGGACAATGAGCTCAGCGGCGCTCTGTTATTACAGAGATGAGGCCGCCGAACTCGCTCATTTCCAACCAACCGTCAGCTTTGATTTATCACCTCAGCGAGAGACCTCCACCATCTCCAGCATCTGCCAGGACGCAGCAACCACCATGCACACACACACACACAGACACACACATAAACACACACACTCAAAAAGGTTCTGCATCTACACTCAGGATGCAGGGAGGCATTCCAGGCTGTGGTGGTGCAGCGAGATGACATTGGAACGATGTCACCCAGAGTTTAATCAAATTAATTTGTTTCTGCAAAGATATCAAAGGATCTGAAAGTCTAAATCGAATTAGCACATGTCATGATATTTCCCGTAGATTGATGGACGTCTCGGTCGTGAGCCGTGTTCCAATAAACGTTTATCGTTATTTGATCAAAGGACAAATTGGAGATGAAATTAAACGTATCTGAGCTTTTCCTCTGACAGCAGCGGGAGTTAAGCATCTTGATTGAAGACGTCCTGACAGTTCAATGCAAAAACGCAGAGCGATGCGTCAGTGCGGCTTACCAGATTAAATATGATCTTTTGGTTGGAATGAATGGCACTCAGACTCACGCGGCGTTATTAATAGAAGCAAAGAGATAAACAGCGTAAGTGAGTGATGAAGATCGACTTCATCTGTCAAAGCCGTCGGTCGCAATGATCAGCTGGTGAATGACAGCAGGAAATAGCATTGTTTCTCTGCTGATGTCTTTCTGAAACAGGGACTTCATCTGTCCTCTTTTGTGAGGTGGAAAGAAAGAATTATTGTTTTTCACTCAGTGTGCACACTTGCAAAGTTTTCAGTTTTAAGTTCATATATAAAATCTCGTTCAACATTTCTTTTCACACACATAACACAAACACAAAGAGTTGAGTGGATTTACATCTTTGTGATTATGACCAAGAAGGAAAGTGAAACACTGTAATAGAATGTAGGTAAATACATGGAAATATTATGTAACAATGTGTCAAAAGTGGTGTAAACGCTCCCAAACCTCCGTGTCTGGTGTCATGGATATGGTGTTCAGATGTGGGTCAGGTTTCGCTCCTGTGGATCCGGTAGCTTGTTGGTATTTGTTCCACCTGTGGCTGCTCCGTCAGTCAGAACAGAGATGCTGTACGTTACATGGAAAGATGGCTTTTGCAGAGATGGAGGCCTTCAGTTTAGAACGATCATACACTGTGGAGACGTGTGCTCACACTGTCTGGACTGGATGGATTCCAGATCTGGATGTTCCATTCCAAAACCCGCTCTCCTTCTTAATCCAGTTTCCACCTGGAGTGAACCATCCCCCTTTACTTTGAAGTTTCCAGCAAAACCTTCTGTTTTCCTTGCTTTCATTGCGTTGCATCATGGGATTTTCCCCCCTTCAGCTCTACCGCGTTTCAGGACTTCACTCCACCGAGGAGGAATCTGCATCCCACTCTACCCCGTTAGCATATTTCCATTAACCGGGCCTCCTTTGTGTTGCATTGAAAAGCAGCTTTCCACTCTCCTCGCCTATTCACCTCCGCCAATCACATAGGAACAAAACACAAAACGCATCATCGCTGAGGCGCATTAGCATGGAGATTGAAATTACAGCCTTTTAGGGAAATATCGCCCACCTGTCAAAAGCCATGACGTGTAATTATATGTATGCATGGGGCGGCTTATTTAGAGGTCATTCAAGGTAGCTCTGAATAATCTACTTCTGGTCAATTTTGGGGCACTTAAGCTCTGTTCACCTCAACATGAAGAGATGTGTTGATGTCATGATTACATCATCCTGGTCAACAGGAGACACTTGACAAAACGCAAACGCAAGACTCCTGCTTGCTGCATCCTTATGTGAGAGAAGAACTCAAGTCCGTCCAGCATTAAAATCGCAGACACTGGATTATTTTGAGTATATTGCTTAGTGTATTGATGGTATATGTTCATACCAGTGCACAGAGATCCAATGTGATTCCAATGAAAGGCTACACATTCATCCTTTGGGGAGAAACAGGATGGGGATGAGTGGGTTGAACTCACGGAGAGCCACTGGATCTATATATTGATTCTATATTGATTTCCAGGTGATCACAGAGCTCATTGTTGTGGACTTTAACAGGTCGCCGTAGAGCAGAAGCGAGTATCTTAGCTCCTCCCACTTTTGTCACCGTTCGTTCACTGTCCACTGCGATAACAATAATGAGCAGGGAGATGATGAAGCCTTTAAATCTGATAAAGTATGCAGAATTACAACCCTCTGGTTTACATAAGCAGAGTGGAAAGACAAACACTTTGAGTTCGCTCAGTCTGCTACAGCTTCACCGGGATGAGATGTATAGAATTAAATACAGTATACGGAGCAGTGGGGAATTAATTGCCTGTCTGGAGGAAAAAAACAATTCCTCCTTTAGCTTTATCGCTCATGATGAAGGAGCATTGAACGCACGCTCTCTTCCAGTTGGCGCTTCATTTATTTCTCTGGCGCAGGGACACCGTATATATACATATATACAGCAGCCGACCCGAATATATATGAAGGTATTTCACAGCTGGTTGACCTGAGGTGCCCGAGCAGAGATGCACAGTCATGCCGCAGAGCAGATCACAGGAGCTGAGCTGGAACCTGCACCAACTTCACATCGCTGAGCCTTTCAAGCGCCGCAACACAAAACTGCATGTGAGGAAGTTAAAGACTTTGGCTCTCCAAGTTTTCATGGATTTGCATCAGATTTTAATCAGATTCTAGAGTCCTTTCTGTGCTTTTGCTAAGAAAAGTAAAGTAAAGAAGATTTTTCAAAACTTTTCATTTTTTTTATTGTATTGAATTTGTTTAGCTTCTTTCAGACTGTCTCAAATTTTCTATAATTTATTTAGGGTTTTTCTACTTTCTGGGGGGGAAATAACTGTAGAATCCAGATTTGTTGGAGCTGTTTCTTGTTTTCTTGGACTGAGGCAAACTCCTACACAGATTGTGTATAATATTACAGTCCAGTTTCGTTTAAATCCCACGGAACATACATGTCTGTACATGACCCACATGTCTTATCAGTACTGCCAAAAACACACACAGTTCACACACGCACACATACATAAATACAAGTGCCAAATAATTAATGGTAGTTCCTGTATGTAAATGACCTCTGTGTGCTTCAACCTAAGTCAGTTTGTATTTGGAACCTTTTCCCACACAGAAGTCAGAAGGTGCTTCAGAGTCAAATAAATAAATAAAAAGGAGGATAA
Organism: Genypterus blacodes; assembly: GCF_046128005.1. NCBI lineage: Eukaryota > Metazoa > Chordata > Actinopteri > Ophidiiformes > Ophidiidae > Genypterus > Genypterus blacodes. The sequence goes on from NW_027466874.1 coordinate 1,750,379, forward strand.
AAACAGGAGCAGATAAACCAATCAGAGCACAAGGAAACAAGCCTCTATGAACAAAAAGAGGTGTGAGGGTTGCAGAGGGTCGGTGATGTATGGAGTCGTTCAAAAAAGTGGGCGGGGTTGTAGTTCGCGTTCAAGCTCTTCTCTCCATTGTTACAGCCCTGTGCTGCGAACACACCAGGTTAGAAAGGTCAGTAAGTGAAAGCGTGTGCCGGTCTCTCCTTCCATACAATTTATCACATCACCATTATGAGGGCACACACACACACACACACACTGTTGAGAACCCCTCCCCCTGGTTCTGAGCCAAGTATGTATATGGTTCAATGCATGACCATGCACGCTGAGGATTCCTCCTTGATACCCAGATGTTATTTATCAAGAATGCAAGACAGATGCTGAAAGCCTTTTGTTGTCATTATTTATTGTTCACATTAATTAAAATCTTGTAAGTGTCCACGCCTGCGTCGTCTGCGTTGCCCTCAAGCTTATTAATAGAAATGTTCACAATGCGTTTTGTTTCCTTCTGTCAGGGCTCGTCAGAGTGTCGCCGAAGGCCCCCGAGGGGGGGAAATGCAAACACAGCTCCTGGTGTCACCTCGCTGACACATCCGCTTTTTGTCATTTTCCGTTCTGCTCTGGAATGATAATGTGCAGCTCTGTGAACGCAACGAGAACACAGCAAGACGCGTCAGGAGAAAAGCCATGCGTCCCTCTTCAAAACAAGTGCCATTATCTGTGACTCGCCGAGCACCAGAGGAGCATCTGTTGACGCTCCACGACTTCTTATTTGTGTCACAGTCGCCTCATCCCGAGACCAGAGCGCGCAAAATACAAGGCTCGGATCAATCAGGCCTGTCAGAGCGCCCAGACGCCGCGCACGTCCCGTCCCGAACCGGTCCTGTTTTTTTTTGTTCCAGCTGAGTGGCATGTAAACGCTTAAAGCCTTTCCAGTTTTAAATATCCGCAGCCGCTTCCTAATTTAAGATCTGAGAATGCTATTCACTCCTCTAATTAAGACTCCTCTGAAGCGGCTGAGGCACAGCGCAGGAAGTAGGTCAACAAAAACGCCTCAACGCTCGACCAGGATGTTGAAACGAACCACATTTCCAAAAACAGCATTTGAATAAATTGCTAAATCTCTGCGTTTTTTATCAAGCAGTGTTTCATTTACTATACACACTGAAAGCTCAGGGGCAGTCATGTTCACTTTTGTGCCATCACAGCGTATTGAGCGATTACCAGAGAAATGGATGAGTCGTTCAAAGATAATTGTCTGCGGATTGAAATGTTTTTGTGATGTTGATTTCTGCTTTTTCCATTAATTCCCCAAAACTCTCGTTATTCTCCTTAACACAACATCACAACATCGTGTTTGTCTTTATATCTCAATGCCTAAAAGAGGGCGTGGCTCCATTTCTGTAACATTCACAATCTCGTTGCACTTAAACTGCATGAGTCAAAAGTCATGCTTACTAATATAATCAGCTTTATTTGCAAAGTGTCCCTCCTTCACAGAACACAGTTTAAATAGTTTTCGTGTCAATTGGAAATTCATGGCATATTTTGCTATATAACTGTTGCTCTGTCAAAGGTAAACAGTTTCCCTACACGTCTCTTGTGTATTTTGACAGTTGAAATAAATCAGCATTTTCCCCTGAGCAAGGCTTGGAGAGAATTCACCTTTACAAGCCTCGACTGCCACAACAAAGCAGGATTCCTGCAGAGTCTCCGTCCGCGCACGCAGCCACTCGCTGCATTGAGAACCAGGGAGCGTCAATAATTATGTTGGCTATTTTTGGTGGTGTATGTTTGTGTTCGGCCTGAGGAGAAGACCCAAGAGAGCGAGGGGAAGCGGCACATTGAATACGAACGCACGGACGGACAGAGGAAAGGTAACAACGGCTTCAGATAACAGCGTCTAAAGTGAAATGTCAGAATGTTACATAAAGATACATTAGAGGTCGCAGTGAAGCAGCGGCCTCCTTATTCCTCAGTGGGATGTATGTATCATGCTGTGATGTGTGTTCTGATGCTCATAAATCATCCCAACAATATTATTCTGCTCACCGTGTCATACACACATGCACCCACACCCTGGTCCACACCCACACACAAACACACACACACACACACACGTCACATGCTACGCTGAGAGTTGATTTATAAGGTGTGTGTGAGGGCTGAAATATTGAAATTTGTCTTGAGATGCAGTTATGACCAAATGTCACGTGGCTTAGTCACAATCCATATTTTAAGGCCACCCTGCAAGAGCTATTCAACAATTCAAAGACTTCTTTCTACGGGTTTGCGACTCAAGAAAATCTTGCTCTGATGCTTCGAGTGCCGATGTTTCATTTTCACAAACTGATGGAGAACCTCACTGCTGCTTTTGCCAAACAGCAGCATACGAGCATGTTTCCTTTTCGCTGTATGAGTGTTGCTCTAATTGTCGTCCTCTGTGCTTTAAAATGCACAAACTTCCACACTCCCTTGGCGCATTAACACTCTAGTTAGGAGGGCAGAGAAGAGGGAAAATGCCACCTCCTCCGGTCCAGATGAATTGTCACAGCTGGGATCAGGCAGAGTCCTGTTTACGCTCCCTAGGTGGTGTAAGAGCAGGTGGTGTGTGTGTGTGTGAAACAGAAAGAGATGGATAGCAAGTTTAGTCAAGTGCAACTCTGGATAGAATGGAATTTCAGTATTGTAGCACTGACGGTGTCCAAACTTGTAGAACAAAACAAAATGTCTGTAAAAAAAAAAGAATGGCAGTAGCTACGTTTGCTCACAGCCTCATAAACCTTTTATAATGCGAGTGAAGCAGAAATGTGATCAAGTCCTGAGCTGATGTAAACACACGGCACACATACTGAGATTGCGTTAATGTGATTACGCTCAGATGAGTTACGCTGCTTTTGTGCTTTTATGTTAACAAATATCAGGCATTGTCTCTTCTGGCAGGAAAGAAGGGGTTTACCAATTTCCTATGCCGCCTGAATGCAGCATTATAATTGAACTAATGGCAAAACAGTATAGAAGAATGCGAGCAGCATTAAGTGTGGAGGCGGTAGTGTGTGTGTGGTGCAGGTTGGCGTAACACATCAAAACAACCTTTCCCATTTCCTGTTGAAGCATACAGGACGCGATGCTCCGGGCGACGCCTCCCGTGTATTATTCGGTGATCTATACGTGTAGCAGTGAGGCAGACATGTGAAGTGTGTCGGAATCAATAGCGTGGTAAGGCCATACGTGAAAAACAGTGACCTTTGATCCCCAAAGGGTGGAATGTCACTGAACCTTAACCAATCACATCCCAGTTCCGTCCAGTGTTTTCATCCATAATGTTTCCTGCGAACGAAGCTGTCAGCAAAATGTAAACAAACTGCACCAACGGAGCTTATGTGAACTTAAAGAACACATTTAGCAACAGCTACTTTGATGATATTTATGAAATAACACATTAGAGCTCAATCTGATGCTGAATTTTCGAAGTTTTTGAAAAGAATTAACTGCATAATAAATGTTCAACTTTTTAACGAGCTAAAACAAGAACAAGAACATGAACAAAGATGACAAATGGGAAAAAACACAATATTTCTTATCCCTCTTTCAATAAAAAAAGGTATAAAAAGTAAATTTGCTCAAACTTCCCCTCAGGAAAAAGCCTGAGTGCATGTAAACATGTGTGTCATCAGCATAGAGTGTGATCACTGTGATTAGTTTGCTGTCTTACATTTGTGCAGTTGATCAGTTTCTCAACATGATCAACAATCATATATGTATGACTCAGTGCATTATAAATGTATCTGGTGTGTTTAATCTCTTTACATGTAAATCGTTTTGAACCATCATGCTACACAAGTGAATGACAACACCTCTATTTAACCATAATATGAAATACCAGAGAGAGTGTGTAACCTGTCACACAGCTGTGGATGAGTAACAGAAACTACTCGGTGTGAAAGGAAGTAAGTTTACCTCCAACAACAAATAGAAAATCACACATTCCAACGGCAGATGAGCAATTCAGCTGCATCTTATGTATCACTGATCTCTGGGAAACCCGGGAAGCGATCAGGTTGTCATCTCCAGCAGAAGGAGAAACGTCCTCCCAGCTGAGCGGGGAATAGGTCAGGCCCCCCCGAGAGAGAGATTGGATCTAAATTGCTGCAATCTTGCCGTTAGATAACAGCAGACGCCCCCATCCACACTCCCCCCCTCCACTGTGTCTCCGCTGCACTGCTTCACATCTCCGCAGTATCCCAGCAGCAGTAATGAGCGGGGCCACAGGTTCACTCTTCATTATTTAGTCTTTTTAAACATTGGCCTTTGGCACGCCTCCTGTAAGAACAGCCACCCTCCAAACAACAAGCAGGGAACCTCCAGAGCCTCTTAATCAGTCACGGCTGTTGTTCAGGTTAACCTGTATTGTTCACGGTGATGTGAGAGGAGGGGCTGGCCTGGCCTCCCCGTGTGCGCCGATAGCTGCATCCTAACAGGCTAGAAGCATCCCACGGCACATCCTGTTTACGTAGCCCCGCGGCGTTGGGCCCCGCGTGTTGCGCTGGTGTCACGGGTGCACAGATAACCTCCCTCCAACCAGGAATTTAATTGCTTGCCCCCTGTGCTGGCAGGATCAGAGGAGAGGAGGATGTGGAGTGGGAGAGAGAGATGTGTGATCGCTCTCATGAGGCTCTCTCCGCCTGAAAGCTAATTATTTCAGCGCTATGGAACAATAGCAAAGCGTACAGTAGATTGTTTTGAAGCGAAATGAAATCTGTGGTGTGAATACCATGTGACACGTTTTCACTACTGAACTTCGGTGCCAATTAGCTCAAACACAAAGATAAGATGAGCAAATTACTGGAATGGCATTTTCAGTTCGGCATTCAATATGGCATGATACAAAACAACTTTATTAATCCTTAAAAAGGGCATTAGGAGACTTGAGATGCAGCAAACAAAATAGTATATGTACAACAAACACACACAGTCATTTTAATAACATTTTTATAAAAATGAATGTTGCCTTCAGACTGAAAAGGAGCCTGAGCTTGAACAGATCATGCTGTTTCTAGCAAGGACGGGCAAGGACCACATGCTGTACATACAATGACACACTAACCTTCAACATACATACCACACACCTGCAGTAGGGGGGTCAACTGTGGTATGCTTTCATTGCATTGGTAGCTGTTTCACCTCTACAAGTGTTTGAAGTTACAATGTATTTCCGAAACACCATTTAAGATTAAGAAGCTTCCAGGGATGGATTTTGCATCAACATTTCGTCAGGTCTTTTCCTCTTCTTGTCATGGTTGCTGCTGCTGGAAGCGTAAACTACATTACTTGTTGTGTGGTCTGTGCATTTTACACAAAACACAACACAACCCACACACAGACATTTATAAAGTGGATCCAGGCTAAGGGGCTCCAGGCTGCGGTAACGGAACGGAAGCCCCATTTATTTGATGTTAAACACAAACATAAATAATTGATACAAGTGTAAATTGGGTTAAAGCTGAAGTTGGCGCGACATTCTCCTTTAATCAGGCGCCAAGAAAAGAAACCAAAAACTTGCTGAATGCATTTCTTAGGCGTGTTGTTCAGCGCTAAGTTCACCATCGGCTCATTTGTTTTGAGGCATTGGCTCAGTCTGGTTTTACCTCCTCTTGCAAATCGGAAACATTCATCACGCTCCGCGATTTGCTTGGATGCAGGTGCCGCACTGAGGCCTCAGACGGGCGACACGGCACCTTCGCCGTGACAGAGACTCCTGTTCTTCAAGCATCTTTTAACGACTGTTTAGACCGATCCAATGTAGCGTATTTAAGATGTGAAAGACTCCTCGAGGAAGAGTTTCCAGTCGATCGAATCAAATAAGGTAAGATTACTTTGACAAATACATTTTTGATGTCTCCTGGTCGGCCCTCACTGTGTAGCATTATTAGCACCAATTACCTCACCAAAGATGCTAATTCCTGGGAGTTGGATGCAGGCGTTTCCTTTATGACATGAATAATTAGAGTCAGCATCACTCGTTTGCGTCCTGCGGGACAGATGGAGGCGAGCAGGGGAACACCAGCTTCGTTTTTCAGCCTGTTTAGTGGCAATTAACGCCTTGCATAAGATTACATCACTTAATTCCGGCCGCTCGCTCGCTTGTTTATCGCAACGGTTCTGGCACAGTGTCTCTGAAGTTATAACAGATAATTGCAGAAATATAATACCGCAATATAGTTCTGTTGGCAAACTAGATTACTGTAGTGGGACCGGAAGCTAAACAATGATGAAATGTGAAAACTTTGTAGAAAATAAGCTTCATTTTTGATCGTAAAGAAAATGGAAGATTATTCTCAAACTACTACTTTTTCGGGGGCTTTTCAGGGACAGATGAGGACATGCTAAATCACCGTAACTGCAACCCAAAACATAATTATAGCCTTCATCATGTAAAATGTCAAGATCTAAAGGGCCGTCAGCGACGGATAAAGTCAAGGTGGACGTGATCTTGAGGCAGGATGAAGAGAATTTAACGGCGACCACCACAGTGACTTCATACTCTGTGTACTGCCTCACCTTTGCATATTTTAGGTCAATCTTATCTAAAATAAGTGTGTTCGTACAGACCAACACGAACTAGACTAGAATTTAATCCAATTTGTAGAAATATATGGTAAACACATGTAGAGTTTGGGCTATATTCAGTTATTTAGTCGTTATCTTTGTTGCCTTCTTGGTGCCAAAAGGTTCTTCATAAAGGTTCTTCATTCTGCTTGAAAATACTGACACAGTCTATTTTTAGTATAGCTTATCTGATTTGAAGTCATCCTGTGTTTCACTCACTGGCTCAGCTGCTCAAATCACTTTATTGATGTTCAGTATTGCCCCTGTACAGGTTGCACCAGTTGCAGGATCAATGCTCAGGCATTTGTGTGAGCAGCAGGAGGTAAACACTGACGAATCCCTGATGTAAACACTGTGTATACTCTACTGAAGTGGATTCTACCCCGAGGGCGTGAACGACCGAGCGGTGCAGCCTGCGACTCAACCAGGCGGGAAAACATTTGCCTATAAAAAATTAATTTATGTTTTTTTTTTTTTTTTTTACCCTAGTTAGATCTTCGCCAGTGGGAAAATGACACAGTGGCGAGAACGTGATTTAAGTGTGGCCACTGTAATGCAGTGGCTTTTAGCAAGTTACCTCTCAACACCTGAGCGGTCCAAAAGGAGCTGCTGTAAATGGAGGAAAAAAAACTTAACCTAACGCGGAAACTCAATAAATCTTTATATAAAAACAAGCTGATCTGATTCAAAGCCTGCGGCGTGTAACGCTACGCGGTCCAGGCGGAGCTGCCGCGCCGCGCCACTCCGTCTGAAATGGAGAGGATTACTTTATATCAAAGCACAGGCGATTTGGCGCGAAAATGCCTCCCTCCAATCCCCCAGTCGGGCTGGAAAAATGAGCAGCTTGAAGCGTAAATGGGATGTACACAAAGTCACTCATGCGAGACTTTGTGAGAATTTTCATGAGCATTAAAGAGCACTTTGTTCTCCGGTTTGCAAGTGGAGGGGGAAGTGTAATGTGAAAGAGAGAGAGAGAGAGAGAGAGAGAGAGAGGAAGCAGCCATCACACCGTGACAAATAACCAGTAATCAAACACGCCTCAGTCTGGTACCTGCATCACCGCCGCTGTAATGTTCTGCTCTTAAGTTGTTGTGAACATGCTGATGTGTATAATCATCTTCCCTCCGTCCACACAGACACCAGACTGCTTTGGAGACTGTGAATATTTCAGGCTAATAAGTTTGAAACACATTAAAAATCAAACTCCAGCTGCAGCTTAACAACATGAATTAAACACAGGATCAGTGAATAGAGTTTGGATGAGAATGAATCATAAACAATGATGAAACAGTCTGGAACGTGGACCAAAGCCTGATTTAAAAAAAACAACAACAACTATAATGTGATATGAAATGATAGACTTAAAAAATGAAAGACTTGTTGCTCAAAATATAGACACTAGAAAGAGATATAACTATATTACACACGTGAATACAGTTGGTGCCTCATATGTGAACATGAATAAAGTGCAGAATAAGTTGCTGGCAAAACTAATTAAAGCAGCAGTTCAGTTTAAATTAAGCGCAATACAGCACATAAATAGTTAATAGCAACGTCAACGCAGGAGCGGAATGAAACATATTGAACGCGGAGACGTGATGAATCAGCCGCCCGGGTCGGTGATAAAGAAGCTGTTAGGAAATATACACTGATGAGGATGTAACTATGATGTCCAGCTTTACAATAAAAACTCTTTAAAGTCAAGTACAAATGTAATTGGACCGAGCTGAATCATTTAGATGAATTGGATGTTGAGAGGAAAGAGCTCAGAACAGTGTGTGCACTGAGTGTGTACTTGTCAGAACAGTATGAGTACTGATTAGAACAGTGTGTGTACTGGTAGGGACAGAGTGTGTACTGGTTAGAACAGAGTGTGTACTGATTAGAACAGTGTGTGTACTGGTTAGAACAGAGTGTACACTGGTTAGAACACAGTGTGTAATCGTTGGAACGGGGTGTACTGGTCAGAACAGTGTGTACACTGGTTAGAACACAGTGTGTACTGGTGAGAACAGAGTGTGTACTGGTCAGAACAGTGTGTGTTCTGGTCAGGTGTACCATAGACCTCAGTGTTATATGGTTACATGGGCAATAGTGTAACAATTTAAAGAACAGCAAAGCAAGTACCACAGTACGTTATATGGTATAACCCATAAACAGAGTTTGTGTGTGTGTGAGTGTGTGTATCTATACAGGGTGTGTGTGCTTGGGTTTTTGCATCCCATGCAGAATGGAGAAGCAGCGACACTTTGCTGGATTGCATTTGGAGCTGGTGCCTCACACTCTCATTGATTGCGCTCTCAGCAGCCATGCGTACACTTGTTAGTCTGGTTGTCCGGCGTGATTCTCCCGCCGCACCTCCTCTGTATATCAAAGCTCTCCTTTTCTCTCAGTTTGACTTAGCAGACTCGTCCTTAAGGATGTAGAGTATTGATCTGTTGTCTGATCTTTCATGGAGTGCACTCAATTCCAGACTGATAGACTCTCGTTGGAAGTCCCATGCATCTCACGCCGAGCGGACGGAAAGGAAGCGTTCTGGACCGCGAGGGGTCGGTAAAGGTTAGATTAACACGCTTTGCTCCCTCCACTAATTACTAATCTCCTCAGCACATCACTTTCAGTCTGTAGTCTATCCTGCCTGACAGCTCCGGCTTTATCGCTTTCCCACCTCTTTTACGAGGCCGGAGCCAATAACTCTGCTAAGACTGCTGGGTCATCTGCATCAATCGTGTCAGACAAGTGACGTGCCGAGGCGTGGAGATTTATCTGCGAGTCGCCCTGATGCCTGGCGGCTCCCACAGGTCTGCGGCTGGTGGGCGTGCGGACCCTAGAGTTGGTTTGACCGCTTTGACATATACGGCTGTAATGAGGATGCAGCGCTCAGACGGGAAAAAAGCTTCATCCGGGATTGTAAAGAGAATCATTTCTCAGTGTTTGATGATTCATGTAATTTGTGTTAACGGCCGCGGCGCCTCGTGCTCCATGCTCGGCCAGCTCATAATAGGTTGATGTCGTGACCCTGTCCACATTCTAAGCACCCAACACTAAGCACCTCTCCGGCTTTAAATGATGCCATCGTTCATAAGCAGCCGACGCCCAATACAACGTTTTCAGAAAGAAACTCTCGAAGTCGCTCCTTATTTTGCTGTTTTTTTATATTTCTAAATCTAAACACTTGAAGACCAACACGTTTCAAAGACTTTTCAAATAAATAAATGATCAATCATCAATAATAAACTTTTGCCAAAACTTTTACTCAATGTGGAAAAGTTGTTCAATAATTAAATTGCCTTTAATGTTTAATCTTGTAAAAGATTTGTGTAATATTAATAATTTCTTCAGTTAAGTGATTTTGTGAGATTTCTTCCAAATTTTGTTGAAACTAATCGATTATAGACAGATTATCCAACACTATGGAATTGGATCGGTTTTGCTGGACATTTTAATTTCACCGAAAAACAATAACAATATTAATCCAGTGTTTATTATTCATTCTGTGATAGAGTTTTTTCGGGTGATGGAGCTCAGTCGAGTCAGTCTGAGCCGCTCTGACCTCCTGCAAACTGCTCTTCCCCCTCGGCTGATTCTGCTCTTTTTAATGTTTAACAGCTCACTGCCATTCTTATTAATGTCGGCCATTTTCCCATCTGAGCGGACTGGGGATCCATCCATGCGCCGTGGGTTAAATCCTGCAGCTCTCTGGCTCTCTTTCTCTCCCGGGTGGTGCCACAGCTTTACCCCACGTTTGCTGCATCACATGTGAAACGAAACTCATTCAAAAAACATGCTGCATAAATGATGTAATGGCTGAGGCTCAGTCATGGATGTCCCCCTTTGTGAATGGAAGCTTCCCTCTCAGAGATGTCAGCCAATGAAGGTCATATTCACCACCCTCATATTATACTGCTTCTTATGGCGTTGATGCTTCAGTGTACAGTCAAACCGGCATAGGGAACCTCAATTCTCTGCTTTAGAGGTCTGGGTTTTAAAAGAGAAGGTACAGAATGCTGCAAGGCATCCAAACGGTTCCAAAGGTGATCAAAACCTTCCATATAAACTGGCCAATCAACTGAACACATTTTAAACCCTGAGATGTCAGACAGGCTCGATAAAAGGCTTTCTGAATGAAGGCACCTTTGTGATACTATTTGGTCTTACCGACACAATTAGCTGTGTGTGTTGTGTTTTATGAATTAGCCCCAATGGATCGTAAACGTTTGTTAGTGTCTCCTGTTATATCAGTGAAGTCGGGGTAGTCAGAGAGAAAGTGAGCTTTGTTATGATAATTTGATGAGCATCCAAACTGCCAAGGCTTCTCTTAAAATTCATGGTTAATAGAGAGAAAGTGTATGCAATGTGTGTATCAGTCTGCTCGTGTGACGGCTGTTTTGCATAATTAGCCGCTGGTCCCTCATTAACACATATGTAGGAGCGCTTGTTGCTTCAGCACTGAGATGCATGAGGCTCCTGCGATCAAGGTCATTCCAGAAATTAGTTTAATCTGTTACTGCTGGAGACATGACAGATACGAGGACGTCAGGTAATTGCCTCGTTGGAAAAATTGAAGAGTTCTGTGAAGTTAGTCATCCATACGGATGAACATTATAAATTGCACCAAGGACCAAATTAACCGAGTTGATATATTATACCTCAGGAAGTGTGGGTCTCTGCCAGAGCACTGAGCCGTGACTTGGATCTGATGCGAGTCTATTAGTGTTTTGATGGTCATCAAAGCAACGTATCAACATAAACCATCTAGCTATAAGTATATAATGTGTGTGAAAACTATAGGTTAAAAAGTCTCATGTATACGCAAAGAGGCTGCAGATAAAATACTTGGCTGTCCTGGAAACCTTTATAACCATGTTGAGGTTGTTTGAGTCCATTTGGAGCGATGCTGCGTGGAGTTTGCATGGTTAGATGTCGTCCTTCCAACCTTGATCAAATTTCTTTCCATTCTTTGAATTTAACTTGCAGGGAACATTGTCTACCACCTTTGCATTTCCTTATGCTGGTGTTTTTCTTGTCTATTGGCGTGATGCCGATTGTTTTGAACCAGTGAAACACTCCTCAGGGCCCTGATGCCTCTCTGTTATTCTGAGCTATTTTGCTCCGTCTGTCTTTTTCAGATGCATGTCTCTGTAAGCCGATGCAGAGCTGCAGTGTTTCCTGTCTCCTCTAAGTGAATGCTGATGTTTATTGAAGATCCTTTTGGCTCCATCAGAAAAGTCATTATAAAAACTTCTAACATAACTCAGCAATATGTTGAGGTCTGGTGAGTGTGGTGCGGATCAATAGAGGGAATCAATTCATGTCACTGTCTGCATTAGCCCGGAGTAAACGTAAAGCTTCCTTTCAAACAGAGAGGGATGACAACAAACCCTGTGTGGAGGCGCTGCTCTCCTCTTCTGAGCCTGCTTGGCGGTCAAACAGGACTTCTTTTCTCTTCGCAGTAGTTTCTACTGAGGTGAAGGTTCTGAGCTGGACAGATTTACCAAAGCAGCAGGACCGCGTACGAGCACTGAGGGCTGCTGTCTAAATAAGTCCTCAGCCCGACCTTGACCTGACCTCATCTGTTCTGGCCTGCAGAGTAGCAGGGGTGAGTGCAGAAGACAAGTGTGTAATAGTCGTTACCTCGTCGTCTGCTGCTGCAACTTTTTCCATTGTTGCTTTTCTCAACAACAAAATAAGCGCATCAGTTTATGTAAATCATCTACATTAGCATTTGATTAAGTAATAGGAGACTGATAGGAGGTGATTAATGTTCAATCAAAAAGCTTTGTTTTAACCTTATCATAATGATATCATAATATGAAAATAAGTGTTATTAATGGAGACAAAGACAAATGTTTTCTTGAGCATTTTACCCTTAATCACCACAAACAACAACACCACCACCTCACTATTCACTGCATTGGGTTCTGTAAAATGTACTCATCATCATACTATAATAACTTTAAATTGGACCTGATACAGATCCCCATGTTCTTGTGTTGAGCCGTCTATTTTGAAACCTTAACAATACTCCAATGTGCAAACTCACATTGATCTCCTTCCTGCTCCTCTCCCCCGCTGCAGCAACACCGTGCACACTGAAAATGAGCCGTTTTAGCTCAAGCTCAAGCTCTGTCAGGCCTGAGCTGGCAAAATGACATGACGAGCTTCATCCCATGTATGGGTCTCTAGCCAGGAGTGTAGGCGAGTACATTCACACGTTCCAGGTTGTCCAGTAGAATCTACCTGTGTTTGACTAAGTGGATGCATTCCTAATGGCGTCAAGCTCAAGTGTTGAAGGCAGGTTTGCATAACGTCACGATACATATATGAGCCTGGTCCCTAGTTAGTTGTTATACTGTACGATCCCAACCCAAAGCAATGACAATGTTTACATGCAATCAGTATTTTGATTATTTGTCTGTAATGCGATTATGTGATACACATTGATGGAAGGTTAAAATTCTCATATACATGAGGCTTCATACTGCACAATCAGAGCATGAGGAGAGTTTAGGAAATGCATGCTATGCTGTTTAACTAAGTGAATTAACTGAATAAGTTGATTTACAGTTGCATAATCTATATCTGTGACTCTGTGTATGCACATTTTGATTTGTGCAGACTTCAATCACATTATGGAGTTTACATGACATTTGCTGAAAAAATATTTATTACTTTAACTGCTACATATTGATTGAACGTGTATGTGTGCCTGTTCAATGACTGCTGAGGCTCACGGGCACTACAGAATTTGGTGTCATTTGATGTCCCAAGCCAAAGAAAGAATATGATTTCATTGAAATGAGGTGGAAAGACGTTAATCACCAGCAAGTTAATCCTCTTCTGCAGAGAGAGAAACCTTGCAGCCATCTGGTCTGCAAATTAACATTTCAGTCTTGATCTACTGTGTGTGCGTGTGTGTTCATTGTTGAAGAAACATTTAGTAAATGCATTTTCATTTTTAGTACATCTATTACATTTTGGGTCCAACAAATCACTTAGCGGCCGTTGAGCCAACTCTGGAGTGTTGTGTTATTATGAAGTGTTACCTGAGGCTGGAAATTCTGAATTAAATATGATGTAATTAGCCCACCCCTCCCCCGTCCCTCATATACATACTTTTGCAAGGATCATTATTTGCAAAGCCTGCTGCCAAAATAAAACACCAAGACCATTTCTCAAGGAGGTGGAAGTGAGAAGCCAACGCATGCATACAGAAATGGTTTAATCAGAGAAAGAAGCTACTAATGGCCGTGTCCGTCTATGAAGGGAAGCCGCATAACTACATATTTTTTTACATTCTTGTTTGACAGATTAAAGGAACACTGATTAATTGGTCTCTCTGATGCTACTTTTAATGAACAGTGAGGTCGGACCATTGGGGGTAAATTAGCTTGATCCTCTTTTTGCAGAACAGAATTAATGAAACCCCGGTGGATTAAGCTGAAGTGTGCCATGTAGGCGCGCTGGTTTGCAGATAGAATAAGGCTCGCCGGTAGAAACTATTCCAATATTTGCCAAAACTGAGGGGGGTAAAGGTTGAATAATTAGATCTCATAATACAGTCGAGCTCCCATTAATGAAATAATATGGCACTAATGAAATATCAGTGTCATTACATCTGAAACTTGAAACTATAAAATGTAATAAAAGGGATCAGGGAATTTTCCTTTCTTTTCATGGTAAACCCCGAATTAGAGCGTATTAAGATCTATTTGCCAAAGTACCTACACATAATTACGTCTTAAATCACTTGACAGGCACGAGTATTATTACACAAGCCTGGTATTGCCTGGGGATAATGTGTGATTTAAAATAATAACCAAAGTATGTGTTTCAAGCCTGAGCAAGAAGGAGTCAGATGGTTGAGGTTGGTAGTAGCCTTATTGTAGTGCAACCTCGACCTGATGGTGTTCCCCAGAGCAGCGTTTTGGGTCCTTTATTGGTCCTGTCATGAAAGCTGTGTGTGTAACCTACTTCCTTATGCTAATGGCGCCACTCTGTGATTTTATTGCGCTATCCCAGACAGATAAGGTGAGTTGTACCGTGCTTTTAATGACACATAAAAAGAAAAGGACGCATTCACACAGTGTACACAATCTGTATTTTAATGTACAGATCTACTGCCAAACATCAGTACTGGATAGAGTTTAATGTGGCTACAAGAAAGCAAACCGTTATTTCTATAGCACTTCTAAAGGTCAAAAGTGCTTTGCAATAAGATATACAATACACACAGTATGCACACTAGCACCCTCAGCTACAATCAAAATCGACCTGCAAAGGCCACGACATCGGCCCCAGTCTTGATTGCTGATTGAACCTGTTGAACTTTACCAACTGCAGCGTTTGATATATGTCGGGAGAATTTGTTCTGTAATTCACCTTTGATGCCTCATCAGAATTTCCACCAAAAATCTAGCAACAATTACTGAAATGCCAATTCTGCAATTGGAAATCATTTTACCACACGATCTGTGTTGTGTTTGGTTCATTTGAGGTGGAATTTTCAGATTTGCACCGGATTAAGATCATACTTAACATCCAAAACTATTACAAATCACATGAGCTCCCCAGGTTATTCTAGCCACATGCAAATAGGGTTTAAGTTGTACGACAATATGTAAATAATCTCTTTAACCTCCAGGCCCTTGTTGCTATCACCTTCAACAAATCAGAGAGACAGCCAGAGATTGATGCAGGAGTTAGAGAACAATGTGTTTTCACACCATGGGTCTTCCAAGAACACTGTGACTCCAGCTGTCGGATCTTTGGCTTGGAGCACAGTGGCGTCGCCCAGAGCAGCTCATCGTCAGATCCTGGGCGTTTGTCAAACTCACACAAATCTACGGGAGAGATGTGACGCAGATGCCAGTGGCAGAGAAAGTGCCGGTCGAGCAGGGATCAAGCAGGCATCAAGCAGGCATCCCACTTTGCATTTCAATCAAAAGAAAACGTAACAAAACATGACATGCCAAACTTGTATAAATCTGCTGGCTTTGATGACAGGAGAAATTAATGATTTATTGTTTTACTTTGTATAGAAACTTTAGTCTGTTTGAATATATAAAAAACGTCTCTGGCTTCACCGCAGGCAAGATAAATTATAAACAAGGCAGCTTGAAGTGCGAGGCATCAACTGCATAACAACTCCAGAAAACAAAGAGGTCCAAATAAAATATTAATGAAACAAGAAATACAAAAGGTCCTTTGCAATTAAGTCAAAAATACAAGGCAGAGGGAAGCTCAGCGCTGCATCCAAGCAAAAACAACTCACTGGACGTATTGCTTGTATGGCTGCAGTTGGGCGTGTACCTTGGTTTGAACACGTGCAGTATTCCACACTCAGCTGCTATTTATCTATTTTTGCTTATCTTGACATGCATTCATACATTAATTTCCTCTATCTGCTTATCCTCTGCAGGGTCCAATAGGGAACCTATCCTGTGTGCTGATTGGAGGAAAAATAAGGGTGCACACAGGTCGACAGGTCGCCATCCACATGATAGACAACAATCTGGTACGAACGTTTTCATTTGCTTGCTGATGCCAAAACTGTTTCATATGCTGAGGGGCTACAATGTCTACATGATGCATTTCTGTGCAATATAAAATCGGTTAAATCAAACCTTTTTCATAGATATGAGTGGAACTGGCAGACAGTGACACATCAGTAAGTGTAGGCAAAACATAGCGTGGAGTAACTGCATGGAGTTATATAACGTGTATATCCAGAGTATGTACGTAATCCGCCTGTCTGTCCTCTTTAGGCTGTAGCGTAGGTGGAGGTACTTAAGGTGTTTAGTCATTTTTCTCTGTTATCTTAAAAGTATTTTGGAAGCTTTGACTCATCACTCCCCACCACCACCACCACTGTCTAATATGGGCCAATAAAAATCAATGTGTTGCTTTTCAGTGAAGGGAAGCGTGATGTTGGAGTTTGTTTTCTGATTTGTGAACCAGCTGCAATTTTTCTCAAGTAAATCCAGCGTAGTGAAGCTTTAAATGACATTAAAATGGAAATAATGAAAAAGTGTGAAATGTTATTGAATAAACCGCCACGTAAACAGCAGCAGCAGAATGGCGCCCGTCTCTCAGCAGGAGTTCAGTGATTAGTCCCCACTTCTCCATGTTGAATGGAGGTGGTGGGTATCCATGCCTCGCCGCGACATAATTGAACAACCTTTATCACACTTAGCAGTAATTGTGCCTGCAATATTTGTGCTGGAGTGAGGTTTTTCAGCTGAGAAAGAGACACAGAAATGGTACAACCTTCACATTTCAAGTGCAGGTGTCTAAGCTGAACTGACCGAGAAAATTCTGCGCACTTGATCTGAACAATTTCCTGAAATACAAAGCAAAGCATCAACTTCTGGTGTCTGCCGGTGAGCAGAGAGGGTTTTATGTTCTCGCTGGGTGCAGGGGGGCACTGAGCCACCAATCAAGTAGCATGTAATCTCTCCCCCGCCCCCCAGCCCCCCTTATAGAACATAAAAGCAGGTCTGAGCAGGTGGTGGATGAAGTGGCGATGCGTCAGCATAAACGACATGCAGCAAAACCATAGCAGCAGCAGCAGCAGCAGCAGAGTGACAGACTGGAGGAGCAGCACCTCACAGAGTGAAGGAGCGTTTATATTTATATCAACAAGGAGCTCAGAATCATTCGAGCGGTTGACTCTGCTGATTTGAGGGGGAAATTATGTCAAAATGATGTCATTGATATACATTTTTTTTGGAAGATGAAGCATTTTAATGATATTTGACCTTTTCTCTGACGTTTCAGATCCATGAAAACAAAGAGTTGTTTCAAGGTCAAAGGTCACAGGCTAAGACTGTCTGAAGCAATGGTGAATATAGCTTTAAGAGGCTTTAGCTTGTGCTTCACCAACGCCAAATATAAGCACAGACACATTAAACGCTAAGCGATTTTGTTTGGACATCAGGATGTTGACAACGTTTCGCTTTATAGGTTTTTCAGGTCATATCCACTCATGTTTACATGTGTTTTGGTGATTTTGTTGTCATTACATGTACATCGAAGTACAACTAAATGTGTCCTCTGCATTTAACCCATCCTGCCTATTAGTAGCAGTGGGCAGACACAGCGTGGCACCTGGGGATCAACTCCAGATCTGCAGCCTAGTGCCTTGGTCAAGGGCAATGGCAGGAGTAATTAACCTAAGCCACATGTTGTTGGGCGATGAGGGAAAGCGGGAGTAGCCAGAGGAAACCAGCAGACATGAGGGAGAACAGGCAGCCTGGATTCTCCACTTTGCCTCTGCGCCCAAAGTTCAAAGTTCAACCAAACTCAGCTTTGTCCCTTTACACACACAGACACACACACAAATTGCTCCAGCATCTCAGCCTAAGGGTGACCTGGTGTGTAAACTGGCCTTTAGTCTGCAGATGCTTAGATTCCTTTGGTTTGTGTGTCTAGTGAGTAAAGTATTTCATCTCCAATTCAAATAGCTACTTAAGATGTTTTTTAATCAGACTTTTGACTTGAATGTTTTTCTATTTCTCCCATGAAATTTGATTAATCTGTGTATGTGTGTACTTTAATGCGTGTATTTTAGTTTCTAATATTTCAAATGTCAAAGCACTTTCAGGCTACATTCAAAGTATGAAAGGTATAATGAAAATACACATTGCTGAAGCGTCTCGATGAAGCGTCTCGATGAAGCGTCGGGTTCTGGGTCTTGGGTTCTGGGTTCTGCTGATCCTCACTTGTGTCCGTTCATGTATGAGCACCCCTCCATTCAGGAACACATACCGGCAGCCCCTGCACCCCAAACCTGTTCAGACACGTCCCTCTCCTCTTTCCCATCCTTCCCTTCTACCCTTTCTGTTTCTCACCTTCCTCCTCTTAGTCATCACAAAACTCGCAGGGGAAATAAAGCAGCGTTGCCTCATCGATGAGACGTGGCCTCACTCCGTGTCTCAACTCCCTGGGTTGTTGGGGTGTCAGGTCTTCTACAGGTTTCATCTGCCCACAGCTCATCACCTCATCACTCCATCCACCACAACGAGAAACAAACACATCTGGAAGTGGCCTGGTGTTTGTTAGCGAGGAGGTAATTAGCAGGCTAGCTCGCGTGGTGACATGCATCCATTTTTACACTCTGCGGGGAATACTGGTGATCCGATCCACTGCCAGTGGCAGATGTTTGCTAACTGATGATAACATGATTCATTTTGATGGCATGAATAAATCTCAAAGCTCTCGCACACTTACAGATTCACATGTTTAGGTTTTGGCCCAAACACTGGCAGGGCTGCTTGGCTGGATGATAAACAACACAGTGGCACATTCACAGATTACAGCAGTGCTCCTCTTTCATGCCTTACCTGCATCCTGGCACTTCCCACGATGCATTTTATTTGTGCGCCGCGCGTGTGTGATTTAATGTATCTGAGAGAGTGTATCTATAGGCTTTTGTCAGAGTCAGAGTCCCTCCAGTCCAGATTTTATAGCTGGGAGAGGCTGCGTGAGGAGAGGGGGGGAGGGTGGGGGGGCTGCACGGTGCTCAGTAGCTACAGTATAAAGTGTAATGGCTGGATGCAGCATGCGACAGTGCAGATGGGAAACTCACATAGAGGGGCTGTCATATGGTGTGTGTGGAGATGACATCCATAAACCCTGAGGCTGTGATACTGATAAGACCCTGCTTTGTTGTACTGCGAGGGAGAAATCTCCCATTAACTTTGGTTTGATTGCATATAAACACGGCACGCAGGCTGCAGAGTGCTTGTTTCCAGAAATCCCTGGCTGAGGACGCACGGATCTGCTGCCAAGTGAGGTAGGTTACATGGCTGCGAGCAGCATCGGCTCAGCCACGGATGGCAGCCTGCAAAGAACACACTCTGCTGCCAGGGTTATGGGGATGTAAAGGGAGGCAAATGTGCTCATTACACTCAGAAACTCGCCCTCTCTCTCTCTTTCTCTCTCTCTGCCTGCGTCTCTCTCTTTGTTTTGTTTTTGTTTTGCTTGACTCGTAACAGGAAGTGTCCAGATCCAAAATGTCTCTCAGCCACATTCTCTCCATCGTGTCGCACTGCGAAAACAAGAAGAATTCCAGAGATGTTTTTTCAAATGATTGTTGTTGTTTTGGGGATGTAACTAAAGGATAGGATCTTGAGGAGAGTTGTTGAGCATATTTGAGTTGATCTCCCCTTGACGATATCTCACGGGATAAGTCAGGAACTAGTCTGAGGAGTGGACTGCATGGTTGACACGTGACACGTTCATGATCCAAAATGCGTTGCACGTTTGACGAAGAAGCAACTCAGGAATTAACGTTTTGCACTAATCCACTTTGGCTTCACACCGTCTGGGCAATTTCAAACTTCATTGCGGGGCGCTTGTTTCATTTGGCTTAACGCTCTTAAATATGTACATAGGGTCACCAAATGTCACGTGAAGAAGAAACCACACACACAAGTTACTGTACAGGAGGCTGCATTGAACGTATGGAGCCTAAAACTTATGGAGCCTGACTACAAACTGAATCTTTTGCACATTCTTAGGTGGGATAATGCTTTACTTTATGCACTTAAACCCCTTAAATCACTGGTGAATGTACTGGGAGCTCAGCTGTCTTTAGGACAAACAGTTCAGGATTAATTGAAGGATATTGCATAAATTTAAAGATCTTTTTTACATATGTAAGCCATTAATAATTAAATAAACTGTAGCTTTTAAATGCAATAAAATAATTTCTTATTCTAGATGTGTTGGATATACAGATCTCCATTTACAGATTATATACAGATTTCCCCTGAATGCATCCTGATATCTTTGTTTTACCCTAAATTGTATTGTGTTTCTTCCATTAATTATTTTAATGTCACCACACAACAAAACAGGTTTGTTTCTCAAACTGACAGCCAAGTAAACAGACACACAGACACACAGACACACAGACACACAGACACAGACACACAGACACACAGACACACAGACACACACACACACACACACACACACACACACAAACACATGCAACCACACGAACACCCTGCTTTCAATCCATCCCATGCTGTCCAAACAAATCAACAGTTGGACGCCGAGGCTCCGTGCCCATCTGGTCGGCCATTTCCAGCGGGTCCCAGCGTGGGTGGGGAGAGAGAGAGGGAGAGTGACAGAGAGAGAGCGACAGAGAGATAGGAGAGAGAGATAGGAGAGAGAGAGAGAGTGAGAGAGAGAGAGAGAGAGAGAGAGAGAGAGAGACATCTAATCCCCACCACCCTGCCTGAGACCAAGCAGGTTCCGAAGGTCGCCGACCGCACCTCGACCACAAAGACGCCAAGGTCACCAAGCTCTGTAATCTCTCCAACGCTTCTGCTTTCCTTTACTCGACCTTTCGCATTTTCTTACCCGTTTTCTCTCACACACGACCCCTCCTCTCCCCATTGCTGCCCCCCTCTTCCTCTTTGTTTCCTGTTGTGCCATGAGTCACGCCGCACATGTTCTGTGGAGGTGTGATTGTGCCTCATCCATAGGGAACAGCTCAGTCTGCAGACACAGCATCTGAAGCTCTGCACTCTGTAGTGATGAGTGTGAGGCCGGCTTGCTGCCACTGTCACGCCGCGGACAAAGAGACCTGTGTGTGTTTGTGTGTGTGTGTGTGTGTGTGAGTGTGTTTCAATATTGGAACAGATTGCAAAGTGCACTTTAGAGCTTTTTTTTCAACACGAGCCGGAGTTGATTTGGCTCAAATTGAGAGTCAGTTAGTGGGCGGCAGTTTTTCACCGCCCTTCGTTTGGAGCCAAACGTGTCATAAACAATGTCATGTTGTCAGAGATGATCGGGCTTTTATTACAAACTGTTACACGCCGTTGTCCAGATCGCCTGTGTGCCGTCTGGCTCCTAAGTGACGGCTAAACACACGGCGAGGAGGTGGAAACTCATTTTGGCTCCCTGGCTGATTATTGTGTTATGGAAACATACGGCCCACACGGACGCAGCACTGAGGACAACAAGGCGACTGGCAGATTTACTTATTGTGCTAATGAGACGCTTGGTTCATTTTATTCACTCAAACTCTTCACCTCACGATGGCGTCTGCTCACACTAGGAGGATGCACGCCGTCACTGATGCAGCCATTATCTTCAGAGTAATCAGGCAGTAAACGTGTATGTGTGATTTTGATCGATACGCTGTCAAACTGAATAGATGGAAAGAAAATGGAAAACCAAAGGATTCGTTTTCATTTCATTACGTTAATGTAGCCTTTTGAGAACAAATCAAACCAGGAAACCTTGAGCCGTGCTATCGCGAGCGTTCCCCAAGGAGGCAGCAGCTGAAACAGACTGAGAACGACTCAATCACAAAGGCTTATACCCAAACCTGCGAGTTTTCGAATAAACCAGCGCAAAGGACGAAAAGAGTACAGACGCCTCCACTTAAATAATACTTGTGCCCGCCGCTGCCGTGGCCACGCCTCACGTGGCTCTAAAAGGCTCCTTCAGGTGCCTCTCAGTTCCACCCAACTAACCCGCTGGTCCCCGCGCTGGCTTACTGTGCTGTGAAATTGCACACGCAACCTTGAAATGATTCCCACAATAGCAGATGGCGGTAGCGACGGAGAAAGAAATACATTCAGCCCGCCTGCCCGCCCGGCCGCCTGCCTGTCTGAGGCAGGAAGGTGACAACAAATGAGAGTTTGATTAGAAAATGACACCTGGGGGGTTACGGCAGGTGACAGGAGGACGAGATCCTCGAAGCTCCAAACCGAGTTGAGGTATGTGTCATATGGCAGCGGTTACCATGGAGCCCACTGGAGAAGCTCTTCAATTACAAAACAGCATCATCGCGCCACTTTAGCAGTTAGCGAGGAGGACGTGCTTCCTCCTTCACGCCAAGTTCAGGTATGTAGATGACATGAATGAAGGAATCAGGCGGCACTTTAGGAGTATGTGCGCTTATTAGATTTGGCTCACAGGTACTACGGCAGACAGCCAGAGTGCTAATCAGGAAATGACACGTGCTGCAATACAGATAACCAAAACACGCACACCTCCAGAACGTCACGCCGCCCCCAACCAGCCACCGCGAGCGAAATAGCTGATAACAATCAAGAAATTACAATACAAGCAAATTTCCTGACATGCTTGTTATGGCTGGCGGTGCAGTTTGAATAAGGTGCTCTGGAAATCAGCTAAGTATATAGAAAAGATGCTGAGTCATAAGCGACAAAGAGGAGGAGGAGGAGGAGTGTGTTAGAGGAGCGTTGGGCGAGGACGGCAATGATTTATGAGGCGAATTCAGATGGAGCCATTTTCTCATTAAGAGAGGAGAATGTTGAGGCGACCTCCTCCTCTTCCTCCTCCTCTTCCTTCTCCTCCTCCTCGCTCACAGCCTCCTAGACTAAACGTCCTGATCACGATCTCAAACTGCACGCAACGCCTTGTCCACATTCATGTTTTTGTTACGTCCCGGACGGTTTCTGCCTCTTTATTTAGGGTGGTTTCACTTTTTTTGCGTGTGAAACTACAGTGCTGATAGACCGATGGTGAGTGTTCATATTGGGATCGACATCTTGGCTATTTTTGTCACTAGCGTCCTTCTTCTCCCTCTCGTGTCGTTGTCTCTCACTTTGTACGGACGCCTAAGAAGATCCTGAGTGCAGAGGACTCCTCGTCAGAATTGTCAGATGTTGACATGTCCATCAAATTTGTGTCTTTATTTCTTCTCTTCCTGCCTGGCGAGGGAGAAAACAGCAGAAGTGTTGACAGACACTAAAAAGTTCTTTACTTGTGAGTGTTGGTAAAATGCCTGCAGACTCAATCAACATCTCAAATAAAATAAAGCAGAAATTCAAAGCTCCTGAATTTTAAATTTCAAAGTCTATGATTTCATATAATTTGGCTTTAATTGAGATTTAATGTCAGAAAAGCTTTAACAGATGGAACAAAAAAGCTTTTGGCTCGCATGGAAATTATCTTGTTGGTTTGTGTGTGTGTGTATGTGTGTGTGTGTGTGTGTTTCATCGATTGATATTCTTTGGTGTTCATATGATACAAAAAATTTCACCAAATTAGCATTACAAATTATGTAAAAAGTGGAATTAAACAAAACAACAACTTGATCAAAACTGAGCTCAGAATAGTGATCGAGTATCGCAGAAACGTCAAAAACAAAACAACTTAAAATTGAGAGGAGGAAGAACAAGGGCAGGAAATGAAGAAATAACACCAAGATAAAGCTCAATCCTGCTTCTTCTGACTTTTCTTTACCTTTATGTTCTTTAGAAGGTACAGCGCTCAACACCTCTGAGTCAGTAACATCTGGGTCTAAATAATCACATAAAATCAAAGTGTGGTAGAGGCAAATATTACTGAACATGTTTAATCTTTAACCAAATAGCAACATCTGGATCTGTCATCAGAGCCCAGCTGTATCATAGTATCATATATCATCAAATATCATCATATCAGGGGGACGTGTGATGGATCCTATCTGCTCCTTCTTTAATGGTGTAATGTGTAACTTTATGTGTGTGGATCAATAGACACATTGTGAGTCTGAAAATGTGACTTTACTTGGTGAAATCAATACAACAAATCAATACCATCTCTTCAATTTCACTTTATTCTCTATTCTTCTAGTTGGTTCAGATATAGACTAATAATACATTTGGATATAAAGAAATGTATCAATTTCATACAAATGTTTGATATTTTTTTTATTTTAGGAGAATATTATTTTTATATTTTATTAGTTTTTGATTCAGATATCAGGATTTCCACGAGTCAAACTCATTTAGCAGACATGGTTTTTCACCTTTTTGGTGGCAAATGAAAAACAAATTCGCCAAACAGTGAGACTTCCCCCTCCCAGAGGCTCCACGCTGGCTAATGAGCTCTAAGTGAGCTCAGAGTGGAACCAATGCACAATGCAGCACTTTAACATTATGAAGGGAAACAAAAAATACTGCAAAAACACAACTTTTGTCTCCAGAGCAGCAGAGTCGTGCGGCCTGTCGACACGTTCAAACACACACACACACACACACACACACACACACACACATGCTCAGGGACAACCCAAACCAAACCAATTTGTTTAATTATGAATGCAAAGTTAGAATTGTTTTTTGATTTTCAAATATCCTTTATCGCAGAATTGTTCCTTCCTGCACCCGACATGGGCGCAGCAAAGCTCTCTCTCCCCCTCTCCCTCTCTCTCTCTCTATGTGTGCGTGTGCAAAGTGTTTGGACAGGTCAGATCTAATGATCATTAGTGGGGAGAAAGGTAACGCTGGGGGAAACAGCCTCCAGGAAGGCAGGAAGGCCTATTAATAGCCGCCCTGGTCCGGAGGCGTGGAGCCCCGGGGGAGAGAAAACAAAGTCATAGATCAGCCGGGGGGAAGTAATTAGGACAGATATTTAAACTGAATAATGCAGGCGCGCTGAAATATTGAAACCACCTAAAGTTTATTAATTAGGTGCTAATCTGGAGAACAGGCTTGTTTCATGTCTCCCTTTATTCTCCCCAAGGCTGAATTATTCAGGGACACGGCGGCGAGCGGGACAGATAACACCGCGCGCCATCAGTCCTCTGGTTAGGACTTGATTAAAGGCGTGTTCCTGCCGCCCTACCTGCGCGCCAGCAGCCTGCCATTACGCCTGCACGCCTCCCTCCCACACACACACACACACATGTGCTCGTTCACACTACGCAGGTGTAACAAGGTCACTCTGGAGCTCCAGCGGCGCCCAGTCGGTCAAGATTTGTTAGAGTTTTAAAAAGTGGATTCAATTACATACAGTCAGCCAGGCATGTGTGTGTGCGTATAGGGCACACACACACAGACACACATACACACACATACACACGTCCACCAGAACACTGTTTGGTAAACAAATAACACGCTTAATTCAATGTTTTTACGCCTAACTGAGAAGAGTCCAAGGTTGCAGCTCAAACTGGCCTTCTGCCTCTAATCCCTTTCCAGTCTCCATGTCTGTTTTTCTCCCTCTTATCTTCGTTCTCGCTTCCGTTCTCGCCCCCCCCCCCCCCCCCCCACACACACACAGTATTTCTATCTCTCTCTTCCTCTTCCTCTTCCTCTCCTTCGCTATCGCTCTTCTGCCGCTCGTTCGCGCCGCTCGAGTTTCACAGATGGAGTGACTGGAGGCGATGGCGGTTATGCAAAACACGTTTCGAATGAATGCGAAGCTGCCACAATAAAAAAACGGCATAAAAGGCGAGCACTGGTACACACACACACACACGCACGCACACACACACACACACACACAGAAAACCCACCCGGCGCTGTTGTGGTTTGTGTGCAGTAAAAGACGTTTAAGATTACATTATTATAAAAGCAGGAGCACAGATTTGCGGCCTTGGAGTAAATGTTTAAAATGTTATAAAAAGAAAGTAAAACATTTACACACAAACACACAAAACACATATATAGAACAGGCAGATTGAAGGCTCCTGGGTAAATTCTGATTGTTATTGTTCAAAAGTGTTAACCTTGATTATAACCATCACAGACGCCATTACTTATACTTATGCAACTTATACTTATTTCCACTTATTTATTTACATTTTTGTTGAAAAAACTAACTTTTCTGATGCTTTTGATCCCTTTGGCAGGTACGAGCACACAATTAAAAAAAAGTGAACATGGACACAGGTCAACACGTCAAGGTCTGATCAGGGGTGATGCCTTCATGGACCTCAGGGTTTTCACGTTGCATTTCTGTCAACGCCAACCTCCAACACAAACACACACAGACACTGAACATGTTGTGTGCCGTACGGATGATGCTTTAGAGTGACATGCTGAAGATAAACAGGCACGCCGGGGGAAGTGGAATATGAGCCTGAGGACCGTTATCACTGAGGCATAAAAGCAAAACGTAAAACGTGCAGACGGGAATTTAAATCGGGAATTTAAATCCTTGTTTGCCCGTCACGCTGCCAACAAGTTCAGCCTGTGAGCTCGTATTTTCAACATGGGTAGTCAAGTAAGTTATACAGTGTTCGCCATTCAAATAGCTTTAAGTTGTGATAACGCTGTTTCTAGGGTTGCCTCTCTCTTTACAAAACAATGCATTCGTCTTTTGTGCATCGTTTTCAATACTGAACTTTAACAGTTTAACATTGAATAGTCATTTCAGTTGAAGTCACAATAGCTGGGAGAACAGGAGTAGTTGTGGAGCAGAAGTCTGGGTCGAGTTCACTGAGTTTCTCGACCCAGTGGCGACAAAAACGGTCAACACAACAGCGTGCGACTAAGAGGTGCAAGACGCCACCGACGCTGAAGCCAGGCGATGCTCAGCGTGAAGACAATGGAACTAACAGAAAAGAGTGCTGAAGTGTCTCAGCAAGTAACAAAACGTGTCTAATTGGACAGTTTGTTTGCACTTGATGTTTATCTTCTGAAGACGATGTGTGTTCTGACGTTCTTTGTACAGTTGTGGGTTGATAATCTCATCAGATCTGGTATGATGATACTTGAGCTGTCTGCAGGTTCTCTTTACTGCACGTTGAGTGAAAATGAGCTCTTACAGACGCTGGTTCCAATCCCTCCCGTGCTGCACACAGAGCATAAACGGCAGATAGACTCCGACTTTAATCATGTCACACGGGGAAATTTCTGTCAGCATTTTCCATTTTGATTGAATCACTTTCAATAGCGTCTCGGGCTAAATGATCTGATTTGAATAATGCTTAGTCAGTAGCAGATGTCTCTTATTGTCAAGATGTAATGGAGTAAAGGTGGGCTGAGTCTGTGACCACTGTACATCGCTTAACATTATCCCCCAGGTGCAAGGTCAATCAATACCCCCCACCCCAACCTGTCCTTTTTGAGAATGCAGATGTGCTGGGGATCAATACTACCGTGTCATCGTCGCTCATTTCAATCAAGGTGGCCGATGTATGACACTGCAGCAGCTCCCCGGGGAGCCGCGCCGCGCCGCGCCGCGCCGCACACACGGGCTGAATCTCAATGGGCTCCTATGCCGTGTTTGCTCACGGTTGCATCATTCAGTCTAACCTGAAGTTCTCTGATCATATTTTGGGAAGACACATGGTACCGCTGCCTGATTCTGTTCACTTGCAAGAGCTTCACTAATTAAACATGAGCAGCGATACATTCATGGCACGCAACGAGCTAACTCACTTCCAAAAGCGAACAGCGCTGCCTGGTGACTTCTGTTGGTTTGTTGGTTGGACAGAAAGAGTCACTGCTGCTGGTGTGTAAGCAGCCTGAGTCATTGGAGCTTAATGCTGTAGCTCATAGATCCCTCAGTGTGTCTGTGACTCTATCAACCCTGAGACTTATTGATCGCCAGCCACTACGACTCCATTTCTCAAAACTAAGGTAAGGAAAGTAATAAAAATAACTATAAGTAGAAGTAAAACAAAAAGCAATACAACATAAATAATAATCAATATTTAACACAGCAATAAGGGGAAACACAACTAGAGGACCAAGAGAGCAAGAGAGTGTCTCAAATTAGGAAAGTAATAAAAATATAAGTAATAAAAAAGCAATAAACACAAAAAAAAAGAGGTGACAAGTGGGGTCAAGTTGTACATTTAAAAAGAAGAGCTGGACTTAATTGTCAGCAACTTTAACAGCATGAAACAGAAGACAGAAAACAAAGGTGGAAACCGTGCATTGGAAACAGAGCACATAAGTGTGTGTGTGTGTGTGTGTGTGTGTGTGTGTGTGTGTGTGTGTGCGTGTGTGTGCGTGTGTGTGTGTGTAGCACCCAGAGGGTCACAGGTGCAGCCAGGACGAGAGAGGGTCCCACCTGTGAAAGCTGCCAAGCAAACTATCATGATGCCAGAGGTGAGACAGAGCTGTGCAGGACTCTAAGCCACATTGTTTCTATATTTACTTGAACAAGTCTCTCAGCTTTCCTTTCTGTGGTGCAGGTGAAGTTTCAGTTTCAGTTAAAGTTTGTTTGTCCCCTCAAACGATCCGCGGATGGGTCATGCGAGTCATGGAGTTCATCGAGGTCGCCTCCTACAATACAACTTTAATGTTCAAGCCAAAAACAATTCCATTGATATAAATAAAGCACAGATTACAGTATTGATAACACAACACAACATGTGTTTGTGTGTTTATCTGCATGTGCCTGAACTCTGGATGCTGTTAATTGGCTGATTAGAAGCAGCTGTGGAGCCTCCTTGCTGCTGCATGAAGTGAGATCATGAGCCCTCATTAACGCCATAGACCAAGATTCAAACCAAACAAAACAATAAAACAAAATAAACTATACCAGGTGCTAATTACAAGGTAAGAGACGAAAGTGGTGGAACAAATGTGTGAAAAATGTGTTTTTAAGGAAGAACCAAATTAAAAGAGCAGTTTCATCTGTGAAATACCAACAACACCTTTCAAGATCAACAAAGCTATAAAAAAGTACAATGTGAGCTAAATGTTCAGGTGGAAATGTTGGGAAACTATGTTAGTTGATAATTGTTGAGTTGTCAGGCCTCTAGCTCCTCCAGGGGCCAGGACAGCTCACTGCAAGCAACAGAATACAATTAAACCGGTGACGGGTTTGTGCTGCAAAGAGAAGTTATTTTTTTATGTATTTTTGTATCGACTATTTTGTAGTGGGATTATTTTTAATTTTCCTTTATTCAATTTGTTTTGTTTGATAAAGCTCAGCAGACTGAAGCATTGATGCATTCCTTCCTGCGCTGAGTAAAAGTGCCTATTTCAGCCTTGAGAAAGTGGAATTAATCAGCCACATGATGCACGGCACTCCTGCGAAATCGGAATTGTAAACAAATCTTTCTCTTTTGATCCTACAGAACATATTGATGAGTATGATCCATACACCAAGGCAACCTCAGCACGCTGCGTTAAAATCAAAAACATCACCTTGACTCACCCGTCGGCCATCTTTGCCGATCGAGTGGCTGTCCGCGTTCTCCCAGACCGACTCTCTCCGCCGTTAAAGGTTGATTTTTCGTCATTTCAAAAGAGAGGAAGAGGCATCTGCTCCCTCACACTGAAGCCTGTATTCTATGTGTGTATCTGTGTGCTGTCAGAGCCTGCGGCGGTGATAAGAAAAGGACAGGTGGTGAGACTGCAATTCTGGTGCGTTCTAGGACACACCCCCCGCTTTTCTCCACGCTGTAATTTTAGAGGCGCGAAAGCTGAAGGAGCGCTGGCAGGTAAGCCCCAGTAACCCCGACATAGAGCCGTTGAATGGGCCTCGCCGCTCGGAGCGGGGAGCGAGTCAAGTCCCCGCGTTTTCCCTTTGAGGTTCACTCAGCGTTTAAACGTGTTTTTCTCTCTGAGCTCGCCGCCCGTCGTTGAGGGTCAATACCTTTTTTTAGTCTCAGTCGCGGCTTCCAGCTCAACTCATACGACGCTTCAATGGACACATCTGCGAGCCGCGGCCAGAGCTAAACTTGGCATCTTTGTGTGTGTGTGTGTGTGTGTGTGTGTGTGTGTGTGTGTGTGTTTGTCATTGTGTATCTGTGTATCTATAAGACTTCTGAATGATGTTCTTCTCTTTTTGCTCCCATTTACGGCTACATTTGGTGCAGGAGAGAACAGAAGGCAATCGTCTGGATGAGTCCTCACGACGTCAAGGTCGATGAGCAGATGAGAATTAACACAACCTTCACCCGAATGCAACACACACTCCCACCCAAAAAACAATTCCTGCCCCACATGCGAGTGCACACAGCTCGCACTCCAGACAAATGATTGTACCAATCAAACTCCACCAGAGTAGAAGCTGACAATGATTTTAAACAAATGCAAATTGAAGGCAGAGGTTAAGGTTCTTCTGCAAAACATGCCGGAGGAAAATTGCAGTCTGCTTGAAAACACAGAGACCTTAATTAGGTTGATTGCCTTTGTTGTTGATAACATCATATTGCTCTGCTAACCTGCTGCTGTTTTTCTCAAACGCACATCTCGCTCATCTCCTCTCCCATCATATTTTCACGCCTATATGCGTCGTCCTCTGTTTGACAGGGTGCCACGTAGCTGCAGCTTGTTTTGTAGGCAAGAAGATGAGCGTACCTGTCAAAGCGTTCAGTCTGAGTAAATTCCACGGCTGAAAGGTTCTTTTTCAGTGTGGCCAACGTAACAGCTGCTTGGGTTGGTATTAAAATGTGAATGATGGGGAGGCATGAGGTAACCAGAGGCCACAAAGCCGGGCGGAGAGCGAGGCGGACCGACAGGGTTGTGTTCAGGAATCCGAGTGGACGGCACGCTGCCAGCTTTTTCAGGCGATAGCTGACGAGTGGTCAAGTCCCAGAAAACCAAATCTAAGGCCGAGTGACAGACAGCAGAAAGTGGGAGGTAATTGAAAGCGAACGCGGTGAGGGGGATGATCTGTACAGAGAGTCTGTGCTGGGATAATGCGTTGAGCATGTGGTTCTTTATCGAAGGCTGGAACGCTGAGGACAAGTGGCAGGCGGAGAGGACAAACATCAGATGAGGCCATTTCATTTTATCCTGTATTGAACTGCAAACACCATTAGTTCTGCAAAGTGACCACAAAACAAGAAGACAACATCCATAACCCTGAATCTGTAATATGTTGTTTCTGCTCAAATAGCACGATGACGAGCCTCCGGGAGCCTTGTAAAGGTGGTTGTTATTTGGTATTTGGTACGGGGGCGGCGGCCAGTCTCTCGTGGTCGCCGGTATTGATTCGGTCGGCTCTGACATCAGGTGCCAGTGTTTGCGGAATACCTTTCTGCTTGTCTCTTGTCTTTGTTGACACTTTCTCTCAATTTTTGGAAGATCCTGAGGCGGCGGTGATATTTTCAGAATCGATCTGTTTGATTAGAGGGAGTCTGACGGAAGAGGACAATTTGTCAGCCGCTCTGTGGACCAGAGGCTGTATGTCACGCCGGTGATGTGGCGCAGTCATTTAGAGGCATTACTGAATTAACTCAGGCCGATTTCCACTGTTGATGAGGGGTTTGATTCCACCGCCGGATGTGATTTATTCCATTTTAAATTAAATGAGTTAACCTTTCTGTTACTTAATATAATTGTACCGTTCCCCATCATTCATATTTGTGTTCTGTGTGTTCTGGTAGGAAAGAAAGTGGTCCAGGAGTCATTTCATCTTTGGCCATGTTGAGGAGAAATCATTAATTCTGACGGCGCCATATTTTAACCGGCTTCATCATTTTATTTAATTGTGGCAGGGAAATGAGCAAATATTTGGCTGAGGAGCGAATGGGTGACTTTCTTTTTTTTCCAGGTGAGGTTTTCTTCTCGGTATCTGCTCAGGAGTGTCATTAAAAAACCATGATAGAACAAAAGCTAAA
Source organism: Genypterus blacodes (assembly GCF_046128005.1). Classification (NCBI taxonomy): domain Eukaryota; kingdom Metazoa; phylum Chordata; class Actinopteri; order Ophidiiformes; family Ophidiidae; genus Genypterus; species Genypterus blacodes. The sequence continues at coordinate 1,782,291 of NW_027466874.1, forward strand.
GAAATGATTGAGAACTCAGGCGTCAGTGTCAATCAGCGCTCTTCAGGCTCTGAGCTCTTCAGGCTCAGTTATTCCTTGTGATTTAATCCCACGCTGCTGTCATTGTCACATCGGATTTGCTGCAAAAAATGTAAAAAGTGTCAATGACGAGGTAAAGATACATTCTAAGCGACACAATTGAGCATATAGCACCACTTTTGTGACGGCAAATGCTAATAGTGTGATGCTCCTTGAACATCTGTGTATAAAAAGAGGTGCTACTGCTGCTGTTACAGTCAAAATGTTTTACGTGAGCTTGATACTCGACTACTTTTCCTTCCCGCGATTAATAGCAAATCTAGATGATCTATGTCAGTCACTCAGAGTAGGCATACTTCCATTTGTGCCAATTTCAGTCAAGTTAATGTGGCGATACGACATCTGAAAGAGCTGATTTGTTGCCTTCAAGTCAAATCAAAACAGTCAAATGAAAGCATTAAAGTGCATTCAAATGTACTAAGTTTGATGGTGAATTTTGTGATGTTCTAAAATGCATTTGTAACATCTTAGGCAATGATAAGCTTAAACATCAGTTTATTTAAATGGAAAGTTTTGCCTTCTTCTTCAAGCATCAAACCCTGTGCTCTGCCTATCACAAGTTCATCTCTCTCTCTCTCTCTCTCTCTCCCCCTCTCTCTCTCTCTCACACACATACACACACATAAGGTATTGTCTGGATTGGCTGATGGTGAAACTATCATCGCACACACACATTATCTGATAAAGACACAAAAAAGACAGAGAGGGAGGGAGGGAGGGAGGGAGGGAGGCAGTGAGTAAGACGAGGGCGAAGCGATGAGAAGCGAGAAGACACTAAGGGAGACGTGATGAATTTGGAGGAGGAATAAAATGAGCGCTTATTCAGTTGAGAAAGATTTATGGCCTAATGCCGACGTGGTTGTGAACTCTTTAGTGCTTCGCCTCCGTGGAAATTTCCCCCGCCATGGCGCTCTGTAATTCTGCCATCCTGCAATCAACATCCTGTCTCCATGTAAATGTGCACAAATGGCTCCCCGTGCGGTGAAATTTATGGCCCAGACAACACAACACACCCCAAGATTTAGATTCCAAATCGGAGTAGAGGTATTGATTTACACATCAGCTGCGTTTGGAGGCGTTAAATCACACGGATTTATGTCCCCCGTCCCACCTGATATAAAAATAATGATGGCGAGCGAAACCATGATGTGTCGTCCCTTAAAATGAAGGTACACACTGTAAGTAATTTATTAATGGGCTGTGTTATGTTTTAGGAATTGATCGTTCGTGACGTTTTTAAAGGGTGAGTACACAGTAATGGAGGTCGCCGACTCATAATTCATCCATGTTATTTGTTTGAAGCACTCGTTTCATTTGAACTCGCGCAAGTATTTCTTCTGTATTTAGGTCTTAGGACTCTACAAGTACTACTGCTACTGCAGCTACCTCTACAAGTCCATTTTCCACCACTGCTTCCACTACTTCTATTAGTATTACCACTACAACTACTACCACTGTAGTAATACTACCCGTATTATTACTTCTACTACAACTACTAACTCTAATACCACAATGCCCTGCTCTACCATTGGAAGTTACGACTACTACGAACATTCTGACTTCTCTAACTGCTACTACTGCTTCAACTTAGAGAACTACAACTGCCACTACTAGTGCATTGCCACTGGTCGAGTATTCTGGTGACGTTTTACATGAAGTTTCTCTTTAAATGATGCAATATCTTCAGTGTTGTTTCACTCGGATATTCTGAGTCTCCTGGACAAGTTATAATATTATACTGAAGAAATATACTGACTTAAGCTACACATTCAGGTGGGTACGTATTAATACCAGTCAATTAATTAGTTTAATTAATCAGCCGGTTCCATAGCGCTCATATCCTGGTCTCCTCTCCGGTGCTGGGAGAGTGGCTGCTGTATCATTTGTTCTGGTGCGGTGACGAGAGGAGCTCACTCGTGGGATGTTTGTTTTCAGGCTCCTCGGTTTGACTTCCAGAGTTTGTTTTGCGGCCCAGTGGGACCCTCTTGGGACCGTGAGCTCTATGCTGCTGTCAGTGTAATGTAAATGCCTCTAAGCTATGTGGCTTTGTGAGTTTCAACCGTTGCAGCACACTGTACAAGATGACTCCTTGCATATATAAGAGCACATAAATGTTTAAACATATAGCAACTGGTGCAATCTCAATGGTTACATCCCTGGATGGGAACATGAAAGTACAATTTTGGGGACTTCTGGATTTTGGGGGACTTTGCTTTTCTGTCATGAGATATTTTACAGTTTTCTTCCAGCATATATTTATGAGAAATGTTTTACTCCACTACATTTATATGACATCCATAGTAGGACATTTGATGTATAAGATTACAATCTATTGTCATTGTTGTGTTAGTGTGTGTTCAAATTTAATTGGTAAATAAAATGATGTTTACATTTTGATATCGAAAAAGTTAGAATTGCAGTATTTGAATGCAGGACTTGCAGGATATCTGTAATAAATCCCAGCAGTTCTTCTATTGTAGTATCACTACTTTGTCTTCTTTTTAACCCCACACACATTCAGAAAGTTTGCGTTTTATCGTGTTTTCACAAAGGTTTGGCGGAGAAACCTGAAAGGCAACTTTTTCTTCTCTTTTATAGAACTGTATGTTATCTTCACTTCTACATAAACGTGATTTGAGAGAGCGGGCTGCAGTGGCCTCTGCAGTGCGAATGCAGGATGGATGCAGGATACTGGGGGACTGCGACCACAGCAGAGGCGGCGGGCGGCTTTATGGGTTTGAAAATAAAGCAGCGCGATCAGATAGAGGACGAGGTGCAGGCAGAGCAGAAATAAATGGGAAGCAAAGGAAACCGTATCACGTATATAAAACTGGCCTGCGAGTATATAACATAAAAATAATGAATACTCTGAGGAGGACTCTCCGGAGCGATATGTGTGTGTGCGTATGTGTGCATGTGGGCTTGTGGGCTTGTGTGTGATCTTGATTTTTTCAGAGATTTGCTTCAATACATCCACCCATCGCAGCTCAGCACCTGTTCGTCTTCAAATTTACACAGCAGCGGCAACAGCGAGAGAGAGCAGTGAGTGGAAACAAAGAGTTGGTTTAAGCTCCCATGCCAGGTATATCATCTCTGCCTCTCTCTCCTCTGGCACACACACGCAGGCATCCACCTCCCATCATGTTCAACTGGCATTCAAAGCAAAGTTTCTCTGCAGGAAATCGGGCCTGGCGCAGCCTCTCATTGGCTGGCCTTTGGAGGTGCCAGTGAAGAAACCGTGGTAACTCTGCACAGGTTCTTGCATGAATTGCAGCCATAAAAGTGTGAATTATTGCTTAGGATGAATATGATGTCCTCTACTTTTGAGGAATCCCTGTACTTGTGTCTGTTTTGGCCAGCACAGCGTGATTTACTGTTCAAGCGTAGCTCTGCACTTTTTAAAAAAACCTGTTGCAGATGTCCAGGTCCCTTCCTTTTCATTTGGCATTTAAGCAGGAGGCTTTTTGCAGGAACTAATGCCAGGATGAGCTACTTATTGACTGACCCAGTGAGCTCATTTACTGCCACTCTGCCATGATGCATTCTGGACAAACTTTATATAAATGCTGCAGTAACTCTTCCTCTGCAAGATGCAAAGGAGATGATGATGATTATTAAATACATTACCATTTCCAGTAGGAAGACAAGTTTGCTTGGAAAAGTACATGAAAAGAGTGTGTGCATGTGTCTGTGTGTTTGTGTGAGTGTGTGTGTGTGTGTGTGGATCACAGAACGTGTGTGTTTGTGTGGATCACAGGAACGATTTCCAAGGGCAAGTTAGGAACAGACGTATCAGCGCCTGGATCAAGAACCCTTTGAGGGCGCTTTCACCCCTGGAGCGTTCTGTCCGTTTGGTACGATTTGCTCAGACCAAAGCAGTTCCAGTTGAACCCTCTTCCTCATCCTGTACGATTGTAGTGAGAGCGCAGTTTTAATCTTAATCAAAATCTTGTTGACCACAGTAGTGTTTGGTCGGCAGGCTAAAGCAGGAATGTGACAACAGTCCAGCTCCACCATGTCTGCTCCTTACTTTGCACTCACTTGGCTTTAACTTCTAATCAATGTGTTACAGCCTTTTACATATTCAGATTCATTTCCTCCAATGTTTCATTTCCTCTCCATGCAAAGAGGAGCCAATAGAACCAAAAGGTCGATCACTAGTGAGGAAAGTGATCTAAATTCATGAAAGTCTCTCTACAATCAAGATGGATGCTCTGATTACATGTCATGTTTGGTGTCGGTGTAGCTTCTGAATAGATAAGTTATATAAATATATGGACAATTTTGACAGAATGCCGATCATGTAATGCTACGAACAGCTTTCTTTACATATTAATTACATAGAGCAGCTGGTGCAAGACAAGACAGCTCCAGATATGTAGCCCAAATGGACTCATTAGTTTTCACCCACAGATCTTAGCTGCTGCTGCACAAAGTTTCCTCTAGCTTGCATATTCATGAAAATCTTCGACGGGTTTCTAGTAAAGTGCTGCACTCTTCCCACTGCTGCCGACGCTCCAGCTACCCCTGCAGTTACAACAGCTGCTTTTATCAGCACTGTTTTTTCTGCTGGTATGGGAGCAGCAGAGTGGTTTTACTGTCTGCATCTGCCAGAGGCTCCATCGCAATAGAGCTAAATCCAAGGTTTTCGCTCTAAAATGTGAACGAGTCAAAGATTGTTTGACTTTTTGCGATAGAGCACAGCATAAATTTACATTCCTGAGGTTGTAGTTTATATGTAGGAGCGATTAACATCCTAATCTGCATTACTTGCAGATTGGACTTCTGACACTACAGATGTATGTGGTCGTATTTCAGCCACAAGCCCAATACTTAACTGATTGACTCAATGAATGCAACTACAGTATTTTTTGTGGAGTATAATTTTACTGTTCTGCTTAAGCTTCAGGCGAACTTTGCATTTAATCACCTCCATTACTGCTGCTGAGTACAATCATTACCTTCATTATTAAACATTGATGACGCAATGATGTGCTGTTTCTATCGGATCACATATTGAGCACATTACTCAAAAACTAGTTTTGTGTTGTGTTCAGTTTTGTTTCTATAGCACTGGAGCATTGTGGAACATCAAGGTCAGTAAGAACAATAACACATTTTTTATCTGCGATGTGTAAATAAATCTGTTTTCCTTGAATCTGACTCACCTCAACATATTTACTGCTTGTTGGTGAGTGTACTATTATGTTTATACCATTATTGTGTTTAGTATAAAGAAACCACATCCAGTTGATTTGTAGGTTGTTGTTTTTCTCGCACCGTCCTGATTCATATCCATATTCGTACTCCCAGATGTTGAGCGAGTACTTCCCAAAGTAAAGTTGAACTTTACCGTTATGATATACCGTGACCTGCCTCCATCATGGGTGAAGGTGAGAGTTTATTTCCTAGCTGGATGAAACCCACACAGAAAGCAAAGGAGCCCGGCATGTGAACCCCACGCAGAGAGCAGCAGGGCTCCCATCCAACAACGTGCTGCCAAAGACATCAAAGTCACACCAACACAGAGCACAGAGCTTGTTGACGTCTTTACAATGACTGACGAGTAAGTAACCGTGCACTCTTGCTCCCCCGACACAAGTTTGATGTCCGTAAATAAAGTTGAGTCTTTTTAATTCAAAAGCATGTCTTGTATGAAGGGGAGACATATGTGGCGAACAGCTGGCGGGACTCGAGGGGGTTTGTCTCCGCCTTATGGGCGATGTGCTCTCTGCCCAGTACAAACGAGGCAGCTGCAGGGAGTGGTGGACTCGCAGCCGTGCTCCAGAACCCTTGGACTGATGATTCGCACAAATCAACGCCCTCTCACCTGTTCTCCTTTGTTGCTGAATGTATGACGCAGACGATTACAAACTCAGCGGAGATTCAGAGATTAGCCGATGTTTCCCCTGTTTTAGTCCACTATTTGCAGTACGCTTGTGGATCCCTTCTTGTTTGAGGAGCGTCCCTGGGTCCTGATGGAGCACTATGACATTCTGGTGACCTTCTCCCCAGCCTCGTCCATTTTGTAATGTTTCTGTTCGACCTGTGAAGCTCACGTAAACATTAAAGATTACGTTTCTGTCAGCATGAAGTCACAACTGAATGCCATTTAAATCTTCCCTGAATCTGAGTTGTTTCCAAGACTTTCCAGCTGCTTTTCCTTCAGTGTCGCACAAATACACACTAGAGGCAAAACACACACACCCACAGTGTTTAGTAGGTGCTTAATGTCTCCAAAACATTGCCTTCTCATTGCCAAAGAACTTGAATTGGCTGGTGGTTTTGACACTTTGGTTAGGATCCAGATTTCATTTCAGCTTAATGATGATGTTTGTCAAAATTCCGGGCGTGTGTTACCATATGGGAGGGTTTCGCATGACTGGCACGCTCTTTCGTTTTGTCTCCATTGTACTCTGGAAGCGAGCGAAGCAGTCGAACGCGGTCCAAGTCTTTGCCAAGCCGCTTCATGAAAGCAAACAAATGTAATAATACAAAGTGATGGAAATATGTAAATCAGTTTAAAAGGAATAAACCAACAAAGCCTGTGTTTTCTGTGTTAATTGAAGACACTGTGGAGTTTAATTCTCAGTTGATCTTTATTCTTGTTTAACTAATCTTCATCACAGGTGTTGCACATTTAATCCGCAAACTACCTTATGTCAGGGGTTAGCGTCATGAAAACACTGGAGTCAAACTGAAAGGTAATTAGCAGATTTGTCTTATGCTTCAGGTTTTCTACCTGGTGTTACTTCGACTCATAATCTCTTGTCAAGCTGCTTTGGGATCGTATGTATTCATTCTGATGTACTGCTTTTAATTGTTATCACAAGAAGTGGTTAACGTCCTTTATGTTGTATTAATACACTTTATTATACATTATTTCCTCGCTGACGGTGGTAGAGTCAGGCTTTGATTATCTGATCCGATACAACTGGTGCCGTATTGAGGAAGTTTGCCTGTATATTCTGCTTGTTCTATGCTTTTAACTCGCTATAAAGTTAATGGAGAGTTGTGCACAGCCACCATTGCACAGCCACTGTCACAATTGTTGTAGACACCATTACCATGAGATTCCACGAGTTGAATCATAAGAATTATTATTCGAAATGAAAATACATGAACATGGAATTCTTACACTTTTACATCTAAAACATTTGACAGAAGTCATTTAACTCCATAAAAACGATCCATCCAAATCCTCCTGTTGGCATTGGTACCAAATGTGAACCATGTGTCTCTCTGGGAATAATTATAAACCTTGGTTTGGTACAAAGTGGTCCTTTTCTGAAAAGCAGTGGTGAATCCGCTTCAAGAATGCTAAAATATGTTTTATAATTCATATTTTTACCGAATCAATGCACCAAACCTTAATTTGTATCTTACTTTTCGAGATGAAACATTTACTGGATCTCTTAAGTGGCCATTTCAAGTCTTGACCGCTGACCCTTGAAATCTCAGACAGGAAGCATGACGTCTTGCCTTGTAGCTCTCAAACAACATCCAATCGTCCATAAAGTGTAGAGGCTCTACTATTGGATGAAATCGATGTCAAGAGTAGGAGAGATATAGTTATTTCCAAGAGACGTGATAGGTCAGTTGTCTTGTCAGACTGACCTGCACCTGTTCGAACAGGGACCACATAGCCAGGTTAGCTCTGATGTTACTGTGCTTTGGATTAAAGCTGAAGGTTCCAAGCTTCAAAATGTGTGTGTGGTGCTAAGCCAAAGGCTTCTTGGTGTACTTGTGGAGGTTGATAACTAGTTTTATTGTGGGGAAATAAGTTGTTCAAACCCTTTTATAAAGCATTTAATGGCTGTTGTTTGGAAGTTGGTGTGTTTGTTGTCATAATGTGTGGAGAAAGTGGAGGTATAGACTTTATTACTAGAAAATCCCACCACCTTTGTCATATTTGTTGATGGACCTACTCTGGTTCCATCACAACTTTGACGGTTTGAGCTCAGCACAAAACCTTTCAACCTGCAAAAATTGTACACGTTAGCCATCACTGCTCACTGAGCTTGAAGGGTCCAGTCGGTTCTTCAGAAGTGAGACCTAAGCCGGGATCTGAGTTGGATCAGTTCAAAACACGTGTCAGTCCGAATGAGATTGGTTCCAGTCCCTCTAGTCTTTGGTCTGTCAGTATTGGCTCTCTGACATGAAGGAGATCCAAGCAGACTCCCTCTCCCTTCTGGATCATGTGGTTTGTCTTCATCACTGCAGGAAAAGCTTTTTGAGGTGAGAAGAGCACAAACTTAAATCTGGTTGGTGGCAGATTAGGCAGCAGCCAGTGTGTGACTGTGACTGTGTGTGTGTGTGTGTGTGTGTGTGCGTGCGTGTGTGTGTGTGTTCTCTCTATGTGGGGTTTACAATCCTGTCTAATGATTATCAGGTCTTCAGATCTTTATGCTGATTCACAGCTCAACATCAATTCTCCGTATTTATCTTCATCTTTGTTTCAGATTTTGTGACTTCCTCTCCCTCCTACGTCTCTGTTTGATATTCTGACAATGACCAGATGAGAGAGCAGCACGTACACTTACCCAACTAGAGTAGGTGATAAATAATTTTCTGGAAGGTTGATTTGCATAGGAACATTTGGATTAAATGTGCAATTTCACAGAGTAAACTAATTCAACCTGCAAAGCTTTTACTATCGGAGCCACGCAGGATTGTTTGTGGTTCCCTTGTTTGAACCTGTCACATCATTTGTTGTGTTTAACAGTAAGACTCTTAGTGAGTGACTCTGGGGCGGGGGAAGAGGGGGGTGGAGGTCCTGGCCGTCACCAAGTGAAAACTGGCTGATGAATGTGATAATTGTGCAGGCCTGGACTTTGGGGGGAAACAGCCTGCATTCCCCCTTTGGATCAATAACGTGCAAACTAAATTGAAACTCATTCGGCCTGAACTGGAGAGTGAGTTTGCAATCTATTGTCACAACACTAGGTTGTATTCCAGCGGCGGAAAAGCTTAAAATGAAAGAGAAATTGAAGGAGATTCCTGCGTCGCCGCTCCTCTAATCTGACCCCGGCAAAGAGGCTTTGTGATGATTACACAGAGGAACAAGCAAATCAGATAGCCACTTCTCGTATTGGCGGTTTTGTGATTTACAGTAATAACGCGTTCAATCAGCGCCACCGAATCAAGAGCTGATGAAAAATAACTTTTTTGAAGTTGCCACCTAATTTCCATTATAGCTCAAATGTGGATCTCAATTTCCTGTACTTAAATTCCACCAAAGGATAAGTGCACATTCTGGGCTTCACACGGGTAGAATTCTGTTCTTATACCGGCACATTCAGGTAATACAAAAGGTCAGTCAGTAAGACAAATTTGTAGGCTATGTGCTGACACAAAAGCTTTATTTTTCATTTGTTCTTTACTCTCCTAACATGTTGACAGCCACATAGAACATGTGACCCGTTTACCTGCTTGCACACTTAGTTACATGCACACAAAGTACGAAGCGAGCGACTGAGTGCTTCATGGTTCATGGTCGCTGTCAGCCGGAGGTGCATCACAGCCAGCCAGTCGTAACGGGGAGGAACGGTAGTGTGACATCTTTCACTGTCTTAACAGTTTAATTTTGTTGGATACGTGCAGTTTGTGGATTGTAAGGATCATATACATAAAACCTTTGTAAAGAAGATCTGTCTGTATTAGCGTACAAAGAACTTAATATACTAATAGTTTTTCCTTTATCAGTGTTGTTTTTATCCCCGTTTCTGTTTTTCTCTTTGACTGTGTGACCTCAGTCTGTTGAAATAAACTAACCCCATTTACTTATAGAAGTTTTCTTTTGAGAAGATTGGTTTATTCATAGCCGCAGGACGCCCGTGTGAAGTCTGACAGCTTCTGAACGTCTGAGCTCACTCTTAACTTCTGAACCTGAGCTGCTCGAACTAGATTGCGACCAACAGCAGCATGTGAGGCAAAGGCCATAACAGAAGCTAAACACAACAACATACTGTGAATGTTCGAACAAGCGAGTTAGCTGGTGTACGAGACACACTGCTGGCCTCTCCGGGCTATTTTCAACCTCCCGATACAGCCGCCGCAGACCCAGAGGAAGAATTGCAGCCAAGCCTGTCACCAGTTCTCTGTGTTGGCCCGTGTATCTCGCTGAGGGGCCTTTGTTGCTGCAGGTGGGCTAGGCTTGGGGGACGTTGAAGAGAACTCTGTACTGCTACATTCCCTCTGTGTTCTGAAGCCCTGACAGTCCTATTAGGGCGGAGTGAGGAGGAATTTGCCTCAGCTTGGCAAAAGATCTCTCGCAGCCTCTGACAGCTATGGCAGCTCGTCATGGCAGCTCGCTGATGAGAACTCTGCAACCCCCTCATACCAGCGCCGCCGTCGCTTTCACCATCACCAGCCCTCTTCTCCTCCTCCTCATCCCCTTCCTCCTCCACCTCTCGACTCCTTCATTTGGAGCACTGGAGTCTTTTTTTCTTCAAAACTATAAGAACAACAAAATAGAAATGTATAAAACACGAGCTCCCGCCATGAGTGGACAGAAAGGCGCTCTAGCCCAGCTCTGCCTCACCAACACAGCGGCGACACTGACAGTGACAGCACGGAGTTGAAAAGCACGGCAAGCAATTTAGAAATTTATATTCAATCTCCCTCCCCTTGTGGAAACCCAAACTACTCTCCTGGCATCCCATTTTTCTGGCTGACACGCCATGTAAAATTGATCAATACAAACTTGTCACCCCGAGCTGACAGCACTGGAGAGATGGAATGTCAGGTAAGCACCCTCCATGCACAACAATCAGCCCAGCCCGCCGAGGCAGTTATTGCACGCCAGTTTTTTTCTTTTTTCAAGTGTTGTACTTCAACTGGACTCGAGCGGCTTTGTAAAAGACAACGTCTCTCATCCCGGAGTGCTGTGTTATATTTATAAATGTGACGAGAATTAAAAACAGTTATCAATGTCAGCCGCACCTCAGGAAGCGGACAGCCGCGGGGTGGTTTCACATCCATAACAAAAACAAGTGAAAAGCCTCAAAGTGAGCATCTGTAACTTGTAATAGAAATAGACAATTCTGTCTTTTACTAAAGCAAAGTTGAGCTTTTAGTACCAATAAGAAAACAAGTCCTGTCAGGTCTGTACACTCAGAGCTTTTAGACTTTTTTGCAGGATGGCAGAATGATGCCGCAGCGGCCAGTCGGTTCTTTCCTCCGGAGTTGAGCGACTAAACGGCTGCACTCACAGTTTACCTGAAGTCAAGTCTGACTCATCTGCCGGTTTGTCTTTGAGGTGCAAAATCCGTTAAGGTGGAGGAGAAGCTTCTGCTGTTTTCAACATTCCTGAGATGTAGATCAGCACCTGGGCCACAGGGGCCAAGTGTCAGCAGCGAGACAAGACTTGTAAAACGGGTGTAAGGCTCCACGATCTTAACATTTGTAGCAAAATGGAAAGCTGACAGTGCTTCTTGATGACTTTGGTTTTGCATCAGCACTTTTTCTGACTTTTGCGCTCATCCAATAGCTTAGCGAGTGATGTTCAAATCACTTACTACAGCTGCAATGTTGCTTAGCACTACAGTTTTGTGATGAGTCATGGTCCAACATCAACTGTTGTTAGCTAGCTAGCCTAACGTGAATATCCCATGTTACTGAGTTTCTTTACAGGCCTCAGGAATCTTATTTTATTCTAATTCTTGCATCAATGTGTTTTCAAATAACACATTTACACTCCTCATTAGAGGTAGAATCAGTGTGGATCCTGAGCCAAACACATGTAGTGTATTATAGAATATATTCCCTGGTGTGGGGGATAACAAATGTATGGGCTTAAAGGTAGAGAAATTGGAAATCTCATTAATGTCACTGACTAATTGGTTAGATAACAGCGACTCAGAGTGCAATTACCTGCTGGCGACAGAGGGGAGCGTTCACTTCTGCCCCCAAGTTCTTTCCTTTGTCTGAAGTCATGACTCCAAAAGTGAAGAGACTTTTCATAATGTGGGATTTCACCCACAAATGTCATTAATTATTGAGAGTATTCACATTCTCTGAAGGAGATTCAAAGACAATTCAGCGTGAAGAGTGCGATAATGTTGGACCCCTGGGTGCATCGTTATTTCCCACCGCAAACTCCACCTTTGCTTCTTTCTATTGAGCCTGAACACCCCAGTGTGAATAACGAGTGTAGCTACTCTTTCTCACTTGGGTTGCCTAATGATGGCATCATCAAAGTGTCGATGGAAGGGAATCTCAGGAAATGTGGTGGAAATTCACCGCGCCATTATGTCCAAATAAGCACGTGAGGCCACAATATGCTGCTCAGCTCAGAGTTACATACGCTCCCGATTTGTCTATTAGCATACGGGATACATTCCAACCTTCTCAGCTGCAGCTCGTTTGTCGCTTATGATGCTGTCTCTTCATTGTGCATCTGAATCCAAGAAGCCTGCAGTTTAATGAGAGCCGACCCTGCGAAACCAGAGAATGGAGAAGCGCGACAGAAGAAGGAGCTCGGCGAGTAGGAGGAGGCTTCGGCCATCTGGTGAATTTGAGCGAGTGGCCCTTTCTCCTCCTCAGCCTGTCAACTGGGACCACTGGAGACAGAAATCAGTCAGATGAAACTGATGTGGACATCAGGTGGAGGATCCACTTACAGCTCGTCTCGCATGAGCTCCCCTTGACTGCTGGTGCACTCCGATACGCTGCCATGCCCCTGCAAGACAGTTCTATTTCTCCCAACCTCCTATAGGTGTTCAGCGGTGACTAAACACTCCCAATAGACCTTATCAATTGTTTTATTATGTCACCTCTGGTGGCAGACGGAGTGGCAGAAATGCATTTACGGCTCAGATTTAGTGAGAATCTTCTTCACTCCCGTAGCGGTTTGATGTTTTGGCGATTATGTGAAACCTTTAGAGTCGTTTGTGTTTCACAGGCAAATGAACAAGGACGCTTTGATCCATCTGTTGATACTACCTCCGTTTCAAGGTCGTTCTTCAGCCTTCGTCTTGTTGGCAAGCGCTGGAATTTTACAATTACCTCCCGTCCTGAATAAGTGCTCAGCGTGCTTATTAAAGTAATGAAAACAACTTAAAGGAATGCGTATAAGAGGCTTTATTTCCACGGCTTCACCTTAACACTGCCGTCCCGCTGACAAATGTAATGATGCTGTACATTAGTAACCCGCTAGATTACTCGTCTGTGTCAACAGATTGTGATGTCCCCACTTGCCCCAGGATTGCACTGTTTGCCACAGTGTACCGTAAACATTGTCCTCTTACAAAGACACGTTGTAATGATAAGGACATACACTTAATTTGTCTCTTTGTAATGATACTCTAGTAAAGAGGGAGAAACATCCACGGCTGGCACAATATTTTCCTGGATCTCCATAATGTCGTTTGCAGTATCAGTGTCAGTGTACTGCTGTAATCCTGTCTATACTCTATGTCTCCTGTCCAATGTCCATCCATTTAGTCCTCCAAATCCAGGCCAGATCAGATCAAATTGCACAGCTCGATAGTCTGTTGTGTGAAAAATTATGTCAGATTTGTTCCATTTAGATGGATGTCTTATTTACAATCTATATCTGATATAGTATATTGGAATGTTAGGTGTCCCTGGATCAGGATTGGCACTGAAATTGGAGGAGTTCTTCCTCAAACAAACAACCAAACTGACAAACAAACGAATCCACCAACAAACTCAGGTGAGAATACAAACTTCCTCTTTGCTGCAGTAAATAAGCTTTTATCATCAGAAAGAACAAATAAGATGCAGCATTCCTTCAAAATAAGTAAAGAAATACCAGCCAACACGTTTATATTTGTTTTTAGTCTAATGGTCATTTGCTTATATGTATTACAACTAAACCAGATGAATTCACAGGCATTTCTGGAGGTCAGGGGCAGTGAAGAAAAACACCTTCCTGCGCACAGAAAACAATGTGTGTGCGTGGGGATGAATACTTTCATGATGAAATCACATCTTTGATGATAGCACATCAATATTTACCTCGGTTTCTACACATGCACACAAGTGGACTCCTGGGCAGATATGCATGCTGTGAAACCAACTGACAATGAAGGTCACACTGCAGTAAAGGGTGGGAGCTTTGATGTATTCCTCCTTTTATGATAATAATTACATACATTACTGTCACTGAAACATTCAAATTACATTTTTGTTCAGTATGTAACGTAGCCTGGACAACAATTCAGCACAAACATTCAACATCAAACCTGACAGCAAATCTGAATGACTGACTGAGTGCAACACAAACACACACATTTAGTTTCCCAATACAAGCAATACAAGTTTTCAAACGCGCCTCAACACGGATTTGTGAGCACACACACATACTTGTGTGTGTGTGTGCTTTATAAAAGTATTTCTGCAAGTCACACACATACATCACGTATACACACATACAGCACGTAGACACAGTTATTCATGTACAATATGAATAAATCATACAAAAAACTGCTGCACATTAATAAAATGATAATAGATTTTGGCATGATGCAGTGTGAACTTGAAAAAATGTCAAAATGTGATATATGAAGAGCCCACAGGTCCTCATGTGTTTTCCTGTAAATCGCCTATGCCTACTTTCATTTTAAATGACACCATTAGATTTTGTATTATTTCATTTCTTATTCTAATACAACATGCACATGCTGTGGCAACGATAATTAACTCGTAAATCTCATTATTGCATCTGACTAATAGCAATGAAAGGTTAATTAGCTCCTGTTGTTTTGGTTTCCGGGCCCTAACTTCCAATAGGGGGGATTGAACCGGCAACCCTCACAACTCCCCTAACTGACCTCCACACCCGGCTTACTCATCGGTGAAAAAAATCAACATCTGTATCTCGCCTGTGTGACAGACGGCACGTGAAGATGAATTAATGAGACGTGTGTGTTCACTGCTTTCCTCGGCAGTAATGGATGTGTGGCTGCATAGAAGAGGAAGGTTTCCGCTGCTAAAAAGTCTCTATCAAATATTAATGAAGAGGAGCCCTTGGATGATTCAGTCTGTGTATTATTAATGATGACATTGGTTGAGTCAAAGAGAGTGAAGGACATTTGTGGACAGAGCTGCCAACACACACGCACACATACACACACACACACACACACACACACACACACACACACACACACACACACACACACAAACACACACCACACACACACACACACACACATACACACACACACAGTCAGATGCCTCAGAATGTTGGATTAAGATTGGACAAAGTTATGAAGTCATTCATGCTTTTAATTTGGCACAGGATGGTCCAATTAGTGTTTGCAAATAATTATCTGACAAGAACTAACAGTATGCATTTAAAATTTGATGAATCCTGGAGTTTATAAGCCTCAAACTGCTCCTGGTGTCATTTTGGATGAGACACTTACATAAAAACTGTACTTTGCTCCTTGCACTACCTTGTAGGACTGTTATTTTTGCTCCGTTTGTCCGACAGCTTCAGTTTAATTAGTAGCTTTAAGTGATTACTTCACTTTAACTGAACATTAGGTCATAAATGTTTTAGTCTCAATAGGAATAAAGCTTGTTTGGGCAGAACAGCATCTAAAACATTATGTAAACAAAAAAAATCCCCAAACGTTAAGTGAGTCATATTTTGGTTCTGTGTGTTTTTATTTTATTGTTCAAAAAATTCATTATTCAGTTTCAAGGTGCAAAGAAAATTATCCATCTGCAATATGGAGGATTTCAAAGGCGAAGACAGGGTGTTTTCTGTTGTGATTTGTGTAAAGCTGTCGTACACAAAGGAGACTCAAAGCCCTTCATGTAAACACACAAACAATTACCAAAGCACAAATAAAATGTTCAAACAGAAAAATGAGAAATTAAATATTAAGATGGACAAAACAATTATTTCAAACAAGTACAATGCAGCAATGCACAAAACAGCCCCACTTCCAGCAGCACCTCTCTGTGGGCTGAATGAAAACAGGCCGGTTTAGTTACTCTCTCTTTAATGGCCCATGCTATGAAGGTGCATTACAAACAGACAAATCGAGGGCTTTGTCTCCCTGCAGTCATTCCTAATTTTGAAACTTTTTGCTCCTGATTATCTTCTGCTACAAAAACGAGGTAAATCAACAACAAAAGCGTAAAATGTCCCGTCTAAGGGTGGTGAGTTGAGATGTTGAATGTTGGCATCATAAATCCTGGAGGTGTCTGTGAAAATACAGAAAGGGAAAAATATCGGCTAAAACTCCAGCTTTTGCTCACTAATGTAATTAATCTCACAACTGGAGAAGAGAGATATGGAGGTACGTCCGCTTTAAACCAATTCAATTATCTGCTTAATCTAACAAGATGGAAGAGAAATCAATTTGAATGTATTACTGTGAAGTGAGAGCCATTTTATCCAACAGCAGAGGAAGGATGAAAGACAAAACAGGCTGTGTTTCTCTGTCAAATAATTTTCAAAGCTGAATTAGGGAATGTTTCAAATATAACAGGCTTTTGTTAACTGGAAAAATTATAAATCTAACTTTAAAATGGTGCCGACTTGAACAAACGACCTTGTCAGGACACAAAATTAGCAAACCATGTATAATATGGAAAAATATTTATGTAAAATGTTTTCATGAAGATAAGGTAAAGCCCTAACCCTGAAGTAAATTGATTTACACAGTATATTAAATAATTAATCAATATGTTACTGATTTGAAGCTTATACTTCCATAGCTGTAGCTCTGTGTTAGCTCAGGAACTCATCATGGCTCATGGCTAGCTACACACTAACAGTCTATTTAGAAATGACCTGCACATATTTAATTGATGTTGACATCTTAGCTTTTCAGTTTGAAACCTGTCAACCTCACACGTCTTATTGTCAGGTAATGACAAGAAGGCCATGCCAGTTTGTAGCAATAAGGCTACTTTGTAGCTAGCTTGGAATGGTGGCAAACTGCTGATAACTCTTGGCATGTAGTGATACAAATAAGCTACACAATAGATACACAATGTTTAGAGGTACTGAGCCATTGTAAACTAAACTGGATTGTATGCAGGCATTTGTCTTTTCTGTTGGCTGTTAGTAGTAGGGCTAGCTGTAGGCCATATGAAAAAGCTACTGATGTATGTCACTAACACCAAGTAGTCACAATCTATTTTTTGTCAGACACCCAGGCTTTATCAAGATTACATTTTGCCTGGTTGCCTTGGCGATAATTCAAGGGAGTTGCTTCCAGCTCACCGTAGGCAAATGTTAGAAAAATCAGCAATGGCACGACAGCATCATACTATCACTGCTTCATGCTAAATTGTCTGCTTTCCTGAGATATTACCAGAGATTAACTGTTTTTCCTTTCAAGCTTGACTTTAAATCCTCAAGATTACAATTTCCATACATTTTTTCCAAACTGTGATTCTTGCCTATTTCCGCATTTCTCAAACGATTTCCAGACCTTTTACAGGATGTCCTTGACCACAGAAACCTAATTTAAAGGAAAGAAAATTGTGTAATTTGACATTGACAGGTGGAGTCTGATGGCACATTGTGCTCTCTAATGCAGAACGTTCAAATTCATTCCGTTACCCCTTTCTCCTCCCTCGGTGTAAGCTTTGAGTAAAAGCTACCTCAAAGATTACACTTTGGTTTCTTTGTATTTATTGGACCAGGCGTGCTCCGCTTCCACTAACTCTAATGGTATTTGCACTCCTATTCATTCTGGCGGTCTGCCACCATACAGTTGACTTTCATTCATCAAAGGACCCGCTGCACAAAGCTGCACAAACTGAGCAATGAGTCCTTATTGTGACCCAAATCTTATAACACCAGCTCTCCCTTCCAACTCGTTATTACATTGGAACCAACATGGCTTCAGTGTTGCTTTGAGATGATGTTATTATGATGAAGAACTCCTGAATTGCCAAATCCATCGTTGTGAGCACGTACACCACACGTGAAAGCACACATCAGGAGGATGATGATGTAGAGTACAGCAGCACCGAGGTGTGTTTACTCAGCGGCCGCCTGCTTAACATCAACAGCAGGCTTAACGTGCAAATGTGGAAAGTATTGATTCTCCTCCTCTTCTTGTTAATGACGAGGATAAAAACATTATTAGTGTGGAGTAATGAGATCTTCAGGGAAAAGCTATTTGTCATCTCCTTTGACCTCTATCCCTAATCGATGATCTCAATTTCAACGTCGATAAACGCAAAAAGCTGTAATGCGAGGATTCGACCAAATCCTACTGGGGTCACATTACAAATGCAAAGCATGCTGGATATATTTCCCGGACTGGATGTTGTCCAAATATAATATTGTACACCTGCAGCAATTACAGGGACGTGCTGGGAGGGGTGGCCACTGCAGGGGGATGAAGTGGGGATCAATCTCTCCACTTATCGGGTATGAGAGAGTCGGTGGAGATTCAAGGAGACGTCGGGGATCTGTTTCTCGCCTGATGTGGCCGTTTAGCAGCGGCAGCTTGTGACACCAGCTGTTGATGGGGCTCCTCTTTTCGTGATGTAACTACCAAGTAACTTGCAAAGTGCTACCACACTGCGATAGTATTATTTCTAAAACCAATGTGAATGATTTTGGACGGTAAGTTCCTTGTGTTTACTGATAGCTGCGTTCTCTATTTCAGTTTGAGTCCAAGCAACATCGGTTCTACTTTTGTGAAAGCAGAGGCATCAGAAACAAAACGGCATGTTAACGTCACTGCACCCAACCAGCCGTTTCCCACTGTAGCGACACACAAATGAGTCTGTGGCCTTAATGGGACCGAATTGACAGACATCCAGTTGGACTCAGATGTTGGCTAAATTTATTATGTGTATTGGCAGAATATTCTACAGAATTCCGACAGTTCTATTAGAGTAAATTAAGTGGAAATGGGCGTCGCAATTGTGAGTTGTTGGCTGGCAGAGACTCATGAATAGTTCAAGAGGGAATGCAATTATGTATGTATTGGTATTTGACCAGATACTTCGCTGAGCTACATATCATGCCTCTTTGTGATGCTTCTCAATTTAAAGAACAATGTTCCCATTTTCGTGATTCTTTTGGGAGCTCTTCTGAGGGGCGTGTCAGGTGCGCCCCCTACTGACCGACTCCCGCTGCCACTTAGCAATGCTGCTTCTCCTCACACATACCTGAAGTCTGAGGTTTGAACTTGCAACACTTCATCATCAAAGAAACTTTCACAGATTCATTATTTCTCGCTGACATCTGTCATCTGTAAAATGAGATTTTTTTTCTTTTATATTATGTTCTTCTCTCTTATGTATTTTCTGGAGTATTTCGCCACTTTGAATCTGTTTTCAAAGTCAGTGGGTGATGAATATCTTCCATTTAGTTCTCTTGGCAGCGTCGTGCGTCTCATATTTCTGGCACCAGCGTCCGTCTGCCTCGCAGTGGAAACGGCACAAACCTCCTTTTTTGATCAGTGGTGTCAATCAATAAACATTTGAGATTTAATTATGAAAGATGGCCGCATTGATTGGCGTGAGATGACTGCCGCGATTTTCAGTCCCCTGAAATCAAATTGCTTTGCCGTTGTTAATCATAACACCAGCACAGACCTGAGGGCATCCACATCTGTTAACACACCTCTCCGTCTAAATCGATGTGAGGTGGTACATTGTGATGTAAATTACCTCGCAGGCTTTAAGTTTACACTTGAATGATTGAGGGTTCAGACAGGTTGAATTATGTGGTGGCATTTTCTAATGGTGGCTCCATAATTTCATAGATCAATGAGCATTATCTGCCGCAGCAAAGAGAAGGGGAAAGAAGTTGAATTTGTAATGGCGCCAAACTCAATATTCCACTGCCATTGTTCAGCAAGGACACGGCCCTTTGAGTCGCACTGCGCTGCCAACAAAAGGGAAATACAAACCGCCTCATCCATCTCCCACCATATTCTCTTTGCCCCACTAGTGGTAAATCTTATTGGTGGAGCTCAGACGTGTGGAGTCTGCAGTGTCCCAGGAGCAGTATGGACCAGGATGGAGTTTTGAGGGTTAAGGAGAAGAATTTGTAAACAAAATGATGCTCATGAACTCAATAATACAATGTGTCATATTTATTTTAATGTTGCTCTTAAATGATCTATGATCTATCTAAAGTTAGCAGTTAGATTTAATTGTTTTAAGGAGATGCATGAATTAATGAATAATGTGTTACAATTTTTAAAATAGGTTTTAAAGTGGATTCAACATTTAATAATTACATACTTATGAATCAATTGTATCGTGAATTAAAGACATTCATTTATTCACTCTAGATGGACGGAATGTTGAAATGGAACAATTGATTTACACATTTCCAATGATAATTTTAATTATTTGTACATTTTGATTAGAATTAAACAGTGAAACACTCATTGACACGGTGCGTCTATACTCTCTTCATTGGAAGAGTCGTAGATTGTAGTCTGATGTAATGCAACTCTAGATTTGAACCCTGATTCATACTGGTCATCTCAATCTGCTTTAATCTCAATTTTCACCGCTAGAAAAATTGTATAGTAATGCTGACGGGCACTCTTTGGCCTCTGTACACCAGCAGAACCCAGAGACCAAATTAGACCTGAGTTATGGCGGTAATATTTATCTTGTAATGTTCCAGCTCACGAAACGACTGCGTTCACGCTGCTTGAGATCAGGCCGTGTTATGGCAAATAGAACCCGCTGGTCAGGCCAACAAGGCCAGTGATTGATTAAGTCGCGAACCTGCATGTCTGAACTGGGAGCAGCGTTTATGAGTTACTACTAAATCCAATCTGTAAACTCAGCATAACATTTTAACTATCCGCATAAGTGGTAATATCTACCCGGGTTGATGAATGGTTTGCCACAATACTCAAAGCAGCCTTCTCTCCCCCGTAAAAGAGTTTAAAGAGATCGGAAATTCAAACACAAGCCACTGTCTAATTATTGACTTGTCTCATGCGGAGGCTCTTCGCTGCAGGTCGTTTCTGATGCAACACCAGCGTTCAGAGTAAAAGCGAAAGAGAATTTGGCACTTGGCGAGTGAACGCTGTATGATACACCCCCAAGACGTGAGTGGGTTAAGTTATTATGATCTGTACGGGCCAGATAAAATTAAGCCCTGCTGGCTGTTTGTCTTTGTGTTTACTGCAAAACTGGGGTAAAATTCAATTAATACACGGGCTCAAATATCCTGAAACCAACGATTTAATTGTATTTTGAGATGCTGCATATTTAATGAATTAAAATCCAGACGTGCAAAACCACAATGAGGCGAAAACATTTATTGATTACAGGGTCTGCGGCGTAAATTCAGATTTATAGACATGCTGTAGTTAATACTGGGCCTTGAGAGAGCATCCATCAGCACTGGCGTGTGGCATTGATGGCCTGAGAGAGCGAGGCAGCTTTATGGACGCATTATAAGTAGGCTGTCTGAGGCTTTTTAAAGCCACATCACTCAGTGTGTCAGACAAACATGGATTCACTTGCCAGAGTATTCCACGGCTGAGCGTGACCTCATAAGTCAGCCTGGTCTAATAATAACCTGTCGTGACACACGGCCACCAGCGTGTTGTCCAATGCTATGGTTACGAGAATGCATTCTTCTGGCCTGGACTTGTCTTGGAGAATGACGAATGATCTCAATTTGCTTTCAAAGTTCAGGTATAGAAAATGATTTCAAAAATCATTCAACTTAATCATTTATTAAGGTTAAAAGACGTGGTGTTAAGACCCTATTCTTGAAATTTCTGGACGTGTTTGCTAGATGAGAGCTCGCAGGAAAATATACAAAAAAAACTTCCACAAAAAGTTTTCTAATCCTTGCAAATTATATTTTATGAGAGTTGGAAAGTTACCCAAACTAATGACAGTGAGATGCTATCCTATAAGGTTGTCGGATGGAAGCTGTCATTACAAGTTGATTTATCATCAGCATTTATCATCAACATATCCTGCTATGTGCCAGGCTAGCTTTGGATCTTAAGTTCTGTGGTGACACTGCGATCAGAAGATCAAAATACGTGACCATGTGTAATTCCAGGCACTGTGAATTCTGTGTTAGGCAGTCTTTAAATCTTTCCCTCTTCTGCCACCTCCACCCCAGAGGAGTCTTTGTTCATAGTGAGTCCCAAACACGGCAGGATGCAGTAACGTGCCAGGTATTGTTTTATGTGTCTGGAGCCCCAGTTAGCTTGAAATCCCAGCCCTGCGCCTGTGCCCACGCTGTCTTCAGAAAAACAGCTAATTACAGCGAGGCCATTGTTTCCCCTCGCCGCCAATGTGACTGTGCTATGGAAACATTTCTGTCGAAATCCGAGAATGGAAGGAGACGGTGGGTCGGATGGAAAATGACAACCACAGATTCCTGCTTTCATTTACAGAGAAGCAACGAATGCAGCATGAATTGTGTTCTGCATCCACCCACTGCAAATAAAGAAAGAGACTCAATTTAAGAATGACATTATCACACATTTATCTTCATCTGTTGCCTGTGACTACATATAAGCTCCTGCTTGCAGGGAAAAACAGTTTTAGACTCGATTTAGATCCGTCAGCGAGTTTATGGTCCTCAAACAAATCCGTTTGACAAGAATGCTCGAGGCGCAGCGAACAGTTTGATTTTAAACCACAAATCGCATCATATCGCCGCAACATATGGCAAAACGTTAACTTTGGGAAACCGTATCTGCTTTAATTGTTCATCACAGCTTAGGAGGAAAGGTCAAATGCGTTTTGAGGCTCAGAGCAAAGTGTGCATACTTAATTGGTGCTGCCGTAATCAGGCACGCGTGGGCGAGATGAGATTCTCCTCGCCGCCACGGCTGTGAAAATTGCCCCTTGTTTTAAAGTAATCCGGATTTAACAACGACAAAATAAGAAGTTTCGAGGCGAGGATTACACGTATACACTCGGCGTCTTCTGTGAAAGGAATAAACAATTCACAGCTGAGCTACACACAATCTCATGCACACAGCTACTACACACACACACACACACGCAAGCTGCTAGAAATATATGAGATCCAATCTTATGAGGCCTATAAAGCTGAATAATAAGGTGAGCATCCTCTTCATCACACATCATCATTTACACTGGATGGGTATACTGCCTATAACCCTCCGTGGGAGCTCACTTTTCACAGCACATCTGCGCCACAAACTTTGACCTGCAGATGGTCAGCGGTGCGTTGGCCCGGGCCAAACAGAGCAGAATGGACCTTTGTGCTCTGCGGCGGCAGAGCCTTGGTGCTCATCTTTTATCTTTTCCACGCATTTACCCTGCCAAGTATTTTAAAGGGCCCCCGGCCGGGCTGCCCCATGCACTTTAACCCGAGGTCCAGTCAAGGAAGACAGATGGATCCAGTCATCTTCTGAAAGGCAAAAGAGCTGATTGATCTACAAATGTAATCTTGTGCTAATGTATTGGATACAAAGATGGACAATTTAGAACTAACAAACTCAATTTGGTTCCTTTTAGGGTAGATTAAGTCTATAAAGTATAAGATTGAGAAAATAATATGTATTAATAGATTTCTGTGCACCCTGCCTGGTTTCTCTTATTTAAGAGCATATCCAGAGCTCTGAACCCTTAATATGTGTTGAATTGTGTGTCGTGTTCAACACCCACACAAAATATGAAGGCTGTTGTATTATTTAAAGTAGTACATGGTGTATATTAAAGCTAGAAAGTGAAGGAACCAGTTTGGATTTGGACACATCTACTGAAAAACTCATTAAAATAAACATGATGGAAGTAAGAAAGTGAGTCTTTGCCAAAATTATCGCAATGCATTTTTGTATTAAAATTGTGTTTTTGAAAACTGAGTTATGTTCACAAGCAGTGATTGGTCTGTCTGACCAACATGTGTTTGTCGTGAGATCACAAAGCCAGCAGAGCTCTGGTCTGGTGACCTTTGTGCTATGGATTGTAGCTGTAGGACGGCTCAAGTTTCAAAAAAGATGTGAGCAGATTTATTCAATATATAGAGAATGTTATAACTCCATGTCAAATTTGAAATGGCAGTTTGGTTTGCTGTTGTTTGTCCGGTGGCTCTACTTGCATGTGTTTGGATGATGCTAAGCTAAATGCTACTTGGTATACTGGGGGAGGTTTTATCAAGCAATACATTTAATGGCTATTCTTTGGAAGTTGGTTGTTGTTGTTGTCATATTGTGTCTACAAAGAGGAGGTATTGACTCTTATTTATTGCAAGAGAACCCCTAACATTTGTAAACACTTGAGGCGTTTTTCCTTCAAATATTTTTCAGTTCACCAAAGGCACAAAGCAGAAGTCACTAGTGGCCTACATGATTGTTTACAAATCATTTATCATCCTTTTCCACAGCAAAACAGGAGTCACTGGGAGTAAAATAAGGTAAAACGTGATAAACGCCATAGCGACTCCAGACTAAACACAGACATCTCAGACACACTGTCACAGATGTTCATGGTGACAGAGTAATGCAGGGGAAAGTGATCCGTTTCTATGTATCAAGGTTTGCTTGAATTTAAACCAAGAAATAAGAGACGTAAATTGACTTTAGGTTTGAAACAATACGAATCCCACAGGCTAAAGTCTTAAAGTCTTTAAAGAAGAGTGGCATGAAATTGTCGTTAAATGCTGCCTTTCCCCACCGCAGTGATTCTCTCAAGAGGAACAAAACCTATTGAATAAACACAGGAAACATAAAACATTATGACAGCTTTACTGTTTCTCTTGCCAGCAATGATTAGCGGAGAGAAATTATGGATGGCTTTAAACGACTTAATGCATAACAAGTATCGCCGCCTGTAATCATACTTCCAACTGATGCAATATTGTGCTGTCACCATATTTTAGCTGCGTTCTCACAGCCAGGCTGATGAAGTGTAGGAGCGGTAACAGGCTGTAGTGAAGCCATCACCGGATTCTGTGGCAATAATCGTGCAATTAATGTGGCTAAAATTCCATTAACAGGTATGACGGTGGACTACCTGCAATTCGTTAGACACCAGATTTAATACCATTTAATGCCAGAACAAATGGTCTAAAACTGATACAATATCCAATAAAATTAACCATCATGCAAAGTAGACGTATTCTATTGGTCTTTAAAGATCAATAGACCCTGGAAAGTACCTGCTCGTTCACCAGTGTTCTGGTTTCGTTTTACTGCAGGATTTAAGTTCCGCGTCCTGTCTGAAGGGCCAAGCGGAGACGAGCATTAAACACGCCAGATCCGGGCAAATTACCTCAGGTTTAGAGCCTACAACCCTCATGGGAGCGACAAGCCAGGGGGTTAAAGCTGAGGTCACTTTGTCTCTGTTAGCGTCGGTGGGCAACAGAAACAAACTGAAAGGTGGGAAATCCTTTAAAATGTTAAAGATGAATTACTGATACTTGAAAGTTCTTAAATTTGCCTTCTTATAATGCATTGGGTCGTTGCCTGTAGGATGGAACCTTTTGGATGCGTCATACTAATCTTCAACAGTGCAAAGACAGAAGTTACATTACATTACATTAGGAGCATTTGGCAGACGCTTTTATCCAAAGCAACTTACATTACCACCCTACGCAGAGGGGGGAGCAATTGAGGGTTCGGTGCCTTGCTCAGGGGCACCTTGGCAGGGACTCGAACCGGTGACCCTCCAGTTCCCAAGCGGAAGCTCTACCCACTGAGCTACTGCCTCCCCGTTCAGTTCAGCACGGAACAATAAAAGAATACCTGTAATGATGACAAACACTGCAGGTTTACCTTCCCAACATTCTCTCAGCTGCTTCACGTTATGGGGCGACACCCATCCGGCAGTCAGAAAAAAATGGGCAGTAACGAGTGTGACGCATAGAACCAGTTTTTGCTGAGTGCACACATTTTAACTTAATGTATCGTACCTTTGGTGTCTTGTTTCTTTGTAAATCACAAAGAAGTACAAAGGAGTCACGCTCTTAAGTCTGAATCATTTTGCAATCGCGGTAATGTGAAACGTCTGCAGATAAAAACCTCGTCTCCACATTACACCAGTGGGATTGTGCTCTTATAGATGCTCATTATTTAAAGTTGACAAAGAATGCGGATTACTTGCATGGTGTTATTGAGGGAGCAAGCGCTGATGTGTAAAAATAAAAGCCTTTCAGAAGGAGAATTTTCCAAGTCAATGGGTAGTGCAGCGCATTGACCAGAAGAGGAAGAGGGGGTTGATTGATTATTTCATTTAATCTTGCTGAAACACCTCCACCCCGAGCACTTCCCCTCCCTCCCCCCCGCCTCAGCCTGCATCCTCCCACGCTCCGCCATCGCTCGCATCATTACAGTAAAACACTCCCGACGCGCCAATCCCTCTTC
Organism: Genypterus blacodes; assembly: GCF_046128005.1. NCBI lineage: Eukaryota > Metazoa > Chordata > Actinopteri > Ophidiiformes > Ophidiidae > Genypterus > Genypterus blacodes. The sequence continues at coordinate 1,808,657 of NW_027466874.1, forward strand.
ATATCCGCGCCCAAACCATTTCCTTCCGACGCAACAGGCATTAAGAATCTTGCCGAGCTCCTCTTTGCAGCTTCGCCGTCTCCCCCTGTTCTGCTGCGAGGAGCCCATCCGTTAGCCTCGCACTTCATCGCTCCCGGCGCCTGACCCAGAAACCTTAAGGGGAGGGGGGGAGACCTTTGAGGCCCGCGCGAGCATCCATCCATTCAACCCACGCAGGCTGTGGCATGTTGGCACGACATATTGGCTCTTAGGAAACGCGCCTGTGCTGCTTTGTGTTATCGATGAGACTTGAATGAATACGGGGAGTTGTGTTTTATGCTTAAGCGCGTCAGAAGTCGTTGCACTTCACAGAGAGCCCGCTCGTGACATTATTCAACAAAAGCGCCAGTATTGAGCTCGTCTAACTAAGCTTTGATTTCCCATTCATTCCTCAGCCGGTGGGGTCAGCTTGCAGTGGTGCAGTAATGAGTGCAGGGATGTGAATACTTTCTCTCAGAGTTCAGCAAGTTTAGCAAGGTTATATTGTCTGTATGGCGGCTTGGCTATAATGAACACTAAAGATTTTTTTAAAGTAAGTAAGTAGAAGCAGAATGCAGGAAAAAGGAAAATCTATGAGTTGTTTTTTGTCTGTGTTGGTTTTATTTTCCCAACTGTTAAAGACAGATACCAGGTCAACAACATGTCGGGGGGCCATCGCAGGAAGTAGCGCAATGTTTCTGTATTGCCTGAAAAAGTTAGGTTAAAAAGGTGTTGAACTTTGACCCTGCACACTGGGGTTCACATCCTCCCGTGTTGGATCTCAGCATCGTCTGTCTCACTTTAACCACGACTGCGATCTCTTCCCGACCTTTGCCAACTGGTTTGAGTGGCCTCCTGCTTCACTGCTGATACAGCAACACAAGCAGTAAACCCGTCACCGACCATAGCTACTCAAACAACACAAGATACAAAGATCAAATAAAACGTGAAGTATAACATCTCCTAATAACATCTGCCTAAACCTCATTCTTAAAAGACACTGGTGTTACTAAAATGTGAATAATAATCCTAGAAACAATAGTAATAGTGTGATTCTCCTTCTTTATTGAAGTATAATATAAGCAAACAGCAGCCTCAGCATTCATGATCCATTATTGAACTGATTGATTAATTGATTGAACGAATAGGCCTCACAGTTTGCCACAATCTCAGCTGTGTTTTCATTTGCAAGTATGCTAAACTAGTTATGTGCAGAAACGTACATAAGGAGAAGAAGAAAAAGAAGATAAATATCAAGTACATAATCACTCCTGTGGGTCTAGCTGGTGTGTGTTGGTGTGTGAGCTAAAAGGAGACGTTATTACAGTACTGTGGGCAGGTTTGACTTGTTTACAAGACGTCATGGAGCAAAGTATTTCAGTTCTGTCCTCAGGAGGGTGAGTCTTCCTCGCACAGAGCCGGGCCGCTCTGACACCTCATCCTCCAAAGGTTAACAACACTGAAGGAGAGCTGTATTGGATGTCGGGCCTAACAGGAGTGCAATCTGGATTGGTATTTAAAAGATAATAGTGAGGCAAAAACCAATTAGCTTTGTGCTCTGTGGCTGTCGGCCGCTCGCAGCTGTTGTCAGCGCAATTACAGGGTCAAGTCCTGCCTATATCATGACTTCACCCGAGCTAATTCCGCGGCAAAGCTAATTATGGAGACGATTATGGTGAGGGATTGGATCAAAATGTGCAATTTCTAACACCCACAACATTTACGATCCCATGCACTATACCCGGTATCTGGCCCGTGCTGCCATAAATTCAAAAATGTGTGTAAGATGTATGCAAGAGTAAAATGAATCATATTCCTACATGAGTAGTGAGTAATTGGAGGATGCGGGAAACAAACGTTGAGATGCTTGAGGAAATTGATTAACAACTGCAAACGATTATATAGCAATTAAGTTTCATTCCTTTTGCATGTAAACATTGATCTAGGCCTCCTCCTCTGCCGTCTACCCACCAAACTAAACGATCAAGCTGACAATGATTTGAAAGACTTGAAACAAAGCTTTGATTGGCTGCTAGACGCCTGATAATTAGCCGAAGGAAAAAAGGGATCGAACCTTCAACCGGGGACCTTCAAAACATTCAATAATGCGTGAAATGACAGAAGAAGGGCTGTTTTCCGTAGCTGCCATATCGACAGCGAAGAGCTTTGTGGACACTGTGACAATTCCATGGATCATTATTGATGTGTGCTCACACAGTGTGATGGAAATCCATTATTTCCGTCTGCGTTCATTTGTCAGAGGAAGAGTTTGAGGAAAATGTCTGTTAATGATGTGAAGCTTTAGCTGAGATCCAGTTCTTAAATCAAAGGTTTGAGACCAATTAAAGCTCCGGATTTAAAAAAACAAAAGAGGAGTTTTCACCAAATCTTTGTTGAAACTCGTGTTGAATTTGACGGACTGACGACACTTCAGAAGTTCTCGCTGTGAAGAGGAGCAACATTTCCTAAACGCATAATCCTCTGAGATCAGTTGAGGAAGACAAGACAAAGATGTAGGACAGATGGAAAGAGAAACAAAAAAGAGGAAGGAAGTGAAGCTGGAAAGGGAAGGGAAGAGAAAGAGCGAATAGAACAGAAGCCGGCGTGTCTCAGAGACTTTTACCCGACAACAGCCAGATTTAGCTCAGAGATGAGAAACCGTTTCACCCGGTTAAGTGGCCCCACAAAGCTCAGGCATGGCGCAGCTGGTCAATCAGAACATAGAGGGCTTTCCACAAGAGGGGTCCTTCTAAAGAAATGTAGCTAAAACTGCCTTATTTTTACTTGGTGTGCATAGCTGTGCTGCACCGAGGGAGTTTTCTTGTATATGAGAGCATCAAGTACCCAGCCAAACAAGTACCCAGAATTCTGTAGCATTTAGTGTTACTCAGGCAATTTTACAAATTGCCAAGACTCTCAGGTCATTTCCATTGGAACGAGGTCACTGGTGTTGTATTGCTGTCAGTGGGATCATTCTGGAGATGAAAATGATCTGAAAATTATGAAATGATGTGAAATTGGCCGAAGGTCCCTTTACAGGCAGAAGCTTTGAGGAGCTCTCAGGCGTCTCGTTAAACGTTACCTAACAGCGCCGTAGCAACATTTCCACTTGATCTGACGGAGATCAGCGTTTCCATGGTTACCGTGCGGCGTTTCAAAACTGGAAATGAAGGCCCTTCTGAGACCTGTGACAGACAGACGGGCAGAGGAGACGCAGTATGACAGCCGGCCTGACAGTCCATCATTAGCCACGGGACAGTCTCAGCGTTTTAAGAGCACCCTCTTTATCGACTTAATTCGAGGCGGAAACCGAGGTCATTACCAGGTCGTGATGAAGGATGACAAGGCGGCCGCGTGAAGTGCGGCTTCTTCGGCTTTAATTTATTCTGTCTCGTTTGAAGACCTCGACATTCCTCCTCTTGACGATCTAGTGTGTCAGTGCCGTCGCTTCTTTAACAGGCTTTGTCAAATCTGGCCTCAAGTGTCTCTTTACTTTTGACACTTCCACACACTGTTCCCTCTCCACTGTGCACAGCCAAAAGATGAGGTCAACATCTCGCTTAACAGATTTTTCTCACACCAGGTGATTCTCAAATTTGCCACATCCAGTTGATTGCTAGAGTCTCAGAGTTTGTTTCTCTGAGTTTGTTTTATCCAGACATTATTCAAACTGATAAGTTCTTACCAAGTTGGTTAACCTCTCACAGAGTCTTGGATGACATATTGTCTTAGAATGAGTGGGAAGTGTTTCATTATTCAGCAACAAGACGATGGCTGAGACGGAGGAAGTGACACACGATTCTGGAATGTTCCTGCGACCCGTCAGCACTTCTTCATGGCTTTGACCGTTGACTGCAAGCGATCAGAATTTACAATCCGGCACGAAGCAACTTTAAATCAAATTTCTATTGGTCGTGTGAATTCCAAATAGCTTTCACTCATTTTTATTTCGTCTTTATTATTATTATTATTATTGGCTAGATTACGGAACGTGTCGCTTGTTTGTTATTTGTCATTTTTGCAGTGGAGTCTTATGACCTCATCAGCCAAACAACCATTCCCATAAATCCACACACACACACACACACACACGTAGACCTCCTCATTACGCGTCTAATCCCAGCTTTTTGTCATTTTGATGTTCTGGAGCAGACAGCAGAGCCTGATGAATCCGATCGTTGCATTACATATGCGCTCGCACCTGTTCTGTGCTTTCGAGGCGAGTTGCACTCAGAAGCTTCAAGTTTGCTCAGCGTATTCTGTGCATGTCTTTCCAAACTTCCCCGTGAAGCTGCACACACACACACACACGCACACACACACCAATGGCAGCGCCAGCACCAGCAGGCTATTAACAGTGGCAGGACTGTCCATAATGATTTCACCTGTCAAGCGCGATCCTGCCACGTGAAGCTGCACACAGCGGCGTGCGATGGCCACCGGGAGTTTTAAGTCAGCACTGACAAATGGCCAACGCTGGCAGTGGATCAGCAGACTCGGGGGGCCGCCTGACTTATCACTCCAGCAACACAGACTATTACTTTTACTGCCACTGGGTTTGTCTGCCGGCTCCTTCGCTCCCTCCATCTCCGTCTCTCTCTCTCTCTCTTTCTCTCCTTATCGCTCCTAATTCCGACACGTTCAAAGATGCGATCCGGCAGGAAGAAGCCCGTCAAACAAATAAGCTGCATTGGCAGTCGGTCCCGTGAGCTATTTGAATGTTTTCCCTTGGCAAAATGAGAACGGCAGATCTTTTTCCCGCCGACATCCCGATTGGCATTCGCACGGCTGCGTTTGAGCGACGACATGTTGTTGAGAGAGTGACGAGTGCTGCTTCATCACCTCCTGTGGCCTCTTCTTCCCCTGTGACAACCCTTCATTCAAGAAACACTCCTATGTTCTGCAAAATGTATTTTTCCTGACATACACCGGGTTTCAAAAAGTCATCCGTTTATTAAGCCGCAGCTTTGACCAGCAAGGTCTTCATCAGGTGGAGACATCCAAGGCTGAAGGACAAACACGACAGTTTACAATCGCAGACGCTATACATAATGAGTGAATCATAAACATATCACGTTCGTATCATAAAGCGGACAGGCTGAGTGTCCATCATATTTATAATGTGTTCTGGAATTAAAGAGATACAAGTGATAAAATATGACATGATCTTCTGATAATTTGTGATCGTATGACCTCTGCTACGCTGGATGTAGGCCTCCTTTGTCCCTCCATGTTGCTATTAACTGCTGTGATGTGTTACAATATGTGAAATGTGTTTTTACACCTGTGTCTTTAAGTTTGTTCAGAAATGGTTAAAAATAAAAGCGGCAAGTTAATTAAAAGCGCCAAGCAGCTTTGGGAGAAGCTTTACTCTTTGTGTTTCCTTCTCTGTGGATTTCGTGTCTATTCTGCGTTCCTGTGTTGCTCTTTGTCCTCTCTCTCTCTCGCTCTCTCGCTCTCTCTCTCTCTCTCTCTCTATCTCTCACCTTTTCAAGTCTCTCTCTTGCTTCATTGCATTTCCATGTCGCTCGATGGCTGATGTCTCGCTTATATAAAAAGGTTGTGAGCTTCCGTGTGTGTCGGCTATTCAGGGAATTCCACACGCCGCAGCGGTGGCAAGAAAACACAAACAATGTAAAGCATCTTGTCAGGTTTGAAAGAATGACACAAATCCTTCAGCGGGCGAAAGAGAGGACGAGAATACGACGTCAAGAAGAATACTGCAGAAAATGTGTTTTCGGTAAACAGAGTTGTACTCAGAAAATAGACGTGGAAATGAATTTGTGAGGCAAACCCTAAACTTATTTTCAACTTAATAAGAAGTTTGTGTTAAATGTGTCGACTTAGTTGTGTCCCTTTTTGAATCCATGCCAAATCCCACAATGCAGCTCCTGTTTTTACGCTTTTACACATGCAAAGTGGATAATGAACTCTGAAACAATTAATTACATTTCTACAGGAGTTGTCATAGTTACCGATCGTTCCAACTATTCCTGCATCAGCAGATGACATGAAATCTACTTTTTGAAAATGAAGAGTTCTTTAGCAAAATGGATGAGCAACATTTTTTTGAAGAATTGAGATGTTTTTTAAAAAAAATATTGTATCATTGATTCAAGTTTATATCAGCGAAACATCTTCATTTTAATTTTCACATATGAGGATGATGGCAGAACATTAAACATCTCTCTCTCTCTCCCTCCCTGTCGCTATATAAATAATATATACATATATTTGATTGAAAATTGGATTTCATTGTGGCGTCTTATACTGAAGGATCTGACGGATGTATGGATTCATGTACTGTATGTGTTGTGCAACATACTGTGCACTGGATTATACCCTAAACATCAGAAAACCATCCTTCCATGCATTCATTCAATATCCTGTATGTTTTTGCTGTGTGTTTGTGTGTGTGTGGGGTAGCTGCAGCCATATTCCAGCATTTATTGGATAAAAGTCACAGAAATCCCTCAGAGAGACGAGCAGTCGATTGCAGGGCGAAGGTGCAGATGGGTAAACACATTGAAGCCTGTGGGAGATGGAGAGTTTCACTTCCAGCAGACCTACAGATACAAGGACAACCGAAAACAAGCGCTGCGTTTGAACCCATGACCTTCTGGCATGGCTAAACCAATGAGCCCCGATCGATAAGTCATCACCTCAATAATCTCCAGACATCAGATCAATTAACGTAAACAAATTAGTCCATTAACCAAAAAACGCTGGAAACCTCCTCCAGATTTTCCAGCAGATATCTTCTCGACCCCCGAAAGCGCTGTGAGTTTTTGGGTTTACAACATAAAAGCTTTACTTTCTGGAGTTTCTGGTGACGGCAGCTGGTGAGGGTTGATACAAATGTCACCTTCTCCTCCTTTGCTTGCCAAAGCCAAACAGAAACAAAGGCACGCTGAGCAGTGCCAGAACAGGCGAAGGAAACGCCAGCCCAGATTACAGGAGCCTGATGCTGCTCCGATATTCCACGCAAAGAATGGAGCAGTTGGAGGCTGGATCGGCGACTCCTGATTTCCTCCACAGGTCTTTTGTGTTGCAGATAATTATTGTAATTTAGGGAAATTGAGTGTGACGCAATTGATACCTAAAAAGGCTGTAAAAGGAGAAGTTTGGTTTGAAGTGCTTCCATTAGAAGGCGTTTTGCTCCATCGAGAGCGCCAACGTTTCATGGTCTCCTGACGCCATTCGGTGTTTAGGTGACTCAGCCTGCCTGGGGGTGGAGGAGGGGCGGAGTGGACGTCTGTCAGGGATCGGATGCAAACAGGACGTGAGAGAGAGTTGTTTAGATTCTCGAGTGTGTGTGATGAACGTTGAAAGCGGTCGCACACGCATGAGAGACGTGTGTGTTTGTGATGCTGACATTTTTCAGCTAACGCCTCCACGCTCAGGAGGAAGACGGAGACACTTCTTGCCCTGAATCTAAATTCGTCACTCACTGATTCTGCTGTTTTTATTGACTCAGGCCACATTATGCCACAATGGGCTTCGATCGCAAAACATGTTAAGACAGTAAGACAGGGAATAAATGCTGTGCTTCAGGTCCTTACGCACACAATTTTATGGAAAACAATGCTATATGTTGTCCTGCGTTGTTGTTTTAGATACTGTCTCTTTAAGGCTGTGTGTTGCGTTTTCTTGCTTGTGGATATATGCTGTGTAATATCAGAGGTTTTTTGGGGGAGAATGGGAGACAGAAAAACCCCATAAGGAACCCGGCGAGATTGAAAGCGATGCGCTGTGGCCTCCGCGGTCTTCGGAGGTGAGACAACAGAGTCCAAGGCCAAAGCAGATCAGATGAGGAGCCGGCAGAGGTCAGCCGGGGTGAGATCCTTCCTGATACAAGGAGCACCTGTGGAGCTGAAGGCTGTCAGGATCAAAGCAGCACAGAGCTGCAACAAGGGGGGAGGGAGGGGGGGCGAGAGAGAGAGAGAGAAAAGAAAGAAACAAACAGGAGACGGTCCATGGAAGGAACGCAGATCGTGACAGTCGTGATTTCCATGTTGTTTTCTCCATCCTCGTGCAATAAATGATGTTATTCCACATCGTTCTTGTTTCTGTCACTAATCCATCAGTACAAATTAAATTCATTTCCAGGTTGGGTTATTGTTTCTTTAATTTTGTGGAAACAGCAATCAAAACATAATAAAAGTGTATTTTCAAGCTTTTGAGACAAACATTTGAGGTTCTTGAGTTCTTACCTCATGAATTAAAACTCAGAATCAGAAAAATGTAACAAGCTGTCTGAGCGTTCGGTCATCAAAATAATTACAAAAATAACATACAGCACTTTGATTTGATTGATCATGTTTTCATCTTTGATATCAATTGTTTAATTTCTTCTCATATTTGAACACATTAAAGCTGAATTCTTCTCAGTTGTTGGTTGTTTTCTGCGATAAAGCACTCGAACACTGGCTTTATTGCTAATTAAACAAGCCGTATTAAAGTTATGACCATCATCATCATCATAACCTGCTGAGCACAAGCCTCTTCATCATTATCGTCGCGATCATAAAAGCCGCTGGATGGAGGCTTCTCCTGCCAAACAGAGGTGTGTTGACGCTCGAGTGCGCTCACCAACGCTCAAGCACCAGAACTGTTTTTCCTCCATTAGTGGACTCGGATCCAATCGAGTACTTTGTTTAATCAACACTTCAAAGGTTGTTCTCTCTTGTTTGTACTGATTTAAAAGTAAATAATTAGTGTTTTTTTACCAAGCTGGAGACAAACGTTCTTGTGTTTCCTGCTCTGAGCTAACAAATCATTGTCAGGGTTTCCATTCACTGACTAACACTGCACACTCTAAAACAGTAGGTGGTGTCGTCGACATCTTGTAAGTTTATTCGGCCACATAAACAGGAAGATTCTCAGTCCGCAATTACATAATACATCATATAACAGCAGAATACTGTTAATTCCGACCATGTGCACATTATGTAATTGCATTTGTGCCTTAATTGTAGAAACGAGTAACAAGTATGGAGCCTTGACTGCTTGTAAATAAAGTAAACAGACCTTCGCTTGGTGTAAAATGTGGTTTTGTAAGAGTTTAGGCAGTGAAAGTAGGACGGCTGGTGTGTGACGCTCTGGGACACGACTGTTCTCCCCTGGGTCCACATTTACGCTGCTCGTGAAGAGAGGCGCACACACCCTTTTTTGCAAGATACGGCGCAATCAGCACGAGTCGTTACAGCGTCCCCCTCTCCGCTCGCGGGCATGATTGGTGGGGTGGCAGCTGGCGGCCATGCTGAGGTTTTATCTCGCCCAGATGGTTTCGTTTTTTAGGGTCCGATGTGTACCAGCGGGCACCTCCAGGGAGCGGCCAGGATGCATAATGGCCTATCCTCTCTCTCTCCCTGCCTGCAGATTAAAGTCAGAGGTGCTGGTTTGTTTTGTAGACCTGCATGTGTATTTCCATAAGGTCAATCAGACTCATTTATTACAACCTTTACCCTCCGCACCTCACCTTCCAAGAGTGCTGGAGCGTCTCGCGTTCCTCTGTGACCCACAGTCAGGGCCTCGTGTTCTGTCGGCAACACGGCGGGGGGCTCAAGCATCCGCTGGATCGACTGTTCCAACACCCTGTAGAGCTTGTTAAAGGACAAAGTCTGTGTGTAAGACAGCGGAGCTACACGTTGTACCGCCTCTACAGGCACTGCACCATGTTTTCACCTCGCACATTACGGATGACACGACAGCGGATGATGGATATGCTATACATATGGCAGGAACCGGATGGGTTAGGGGGAAATCTGTACCCAATACAGATCTTAACTTACAATTACACAGCCATATAGGTACAAAACCCACACTTAGGAGTCGATTGGCCTTTGATCCGTTGTCGCCAGACCACAGGTAGGAGTCACCATGGATACAGGTACAGCCTCAGTCAGCTGTTGTGTCCAAAACCTTCAAACCAGTGAACATAACTGTACGTGTGAGAGGAATAATAATACGCCAAGAATCGATGAGTCCGCCGATAATACGAGGGTGTAGTGGACCATAGAGCCTCTAGAGGGAGCTGTCACTGATCAGAGAGATAATCAGATGATGCTATTCCAGTCACATATCAGTTAATTTCCCATCGGGCTCTTATTTCCTAAATTGATACTTAAGGAAGGAAGCAAGGAATATCAAATACTATGAGATTCTGTTACGATTGACAAACATAATGAAAATGTAATGAAACCAAAACGGGCGAAATCATCAATCGAGTAACGATTTCAACAGCCTGACAACGATTTGCAAACTTGCGGGCAGAGAAAGTTAGAGGGAACCAAAGAACTAAACTTGTTGTATAAACGATTTCTGGTGCTCGTGTTTGGCGCTAAACGAACGATCGTCAATTAATCTCCTCGTAAAAATGGATCGGCTCAGACTCGGCCCTTGTTCGCTGATATACAGTATCAGAGCGGCGGCTTTGTGAGCGGAGACGAGAACCAAACAACGTAAATCTCCACCCAAAGGCTTCTTTCAGAAGGGTTCCATTCTTCTTTTTAGACCTACATTAAATCTGAAACTTGGGATCCTGGAGGTTTTTTAACATTCTCCAAAGATGTTTTCTGTTTACATAAATCCCACTGAGGTACAAAACAACACAACTTGATATTTCACCCACGTCAAAAAGCTGATTTGTTTCCTTCGCTGCCTCGCTCCCGATCTGATCCCTTCTTTCCCTGCACTGAGCCCTTTTGTTCCGTCCTGGGAGCTGGAAGGTGGAAAAACTCCTTCCCGACGTGTGCAGTTCGCTCACCGCCGTATCTTTCTGTCTGTACGGAAACGTGTAACGCGTATAGAGCGACACCTGTCAAAATGTAGAGGTGTCGTTCATCGCGATATCGATGGCTGACAGCTGCGGCAGACAGAAGAAACCTGTAAGAATCGTGGCATTATGGGTAAAACTACAAGTGTTAACCATACTGAAACATGCACAGACACTGTATATTAACACTTTAATAATAACAACAATGGAGTGTTCTCAGCTCAGGCCTGGTGGAAGTCAGTCAATCAGAAAGGGACAGGATATAAAGCGGTATGTTCCTCCTCCATGTGCACAGCGGTGCAACGGTGGTGTAGTGTGGGTGGTTCTTAAACAACTTTTACGAACTCTGCCAAATGTTGTACTTCTTAGTCAGCCGCATGGTTGCATGTTAAGGCAAGAACCTTTAACCCTCAAACTGTGAAATTCCCATCTAGTGTTTCCTAAATGTGTGTGTGTTTGTGTGTTCTAACAGTAAACATTCCAAATGTTTCTCAGCAGACCCTTAATGTAAGTAGCTGTTCCTTTGTTAATGGTGTTGCAGTCGTTCTTGTGCGGCTTTCTCTCTGATCTCGACTTGGAGCTTTATAACTTATTACACCCCTGTGTGTTATTTTGTGTTTCATTCTCCTTTTAGCGAGTATTTCCCCCAATTATTTTTGGTATTTTAATGTCTTTTATGTGGATTTTTAAAGCACTTTCTAAGGCAGAAAAGTGCTTTGTAAGTAAGGTTTATGTACTTACTTACTTACCATTGTAAATGAACCATATCTAGCTTTGGGCAATTATTCCTGCGGGACAATAGCAGCACATTAGACAAATAAGCGGACGTGTTGTCTTTTCCCAAGGTAATTTAACTTTATCCATTAACGAGGCCGTACATTCGCTCCTGCTTTTTCTGTGCTATCTAAACAATGGTTTGGAATTGGTTTCCCCCTTTACACTTCTCTTTAGTCATTACTTTAGCTCAAAGTTACAGGAAAGGAAAAATGTAATTTAATGGCTCAAACTTTGACGCCAGCTCCCGAACACGCCATCTGTGATGCCTTGCCTTCTGATCCTGCTTCATTCCAGCTGCTTCCTTCCACTTTCAGAATCACTGACACTTACTTTCCTTGTGTTTGGACAAAGATCAATACTTTCTTAGTGGCCTCACACAAACTAGGCGGAGTGGCTTTAGGCAGATGGTGGATCAAACACATGGAGAATAAATTCCAATTCCTGTTTGCTTTGTTTGTATTTATGTTTTTGTGGCTAATGTATGTTGACCTACATTGGTGCTAGAAGTGTGTAGAAACTCAAACAACACATTAAAACAATTGGACATGGTGTGATTTAGCAGTGATTAAATGTGATTAGAACTAAAAAATGCTCATTTTAACAAGTCACTTTGTATTAAAAAACAAAAGCCCTGCTGTTGCTCACATTAACAGGTGCTCTTATCAGTGTGTGCGTGTGTGTGTGTGCGTGTCTGTGTGTGTGTGAAAGAAGTTAAAACCAATTCTAATTAAGCAATGTTGCATGGAAGCAGAACAAAAGTGCTGCCTGTTGCTAAGCGATGTGCAGAAGTGACTGCCCAAACGTCAACAGTAATGACCTAAAAAAACAAACACTCCATTGGTATAAAACACGTAATTATCCTGTGGAGCGAATCCAAAGGAGGCCACAGGAGGGAAGTGAAACGCTCTTTAGTTACTTACAGAGTCAAAACACAACAGTAGCTAAAGTTTGCAAAAATAAATGAGTGAAGAGGTAAAATCCAACGAGTCAAAGGACAACAGCGAGGAGTGAAGAGTTAATTTACGATTGGATGCAGCTGGCAGGAGGCAGCGTCGTCAGGGAGAGACAGGAGGCTCAATTAGTGACTGATATGACACAGGCTAGCAGGGCAGCAGAGCTCTGATTGGCCGAGAGAGTCATGTGACAGAATGAGCGTGAAAGAACTGAGCCGTTACCCGCAGCAGCGCCACCATGTGTTCCAGTGAGGGAAATGTTTGGAACGTTCTCTTGCATTTTTTGTCTAACTCAGTTCTCTCAACTTTGTTTTTAATTAAACAAAAATCGAAAATCTAAATAAACAACCACTGTCAAAAGAATAATTTAATTTCAAATAAATGTCATATTGATATTTTAAACAAATCAAATCCATTCATACCATCAAGTATTTGGATGTGACACAAAAATATGAAAATAATAACAAATTGCAACAGTTGCGAGAGACAGATTAGAGCTTTAAAATGATTCATAAGTAAATGTCATAAATAAAACATAACTATTTCAATGAGAAATACAGAATAGAAAATAGAAACAGGTTGTCACTTCATGACATTCGGTAAAATACATTTAGACCAAAATGTCACTTTACTGATAAAGATATTGATCATATTCTTCATCCTATATAATCTACTCATATCCCTGCAATTTCTTCTTTGAGATTAAACCTGGCGCTGTAGTTTGAGGCTCTGGAGGCTTCTGCGTTTGCATCAGCAGCAGTGATTTGTCCACGTCGAGGGGTCAGTCCATGTTTTTCAACTGAGATATTGCAGGTCGGACCACGTGCATCACTCACACGTCTGTAGTAAACACATGTGGAGAGAATCCTGCTTTCCATATCACCAAAATCATGAAATTAGGATGCAGCGATGTTGGAGAAGTGTGTGCCACCAGGTGGAATCATTAACTGGACCTTTGCTGCATCCACAAAGCAGAATAAAAAATGGATCATATTTGCGCTTAGTTAGTTTGTTCACAGTTCCTGCATCAGTGTTTACATAGGAGTCTGCTCTTATTAAAACAGCTAAACAAAGGGAAAGTTTGCTATAAACAATTGGTGGGCTTTAAATGAGGCATTTTCTTTTGCGGCAGCCCTCCACCAATTACTTTGAGTTTAGCTTTGGTTTGGTTTGGGAAAGCAGATCGTCTCAGGGCTGCTGCTGCTTTTGGGTCTGGGCCTCATGTCACTCCAAACCTTGAGGAGCCTCTATGGGGGGGATTTGCCTTCATCTGTCATGGGTTCGGTTATGAAATGCTGTGGCTTCTTCATGTGGTTCATGAATTCTTCACTCTACGATCAGACCCCTGTAGTCAGACTAAGTTTAGACTGTAAAGTGTAAATGATGCATTGAGCTCCAATGTTACTTTATTCATGCTAAATGCCACAATTTTTTTTTCAATAATTCAAAAATGTTATTAACACATGTAACATCTAACGAGTACATATGAAATAATATTAAACAAATCTGATATTTAGCAAACAACCAGTTGAAAGTGGATTCACACACACACACACACACACACACACACACACACAATGAATCTGTGCAGCTCCTTCAGTATTAAACCAACATGAAGGTCACATTGTCCAAATTGCAGGTAATTTATAGGAAATAGCATCTGTGGTATTTCAATCATGTTCCCCTTTGTGGCTTTTTTGTTTCATATTTCCTGCCTGGACTTTTTCCTCTAAGATCTTCTTCACTCATCTGTACCCTCAAACTGGCTTCTCCGACATCCATTAAGCTTTTAATACAGAGGAAACCAGCCGTTCCTCTCTGACCTTCACTCAGCCTGACAGACTCCCTGCTGTGAGTGGAAAGGTAACGACCAGAAGAGGGTCGCTGGATGTGACAAGCTGGCTGAGATGAAAGAGGAAAGAAAGCAGCACAGTGTTCCCCTCTGTGAAGATCCAAACTTTGAATAAACCAAATCACATCAGACCTAACAGTGATGAAGATTTATAGGACATTTCATTTATCGAGAAATAATATATAACATTTCTCTGTGAGGCCCAAATAGAGAAGGAATCATGGATGGAATTGATGAGTTGATTTTCACCTTGACGTCCATATAAAACGCCTAGCCAAGGCGGGTTTACAAGACGAAGTGTCAGTTTTAAGGAAATTGCTGTCCAGGACGCAAATATCTGCATCCGCATGTTTTCAAGAGATTTACTAGAAGTGTTTATACGAGTGAGCTCAGATGCGGTGAGTCCAGTTGACATTATAGCTTCTTTTCCGTTATCCTGGTGTGTCTCTCCATGAATGTGTTCAGGGACGCATGATGACGATGTGAATTCATCATTAGGATCTCTCTCTCTCTCAATCAATCAATCTTCTATTCAGAGACACTTTTGCATGTGTCCTCTCCTACGCTGATTATGTCTCCATATTTGTCTCGTCTGCAAAACTGCAAAACAAAAATCAGGCAAGTATAAATGTGCAGCAGCTAAATGAAATCTGTCACAAACTCTAATACAATACAAACTTTATGACATAAACAAAACACGTACAGCCTCCTATCCTAGGCTCCACACAGACACACACACACAGCAACACAATGAACTTTGTTTTTCCATCTTGCCAAGATTACAAAGCAAACAAAACCTTTCTTCCTCAGGAGTGAACCTCCTCGTCTCTACGGTGACAGAATTAAAACTGGTAAATTGGCTCAGGAGATCTGTTGTGCGTGACGTTCCTACAATTACTGCAGTAACACAAAGTTTTTACGGTTCCTGTTGTAATTACAGGAAGCGGATACGGCGGTAAAAAGCTCAGCAACCCTCATCAGTAATCAGCAAACATTGTTCTACATATTAAAACATGTTCTATCAGGGGCGGAGAGCAAACAAAAGCACAGAGAGGAAGGTGTTTTTAACATTTTACGTGCTCTAATGCAAGGCTGCTGTTCAATTATAGATTCGTATTTTTGATTCACGAAGACGTGACAAGTCCATTTTCAACAAACACAATGCTGCAGTGAATACAGATCCCGAAGCAAAAGCGTAATTATGCCAAATAATGCTCCGACACGCCGCGCTTCTCGCTCCCTCGCCGTCGCTCTCGTGCCGTCGCTCTCGCTAAAACGTCCCATGTCTCGTACCAATGTGTAATTATTTTTGTTACGTGGGGGAAACAAAAACAACCATTGGCATGCTGCAGTTTCCCGTCCCGTTGGTGGCTGCGTGCGTCTGGAGGCGGCGGTGGCAGCGGTGGCAGCGGTGGCGGGGTTTGCACCGGCAGCAGCAGCCAGAATTGTTGCCAAACACCCGGAAATGGCTGCTTTATGGCGGTTGGTTTTCCCGCACTGACAACTGCGAGGCCTCCAGCGTCTGGGAGAACAAAGGCCGCTGGGAAGACTGCGAGGGGAAGATAACGAAATGTCTTTGTGTTCTAGCCGAGGCGGCGGCGCGTAGTGTGATGTAAAGGTCACAACATTGATTTGTAATAATTGCAATCTTTATTGAGCTGACGAGGTTATTGCGGCTTTAAACGGGCCTGTTCCTGCTTCCTGTTGACAAAGGAAGTAAATACATTCATCGGCTTCATTGGAAGGAGAATGTGTGTGTGTGTTTCTGTGTGTGTGTGTGTGTGTGTGCCTCACTGTTGAAAGTGCATTTCAATCCTTTGTTTTTTTTTAAGTTTGACTTTTGATTGAATTTGAGTCAGAACTAGATGAAATAACGACACAATTAAAATTGTGACACTTTTGAAAATGTTCCAATTAAGTTTAATTTATTTCTAAAAGAAAAAACATTTTACAATGCAAATAAAAGTCATTTAAGATTCAAAGAGCTTCACTTAGGAGGACAAACACACACACAACCACACTTACAGTCAGATCTGTGTCATCTTATTGCAATTTCCCATAAAGTGCAGATCAAACACAAAGCGATGAGATACGGACTCGCGTCAGATGAAAACCTGGGCGGCGAGGGCTTATGGAGACTCTCAGCATAACTCAAACACCATCACCATCAGATCTTCCTGTTTGGTTGAAGTATTTAAATTGGTCAGGGGGTCAGCACGACATGCTGACATGTCACGTCATGCAGTCTGGCTTCATCTTTCTTCATCGTCTGGCTGACATACGGACACACTGTGTGGTCAGGACTACAGAATCCAACTCCAACTCACTTCATATGGAGACCCACCAACCTCCAGCAGATTCTAGAGAAGATGCTGCTGGAGGTTGGTGGGTGGACAGCAGCTTCAGTATCAAAGGCCACCAGCGGCAGAAGCCAAAGCCACACCGATGCAAAGCCTCTGTGTATTACATCATGTTTACAATATTGTACTTTGTTTGTAAAAAAAATTAGGAAAAATGAGCCTGATTACAATTTGGCATCTCAGACTGATCAGATCTTGGATTTTGTCACGTGTAATCGGTTCTAAGTGGAACGTTTGTGGTGAGCAGCTGACGTGGTGGTGGAGGAGATTTCCTGATTGAACTAACGACTGCTTGATTTAATGGGAGTTGAGACTCGCCAAGTACGGGGACGACACAGTGAAGGTCCAAGCGTTAAAGTTATTAGTTAATTATTGAATGAGTGATGATGGTCCATGGAAGAGAAGGAGGAGGGGAGGGGCTTAGACAGTGTGACAGCCGCACCTACTATTGAGATGAACAGGACGCTGATGGATGTCGATGCAAAGTGCACACACAAGCCAGATCTCTGAAGCTGATTAACAGAGAGGGACGTTAATACAGGGTGTCAAACAGAGCCAGGGTGACGGGGGAACGAACACGTGACGTTTAGGTGAATGTTCACATGTGTTTGCAGGAAAATGAACACAAACCAAGAGCAATGTTCAAGGACCAACGCATTTCAGATCTACAACCAGAGAAGATGACCAGTTTGATTGTTTGTCCTCCGTTAGTTGGATTCTTTGAACGTCCTTTCGTGGCTTCGCTTTGTGTTTTTGGTCCTAGGATTTCTTTTCCTCTTCCAAAAACTGAATCTAAACACAACAGTGTAATAATTTAATCCCCAATTCTGCAGGTCAGGACCACTGGTGTGGAGAAGCCCAAAGACCAACAAACTGAAGAATATCGATTCATCTTAAAACAGGATTCTCCTTCATATTTTCTTCTTTTTCTTTTTGTAGCGCTGAGATGAGAGCCACTCATCACTCCATCTGACTTCAAGCAGACGCCTCTTCACAAATTTTGATAGAAAAACAACATCTATGAACAACATCTACCAACGAATCGATAACAAAACACGGCAGGGCGAGTCCTATAAGCGTGTTTTAGAATAAGTCCCATGCATTTTGTATGTGTGTGTGTGTGTGTGTGTGTGTGTGTGTCTGCGTTTGTGTGTGTAAAAATGCGCCGTCAGGTATGTGAGAACACACACTCCCGAGTTCCACAAAGAGCAAGGCGTTGCAGTAATGAAAAATAGTCCCCCGACATATTAAAACACAAATTAAGTTCCTGTGTAAGTGTATTAACTATAGCAATAAACAGGTGAGTATCGAGCGTTGAGGCGTGCAGGAATAAATGCAATATGGCGCCGCCTCGGGCAAATCAATACCAACAGATTAATAAGAGAACAAAACAGGAGTGTCCGTGCAATTTAGGCTTTAATTTTGGTTTACACAAATATACAAGAAATGAAGCAGGAGCGTTGGCCGCCCCCCTGCGGAGCTACACCAGGACGAGCGCGGGCTGGAACTTGTCATCTTCGCTAATTAACTTACAGCACATCCACTTTCCCACCAACTGCGAGAAAACGGCAGCATAAGTAAGAGACGGCGTGAAGACAAGACGCAGACAAGCAAACAGCGACGCATCAGAAGACAACCATTACGCTCCCGTGACGCCTAGTGTTTAGAAGTGGGAGCGGCAGTGATGAAGTTGCCAAAGACTCTCTGCAGACGGCGAGGGTTTCCCCGCTGAGACGCTACACGAGGAGTTTACAGCCGCGCGCAGACGCCTTTGAAAGTTGATTCAAGTTCTGATGTATTTCTTATTTACACTCCAGCTTCATCTCAACTTTGAAGGAACGGAGATTGAGGGAGAAGGCGGCAGAGAGAGGAAGAAGACAGAGAGAGAAGGCGACGGCAGGGAGACAGGAAATAGTTTGTGTTCTCCCCGGTGAGCCAGACAAATTGATTGTATTATTCCTAGCTGTTGGCAGTCACTTTAATATAATGCTATAAAACAAAATGCAGCCATAGGAGCAGCATGCATCATGGGAAGAGAGCTGATGGTGTTGGTGAGGAGCCGTATACACACCGAGGCCTGAAGTCTGAATAATACACACTTACATACATGTTCGCATGCGTGCTGAAGCCTTAATGGAGACAAAAGACTGTATGAGAAGACGAATCTGATCTTCAACAAAGACCCAATAACTAACAAACACGTCAACAAACTGCTTTTCTTGTTCACCTTTGATGTTCGTTGTACCGATTTAGACGTTCATATCAAACTGCTTCAGTTCTTTAACGCGTCTGCTTCAGGTGAAGATCTGGACTTCAATACTGAAATGATAGTCTTTGTAAAATTTGCTTTGACGTCATGTTTGCTCGTTATTTTGCACTCACTTCACACACACTTTCTGACCAATGAGAGACAGGTTTTACAGGCCACACACACACACACACACACACACACACACACACACACACACACACACACACACACACACACACACACACACACACACACACACACACACACACACACACACACACACACACACACACACGCCCTCCACTCAGCTTCACCTCCACACGATGACAAACCAGGCCAACCACACACAAGATACAATAGATAATTATAATAATAATAATCTACAATCAGTGAGAGTGACTGTGCTGCTCATCAGTTTGTTACACTTTTTACTCCACAAGCCAGAATTAAAGTTTGTGACTTTTTAGGTAAGGAGCAGGGGCCAAAAATTCAGAGGAAGTAAAAATCTAACAAACAAGTGTGAAGTTGTTTGTAAAGCTTCCAAAAGAAGCAGCTTCTTATTGAATATTTTACATTTGCAGCTTTTGAACTTTGTTGCAGCGCCTGAAGACACGATTATATAACGTATAGTACGTCGGTATCTGCATAGCTTGTTTAGTTTTCAGATGTAATGTATTATTATTATCTCGCTGGTGCATATTTGGCACTGCAGTCTGGATTAATTTGTCTTGTCTCATAAAGTTCATTCTGGGCATGTTTTGTATGCGAGACGCAATAAGAAGAATGACACTTACTCGCTCGCTATTAAAAGTAATCCAATTAAAGTATAAAAAAAAAGAGGAGAAGAAGAAGAAGAAATGCGCAGGAGGGGGAAGTGCAGCATTTTGCCTGATGCCTCATGAACCTAAAGTAGCAGCGATTTCACACATTTCAGCTGTACAGTCACAAATCGGAGCGGATTTGACAGTAACACACTTTTAAAGGTGCAACCCGTGATCTAAATTTAAGCAAAAAGCGGGTCAAACCCACTATAATTAAATCTACATTATTAATATTTATCTGAAACTGCCAATATTTCCAATTATGCTCCCTCAGCTCTCAGCTACACGCCGGGAACAAAATGAAGTGTTTTTTAACTTCTTCCCCCAGTTTAGCCGTCGCGTTCTTTACCCCCCCCCGAGAGCCGACGTGATCCAGAAGATAATGGAGTGTTATGTGGCGGAGGTAATCAGTAACCTGGCCCTCCTCCTCCTCCTCCTCCTCCTCGTCCTCCTCCTCCTCCTCCTCCTCCCCTTGCCGCAGCTATACAGTGACTATATCACACCCTATTAACCAGAATGACCCAGAACCCAGGTGGTGGGGTACTTATTCATCTCACTGCCTCTTATGCAGCGCCGTGTAAACTCGCCGGAAAAACTGTTATTAAACTACTTCCTGGGGACATAATTTACCGCAGGCCGGTGAGCGTGGAAAAAGGCCAACGCGCTTTAGAATCCATTTCCCCGCTCGTAAGCCGCGGCGACGAGGAGTGGACGAGGGGGTCCGGGGTAATTGGTGCAACAACAACCTATGAGCCTCTTTAATTTCCATACGACCTGAAGGGATCAAAAGATGGCTCCACGTATAGCGCCGGGTTTCAATGTGTTTGTGTGTGTGTGTGTGTGTGTGTGTGTGTGTGTGTGTGTGTGTGTGTGTGTGTGTGTGTGTGTGTGTGTGTGTGTGTGTGTGTGTGTGTGTGTGTGTGTGTGGACCCCGTGTCGGCCCCGCCCTCTCCCTCGTCGCTTACTTTTTTTTCCTGCAGACGCCCGCCCTCCCGTGGGAGTTGGTCGTTGGCGGGCAGAATGCAACGAGGTGTCACGGATGAAATATGATTTGAATGTTCACGGCGAAATGGGAAATATCACATTAGAGTCACGCGCTGTGTATGTGTTCCATGCCCTTAAGACACAGGGGTTCATTACACAGCGGCTTTGATGCATCTCGAAAGAACTTCGATGTTTATCGCCCCGGCCCGCTCCCCCCCCCCCTCCCCCTCCTTTCCTTCGCCGTGACGCACGCATTAATATCCTGCGGCCTGGCTGTTGTTGTTTCCGCCTCTGAACTCAGCGTGCGGGGCAAAGAGAATCACAAGAACCATTTGTCCGGCGCCTCCGCCGCTTTCTCCGGGTCGACGGTAAAATTGCGGGGAAAGCGCCGCAGGTTCTGGGATTTAAGCCAATTTGACAGCAATCAAGGGTTTTTCAATGAAAGAGGCTTTGACTTTGACTGCAGACCTGTGCCTGAGCGAGCCGCGCGTGTACACCTGCCGTGTTTCCAGAGAGTTGTTATGGGTTCAGATTGTTGCGGCTTAAAGGGATTTATACGCTCCGACGCCTGACTGGTGCGGCCCATTGATGAAGAGAAGAAGAGCTGGGAGGGGAGTCGG
The DNA here is from genome assembly GCF_046128005.1 of Genypterus blacodes. Classification (NCBI taxonomy): domain Eukaryota; kingdom Metazoa; phylum Chordata; class Actinopteri; order Ophidiiformes; family Ophidiidae; genus Genypterus; species Genypterus blacodes. The sequence goes on from NW_027466874.1 coordinate 1,830,070, forward strand.
GCATTCAAACCTATTCACTCTCAGCGCACAAGAACAAAAAGCACTGAATCAGCGAGAGCGCAATTTAAATACGTCTAAACTTTGACTTCTCCCACCTTCTCAGAAACGTACCGAGATCTTGATTCTGGCAGCTAGCAACAGAAAAACTGCAGATTTCCAGACGTGTTGGCGATCAGCTCAGGATTTTGCTCAAGCCCGAGAGGGTTTAGAGTCTTTAAAGGTTGCAGCTCTCGCCCCTCCGTCACTTTGCTTTGGTCAGCATCACCGTTACAAATGTGACGATTTAACTTCTCGCGGCTCAGCTAGTTTAGCGTGCCGAGCCTCTCCCGCTGCTCGGACGGTTATCTCTCAAAACCTCCCGCCGCATCACAACGCAATGGTGTTTCTGGGCTGAATATATATCTGTGTATCATCAAAGCACACCGCTGCACGAACACACACTCACACACACACACACACACACACACACATTCCCTCTCCCAGTGTGGCAGAGTCTGCAGAGTAACACAGCAAAGGATCAGACCAAAACAATCAGACAGAAAGCGACAATGAACATATTTCTAAGTCATTTTCTAAACTCTAAATGGACAAATGAAGACAAACGCAACCATAAACACCATTAAGTTAGAATCGACTGAATCACGGCCGCAAACGTCAATATAAAGTGGAGCAAGTGGAGCCGTACGTCTGCTCTTTGTCAGCGCTTTCGTCACAACAACCGGTTTGGTGTAATTATGTTGTCACGATTTCGCCCATTCTTGACACATTGGACAATTTTGCTGTTTTTTGCCAGCGGCTCCGTTGTCTCGTGACTTTCCCCGTTCCGCAACTCAAAGTATTGATTGCCAGGCCCTCCTCTCTGACTTGACGATTAGCGCTAATTGGTATTTAACCTGACACGCCGCCTCTTTGTCACACCGTTCTGTAATCGTCCTTGTGTCACCTCCGGGTTTCTCCCATAAGGTGTCGATGTTGTTTTGTCACCTGTGGGTTTTTATTTGACTTTCAGAGGAGATTTGCTCTATATTTATATGAGTAAGAGGCCGTGCGTCGGTACATTCGGGGCGTTTTCATTAATAAAGACAGCAGGGCGAGCGTCAGTAAGAGCACAGCGAGTCTATCTGAGGGATTTCAGCAATCACTTTCCTATCGGGGGGGCGATCTAGCCACTGTGACCAGATTACGTGGGGGAACCCAAGAGGCTCCCTTTATAATTACTTTGCTGATTGGAAAAATAAGAGCCCTCTAACAAGCTCTGTCAATCAAGCGTAGCGCTGTTTTCTACAACGACTGTGTCGAGAGAAATGTCAAGCCTCTCCTCTCACAAACACACTAACACACACACACACACACACACACACATATGGGTTGCCTAAAGGTTGGCCAATTTATCCATTTCTCAAACAAACAATGGGAAATACATAAAGCACGCTCATACATAAACATGAGGCTCCGCTCCGGCGAGTTTGTCAGCCAGCACACATGTGAGGAGGGCTTGCGTGTCATCGCGCTTGCCGGCGTGTACGCGCTCATGCGTGTGTAAAGATTAGTGTGTACATGTGTGAGAGTCGGTGCCTCTGTGCAACACGAGCTACACTCAGTCCAACCCCAGTGTTTGTTTGTGTTTAGCTGGTGGTTCTCTCTCACGCTAATCCCCTGTCTGAGGACATATTCGGCTCTCAAGCTCGCCGATGCTTCACCTCACCACTTCCCACATACACACACACCCCGCCAATCACTGCTCTCCTGCTGGCGTGTCATTGACGCGTGCCATTAGGCGCCATGTGTCACATTCTTCACCAGTGCACGGAGCACAAGGTGGTGCAAATGAGGGCCAACCTGCAGGGTGGGAAAATAACAAGGGGAAGCTCCACGGCGAACATGCAAATGCCTGAGTGTGTGTGTGTGTTTGTGACAAGTGTGTGAAGTGTTTGTTGAGGGTAAAGTTTGATGGAGAACTCGATCTGAGCTGCTCTTTCCCCCGTCTGCAGCAAACATGGAATTTAATGGAAGATAATAAAAATATGTACAGTGGGAAACAAAGAGTGTTTGATTCCAAAAGATGAGGTCATGTGTGTTCTTTGTGTGAAAGAGCACATAAGCATGTCCTAATTTGTCACACTTACACAGTACACACAGTAATGACCACTGATAAAAACAAGGAACCCGATCAGCACATTGAGTGAAAATGAGCTCCATGTTTGTTTACATCGTCTCAAACTCTGCAGACTTCTGCCCTTTAATGCCATTTGGCACAGCACACACACTTGGTCCCGGACCAAGAAGAGTCCCATCTTACAGGGTGGGGACGGAGCCAGAGAGGGTCAGGTGGTACATGTGCTGAACGTTATAACCTGACGCTTCGTCTTCAGAAGATGAAGGTTCATTGTCCTGTTCATCGTCACGGAGGCGACATGTGCTTTCCAGGACTTGAAGTTGATCCAGATTCCGTTTCCCGCTGGCTTCGTCTCGTCTGGTTGATGACCCAATTGATTACCACGACCAGGAACACTCGCCAGTTCGGCTAATGTTTAATCTTATTTAGCGTAAACCTCTTCCTGTTTTAATTTGGGTCTCCTGCCCTCAGACGAGGCTCCTGCCAAACCAAACCCAGTGGGAAATGTTAAATTACAACAGTTTAGTCTCTGATTCAGAGCAGAAGAGGTACAGGTCAGAAAAGCACACAGATATTCCCTTATCAGACGCTGACACTGCATGACATCATCATCATAGTATACAGTATATATATATACAGTAGGCAGTAGACACATCAGATGTTTAATGATACATTTCTTATTGTTCTGGTGTGGAGAGGAACTGAACAACATCACGCCACACACACTAACAGAGACCATTTACGTTTGTGGGACACATGGGACAAATGGACAAAGCCGGAACAGAGGGCACAATTTAAATGGCTAATTGCTAATAAAAGTCAGCCAGCTTGTCTCTTGATTGGCTATCAATCATCCCCACGTTCATCATTTCACAGTCTGTGTTCTCTGTGAGTCCCCTGAAGCACATTCACTGGGTTAGTTGGTGATGTAACTTTGCTGAGTATGAGTCCATTTCCCAGATAATACAGGCGACCTGGTTTGACTTCAGATAAACTCGTGATCAAGTGAACACACCTGTGATAAGGAACAGGTGTTGACAACGATGAAGGGGCGTGTCATTCAATCAGTCAATCAATCAATCAATTAGTTTCTTCAACAACACCTAAATGCACCTGAACATGTAGGGAATTCAGAATTCAGAATTTCCTCTTTTGAGAACTCACCTGAACACAAAACAGCAGTGGTAGTATTTGGCACAAAGCTTCCTCATAGAAATAAAAGTTAACCAAATGACACACACACACACATATACACACTTTCTAGCTCTTATTTCCCCCTCTGGTGCACACAGTTTGACTAAAAATAGCAGCAGGAGAAGCGTTTCACCCTCAGAAACAGAGGGACTTGAGCATCAGAGGGGACTCTGGGACACGGTGTGTGAGCGTGGACGCTGGGACACGGTGTGCGAGCGTGGACGCTGGGACACGGTGTGTGAGCGTGGGCGCAGAGACACGGTGGCGGGACTCTCATTGAAATATTCACATTGTTTTTGCCTGCTGCTCTTTAAATAAACACATGTCGAAGGAGACCAAACAGAAAGCATCCACTGTGATGAAACCCGGCTGCAACGACACGTACTTTAGCTCGGGCAGACATCAGGGGCCACTCATCCTCGCCTCTTCATCCTCGCCTCTTCATCCTATGAAGCCGCCGCTGTGCCTCTGCCCGGTCTGGGCAGCAAGGGAAAGAATCGGCTTTCTGACTTCACGGACAGCATGCCTTTATTTTTTGAGACAATTCCAACATCAAAAATTTTGGAATTGTTCAGATTCTGTACAGTATCATTGTACCAAGTTCTCTGTTGCATGTATTTATATATTTATTTAGTTTACTTTTTTGTATAATTTTCAACTGTTAGCATGTGAAACGTCGTTGCTGCTCTAATGAGTAAAAGTTTCCGACAAGGGATCGATATCTAATCTATAAAGTGTAAAGAAACCTGATTAGGTGGTTAGTAGGGCTCCAAAGTATAGCTAAGTACTTTTATTGTGCACTATGCTTAATTTTGAGGGATTTCTAATCAATTCAGTTAGGTATTTTTCACCTTGTATGTGAGGATTTACACTCCAAAATGTTATCAATTCAATTACTCACTGTTACTCAAGTTTGAATGTTTTGCGCTATTAAATGCCGTTCTACACAATAAGTACTTTTACTTTAGATACTAGAGCAAATTTCACTACTTATAGTTATTTATTTTGTCTAAATTACATTTTCCGATGGCATCAGTGCTTCTCCTGCAGCGGCGGATTCAAGCAGCAGGGGACGGGAGCAGGGGAGCATATTGAGCTGCAACCACATTTGAAAGCAGATTTTCCACATTATTGACTGGGATAAAGACTCCCTAAAGGAAAATCATCACCGCCAGGATTTGGCAACACATCAACATGAAACTACAAACAAACAGAAAAAGCAGATTAGGCATTGCTGCAGGCTTCCAAATTGAAGGTACAGAACTGTCGAGTTGAGAAGTTCATCAACTTTCCCACTGAAGTCACAGAGACGCCACATTTCCAGAGGATCTTTGCTGTTGAAATAGGATTTTCATAAAGTCGACTTAAGCAGAATATGAATTTTGTGAGCGTTTCCAATTAACTGCCGTTACATGATTAAGTCTCGCCTACTGTTTCCACACACACACATCTATACAGTAGGTGGCGCCATTAAATACAAACAGGAGGAGTTGCTGTCTCATCTCGCGACAAACACAATCCAGGCAAACAAATTGTCATATTTTCCCGGCCTAATGTGCTAATACATACTTGCTTACTTCAGCAGACTCAGAGCAACATGAGCAACACACCTGTCCGATATTGAATCTGCTTTTGGCCAAATTTGATCAAGTTGTTAGATGCTCCAATTTCTTCACCAGACACCAGTTGCCTGTCTTTATGTTATGTTATGTCAGATGAGCATCATACAGATGATTTACGAAACATGTTTGTGAGAGAAAAGCAACAGAGGCTGTTTGTCGCTGCATGCAGCAGTCGTTCTAATGGAACGTTCAACAATAACGTACAGAGGGACATTTCTAATTAGTTCTACATTTTAAGATTCACATTTCTCAAAATAGAAACCCACAGAAATAAGGCTGAACTTAAAGTCTCTCTCTACAGGCACAATGAGAGAGCGACATTGTGCATTTGCATAATGTTTGCACTGAAGGTCGCGGCTAAAAACTGACATTCCAAATGGAAAAGTGTCTATGTGCAGAGAGTGGGTGAGAGATGCCCCCCCGTCCCCTCAGCCAGCGCCGCTAAGGTGCCTTTAACAAGCAGAGGAAGCACGGCGTGCAGCCATTCAACTGTGGTATAACAGGCGCCTTAGTGAATTTGTGGAAATGTATGCAAAACACAAAAGAAAGCCTCAATCAAATAGAATAAGATAAAATAAGATACAAGTTTAGAAAATGAGTTTCTGTGCCATTATTGATGTACGATTCAAATCTGCTACAATCAAGGACATCTTAAGAGTACAGCAAGAATACTTCTTCAGTTTGGACTTCATAATTCAATTTACTGCATATATTTCATTATGAAATGTTTAATTTATGTCACAAACGTATGTAAATTCATTCACTACAATGGCACAAGGAGCGGTCGGGAAATGACAGCACGCTCCATTTCTTCTCCATAGTTTTGCTTGTTTAATGTGAGCAGCTAAGGGCACTAAATGGCAAATTAAACCGTACAAAACATTCTGCAGTACAGTTTGTGTGCACGGAGCTTTTTTTTATTCTTTTTAATAAGAAGAATTTCAATGGGGTTTAATTTCCATTTCATTCTGTGACCTCTGTGCTCTATGGGATGACACTGCTGCATTGTAACGACACAAACAGACAAAACTCTAATTTAACCTTTGCGCTTTTATTTCAAGCTCTCAGCCAATAAGAACTCAAGGACCAGAACTAAGAATGCAATTGTGTGGGTGTGAAGTCTTGTTAGGTTGAGGGAACATCAGTGAAATCCACAAATTGACTGCTGAGTATAGGTAACTACAGAGCACATACACTACCTCTTCCAAGGCCCAACAACACTCTGAGTTCCCCCTTTCCCCCATATTTAAACTTTATTTAGCTTTATATTAGTTCAGCAGTAATGTAGACGTCACAGCATAAACAAATCCCATCTGATGAGGACCTTTCATCCACCACTTTTTGAGATCAATATCTGAATCAGGACCAAATTGCACCTTTTGATCGTCCATCACATAATCACGCTTGATTTTGAGATCGTCGTGCATCTGGGGCCACTCGAAAAAATCCAATCAAGTGGCAAAATCAACCCCAGGTCCTCGACCCGATTTAACTAATCAGGTGCGAGCGGAGACCAAGCGACACCGCGACTCTTAGAGGACGCCTGAAATCAGCTCCTCCATCATGTGCCGAAATATCGCCCAAATCCAGAGATGATGACACGCGGGGGCGATATGTGGGATTGAGTTTCTGTCTTAAATTCCTTAGATATCGAATTACTCGTAAAAGAGCGGAGTTAGGGAGTTGGATTAGATTTTTGCAGATGATTTCTATCGCTGCTTCTCGCGATTCGCAATCATAACTTTCACGAGCAGCTTACCAAACCATGAGCACAGATGTCTTGTTCGCACCGTGTAATTCTGAAATGCGCTAATTCATGCAGGTGTACTTTGGTAAGCGCGAGACCGTCGAGCTCTGAGTAACGTCTCTGCTTTGTCTCATCCTCTCCTGCCCGCTCGGTTTTGTTCTGAACTCATTTTCTGTCCTCGCACTCGAACTCTCATCGAAGGAGGGGGGGGAGAGTTGTAGGATCACAAGGTGGCACAAAAGTTTTAATGACAAGAGCGCCGGCGGCAAATTGCGACACGATTTAACAGCGTCTGAGAGAGACAGAGAGAGGGATAGCGAGAGAGAGAGAGAGAGAGAGAGAGGAGATTTCTTTATGTCAGTTTAGAGGCCGATTCAAGTCAGGCAGCTGATTTGTACGTCGGGATGAAATGAGGTTTGCAACACATTAAACATCCAAACTAGCAAGAAACTTAATTTCCGCCTTGATGATTCTGCTGTGGGGTTTTTAAAATGAAAAGGCTTTTATTTTGTAAAAGCACACAGGGTGGGGGGGGGGGAGCTTTCATCTACTTAAATGTGTTTTCACTCAGGCTTCAGATAATGGAAGTAGCCTCCTCGCTGCAGTCCTCCTCGACATCCATCACGCCGGTGCCCAGGACCAGGAAGACTAATGAACACGCGTCCGTCCACCAAACCAACTACACCTACTAATATTTACACGTGGCTCCGTTAGATAAACAGTTGCCTAATTGTGCCATTCCACAGCTCATAAAGACTCTCGCTATCCATTAACGCGAGGTGATTAGTGCTAATTTGCATCGTTATGGAGAAAACAATAGCATAACTGTTTATGAATACTCAATCAGAGGGTAATTACCCCGTTTTGATCTGCATCTTCAGGCTGGCAGGGAGAATTTACAAAAAGAGGGGCGAGCCTTTGTTGTTCCTGCAGCCTCCTTCCCCTCTCTCTCTCTCTCTCTCTCTCTTTTTCCCTCTCCCTCTCTCTATCTCTGCCCCCCACACACACACAGACGCCCCCTGACAGCTTTAACAAACCCGGAATTTTCACTCCTTAATTGCCGCTTGGCTTCATTTCATTCCTCATCCTTTTCCCGGTTTGGAAATGAGGGCGAAAGGCACAACAAAGGCGAGGCTTTCTGTCGCTGCGTGTCGGGGCCCTTGTGCAGGCGCCCTTGTGCAGGCGCCGTTTTTATTGTTGCGGAGTAGCTTCGCTCTTTTGTTGGGGTGTGGAGAGCGAAGATCATTAGCTGCTGTGAACACATAATGAGGAGAGCAGCGGAGAGGAATACTGCTCTCCACCGTGCCCTGCCTGCCTGTGTGTGTGTGTGTGTGTGTGTGTGTGTGTGTGTGTGTGTGTGTGTGTGTACATGAGATCAGTAGAAGTGAATATGTGCATGCATGTGGCTGCAGAGGCATATTGTTAAGCAAGTGGGTGCATACTCAGTGTAGTATATTAACCGTACAGACAAAATCAGATACTGTATATACTGTGTGTGTATTGATGTACATGGAGGAGGTTTGATCTGTTTTGTTTGATTGATCGGTTTTGAGACAAGGAAAATGGAGCCACTGCAGTGATGTTTTTTGTGGAGTATAGGCTGCATTCATTAGAGCTCAGTGGTTTAGAAGTTTTACATTCAAATGGGATTCAAATATTGAGTTCTACAAGATGATCAGAGACGCATCGTTACACATCTTCACCACTGCTCCTCATTGTGAACCGAGCTCAGCGCCCCAAAACCTTCCCTTACCCTTCTCACCCTCAGACTCTCACCGCTTCCCTGAGCACGAAAACACCACCTCGGCTGGAACCAGTTTGGAGTCATTGTTAAGTTCCGGAGCTCGGCCCCCTTGTCCCGAGCGGAGACACGGGGGAGACGTCCCTCCCTCCACGTCCGGCCTGAAGGTCACGGATCAGGATCAGGTTGGAGGACTGGAGCTATTACACAGCAAAAATCCATTTATGAGGTCGAGGCTTTGCATTAGAATTAGATTATTGTTATAGCCCTTTTCCAAAAACACTGAAAAATGTTTGAAAAGAAGATTATTGTACAGTAGAAAAAGTTGTAATTATATTTCCTTGGCAAGAATCTCACTGCAGGAAGGAAAATGCTTCCCTCTCTGCTGTGCTCTTTAATTTGCCCTCGAGGGGGAGGGGGGGGGAGTTCTGTCTTATACTGTGCACAGGCTAAAATGCTATCTCGCGCGGTGCAATTAAGTTTTCTAAATCGATGGGAAGCTTTTAGCAAGCTCCATCGAATGAAACGCATTTGTAATCATAATCTAAACAGGCAGATGAGATTTATGTGGGAATGCGGGCTTCCGTTAGACTGCAGAGTCATGCAAATGCGTTGGTAATTGGAAAAACGTGAATAGTAGAACATAAGGAATCGCAGAAAGAGTCGATTTCTGTGCAAACATAGTGTGTGGTTGTAATGCGCGAGTGTTTAAATACAGAGAGGCCGTCGTTCGTCTCTTCTGTCGGCCCGAACAGGCGAGCGTGTCTGCGGCTTTAGCGGGTCGTTCATATTCCGCGGCCGTCCCCCCCGACGACGACATTACCTCAGCTTATCCCCCTCTCCCGCCATCCCACATCAGTGTTATTGCGGGATGTGGGATGTGGGCGAGCCGGCGAGCTTTCAGGTGCCGCTCATCAAAACACAACTGCTGTTCGTGGAAATTGAAGTCAAAGCCACCTGAGCTCCCTCGGCTCCTTTGATCCCCGGTTCAGCCTCGGCGCCGCATATTCACTCTGTGTTTTGTGGACTGAGCAGCACCGGGAGATTACTGTCACACAATGTAAATATGTCGTCATTTTTCAAAGCCAGCAACTGATGCGTGGTTATCTACGGTGGTTCTGTCGGCTTCGTGCTGTGCAGCTTCTGTTTTCCAGTTCCAGCGCCTCTTTCATTCCAATTCAGCCGTTGCCCACAGAGAAGGGGCTCATTGCCTATGCATACAGAGCAACAGGAGAGATTACCACCTCTCACACACACACACACACACACACACACGCGCCGTCACTCCCATCATCCCCCTCCTTCATACACCTCCTCCCCCCCGGCCTTTACCCAGATGGTCCGTCCAAGCGACAGCGCTGTGGAACGGCGAGGCCACAGAGCGTCGGTCTGAGGGATTCTGACTTCCCAGTTGAGCTTTTAGCGTGAGCAACAACGGCCCAGAGCGACGGCATGGAATGTATGTGCCAGGGTTGGTTAGCGAGGGAGAGAGAGGCATAGAGAGAGAGAGAGAGAGAGAGAGAGACAGAGAGAGAAAGGAGGGAGTCAGAGAGAGAGAGCAGGCGCAGGGAAACAGCTCCCCACAGTGGAACTCTATTGTACAGTTCATAAAACCACATTTCAGGCATTTAAACATGATGGAAAACACACACAATCACACACAATCACACACACACACACACACATGCAAACACACACACACAAGCTTGATTCATGTTGCTGCCAATTGATTTCTTTCCACCGCTGCTCCTTGCTCGACCCTCTTTTCATGTTCAACGTAATTATTATTTACTGCATAACAACAGAACGGTTTTACGGCATTACAGCAAAGAGGAAAGATAAAAGATGTACACGGCCCGCACTAATAGAGCCTGCGGTGTTAAGTGTGTGTGGGGGTGTGTGTGTCAAATGATGTGTGTGTGTCAAATGATGCTGGAAGTGCTGTGTATTTGCAGTGCAGCAGTGAGGCGGGCACGCCCTCTGAGGTATTCCGTCAAATGTAATGTAATTAGAGAGAGCGGCGTCAACGGCGGCCAAACGGCGGCGAGGGAAAGGTAATCAACGGTATTACTGAGAGTGAGAGAGAGGCAGGTAGGGAGGGGGGAGAGAGAGAGGGAGAGAGAGAGCAGAGTCAAGGGGAGGGAGAGAGAGAGAGAGAGAGGAACCGCAGATGAGAGAAAATGTTCATATCACCCACATTGACCAGTCCGACTGCTCCATTTCTATTAATAATCGATTAAAATTGTACATAATCGATTACTGAGCTAAGCCGACTTCTGTCTTCAAGCGATGGGGTGGAGACACTAAAGTCACATCTCACACTTGAACTTACAGGTCTCTTAAATGACAATATCAAATCTATACTAAATCAATATGAAATCGGACAAATATAACAATTCACTAAAAATGATGACGAGTTGATATTTAGAATTTGTGCTTTTAATTTCCCCCTCTTGCCTCTCTCACAGAGTCATTACAGACTCTGATGGACCAATATACTCATTTATACCCTGTACACAGATAGAGACAGAGGTTTGGTACTAACACACTCAGGTGACGGCCGTGGGTCTCAAATCCCACATGTGGACAAACTGTGAAGATTGTTTGTCTGAATCCAGGTCACCAGAGGACCTGTCCCACATTCCTGTGTCAAAGATGAAGATAAAACACTGCGGCGTCCAGACACGGAATCCCTGTACTGTTTGCTCCTCTTTTATTTATCCGGCCGTAATTGTTCACTCCCCGGCTGTGTGTCGGCAGTGAGTTTGTCTCCTGAGGAAGACGAAGCTTCAGCCTTGGCTACAAACGGTGGCAATGGCCTACAATCCCCGGCCCCCCTGGAGTAATGGCATCCTGGAGCGGACTGAAGGCCGGCAAACTGCACTTTTCGAAGGTCTGGGGGCGGGGGGGGAACACTTTCTGTTATCCTTTGTTCTTCTATCGCTTAGTTTGAAGAAGAGCCCAGTGACATCATCGTATTTATGGAATGAAACGACCAATCGACGCTGATGCTTTCAGGGTAGTTGGAGGCCTTTTTTGTAGACATCAACACTCTACACACTCCTATAGAAATGAGGAAAAATAAAATATGCCTCGCTTAAAACATTTTCTGCACATGCACAAGAAAAGCCCCAGTGTGTGTGTGTGTGTGTGTGTGTGTGGTCGTGTGTGTTTGTGCGTGCATGTGTGTGTTCATTCCTGCAGAGGGGACAGGCAAAGTCAGAGCAAAATGTGTGGAGTCAATCATCTGCTAAGTATGCATGAGCTGCCGTGGCGTTATTCAAATAAGAGGTGGCCGAGTTAAAGATGCAGTCCGGCGTCTCTGATGTCCATTCAGATATTTATGAATGAGGCTTTTATTTATTTATGGGCCCTAAAAAACAGACTGGGGGCTTTTTTTCCCTGCTGGGGTCACGTCGGGTTCTCACGGTAGTTCTTCCTCATTGTTGCACCTCCAGTCTGAAAAACGAAAAGAGTGTGTGTGTGTGTGTGGGCCTCAATTATCTCTTTTCTCATTACATCATCAGTTTCGCTTTTGAAAGCAAACATGTCGTATTGTTACAAAACATGTTTACAACACTAATTATTGAATCATATGATATAGGCGGTGGCAGTCACCTCCAGTGATTCTGGTTTACATGTACATACATGTTCTCCTGTGAGACAGAAACCATATTTTCAACCTTCTTTACTATAAAATAAACACTCTAAAAGACTACTTTCATTATTTTCTACCTAAGCGTATCCTTCCTTCCATGCTTTCTGTGTACAGTACAAAAACACACACCTTTAAGTCTCTGTGTGTGTGCGTGTGTGTGCGTGTGTGTGCGTGTATGTGTGTGTATGTGTGTGTTCTTAATGAGCTTAATTAGTACGAGTCAACATTCTGCAATGCAATTAATCAGGAGAGAGCAGCAGAAAGTAAGAAGGCAGCGTTAATTTATCTGCTCCACACCAAGGCTGCTGTCATGATGTGTGGCCTCCAGATAAACACACTCTTGGTACTTCACATTCATGTTTGATGCGGGCGAGCGTCTGCATTCACGTTGGATCTTATTATCAACACTTCAGGCAGCGGCAGAGGAACCTTGATCACGAGAGCAGATGTTCTCCCCATCCACGACTGCAACAACAAGCTCCCATTGTGCCTCACAAGCGGGTGAAGAGAAACGTCCTTCACACTCTCTCTCTCTCTCTCACACACACACACACACACAAGGAGGGAAAAACTCCCCATTTCAATGCTCTAGGAATTGAAGGCTTCCAGTTGGATTTCTCAACAACATGTTTACTGAAATGAACCTTTTAAGGTCAGAGATAATGAGGGAAATCATTTTTGATTCTGGAAGAAATTAGACTTGATTCAACAGTTAGAGTTTAGAATTTTGTTGTGTGGATAATAAAAAAAGTCCAGCTCTGTCCTCTCAAAATAAAATCCTACTATTTTTGATTGAATCTTTCACATTCGCTCTGTAAACAGCAAGCAAGCAAGTGTGTGACATGTTTGGATAGTTTGTGTTGAGTTAGGTCTTCTTATGCTTGGCTTAGAACTTATCAGTCAACCCATGCCCATACCTTTTGCCATGAATTATCCTGGTGTGTATGTGTGTGTGTGTGTATGTGTGTGTTTGTGGGTGATTCTGTTTCTGTCTCCAGGTAGATTCCAAACTTGGACACTGAATAACGGAGAAGCGGCTCATTGTTTGCTGGCAGCGAAACGTGTAAAGGTGACAGCAATCTGTTTCCTATCGTTCAGAGACATCACGCCGCGTCGCTCGCAGCAGACTTCCTGATGAACGCGGCTCCCGGCTCACGTCTGACAGGTTGCTGCTACTGAAGGTCGTCCTCTCCGCTCCTCTGCTGGGCTCATTACAGATGCAAATCCCAGCCGTGGTGTCGCTCGATGTCACCTGTCCTGGTTTTGCATCCCGTCCCCGCGAGCGTCCCCACAGAGCGTCCTGCAAATCAGGCAGGAGGACACGGCGAGATGGGTGGACAGGTGAGACCAGTCAGCTGTCAGCAGTGTCCCTCACCTCTCCTCACTCTTCCTCCCTCCTTCCTCCCAGTCACAGCTCTGCCACGTGTGCTCTCATCATTCATTTCCCTAAACCATCTCTCTCTCTCTCTCTCTCTCTCCCTCTCTCCCTCTCTCTCTCTCCCTGCCTCTCTCCCTCTCCCTCTCTCTCTCTCTCGCTCTCATACAGGAGCATCTGCTTCGCCCTGTCGCTGTCGGCGGAGGTCTCGATGTCTCCGGGGTTCTGTGTGAACTGGGTCAAAGGCCCTCGTCGTTCCCGCTCGGATGTCTGGTTTGTGCAGGAGGACGAGGCCCCGCTGACATATGGAGGTGACGTGGTGCTTTAGCCGCGGGCGAGGAGCGTAACCATGCCAACCTGCCAGTTAACCCTGATGGCGAAGCACAAACACAACAAAACAATGCATCCACAAACACGAAATCAACGAGATTCAGACCTTCATACAATTAACCCCTGATCCGTTCAGTCCACTGATCCAATCTGAACGTTCCCTTCTTAAGATGACAACGAAACCTTTTGTTAAAAGTCAAACCTTCTGGCTACAATGTTGATTTTATTAAAACTTATGATTTGGGGGGGGAAATGACATCTGCGCCGGGTCACATCTCACTTAAGTTGGAGCATTTTACAGCTCTTAGCACTCAGATGCTCTGATAGGTAGAAGATTATTGAAAAATAACCACATCTTAGGGTCAAAGGTCACGAGAAAAACCTTTCGGAGGCAGCAGTGAGATATTTTGTATCTAAGTATAAACTCACTCAACTTCACACAGCTTTTTGAAGGCTTGAGGTTCAGGTTGAGGCTCTGGTGGTTGTTGTTGGATCCCTCCCCTCCTTTGCATTGTAAACTCATAATTTGCAATGTTTGCGTTGCGAACGTCCTGAGGTTTGTGTAGCTCGCCGCCTTATCAAAGCGAAGATCCCACCAGAGCCCAGGTCCTTCTCTACGCCTGCAAAATGCTGAGGTAAGTTTGTTTGGGCCAAAGTTGACATCTGTGTAAACCCGGGACCTGCCTGTGCTACGAGCGAACATGCATGGACTTGTGTGTTTGTGTGTGTGTGTATGTCAGAGAGAGAGAGAGAGAAAGCCTGCGGGGAATGTCAGGTAGAAGGAGTCTGAGAAAGCTAAACATCAGATCTTGTTGGTTGTGTTGCTGAGTTCGTCTCCCCACGGCGTGAGATCCACTGGTGTGATGTTGTAAGTATGAGCTCCGGCTTTGCTTTGACTCCTCCGCGCTCTCAGGACAGATTACACACCAGCTTTTTAATTCCGTTTGAATCCTGCTCTTTGCTTCGTCTTTGGTAATCGCCGCCCTTCCTCTGATCTCTGCCCGACACAGACAAAGGCAGGCTACTCGCACACAGCGTCCGTGTGTGTGTGTGTGTGTCTGTGTGTGTGTGTGTGTTCACGTTCTCTCGCTCTTGTCTTTAGTTTTTTTGAGCTAGTGTTTCTGATGGAACTCCAGTGATCTTTGCAGTCTTAGTGGAAGTTTGCCTCAGTGTGCCTCCAGCTCTCTCTCTCTCTCTCTTTCTCTCTCGCTCTCTTCCCCGCACTGAAACAAAACATGAAACGTCCCGCTAACACGTCTGAGCTGAATATGCTCTTAAATGACGCAACCCCCTCCCCCACCGAAACCGCAGCGCCTGCATTGTCGGGATGTTCGCCTCTATTCTGCCGCTTTGTCCCTCACTTCTGAAGGAATCTTTCACATCGTTTAAGAGCTCTGTTCAAAGCCGTCGTAACTTTTTGAAAGCATTTTGGGAGATGTCGTCCAGCTCCATTAAACGCTCAACTGCTAAGTGAAGTCTTTGTTATGGTTAAAGAGGTATTCTATACAGTTAGAGAGATTTAATTGACACTGTTTGAGGACGAAGGCGTTTGACGAATTTCCTCCCTCTGAGGAGCCCGAAGGCGGCGGAAGTGAGGCAGGGAGGGAGCGGTGAGCGCGCGCCGGGCGATCAAAAGTGAAAGTGGGAAGCTGCACCATGTTGAGAGTTTGGCTCTCTATTCACATGCAAAGCAGCTAAATGAGTCACTGTGCTCCAGAAACACCAGCGTGTGCTTCACCCTCTCTGGAGATTCTCACTCTTCCGCCCGCACTCATGCTGACTCGGTTGCTTGTTGCTGTTAAACCTGACCTCCACTTACAGGCAATTTGACTCCTGTTTGTCTATTCAGCTCATGAATCGCTGCTTTATCACTGACACTCTTTATATAATTTGAATAATTGCGGCAGGAAGAGAATAGACGCTTAAGATTTATGGGCGTCGACATGAAGCTTAAAGAAAGGCTCGGCCGCTTTATACTCTGAGGAGTGTGTTTAGAGTGTGTTTGGAGTGTGTTTACTGAACTTTTTAACCTTTTTTGACTACATACAGAAATGCTTCATTTGTCCCAAAATGCAGTAAATTACAAACAAGTGGAGGACATGAATTATTTAATTATCATTACGTTTGATTACTTTTTAATTTACTATTTATTTATTTTTATTTATTATATATCAATTTGATGTAGTTTTCTTTTTCAAGCTGAATGCTTTCGAAAACTGTAAACGATTTTTTCTTTTAAATCTAAAAATCCTTATTCCTTTTTCTGAAAAATGATTTTTAAAAGTTGATATTGCCATGACGACTGAAGAATTCCTGATTGTTTGCATAACAAATGAAAAGCCAAATTGCTGAAGCAGCGTCAGTCTGCTGGTCCATGCTGGCAAAGCAAAAAACGAAATAATCTGATGCAAATAGGGACGAGTTTTGGTTACACAACGCCTCTGTAACCCAACACCGTCTCACAAATACACAGTACCAGTACACCAGTACACGGGTACACGGGTACAACACACACACAAATACATTGATTCAGTCACAGCCTTGTTATTGAAACGAGTGACGAGTGGATTGAAGCCACACCCACAGTTTAGACATTTTTCATGTTATCGTCTCATTCAAACACCAGATAATGCAGACATACACACACACACACGCGCGCTCCAGCATGAGAGTAAGTGAGTGTGTATACTATCATTTATTTATTCGCTCTACTTTTTGCAGCATGCTCAGTTTCACACACACACACATACACGCACATATACACACACACACACTGCTCTCTGCTGCAGTGACCCAGTTTCACCCACAGGGGTCATTAAATCTTTATTTTATTAACGATTTTCCTGTACTATTGTTACAAACTACTGCTGTCTTAGCTGTTAGCCACATGCTGCATATGTGTGTGTTTCCGTGCATATTGTGTGTGTATTTCTGTGCTTTGGATTAGTGAATCTGCTTGAGCTCAAGTCTTTTCTTCCAATAATCCTCATTATCATAATTCATCAACAGTGCAAACAGGATTAAAGCAGAGTAGAGACTGAAGAGGCTGAATCAAGCACCCTGAGGCTCCTCACGCCAGATTACGTATCGCTCCAGGTCGAGGGAAGTACAGCGAGCGAGGGAATCAAAGGAACACAAATCTGCATCAGGGCGCTTTGATCCGTTTATGCTCGACTGTCGCGATGGTCCCGACAGAGAGAATCTGTGGGACCGAAGCACAGCTGCGAAACCACAGCAGATCTGTGTGTTTCCTTACATACAAGAACCAAAGCAGTGTTACAACCTTCTGCACCTCCGCGTGTATAAGTACTTGCTTGCTCGCAATGTTCGAGGGCTTATTGAAGTCGTGCGTACCACTTTCTGATGAACGCTTGAACGTCACATAAGTGCCACTGTAGCCAGAGTGATAGACAGTGTGTTAGGCGACAGCAAACAGTGTAAACACCTGGATCAGAGGCCTGTTACTAGAACATATTTGACCACTGAATGCTTCAAACCAACCAATCAGACTTGAGCTATATGACAATAAAATGTAATTGCTAGTTTGGACCATTTAAAGGAAGAAGCCCTGATTATGTCAGGGGCCCAATTTAAGAATAATCATCATCATTATCGTCATAATTTAACTGTTTAGTCTCAGATGTTTCCTCCTATCTGTTCACCTTCATATCTGAGTCTGTGATGGCGTCACGTGAGGGTCGCTGCCTTTGAACCAGACTAACCAGACTCATCATAACCCGACCTAAAGCTCCTCTCGTCTCCCTGCAGGGCTCCTGTGGACGAGGTGGTGTCATGGGGGGAGATGCTGGACAATCTCCTGGAGTGTAAAAGTAAGAGTTCACCCTCTCAGCTCTCCTCGTTCCGTCTCTCCTGCACGCGTCACCTCCAGCTTCTTTAGATCACATGGAGGAGGATCTAGTCCTCCTCTGCAGGTTCATCAGATCCGTTTTGTAGATGAATGTAATCTGGGCGACGGCGGAGGATAAGATGTCTGATTCCAGCGTCTGTTATTCATTTACAAAGCTTCCACCTGATGGTATTCCAGGTCTCTGTGTGAGAATGACTCACAGGTCATTTCTGTCTCCACTATCTGTCCTCTCATCACTTTGCAGGAATTAATTTAGCTCATCTGTAATATTCCAGCCTTTTGGTTTGGTTTTTTTTCACTGCTTCAAGATGAACTGTCTGGCAAAAAGATGGATTTTGTCTCACATCCCCGTTTCCCCATTTTGCTTAGAGGAAATGTGATGACACTTATGACAAATAGGTGAACGCTGGTAAGAGAATAAATAGTTGTGTATGAGAGGATGTGGGCATTCATATGTTCACACATCCCCCATGATTTCAATCAATCAGCTGCTGCATGATTGAATGCAGAGATATGGAGCAGGAGTGAAAGAACAAGCTGCTGCTGGACACATTTTGTTTTCTGTCAATTACTGTCAGCGCGCCAGCTGTGATTTATGTAAAGCAATTTGTGTGAATAACACTGGGGCCTGCATTTTGGGCTGTTTGTGCTCCCAGAAGACACGCCGAGTATTTTACCCCAGCATTAGGAGCTCGAGTCCCTTCATTGGCCGTCCGACAAACACCAAAGTTGGAGATCAGCAGTCCGGCTCAGTGACTTTGGCTGCGTCGTCTCTGAGAGCGTCTCTGCAGTAACAGACGCCAGCAGAGGAAGGATGAGTGTGCGGGGCGATAACACAGCGTGGTGTTGTCACAGTATATATATTGTCTGCGTGTTTCTATGGATGTGTAAAGGCTGTGTGTGTGTGTGTGTGTGTGCGCTGGATCAGGTGGCGTTAAAGTCTTTTCTTACTGTAATGTTCATTATCATAATTCATCAGCGCTGCAAACAGGATTCAGAAGAATAGCGAGCAGAATGAGGCGACGAGGGCTCTGAATAGTGCACCTTCAGGTCTCCTCCAGAGTTATAATGAGGTGCTCGGCTTTGATTCTGATGTCCGGGGGACGTTGGACAAGGAGGCGAATCAAAAGACAACACGTCGGCAAGAATGATCCTTTGATCCGTGAATTAGCTGAATGTTGTGACGGTCCTGAAGAGACTCCTGGTTTTTATGAAACGTAATGAAGGAGGAGAACCGAGAGCCACAGCAAGAGTGTGTATGTGTATGTGACGTGTGTGTATTGATGGAATATTTCATTAATTACAAGTCAAGATTATAAGTCCTTATGTAGAATTAATAAAGAAGATCAATAGAAAATACATCAAGAAGAATACTCAGATTTCAGGAAAATTATCGGTTTCACGTTTGAAACCTCCACAGCTGCACAATTAAACAGCAAATTTAGTTTGATTGTAAAGTCAAGAATGGAGTCCTTGTGTCCTCGTATGAGTCCTTGTATGGATATCTCATCTCATCTCATCTTATCTTATCTTTGATGTGACTTCCTGTGCGTTCAGTGACTTTAGCTGCTGTTTGGTTTGACTGTGCAGCCGGTCAGCTGGTGTTTGAGGAGTTCCTGAGGACGGAATACAGCGAGGAGAACCTTCTCTTCTGGCTGGCCTGCGAGGAGTACAAAAAGACGAGCCACCCAACGGAAATGAACGCCGCCGCCAAACGGATCTACAGCGAGTTTGTGGAGGTGGACGCGCCCAGACAGGTACGGCTATTGTGACGTCACACCTACACGGCCGTCCCTCCCTTTTTCTTGACTTTGCTTCACTCTTGTTGTCTTCTAACCGCAGATCAACATCGACTGCGCGACCAGGGCGGAGATCGGCGAGCGCCTCCCTCAGCCGGGCCCAAAGTGTTTCGACAGGGCGCAGCGACTCATCCACACGCTGATGGAGAACGACTGCTACCCTCGATTCCTCAAGTCAGAAATCTACCAAGATCTCCTGGAGCAAGTGGAGCAAGAATAGAAGACAACATGGCAAGACAACATTAGTGTTTCTCCCTTGCTTCTTTTTTAAATAACAGATTTTGTCTTTAGGATCTCACTGAAAACACAACAGGAAAGAGCCAAACACCATTTACATCATTTCAGTCATTTCATTCATGCATTAAAGAGTCTTTCAAGTCGGTTTTGTTTATGTCTGGATCCACTTTTAAACTGTTTTGCACTGATAGTCTTGGTCTTGCAGGTAAAAGCTGAGCTGTGGAGCTTTGAGAGGCTTTAGTTTCTTTGTAAAGTCACATTTTCAAAGTTCTGATCACAAGCCGACGTGTTCATAAGCAGAGATTCAGTCTGTGATCCGCCTGCCGTCTGATTCTGTGTTTGTAGTCTTGGATATAAATGAAAACAACAACAGAAAGTGACGCTAATCTGGTTAATTTTCCACTTTCTTCTCTTCTCCTCTCTGTAATTCTCTTAAGTTATTTTCCCTCCAGTAAATATTTTTGTCCTAATTTCATCTCTGCTTGTTTTCTTTGTGTGTGTTAGAACTGAAGATGTTGATGATGAATAATTGACTGCGTGTGTGTTTGCCTGTGTGTTTGCCTGTGTGTGTGTGTGTGTGTATGTTTGCCCGTGTGTGTGTATGTTTGCGCGTGTGTGTGTGTGTTGTGTGTGTGTGTGTGTGTGTGTACCATCAATCTGTCCTGAGGTTACACATGTTGATAATACTAGTTACTAGTTCCTATAGATTCTATAGGTTGAAGGATGAAAATAAGCTTTATGTTCAGGTTCTAAACTCAGGTTCTGACTGGACTTCATATGAAATCCACAGATGTTTGTCAACTGTAGGCGGTGAGTGCTGCCTCATGCTTAATGCTTCCACATCCACATCTGCATGGCAACCAAACATCTGTGAGGAGAATCGCTGTTATCACCACTTTTACCGTTTTCACAAACTGTTTCCTCCTCACAGATTCTTGTGGTTGCTCTGTTTCAGCAGCTCACAGGACACGCTGCTATTCTGTACGTTGAGCACTGAAAACACTGCCTGGCAGAGGTTTCCTGTATATCTACTGTACGGCACATTACACAAGCTGACGTGCCATATTAATTGTTGATGTTTCGTTTCTCTGCTTGCTTGCAATTTTGCCATTAAACTATAATTAGTGAAATAGAGGACAACTGCACGTAAACATTTTGTAATTAAGACAAAAATACGAATCCGGGAGGCAAAATGCTCTTCACCTGCCAGCACACGCAGCTGCACACGTGTGATGGCGTGTTTGCATTCATAGATGAGCGTGCAGCTGTTTGCGAGTTCCCTACATTTTTAGAACGTCGCCCACCAGGATCTGCTGCAGCCGTGCTGAAGATGTAAAAGCTGTTGAGCGTGTTTGATTACGTTGCTCCGCCCTGAACCCTTCTGAGGCAGCTGCTGTTTCATTCGCCCTCGTTCAGCACGTCGCCAAGGGTTTCTGCCCTGTCGTCTGAAATATTAAACATCGTCTCGGCTTTTGCGTTCCGGGCCGAGAACAATTACGACAGCACGTTTCGTTTTGCTCGTTAAAAAAAGGTTGCATCTGCGTCTCGTGACTGCGAGCTGAGATGGTAGAGACAAAACTGTGAGCTCCACGTCTGCATTCCGCCCACATGAGCACAGTGTGAAATTAACATAATACCTCAAAAGACGCCTGGGTGATACAGGAATTAAGACTTTGCACAGATTCCGTGCCAGCGCATTAAAAAGCAATTTAAACGAGGGACAGCGATGAAAATGAATACTTTATACTATCAGGTACTGTCTACCCCCCACTGTGCACGCAGAGGCATTCCCATGGTGCTTTATAGGAAGAAATAAAACAGAGTTAAGGCCTAATTAATGTTTTTAACAGTAACAAAAATCAAACTGTGTGTGTGTTTCTGTCCCTGGATGATGCAAACAGTTTGATTCACTAAGTGCAAGACTGGCAAAAGTAACTTTGTCCTCTGTGTTAGTGGGTCCAGTGTTATCTGATTGTATTTCTGTCCCCCGGTGGTTCTCGCCATGGGCTTAATACCCAAGAGAGATAGGAGGGATAGGATGGGCTGGAGGGAAGGGGTTCCCGGAGAGAAGGTCGACGACTGGGAAGAGGAAAGATAGACAGGGAGAGGAGAGGAAAGATAGTAAGGATGAGAGGGAGGTGTGAAAGGTGAGAGGGAGTTAAGGGTCTTAGGAAAAGGAGGGACGAGGTAATGAGAGGAAGGAGTGGAGGGTTTGTTGAAAGGGACAATGAGACCGAATGAGATGAAGTAAGGGAGCTAACAGCATTAGGGGAGATGGGAAGGAAGGAGGGAGCCAAGGAGGAAACTGAGTTATGAAGAAACTTTGAGGGGGGAAAGGAGGAGGGAGGGAGGGAGGGAGGAAGCGACTGAAGGAGCCGTAGGAGGCGCGGCGGGGGGAACGAGCGAGGTGAAGGGAAGGGAGGAGGCATGAGGGATGACGGACGGTGCAGGGAGCTGCGGCGGCCACAGCGGGTGGATGTAATGTGAGCGAGCGGGGGAGTGAGATAACGGGACTGTGAGGCTCCGACAGAGGCAGGTGGCAGAGCTCACAGCAGGGGGGGAGTGTGGGGGCGTAGGGGGGAGATAAGGCGACTGAAGCGCCGCTCACTGCCGCCAACTGTTTCCTCCCCCCCCCCCCTACAGGGAACGGACGGAAAACTCACAACAAAGTCCCAGAGATGAACTCCTCCTGTTGCAGACGGCTGTAAGCTGCCGGTTTAGAGGTAAGAAGACGACAGTCTTCTAATTTAAAAGCTACCAGCAGCGTTTGTCGCCCCCTCCCTGACGCCGGCCCACTGTGAGGACGGATACGACTCCCACACCTCCACTGGGGTGCATCCGCTGAAACGACCCACAGGTTAGGACATTAACGACAGCCTCTTCCTGTTCCTTCCCATTGCCCGTTGCTACGGCGCCACTCAGTGGACAGTCTGCGTCACGACCCCTGAATCATCCAAAATTGTTTCTGTTTATTGTCATTGTTACATGTTACACTCTGTAAGTACCTATTGTACCTGTTTACTTGGCCGTGTATGTGTGTATCTCAGTAAACAGTACTTTGTAAGTACGTAAGCACAATATGTTCTAAAAACGTTTCGACACAGACTCCTCTGGTACAGCAGGGGGGACAGTTGCTGAGGCCCTTATGATTTTAGTCGATTTGCATTCAATCACATTAACACACACAACATGATGACAATGGGGCCCTGCTGGGGTCACTGAGGTCACTGAAGTCACTGGGGCCCTACTGGGGTCACTGGGGTCACTGAAGTCACTGGGGCCCTGCTGGGGTCACTGGGGTCATTGGAGATTCCGGGCCATTTGTCATATCTGCCAGTTTTCCCTGCAGGTCATTAACTCAGCCTTCACAGTGACCTTAACATCGTCTTTAACAGTCAATGTTGGAATTGTACCACAAGATGGAGACAAAAGCTTGATTATGTGTAAATGTATCACAGCTTCATCTCATTATGAGGTTTAAAGGTCCTGCAGCCCACTCAGCTGTTCTCACTTAGTCTGGCTGATTACAGCAGCTGAGGGCAATGAAAGCCATACAGTATGTGTATGTGTGTGTGTGTGTGTGTGTGTGTGTGTGTGTGTGGGGTCCTAACTCAGGTGCAGCAAATCAGGCCTGACAGACAGCTGTCAATCAAGCAGGAAGTCACTTTTTAAGGACTTTTTAGCATAAATGTAAATGTAACTGGCACAGGCACCAGAGTTTTGTTTACCTTCCAGTTGTTGGAGGTTTTGTCACATTCGCTCTGTAATGGCTGTTGTGTAATTAGGCAGCTAATTTTGCGTGACATTACATCGATCAGCACAGACACAAAGAACCAGCAGTGGAATCTCCCCCGTCAGATTTTGAGACTCGGCACCACATGGCTGTCCCCTATTCCAGTAATACGTGATGAAGACTCCTGCTGAGTGAAGGTGAAGGCGTCAGGGGAAGTGCAGCATGTCACTTACAGCAGGCAGCAGTGGACAGCTTAATAGGAACCTGTCAGTCTGACTACTTCCCCTGAATCTGCCGCCGAACGTTTCACTTCCACTCAAGCTTCTGCCGAAACACTTGCAACACAGTTTCCCCCCCTGCCAGGCAGAGAGCGAGAGGATTTGTACTTTCACGCAACATCTTGGAGAGAGAACAAAACACACAAAACACACATCCACTAAAACACATTTTATCGACCCTATTGACCTGTGATGTTCTGAAACTCTACTGCAGGAAAAGAATGGAGAAATTTAGTATTTGGTGATCAACAGGATAAAGATCTGATGGTGGGTGTGTGTGTGTGTGTGTGTGTGTGTGTCGGAATGTACCTTCAATTTTAATTGTGTCACTGATAACGTGTCACACAGCAGAACTCAGCAGATGTCTGATGAAAGGGGAACAAAAACTGGGACGTGGACGTG
Organism: Genypterus blacodes; assembly: GCF_046128005.1. Taxonomy (NCBI): domain Eukaryota; kingdom Metazoa; phylum Chordata; class Actinopteri; order Ophidiiformes; family Ophidiidae; genus Genypterus; species Genypterus blacodes. The sequence goes on from NW_027466874.1 coordinate 1,854,170, forward strand.
AATGAATGAACGAGACTCAAATCATGACGACAATAGAGAAGACACACAGCACACACAACATGAGTCTCTCTAGCTCATGTCATTGTCGTTAAGTTTCTGGATTGTTTCCTGCCAAATTGTCTCCCCTCTCCCCGCCGAGAACTCTCCTTCCCGGCTTCCAGCGTGATGGGATGTTGTCGTATATGAAGTTACCTGAAGTAAACAGGACAAATCTGATTATCCACTAAACCTGTTGAATTTACAGAGACGTCGAGACATTGATGTCCTTCATGGCGCCTTCGAATGATCTTGCTTATGACTTGACAACATCGTGTGTGTTTGTTTGTGTGTGTGTGTGTGTGTGTGTGTGTGTGTGTGTGTGTGTGTGTGTGTGTGTGTGTGTGTGTGTGTGTGTGTGTGTGTGTGTGTGTGACTCAGGTGGTCTTGTATTGATACACTGACACCTTGGTGTGTAATCCAGGGCCCAAACTGTCACTTTTAGCCACTTTTCTGTAGTCCTATTATCTGATACACAACCACGATGTCGAGCGTTAGAGTGGAGCTAAACATGCTACACAGCTAAACAAGTCGCGGATTGAAACATGCTACACAGTTCATCTGACAGCTTAAACTGAAAGTCGCCGTTCTTTCTCTCCACCCTCTGTAGAAAATGTCATATCACGCAAATCACACTTCCTTTCGACGGTTTGGACTCATTCTGATGAAAGCGTCCAGGATTTTCCATCATTATGTAACGTCAAATGTCACAATAATAATCTCGCTGCTGCCAAACGGGAGGAAGTGTTTCATTCACAAACGGATGTTGCAGCTGTGAGAAATTGTATTTCTTCAAAGATTTCTGTCGGGAATTATGGAACATTTTGACAGTTTTGGGAAACATGAATGAGGATATGTATGTATCTTTGAATGATAAATACAAACAACCTTTGGCCAGTTTGCTTCCTGTCTTGTATTGTATTACATTGTGTACAAATGTTGTTGATGTTGCTGAAACGCGTACGGTGACACTCACAGGTCACGATGATATGCAACCGACAGACACGTGAATAAAAGATGTACCGCTGAGTCATCACAACTTTGCATTTTGGCTCAATCCTGGATGATGACGTGATGATAACGAGCCCATACTACAACAAGTGAAGAAGAAGAAGATCATCTCCTATAAAGAGACGTATGAAGTTGCACTAGCTGTCCGGTGAGGAAGGTGATCATCATCATCATGTGTTCTGTGTGATTTCAGGCGCGTGACACTGATTTCCGCAGTGTTCCAGGGATCAGGTTATAGCTAAAGTTGCATTTCCTCCATATCTGTGAGCTGGGAAGCGAATGCAGCGTTCTTTCAGGTAACCGTGACCACACAGTAAATGTTTACTTTCACAAGTTCACATGTGCTGGCTGCATTCCAGCTCTGCGCTATTCATAAATCAACTAACTCATCAAACCGGACTGATGTGCTGGAGGAACAATAACATGTCTTACCTGTGAGGTCATTGATCAGATCATATGCCTAAAATTAGACACTGCTATTTTTAGACACACATACATGCCGGTCCTTTAATTGGATGTTGATGACTCATCCCCAGTTAGCATGCCACGCTAGAATGCTAAACTCGACCGTGTGCCGTGCTACCTAGCTGATCTGCTCTGAATTTGCATTTAACTGTAGCATGCTGATAAGGACGTTTTCCATACTAGATGCTGCCATGCCAAACACAGTAGATTGATAAGTTCTGAGCCAGAAAAAGAAGCTTCAAGACCAGTGACTGCGGCGTCAAACTAGTTCAACGTACGACTTGGCTCATCAGATACAGCTCGGGTACACACACCTAGTGGAAACATTGAAGAAAGGTATTAGGTGAAACCTGTTTGAAGCCAGACGATTTGTGAGATTAGCTGAAGAGGATTTGTAAGGACCGGTGCTGTGAAACGGGGTTGAAATCCTTTTAGCGCCGTTAGTGTTGCGTGTCAACACCCTATGGATTAGATCTTTATTAAATCTTTCCATGCTGGAGGTTCACAGCCGCGCGCATTTGCTGCCATCCACCTACCTGTTCATCATCACAGTGCTACATCTCAGTGCCCATTCTGATCAGATATTTTAATCTACATATTAGAAAAGCAAATACTGTGACTTGTGACCTGAGGTTTTATGAGAGTAGCTATTATGAGAATATGTCGCGAGTTAGGCAATAAACAGTTTGCATTTCTTCTTTCCTGGTGAGAGTGATGTTCAGCCATGCATATGCCTTATCAAGGTGTAGACCTCCGAAAAGACCCCGGCCTGACCGCACACCTGCAACACCAGCTTTGATGGCAAAATTTCTCACTTCTCTAACATAAACACACCTCCATACACAACAGCAAGACAACCCCAACAAAAAACACACGTACACGGACCCACATAAACAACCGCCGCTGACACACACACACATATATACACATATACACACACACACACACACACATATACACACACACAAATGTAAGCTTTAGGTTTTGTAAAATTTCCACTGCTATTTCAAGCTTGTTATCGAAGGGCAAACACTGTAACGGAGTGAGCGCATGGAGCTTTGCATGCATAGTGTGTGTGTGTGTGTGTGTGTGTGTGTGTGTGTGTGTGTGTGTGTGTGTGTGTGTGTGCGTGTGTGTGTGTGCGTGTGTGTGTGTGTATGAGAGTCAAACATCTGTCATGACGCTGTGGAAAGAAAGCAACAGTAATGAAAGTAAAGATAGAATGACACATATACACTAAATATAATAAAACTCCATTCAAAGTTAAAGTCGTGCATTGACATTTTACTTCATGTTAACTTGAGCATATTTTACTGCACTTTGTATTTTGAAGCAGGGCCTCGATGCTGCAGGTTCCTATCCTGCCATTACAGTAATATGAAGAAAGGACGGAAGGGAGAAAGGTAAGTAGGATAGAAAGAAGTTTCAGTACATATGTCACGTGTGTGTGCGTGTGCGTGCGTGCGTGCGTGCGTGCGTGCGTGCGTGCGTGCGTGCGTGCGTGCGTGCGTGCGTGCGTGCGTGCGTGCGTGCGTGCGTGCGCGCGTGTGTGTGAAGCTACAAGGTTTTTTCATTGTTGTACTAAAATGAGAACCAGGAGATAGATGCACAAATACATTTTAAGACAAACTCCAATATCAACATGTTATAAATAAATCACTACTGCAATTTTACACACAAAATAAAATCCTGCTCACTGAATATATTTCTATATACTGTTTTATAATTTGCTGCCCACACACACATGCTCTCAGTGAGTACAACTTTACTCTACAGTCTCTTTAACTTCACTTTAAACTTGCTGTTTCTTTAATGTACACATGAACGGTTGGATTTCACTGCAAATTCAATCAATTTTGTTGGAGTCAAACACTTTGCAGTGGTGGCAAAGATGGTGGGGGTCGGAAATATAGATTTTGACTACACAATACCTTTGTCGCTCTCTCTTTCTCCTGCTCTCTGTCTCAGCCTCGACTCTCGGGTGCATGAATACAGTTTACAGAGAGCTGACTTGTGCTTTTTACGTTTTGCAGCCCTGTTTGTAGAACTTAACATTGTATAAATGTCAGGTGTAATTATATGATTTGCGTACATGCTGTGTGTAAATGTGCAAATGACACAGAAAACAACAGGAATTAACATTTTTTTCAGCCCAGCAGTCACAGTCAGTAACATGTGCTGTTGTATTTACTGTAACACAGCTGGAATTTTACAGCTGTGTGCCAATAATAACAGTGAGTCAAAACAGCACCAGTCTGTACGTGAATCCTGCAGGTATTCGGTGACCTGCACCGGCAGGCCCTCAGCGTCACCATCACACCTTTCCTGCCGCAGACAGATCAGTAAGGTTTACAGACTCTACGACTGAACGGTGAATCCAGGGATGTTACCATGCCGAAATTTTTGTTTGCAAAGACCCGGATCTATGAGTTTAAGGATTTGATCCAGAATGCGACAAAGCCCAGAAGGTGAGTCTCAGTGTGCACAGTGAGGCTCCGATCATGTCGACGGTGTTTATGGGTGAAGCTGGTGTTTGTTATGTGGTCACTATTGTGTGTTTGCCAACGTACAGTTTTGTTGTTATATCTGAAAGTGTTCTGTAACAGCTGATCAACAAAATGATACTTGATCTATTATTATATAAATGTGTAAAAATGTAAAATGTAAAATTATTTGCAAGTCGACAGGGAAAAAACTTTCCAGAATATTTTAGACATTCCAACAACCGAAAATTACTTAAGCAACAATTTGTGTGTTTAACGTTAAAAAAATGCAGCATTTTGGGAGACATATCAACTAAATTCAATAAGGAGAAAAACAGCGGAGAAAAATGAAAAAAAAAGGCAAATCTATCCGGCAACAGCCAGACATGACCATGAATATTTCATTACCATTCAAATGTTTAAAACATTCATATTTCAGCAGCGTCTGTTTCACAGGTTTGATATTCTGAGTCGAAAGAGGCGTAGAAAGGACATCCAATGCATCAGGGTACATCAAACAAACGATGAGACATATTCCTCACAGCTCAGGTATATCACACACACACAAACACACACACACAAACACACACAGTGCATGGGACTGAAAATTAACAGTTTATTCTCTCTTGATTACAGTTCCATCACTGGTCGAAAACATCACCCAACTCTGGAAAAGTTATTGAGTGATAAAAGTAAGAAATATTGTTGACATTAAAATAGTGTGAACATATACTTGTACTTCAGAATGCGTAGCTAAATATGTCAGAAGTGTATACATCCACACTTTCTCTCTGCAGCCTATTTGTCAGCATTCCGTGCCTTCCTGCTCTCTGAGTTCAGTGAAGAAAACATGGATTTCTGGCTGGCTTGTGAGGACTTCAGGGCGACCGCCTCACTGGATGACCTCTGCTGGAAAGCACAGGAGATCTACCAGGAGTTTATCCGTCCCACAGCCTGCAGAGAGGTCAGTCAGTCTGTCAGGCTGTCAGAGCCGACACCAGCAGTAAACCTGCTGTCAGGTTTTAGCATTTAGTGTACTAGAATTGGAGGTAATGAGGTGCAGGAGACGGTCAAGTTCAACATCGTCTCAGTGATCCTGGATTGACTTTACAGCTATGGAAAAGAGTATCAAGAGTGTAAACAAAGTAAGAACCTTCTCCTCACTCTTTGGTCAGAAATGTTGAAGTATGGTAGCAACTTCATCAAAACAGGTTATCATGTTAATCTAAAGCCGTGTTCTATATCTACTTTTAGTTTGATTCTCTCCACAGCATCCATTTGATTTGCTCTGGGTAACCCTTAATCCATGAATCAATAAATATCTGTTACAATTGCTTCAGAACTTTGGATCCTTTTCACACCACAAACTAACTGCCACGTCAGAATACGATCAAACCCTTTCTGAATGTGTCTCATCTATGTTCCCTGTGTGATCCCACAGATCAACGTGGACCACCATGTCCGAGAGAAGATCAGGAAGTCCTTGGAGAAACCCAGCCTGAGCTGCTTTGACGAGGCTCAGAAACAAGTTTACCTGTTGATGGAAAGAGACTCCTGGTCCAGGTTCTTGTGCTCAGACGCCTACAGAAGTCTAGAACACAAGACCAGGACACTGTGGTACCTTTAGCTTCGAGAGAGAGAGAGAGAGAGAGAGAGAGAGAGAGAGAGAGAGAGAGAGAGAGAGAGAGAGAGAGAGAGAGAGAGGGAGAGGGAGAGAGAGGGGGGGGACACACCACCTCTGCTTTTATCTCCACCTTTGGCCTGTTTTTGTGTCTTTCAGTCTTGCCCTCAGTCTTGATCCATCATCCCATCTAAAATCAGAACTTAACCATCGCCGACAATTTAGGCCACGTGTCTGTGACAGTACGAGTTGTCAGACAGAGCGACAAACAAAATGACGCTTTGGTTTTTGATCACTTCCACTTAAGCCTTTGGTCATGTCTATTTAATAATCAACAAAGGCAGCAGAGATTTCACAAAGAGTTCCCCTTCTCCTTCTCCAAAACCCAAACCTTCCTCTTTACTATAATAATTAAATGCAGATCAAACCCACAGGGAAATGAGTGAGACAGGAGTGAGGACGGGCATGTAGGGACAAAGACTGTTCCGGCTGCTGTTGGGATGTGTTGGTAATTCTGGTGATTGCGCAATGCTCACAGTGCCATTTGGAATGCTCAGTAAGTTTAGGGACAGTGAAGGTGTAAATGGATGCTGGTATGTAGACTGAAAGGACAAGGAAAGTTTTATTATAAGGACTCTGAATGGAAATTAAAGATCTGTTTTAATTTCACTGTTTTTTAAAGGGAATAAAATGCTAAAGTGTATTTGTTTCACCTTTTGGTCCTTCAGAGTAATGACAGGTGTGTGTATGTATGTTCAAATTTCCTCTCTGAAACAAAAACTGTAAAATTAAAAACCATTTCATTCAATTTCGTCAACAAAATAAAATGTGTGTGGTTTTCCTTTGTGAGCCAAAAAGCTCAAATCCATCAGTCAGAAAGTAAGTAAAGTAAGTAAGTTAGTTAAAAGCATATGACAGCGACACATTTCCTGTTTACGTTTAAGTGCTTTGAGCTCAAAACACCATCATGGCAGGCCTCCGAGAAGATTTGAGTGAGTAAAATGTAGATTGTACTATGGGAGAATCTGGCGGGAATATCACTAAATTGTCGTCACGTCCTCACAAGGGAGGAAAAAGGTGGAACATTATGTAAATGCTCTTGAAATGCCTGTCTGAATGTATCCCGCTCAGATAAAATGACATCACAATGCACTAGCCTGACGCATCAGGCTCTTTGACTCAAACGTAATCACCTCCAGGGTGAGTTCAATACACCAAGACGCATGCAGGTCTGGCAGTGACTTAGGGGTTAATTTCCACAGACCAGCGTGGTCATTTCGACTCACTCTGTGCTTTTGTTTCTTTTGCAGTCAAAACACAAAGAACAAAGGTTCTATATTTATCCTTTTCTGTGACACTGACTAAGTGGGGGTGAATAGATAGACTTGATTCCAAAAAGTTTCCATCCCTCAGCCAAAGACAATGATTCTGTCTGCAGTTTCATACTTGATTTCTGCTCTAATAAGCTGCAGAGAATCTCCACACCAGCATAAAACTGCCCATGATCCCATTCTGTAAATGGCCTTATTCCGGCAAATTGTTCCTTAAAAAGGAATATTGGGGCGGCTAAGAATAACCCAGGGCTTTAAAGGACAACACAGGCTTTAAAGGACAACACAGGCTGGGGGATTGGAGTCATCAGACGACCTGATGCGGAACAAATCGGCCTGAATGTGAGGCCTTGTTAGGGGAATAATCTCATCACCCACAGCCAGTGATGGGAGACGTACTGCTTTACTTACTGATATACCTCAACTGCATTTAACTAGTTGAAGTTTTAGATTTGAGTGGCCTTTTGTATCCTGAGTATGTATAATCTCTGCAAGAATATATCAGAAAATATTTTATTTTTACATTGGGGTTTTTTTTTTGCGGGGAAATTTGCATCTCCTACTTGGTTCCTAAATAGTTACTAAATAGTGATATTTGTTATAGGTGGGAATGTCCTCACAAATAATACACGTGTTGTTAACATGTTATTACAATAACTAGTGTAATAGTAATAATAATTACTGTTTTCTTGAATCAAACTTCACCCTCCTCCTCTGGTAGATTGATGCATAAAGCACAGTTTCACTTTTCAGAAAAGATTTCTTTACCAATTTTTTTCTAAATTTAATTATCATATATTATTGAGTAGAAATGTATTTATTTTGGGGAGGAAATTTGAGTCTAATTCTGTTTAATCTTCAGACAGTTAAACAGCATACTTCTCTCTAATGTGCCTTTTTGTCTATGATTTAGACTTAGAACATGGCTCAAACACAGGTCCAGTTTAATCCCTGTACATAATGCGCGATAAACCTGAATTACAAAAGTTTATCCTGCTGAGTCGCATCGTCCACAACAAACGTCACTGAGTGCGAACGTGCTACAGTAAAGAGTGAATGTTCTTGCTACATGACCAAGGTCTCCTGCATCACATGGTGTGTTGCTTTTCACACACAATCTGTCAGTGTTTTCTCATAGCCCGGTACCGTTGCCATGGCAGCAAAAAGGAAGTGAGTAATGTATGGTGTGTTACTCTCTATGGCATGGTATCACTCATGACAGACACACTTGAGGAACTTCAGAACACAGATCTGAATGTCAAAGGCTAATCTGCTGTGTGTGCTTTAGCTGTGAGTCTTTAGGTTCACAGTGTTGTGGTGGCTCTCAGTTAGACCTCAGTGCTTTTATCCGTGTTTGGGCAAAATGGGGAAAGCCGCATCAGAGAAGTCAAGCCAAAGGGCAGCAGTTGGTAAGAAGACAGATGCAGTGCGGTGTCATATGGAATCACAGAGTTTATTAGGTTTCATAAGTACCTGCTATACATCAGGGGTCAGCAACTGTTTTACTGTCCTGTGCGAGTAAAATGAATCGATATCCCAGCTGGCATGTCAGCAAATGTGACTGTAATGCTGTATTATGGATCCTATTTGTAATTCTATGAATAATATAACGGCAACATTGCGAACGCCAGTCTGTCCGAATCCTAAACAAAACAACTCTTACATTTCTGCTCAAATCTGCTTCACCTCCAAGTCTATCTTTACATTTATTGGCTAGAAAATAGACACAATTTCAAGAGTTGACGCAGCCCTGATAAAGTAGCTTTTTGCCTTCTTTTGTGACATTTATTTAAATATTTTCAAAGCAATTTGGACTAAAGGCCAAGACAAGACAAATGTTGACTTCGTCATCCCCACCAACATTTCAACATTCGTCCCATGATTGTCACAATGTGTAGTTTGACACAGAGCCAAATGCGAGTTATCTTAAAATGAATAGAGGAAGATTGTGTAGTCTTGATGGAGGAATGTGTGCTTCTTTTATTTGTGTTGTTTGAAAAACACTACTTTGTGAGGACATGTTGTGTTGCCCCAGAAACCTGCATCTGACCAGAAAACAATGACAATACAAGTTGTAATGTCTTATTGTTGTTTTCCTGGTTTTGCCATTTTGTCATTTCTGTAAACACATCCAATGGTTGATTGATAAGCCACATGAGCCAAATCAGGCATGCAGGGTGAGTGCTGAAATAGTTCAAAGCCAAAGTCGTCAAAAACAAACTATTCTCTGAACCTGAAACCACAAAATCTAACCTTGAACGTTTGGAGCATTTTCCCTAAACTACTATCCTTATGAGGACATTTGGGTTTGGAACATAAATAGAACTCAAACACTAACATTTTCTACGTAGCAAATACATTTTTCAATCTACAGTTTCATATTGGACAGACAGTAACTCTAAAACAAGAGAACATTCATGATACCATGACAATCTTTGTAACTTCCTGTCGCTTCATTGAGCTGTTGCAACAAATTTCCTCTTTCTCTTTCACATGGTCACGCCCTCGTATTGCTCACAAAGGCAGAAATGCAAAGAAGCTGGAGGAGAAGAAGATCAGGCAGAGAGATTGAAAAGGCGTCTCTCTATTTGTCAAACGGCCTGAACATTCGTCCCGAGTCACCAAAACAGAAGCGCCAAAGGTCACAATTTGCTTATCACGGCCACTGTTACTGTCATTTGCATCTGCACTGCCAGACTAATAATAAAATGATGGCGACACGCTCCCTTTGGATTATCCCATCAGAATAAGGAGGGAAGGAAAGGAGGGGAAACAGAGATATAACTGAGGGAGGGAGGCGGCAAGAGGAGGGAGGGATACACGCAGCACTGTGTGAGTATGTGTTGCTTCTAACAGCGAGGTAGGAGGAGAGGAAAAACACGAGGAGGAGGAGGAGGAGGAGGGGGAGGGGAAAGGGGAGCTTCCTCTCTCTCTTGGGCTGAGCTGCTGATGTATCCCAGCCGCCCCGTAGCAACAGGAACTCCGGGTATAAAAAGGCGTGAGGCAGAGAGGGGGCGACCCTCACTCAAGTGTCAGCTGCAGCATGACCAGGACAGAGAGCCCAAGAGCGTGAACAATGCCCAGCCTCACCGCCAAACCCGTCCACACACAGCGCCGCATCATGGACAGAGATGACAGGAGGAGAAACAAGAACATGTAAGTGAGAAGTTCTGCTTTGAGAGTGTGTTGGGGTGAAGTGGAGGGTTCCTTTGGTGCTTGTTGACATTTGTTCAATGGGAGCTGAGATGAAATTTTTGCTGCTGATCAAAAATCCAGGGACAGACATTTCAGGGGCACAATCTGAAGGTATATACATCCATACACACGCACACACATAGAGACAGACAGACATCCCAAATGCTTCACTGTATCCTCTGAAAATAGCTTCTTATTCAATAACGTTATCTAACTTCACAACTCACTCATGCTCTCCCGTCTAATTACAAAATGCCCAACATGCTTCCGCCGCTCCACTTGAAACTAATTATAAAGGAGTAAATCCAATGTGTGTGTGTGTGTGTGTGTGTGTGTGTGTGTGTGTGTGTGTGTGTGTGTGGGAGGGTGCATTAAGGTATTACCCATTAATGTTCTACTTATCTTCCCACAGCGGAAAGAACTTCATGTGCCGACTCCAGTGCATGTTCTCACACTCGTCAGGCTGCGAGAGGTAAGGAGACTTATTTCAGTGTTTTGCATACATTTCAGTTTTAAAATAGCCAGCGTGCTCCCATCATGTCCATCTATGGAGTTATGAGAGGATTCAAATGAACTTGGGACACCGTGTTTGCTTTGGCTGGCCGTGCGCTCAGAGACAACATGGCTTGACATTTTTGTATGGATTTGATATGTACATCTGATACGCTCTGCCCACCGGACAGAGGCGTCATTCTTTCAGTGTTTGGTGGCTTTATTTTACCCCAAAATTGATTCTGGTTGAGTAATCCAACTTGCATTCTCTCATTCTCTCCCAGCAGGCTAAGTTTAGAAGATTTCCAACAATGGTCACAGTCACTGGAAAGGCTTCTGGAGTCTAAATGTAGGTTATCGTTTCTCCCCGGAGAACGAGAATAAATCTAAATTATGTTTGTTTTTCGATAATTCGGGGTTCTTATCTCTCGCCTCATGCCTGCCGTACTCTCTGTGCTCTCCTCAGATGGGCTAGCCACTTTTCGCAGCTTCCTGAAATCGGAGTACAGTGACGAGAACATCGAGTTCTGGCTCACCTGTGAGGACTACAAGAGGATCAAGTCCTCGTTCAGGATGTCCTCCAGGGCCAAGAAAACTTATGAGCAGTTCATCAAAGCGGAATCTCCGAAAGAGGTAACTCAGAAAGGGAACTTCTCTTCTTCTCTTTGAGTCTCGAACAGGAACACACAGGAATTCAGAAAAGTTTCAAGATCCTGTTTCATGATGAGTACATACTAAACAAGATTATTAGGATTCCTTTCAAGATAACTGGGCTTGATTTGTCTGTAAGTTAAGCAGTGGAAGGACAAAAGGAAGGGAGGCTGTGACGTATTTGCTTGTTTTAAGAATCACACCGAGTAGAAATAAGTGCAAGTCCACTTAAATTCTCAGTATAGATCAATTAAAAGACAAATAATATCATTTTAAGGAACCTTTTCTGAAGCTTAACAGACCTTAACCAAAGCCAGATAGCATTTTGCAGATTAATCTCATTACTTCACCTAGGAGGGTCATTTTTCTCAATCCATGCAAATTTAATGGTGTTACGCAATGCTTGGTTCTGGCGGGGGATTTTGCATGTACTCACTTCCCTATGAGCTGTGACATCAGGCCGAGGTAATTGAGATACATGTTGGGCACAGGCGGACTCTCAGAGAGAGAGAGAGAGAGAGAGAGAGATACAGAGAGAGAAAGTGTTGTCTCAAGTGATTATATAACGCAGAATCTCTCTCTGCCAAAAATCTCCATTTTATCAAACCCTTTCTCACTGTTGTCGAGTTTGAAAAGTCTTATTTCGGTAAAAGAACTGGGAAATAACAGCCAATGTTTCCAATACAAACTAGCTTGTTAGTGGAACTTTCCAGAGATGAGAGTGAGGGCCTTGAGGCAGGACAGAACAACACAGACAGACAGAGTAGAATCGAGTAAAGTGACACGATTCTTGATGGCCTTTTGGATATTTTCATAACGTTCAAATCCCCTCATCCCATTCCAGATTAACATTGACCATCACACCCGGGAGCAGATCAAAAGGAACGTCACGAGTCCCACCGTGCACTGCTTCGACGACGCCCAGAGGATCGTTTACGGACTGATGGAGAGGGATTCGTACCCACGATTTCTTCGGTCGGACGTTTTCCGAACTCTTCTGGAAAATCTCTCGGCGGACGCAGGGAAGGGATGACAACGCCGATGAAAAGGAGAGAGAGCAAGGGAGTCGGGACATGTAATCCGTAACTGGAATGTTTGGGCTCGTTCTGGAGGAATCAGGCACAGATGGGCTTAGATCTCAATGTCAACTGTCGACCCCAAAGCAAAAAACGCCGGGACAATCCCCACACTGAGAACCACCTGACCTGAGGGCTTGGCAGGAGGAGAGGAAGAAACATAAACACAAAAAGCAATAATGGCAATGACCCTGTGGTGTTTGCACTGGATGATAAGTTTGTGTACGTAGGCATCTTGAACATCGTTGACGATGAATGAATTACCAGACAACTGACGCTCGTTCCTGCTATAAGGCTGCACCAGCAAACCCGGGCAGCGGCCCTCCTTCGCCCCTTTGTTGCAGAGGTGTTTCCTGTGCAGATAAAGATAAGAGGATGTGAGATGCAACGGTCACACTCGATTAGTCTGCGTGTGAGTGTTTGTGAGTGTGAGACAGAAAAGAGTGAAGGAGCGTACAGCCTTTAAGAGCCGCTGGCACACAGACTGAGCTGTCCCACACAGAGTTTGTCTCCTCTAAATGATCTGACAGCCTTAAGGACGACAATAATCAAGAGTCATTCTTGATAAAGTGGCTGCAGGAGGCCACTTAGTTCTGCAAGAGAGGCATGCTGGGAGATTTATGTCTCAGCAGTTTGACTGATGTGGGGTTTTTAAAAACTGATTTTAGATTCAAGTCGTTGACGATATTGACGATTCATAGTCAGTCAGTACGTTTACATGCGCAACAAAACCTTTGATTCCAATCTGACTAAGTCCATTAGATGATTTCTCATTTGTTAAACGTTGTGTAAACAACATCATCAGATTGAAAATACATGACGTAGACATGCCAGACCTGGAATATACCATTATATGGAAAAGGTCCTCTTGCATGTAATCACAATTGTCATAAACATTCTGCAGACCTGCCGTGCTTCCTCTCCTGAGTGTGTACATGTAAAGACAATGACTGATTCCACTCACACATACGTCTGCGCTCCGCTCATCGCAGTTCAGGCAAAGATCAGAGTATCGCATGCGTGTAAACGCACTCGTGCTATCCTGATTAAGACATTGACCATAATAATAATAATAACCGTATTTATGCATATGTGCTTGTGGTATGTGATGAAAATGTTGTAGAAGTAGAAGCGTAGAAGCGTGAAAGTGTTACAACTAGAAGAACTTATTCATGTTTGAGTGCTCTAAGTCTCGTTTGTCTTGCCATCAGTGAAGGTACTTGCTAGTGCTGTGGGATTAGTTCAACATGCAGCGTAAATGTATTTAAATAAATTTGAGTCACTGCTAAAATGATACTTGTGGCACTCAATTATAAACAAAAAATGCTTGAGAAGATGGAATTTAAACTGCATCTAACTACAGAAACCAACACTGACCACTAACATAAAGGCTATGAGATGGCGGCAAAAAAAGTCAGTCAGGGCAGGATACCTGGCGGCAGCAAGTGGCTGTTTGAGCAATATTGTGACTTCCAAATGTTGCAGAAAAAGGGGAAATGCAAATACTGGCTTAGAATTTGGTTCTTACAGCAGTGACGTGTCACGAACATATAAAGACTTGTGATTTTCTGTGCTAAATTATTGGAGTGGAATTATAGAAATAGAAAGTTTCACAATGCACATGTTAGACTGCTTGCATACTCTGAAAATAGGCCTTGCGATTGCTGTACAAAGCAAATACTTTGAATGTATTGTTAGGGAATTTATGGCTAAATTAACTTAAAGTGAAACAATGTATTATTTATTATGTATTGTCACATTTGAGTGTGTTGAAATGCTTGTAAAAATGGTGCTGATTTGATTTGAACCCATTAAATTATTTAAACAAGTGGAAAAAAATGAACTTTTTGGTTTCACCCTCACTGGAACTTTTCCCGCACTTTCCCCCCACAGCTGTTTTGCGCCACGTTACATAATTAATGTGATGTTTGCATATTCTCTGTTGCATGTCTGAAGCTAATACTCCTTCACATAAGCATGGAAATATCAAGGCTGTGCCAAGTTCTGCAGCGGTGATGATTTATAAGAGCAAGCAGTCACGTCTCCAGCCAGAGATGAAATATCATTTCTTACTTAGTTTGTATGAAACTATTCTTAGAGTGCAATGCATGTATTTAATGTAACATCAAATTGTGCTAATTTGGCTTATTTGTTATATATTTTATTTTTTATTATTATTAAAGATGATTTTTTTTCCCCTCTATTGGAATTCAAGTTAAACAAAAAAATCTGTTGGGTAAGAAAACAAAAAATAACATAGAATAGAATAAAACAAAGCCTCAAATAGTTAAAAAAAATATATATATTAAACACATTTTATAGGCAAAAAATATTAAATTCTAGAAAAAGTATGAATCCACATTTCATTGTGTGATTATTTTTCTCTGTAAACACACACAGGCCTCAAAAACAACACAACAACACATTTATGGTTTTCAAGTTTGTTTCAGAAATGTGCCGCTGTGACGTTTCAGAATGAAAGACAGCATCAACGAATAAAAAACAGGTTTATACAACGACTTCAGAATCTCAGAGATAAGAGATCAAGCTGATTTATTTGAAGAGAAAACTGAGACAGTCAAACTTTCCAACCCAAACACAGCGTGTCAGAGACTCACTCAACAGCACAGACGTAGCAATGTCTGTCCTGCCTGCGAGGATGGGAATTTTCTATACTGTTTTTGCTGAAATGCACACACACACACACACACACACACACACACACACACACACACACACACACACACACACACACACACACACACACACACACACACACACACACATTATGCTTCTGATTGGGGACAGAGGATTGTGGGACAAACATTTAGGTGACCAGACGTCCACACAGACTGGTTAACACTTTTTGTGGTATTATCTCAACAGTGTCTCTTCACAAAACTTGAAGTGAGACTATTTTGACATGACATCATTGCAATTCCAATCTACTTGTACTCTACCTCAGGGTCTATGTATAAAGTTTAACAACAATAGTAGCGATAATACAACCTTCCTTCCTTCTCTCTATCTCTCTCTCTCCTCTTTCCCTTCTTTCTATATAAAGACTGATCTCCAAAATATCCTACAACTGTATGCACAATGTCATGTACAATGTTTGCTTCAATAAAAACAAATTGCAAAAAAAAGAAGTGAGACCATTTTTTCGAAACCGATGGATGAAAATTAAAAGATTTTGGAGTTTTTCCCCCTCTAACTTTCTGTTCTGTATTTGGATAGATGAAAGAAATGTGGTGTTTTCTGGGACTCTGGTCTGTATATAAGTGTGCAGGTCCTTTCCAGACGTCTGCGTGTGGAAAGCAGAAGTTAACGACGGCAGTGTTAGCACGCAGCTCGTGCTGACACGAACAGAGTCGACCACTAAGGCAGCTTCCTGTCTGGGTAGAAGAGGTAGTTTCAGACATATTAGACACCTTAACTTCAACTACAGTGAGGTCTGGAATGAGAGACTGAGGGACTGAGAGACATCAAATGGACGATTACGACGGTCATGACCCCTAGAAAGTGACAGGAAGAATACGAATAAGATTGCAGATAAAAGGAGCTAGAACAAGTTTCCTCTGAGGGATTCTACAGGCTTCACATGAGGCACAAGATAAGGAGTTGCGACATCTGGAGTTCGGACAAGAACCCCTGCTCCTTCACGTTAAATGGAGTCTTCGGAATTCTGAGGGTTTGCAACTGGGTAGAGAAGATCTGCAGACCCAGAAAATGCTGGAGGGATCATATGTCCTATTTGTCCTCGAAATCCCCCAGGAATAAGAGGGGGGAGGGGGCATATGGGCTGCTTGTCTCAGTAATGTTATCAATACAAACATCATTATTGGGTCAATGAATGGTGGAAAAAGATGAAGGTCGAGCCGAAGCGGTTCCTCCTTGCAAATATCTGGCTTCGCCTCGGGAGAGTGTTTTTTTCCCTTTCAAAGCTTTTCAAAGGCTTATTTCACGCTGCGGCATGCCGGGATAACAACATTACATTTAATGACACAAACAAGATTACTGACTTCATAAAAAAGGCTGCTGCTCGAATTTGGCACGACGCGTCTCCCAGAAATAACCATAGATGAAAGAGTGTAGAGAAGGATTCAGGTCATATCTCAGCGGCTTAACTGAGCTTCATCTTCAGCCTACCAGTCTCAGCTCAGAGGATGAGGATGAGGTTTTAGTGGAGGTGTACAGTTTTACTCCTAAAACAGTGTTTTAAACTTGAAGTATAATATTTTGTCTGCCAAATTATGAACCTGTTGGTGGACTTTTGGCACATATTTGTTTATGATGGCATTGTTACATTTCATCAACCACTTGTCCCTTAATATGAAGCACGGGGTGTTTTGAGCCACAATGACGTGAGCCTCAGACTGTCTGTAAGTATTCGGTGTTATTGTTAGTAGCTACTTAGTAGGAGAAAGAGCACAGTAGATAGGTCAGGAGTGCAGCAGGGCTCTGTGTTTGGAATGTATTCACTGAGAGGACAAACTCTGCAGCCAGTGCTGGGAATCACCTTGTGCGTAAGGCACTCGGTCCAGACCTCCAGCCACAGTGGAAACTTGGCTCTGCTCTTCGCCTTCTTCTAAACAAGAGCGACTGCTTACACACACAGTCTGCACATCATAATAAACACACGAGGTGAACGCCGTGTTTTCAACCGGCCAAGGATCCCAGCGGTGATCACGACACACACACACAGGCCGTGACGCACGTACGTTATAGCCTCGAACAAGACGTGGTTATTCTTTACGTATTGTTGATGTGTGTAGTGTTCTCAAGGATCGTGTTCTTTTGGTGTTTCTGGGATGTGACTGATCTCTTAATGTTAAGTTACTGGAATAAAGAGCTCACGGAACGGAGACATTCTCACAACGGCATTGATGGGAAAGCGGCGTCAAAACAAGACGATATGCACCACCATGTAAGGCTTTAAATACATTCACCTCGCAAAAGTAATATCAGCAGGTACACCTTAGCATGAATATACAAATAGCAGATAAAGCAGATTAAAGGTGTAAATGGAGGACGTAAATAACGCTGGGACGCATGAGTGACATTTAAATTGACCTATAAGTTTATTATCGTCCTGCTCACTCTTGTTGATGAAGTCAGTTCGAATGTGCAGTTGCGCCTGCAGGCAGCAGAGGCCCGTGTAAACAAATGATCGAGAAGGAAACACAGGTGTGAAACAAAGGTCAGTATAACGACTCGCCTACTCATGTCCAATCACAATGCAGGTAGAATCCAGATAAGGAGAGCGTTATTTGGATAAAGATATCTAATTTGAATGTGAGGTGCAACTGAGTCACTAATTGCTATTTAGACAAATCTGTGTCTGTTGTTGTTTACTTTTACATCATGATTTCAATGGTCAGTTAGTTTGTTTGTTTGTTTGCAGGCCGTAATGAGAAACGCTTTGGGAAACTGAAGCTGTACGGTAACGAGGCACAGCTGCGACGATTTGTTCCTCATCAACCACAAGTGATCTCAGGTCGTGCAGGTGCCACACACACACGCACACAAATGCGCGTGCACTCGACCTGTCTGATCTGCTGCTCCACCAGGAAACAATGAGAGCCAAGGAATGTTTGTGACAACGGGCACCTGCTGTACTTTTCCATTTCAATTCAAAACGTGATCAATGTACAAGAAGATAAGCCAAGGAGGTATTTTTAATCTGTTAAGTGATGTCTTCTGACTTACTTAACCCCTTCAGGCTCACTGGTACACCATAAGGAACACGTGTGATGGACCAAAATCTGTAGCAAAGTATTACATGAATGATGAGCTGGAACATGAGTTCGTCAGACAGTCGTGACCTCCATGTAGTAGAGAAGCTCTTATCTCATTCTTCCTAAAGTTACAGCACACACACCAGGTCAAAATGGGGTGGGGGGGCAGGTGGGATTGTGTTTGTTGATGGTAGAAAGTGTGTCAGTGTGTCTAATTGTCACGTCTGCTGCTGGTTAGTCAATGAGGCACTTGGCTCCAGGCGGCAGTGAGTGTTTTGCAACGTCGAGCTCTCCTGTCCAGTATGAGCAGCAAACTAATGTTCTCATACAAATGTGAAGCAGAACTTAGATACCAAGTTAAAGCTCTTATGTGCACAGAGCGGCAGAGGATTATAGTGAGTTATGTGACAGTTTAATGACTTCAGTCTCTACTGCTCCTCGTTTGCTCATACGTACATGAGTAAGTGGAGTTTGTACGTCTGTTCCTGCTTCCTGATGGGGAGTTTGTACAGCCTTTTATGTATTTTGTCAGAAATTAAGTCGTTGTTACATTACTGTGTGATTGTGACCAGTTGTGTTTCACTGCTGCAGATTTGTTCTCGGTGTTTCATCAGGCACTGTGATTGAGACAAAATCAATCACTTCCATAGAAACACAGCAATACAAATCTAAATTTAAATCAACTTAACACACACACACACAACAGAAAACCTTTTATAAACTAACTCTAAAAGGATTTGGTGATGAGTACCATGGCGTCGGCTCTGTTTTCTTAATGTGTAACAGGATGTTACATCATCTTCCTCCTATCTTGCTATATATTGGTCATCAAGAAACAACACGTCACTGATAACACACCCTGTGTGAGTAACGCACAGCAAACACAAGCGCAGCACGTAACCGCCACGTCGACACACTTTTTTTGTATGCACGCGCTTTCCTCAGCTGTATCAGTGTTACAGTTTTATTTGGTGGGACCAGACATGAACAATATGAAAACATTTGACAAATAATTAAACTTTCTAAATGTAGAGGATAGAGGATTGATGGTTAAATCGTCTGCTCGTAATTTCTCTGTCCACTGGGGAGACTGTCTCTCACCATCACTGTGATGGTGGGGGACATCCAGGGTTCTTTGTCCTGTTGTCATACACACACACACACACACACAGGTAGATAAACTGGTTCATGTCTGTGCAGTTATTGTGAATAGAACGGCATGTAAAACACGACCTCCATTCCTCGTGTCACACAATGACGACAAAACTATGTCGCACAGTCGGATTCCACTTCCATGTGTCAGCGACACCATGAGTTCTTACTGTGGCGTTTCCATGGTGACAGAGTGGATGTTAGCAGAGCCTTGGGACTTTTGTAAATTTTCAGTCTTTGACTTGGACTCGTTGATTGAACTCTTCACTCTCCATTTTGTGCTTGTCGCAAACGACAGTTACCAACTCGGATCACAGCCTGAGTCACACAGCCGCAGCACTTTGGCAATGTGGTGACGACAGCGACCACAATCTGATAGTATGAAAAAAACCGATGACAGACAATTTGACTGTCATCGTTTTTGTCTGTCGTCTTTCTTGCTCAAATACAGCAGGAATTCATCATACGAGCTCGAACATGCAGCGAACAAGTTACGGCGCGTGTGTGATACAGAGCAGCACTCAGATTGTATGATCGCTATTTTTTACAGAATGCGTTAGTCAGCCGATGACAACGTAATCTCACAACCTGACCGGAAGCTTCAAGTGCAGGATCAAGCATCTTAGTCTTAGTTCTAAGTTTGGGAAATCTGCTGCTCCAGACTTCTTCTCCTTTACGTTTTGCAGGAAAATTCTTCCATACAGTTGCTTTGCATGCTCCCTGAATGTATGTAGGAGGTGCAGCAATGTTAGAAAAGAACACACAAGAACTAAGAGAAAGGCTCCATTCCTCCCAAAACGACTTTATTCTAGGAAGACGGGGACTGAGTTTGCCGTCTATGTCAGCGTCTCTTGACCTTAAGTTTATAAATGGAAGCACACAGGATACTCAGGGAGGGAATGTTTATGCAATGACAACCTATCTTTGCCTCCAGCTCTTAGAGTCATACCAGGGCGAGTCAGTGTTTACCCAGCGATGTCCAATCACGGCCAGGATCTGTCACGCTGGCCCCGCCCCTCGCCTGTCTCGCTTGCCGATCAGAAACTATATAAAGTGGTCTGACAGGCCCGAGGGTGAGACGGAAGGATAGGAACCATGAAAGAGAGCAGTGTAGCATCCACTAACATGGCCTTCACCGACTGCATGACACCCACAGAGCTTCCCGCAGAAAAGAATGGGATGAGGTAAGATGGCACTGCACAGCTTCAGCTCATCTGTCATGACATACAGATTCAGATTTGATTTGCATTTATTATCTGTCATGATCGTGTCAGATGGTTGCTAACTCTTTGTCTCTCGTGCAGGATGAAAAACTGGAGAAACAGAATCGGATTGTTCCTGAAGCCAAACTTGTCTAAACACACCAAGAACAGATCCCACAGGTGAGACTTCTAAGGGTCACGTTTGGGCTTCTCACAATCTATAGATTTACTATGAACGTTGTGTAATAATGTTATGTGAAAATGTGTGATAAATATGTAGAAATGTCTTTTTAGAAGACATACTTATTGTTTGAGGCTTTTGGGTCAGGGGAGGCAGGTTGAATGGGAAGGGGGGTCAGGGGGCTCAGGGTGGGTCTGGATCCTCCCTCCAGCATCTCGGGGCTGAGGCATGATGGTGCTTGCAGCCCTGGAGAGGAGAGGAGCGGGTTGGTAGTGCAATACTTGGAAAAGTTATAGGCGTTGATTTAAGGATTAAGACATGATGTAAAACAAACACAGCGTCCGAGTTTCCTCTGTTCACAGACTCATAACAGCATTGTTTTCCTCCTCAGGCCCTCATCCGATGATTTGAACCAATGGGCTCAGTCGTTTGACAAACTGCTCAGTCACAAATGTAAGAGTCCCTCACGTACACCTGCAGATTACATGAAGCAGAGATCACATGTCACCGCCTGCTGAGTGAATGATTATAGGCCATAAAACAAATCCTGTAATGCTGTGAACAATACCTGACATTCCTCAACCCTCAGGTCCCTGCTTTAACACGTCTCCCTCGCTCCCTCTCTCTCTTTCAGATGGAAAAGCCTTTTTCCTCATCTTCTCGAAGTCTGAGTTCTGTGAGGAGAACATCGAGTTTTGGACGGCCTGCGAGGATCTCAAGACCATTACGTCTCACGCCAAGCTGGCGTCCAAAGCCAACAGCATGTATGAGGAGTTCATCAGAGACGAAGCTCCCAAAGAGGTAAACAGCTACGGTCAAGAGTTTAACAGAAAACTGATGCCAAACCTGTAAAGTTTGAAGGAACTTGAATTTGACTTTTCACTGAATTTGAATGACAACATCATGGTGTTTAAGACTCATGTTTGATTTTTGCTCTCTGCTTACAGATCAATCTGGACTTCCACACCAAAAACGCCATCACGCAGAGCCTCCATGATCTCAGCGCCAGCAGCTTCCTGGCAGCTCAGCTGAAGGTCTACAGCCTGATGGAGAACAACTCCTACCCACGATTCATCCACTCTGATCTCTACAGAGGACTGTGTGTGACCTCCACGGCAGAGGAGCCCTAGACCCAGCAGTGTCTCCTCTGCTGGAGGCCTTTGTTTACTGCTGCCACAGTGTGAGTGTGTCCCTGGTGGTGCTGGTCCCAGCGCCGCCCGAGGACAACAGACCCTGATGGAAACCCAGAGCACAAACATGAGGAGTAAAGCGAGGAGGCAAACGGGAGCTGCTCAAGCGCTGCTGGAAAGTTTGATCAGAGACTCTGTGATCCACACACATTTCTACCAAATGGATTATTCTGCACTCATTACCTGCACTTTCTCAATCGTATTCGGGTTTTTTTTTGCATTTTGAGTTCTGACGCAGTTCAGGAAAATGCTGCTGTAGCAATTTTGTATTATACACGAAATAAGCTGTGGAGTGTAAATATGTGTTAGTGGTACTTTGTACTTGGTGCTGTGTGTTTAGTGTGTACATGCACATGCTAAGCTCAGGTGTGCAGATAAAGCAGCAGAGCTGTTTGTGATTGTTTTCAATGCTGTTTGTGCTGCTGGAGTAGCAAAAGTTTACACAGACGTGGAGCGAAGACTGTATTTACTGTGAGAACAGGTGTACTGTACATAATGTAACCAACCTGAAGACAGCTAGACTGTAAGAAATACATGTGTTCATTAATGCTGAAATGTCTCTGAAGTAACTTATTCCTTATTCTAGAAACAAAAACTAAAAAAAAATGGAGGGAAGAAAGTGTCGAAAAATAGAATTAATAAATGAGGTTCCCGAAGGTTTTGAGTTTCTATTTGATTCTACTGTAAAAAAGTTCCACGAAAAATTACTACTTAAAATAAGGAAGAAATTTCTGTTCAGTTAAAGAAGAATTATATTCATATTTTCTTTTGATTTTCTCAATTCAATCCATAACTTCTTGTTTTTCTAGCTAATTACATTTTTTGAGAATCTGTGATACACAAACTTTAGATTTTTTTCTGTCATATAGGAAACCTTATTTCTTTGAATGTTTCTTTCCTTTCTCTTTTTATATAGATAAAAAAAATTCGACCAACAGGCTCAGCAGAAATGTCAAGATGTCTTAACCAAAAGCTCAGACACAGACAGACAGAGACACACACACACACACACACACATCCATTAACAGGTGTCCTCAGAGGCTGCGTGTGTGTTCAGTTCTTCATCTTCAGGAACATCACATTCCTCCTGATGGAGCTGAATCATGGCAGCAGAGTTCCTGACCTGTACGGCTGTGAGAGCAGGAGGAGAGAGAGGACGCTTTGACTGACAGCAGAGTTTGTCCGGCGTGTGTGTGCTGCTCTCTGACGCACTCACACACGCAGCTTCCTGACAGGCTGACAGCTCGGCCTGCTGCCCTCCTGCTCTAATGAGATCAGCTCACCTGTGCTGCACTCGCCTCAGGGTGCAGGAGGGGAACTGTCATTAGGAGGGTGTCGGGTTAAATCTCAGTACCAGCTGGGAAGATGTGTGTGTGTGAGAGATAGGCAGAGAAAGAGAGAGAGAGAGAGAGAGAGAGTAAACTGAAATTTGTCACTTTAGTGAAAGTAATAAGACACAAACAGCAGGTTCTTGTGGTTGAATGTCAGAAACAGGACTTGTGAGAATTTGTCTGTTCCAATGTTGTCCAGTGGCTATTATGAAAACATAACCACAAAAATAGTATAGTGAATAATAATCAAACTAATATGTGATTCTGAAAGGTTTTTGAGTTTCTCCAAGTTTCTTTTCTTCCTTCAACTGTATTTTCCCCCTTTTTTCCCCTTCAGACTTTGATTCTGTACAATGTTCAAGGATCAAGTAGAAGCAAAACTTTGACACAAAATAAGTGTTGATATATGTTCCATCTCCAGGTCCATATAACGAAAAGCAAACTGGCTCCAAAGAGTTAATAACGATCACCGGTCATCTGACTGTTCCTGCTATGATCTCAACCTCACTAAAGGAAGCAACAAGTGACTCAAAGTGCAACAATAGCAGCGTCTGATGACATGATGAAGGTCTTCACAGATAGAACCTTCACTTCTCCTTTCCAAACACACTAAAGCAGAAACAATGTCTCTCTCTCTCTTCACTAAGCTGAGAGTAAAAACCTTTTCTTATGTTGCCATGATGGAACTTGGCAACCAAGTGGTGGAACCAGATCCAAACAGTACTTAAGGTGTGTGTGTGTGTGTAAACAAAGAGACTGAAATAGACCCAGATGCTGCGTCAGAGTGTCAGAGCACGCATGTGCACAGACTCTCAGACGCAGATGAGCCCAGAATTTACCTACAACTTTAAAGCTTAAAAAAGACTTACAGACGGACACTGGACATGTGATCCAAACGTCAACATACTGTCCACACTGATAACGGCAAGCGACCTGATAAAGACTGGAGTCACAACACTTGATTACACTCCAACTGAGGTCTGTGCAACACTTAGTGAAAGCAAAGATTACTGTGACTTATATTTGCTGGAGTCTCACGTTGGATCAAACCTCATGGCGTTCCCCTGCCAGGCCAGCAGGTGGAGGCAGAGATCTGCGGCTCGGCGTGACTCCTCACTGACTTCATCTCTCCACTACTGCAGGAGAAAAGTGGCTTTCTCAGGTCACGTGACTCACTGGGTCACAGGTGAGGGTCACAGGGGTCACTGGGGTCAGTAGAGCGACAAGAGCAGAGGTACAAGCCCCTCTGCAGTTTGCCTCTAACGACTTGAACTGGAATCACAGCAATCGTAACGTCTTAACTCTCATATCATCTGAAGACTTCAGAATAACTCGTTCGGATGTAAATGACACCTGTACATGTTTACTGCCACCTTGGACATCAACTTATGTTCTTTGTGTTTATCTGTTTTCTTGCTACTTAGCAAGTACATATAAAGGAACGTTGAGGTATAAATCTGTATAATATTAATGAGCAACAGACAAATGTTTGTTTCACGTGCATCTTTAACTTGAGACAGTCATAATTATCATCCATTCAAACGTCTAGACATTTTATTATGAAAATAAGACAGCACATATTTTCCTTCTATCATGCATTACAGCTGATGGACACACATGGAGGGACGATGTCATTGGGACAGCCTCTCTCGCTCTCTCTCTCTCTGCGACGCCGGCAGTGCAGGTTTGTACGACGGGTGGATGCTCTCGCCGGGGAAACCACCAGCCATCCACATTGTCATTAATGTGAGTGGGACAGATGATGGACAGAATCTGTATGTGGCTCACTGATGGAAGAGTGACTGCAGGGCTGTGTGTGTGTGTGAGTGTTTGTGTGTGTGCGATAAGAGGCATTGGGTGTGCGCAGTCATTCATTTGGCCTCTTGGGCTTTTTTGGCACTCTGTTTCTCCTTTGCCTGAGGGGAGACGGGACAGAAAGTTCCATTAGTGTCAGAATGAGGAGAGAGGAAGCAGTCTGAGCACGAATCCACCAGCAAATCGATAATTAACAGAAAATACACCTGGAGCGTTAGCAACACAAGGCAGCACAAAGGCAGAGACGCGTTAGGACGGGATAACGATCCTTCCTGTATACACACACCCAGATCAGGGTAATAATAATAGTATTCCGGATTATAAACAACTCAAGATACATTTTGCAATTACGAGTCGTCGATCAGCACGAGATGAAACAAGTTTGAGGCGCAGATGGCATCAAAATGAAATCTCTGACCATCTCCTGAATCAGAATCAGTCGTGGCACTAGGCTGCCCTCTAGTGGACAACAAATACGGTGATCAGTCAAACGAGAGAACCAAAGTGAATGTTGCAGCGGCTTTTGAACCGTTTCTCGATTATGTCTCGTCACAAATTGCTCCGAACCGCCTCCGTGTTTGCCCTTGAGTGTTCCTCGCGGCGTGCCTCGGTCAGAACGTACGAGCGAGAGGAAAACCACGCATCAAAAATGTGGAGGGATTTGTTCCGCTTCTTTCCTAACACGCGGCAGAAAAAGCCAACTAAGGATTTTTCCGGGAAAGCTACGATAATGAAACACAAAAAACATTTCACCTTCTCCACCAAAGGCATTAACTGCTGGTACTCGGCCAGCGTCTTCAGCAGCTCCATGATGAATGGAAGGTAGTTGTGCTTTCGTCGGATGTTTTCAATCTGTAAGGACACGAGGGGGAGGGAGGGAGGGGGGGGGCGAGAGGGGGAGAGAGAGGGGGAGAGGGGGGTAGTGAGGCGGTGCGACAGAGAAATGTACAAAACCTCTGCAGGCACAAATTCATTCCAGGTCTCAACCACACTCATAAATATATCAGAACGTGTGACTAAATGTAATGCAGTCTGTGTGTGTGTGTGTGTGTGTGTGTGTATGTCTGTGTCTGTGCTGCCTCGTTAATAACGTGCCTGTGGTGACTGCAGGCAGAGTCATTTATCCACATATACGCCGCACAGACACCAAATAGGAAGAAGAGGAGAAGAGGCGCCACCTTGTATCGTTTAAGCTTCTGATTCTCCTCCTCGATGAGCAGCTGGAACTTGGCGATCTCCGACTGAATGGAGCTGAGGAACGTGCTGCTCTGATCCGTGTCCATCGGCTCGTCCTGCAGGAGGGGAGGAGAGAGAGAGAGATTCTGTTCTGACTGAGCGTAATAGAAAGAATATGACGTCTTTAAGTATAAAGGAGCATCCGGCAGTGGAAGGAGCCAGACTGGGATATATTCTATTACGTTCCTGAATTCTTCTTGGAACAGCTGATCACACACACACACACACACACACACACACACACACACACACACACACACACACACACACACACACACACACACACACACACACACACACACACACACACACACACACACACACACACACACACACACACACACACACACACACACACACACACACACACACACACACACACCTCAGTCAGCTGGCTCTGGAGCTCGGCGATCTTCCTCTCGTAGATCATCTTTCTGTCCGACACGATGGCCATGAGGTTGAACCGGATCTCTCCTTCGCTGTACCTGCCGACGCAAACAAGTAGTGGACCACGGTCAGTGGAGACAAAGACAGACAGACCTCAACACGGAGATGGGGAACTATTCAACTCAGACAGAAGACATTTCGTGAAACCAGATATTTACTTCTGTATTCTTTTCTCGATCACTGGGCGAACTGCACTGATCCAATCGTCCTGGTTGCATGTACCTGGAGTAAAACAAACACACACAGGATATTAAGGCATTACTGCAGGTGTACACACACACACACACACACACACAGACACACACACACAAGCATACACAAACACACACATGTCTCTGCTCACCCAGGTCTATGGGTCCCTCTCGTAGTCCGTCCAGCTCATATAGTCGACCGTTCACTGGGACGTAGCTCACAAAGTGAAACGCGTCTTCGTCTTTGGCCGACGACTTTGCGTCAAATTCAAACATTTGCTGTCTGCGAATACAAAAAGAAAAGCATGGAATGAACAGACGAGACGATGACGCAGAGCCAGAAGGAGAGTGACAGCATTCACACACGGTTAAACACTTTAATTTATCTGGATACAAATTAATGATGAGATTGTGCAAAAGTTTCACAAAATAAATAAAATAGTCTTTACTTTGTCTCGCTGCACTCATCAACACTTCAGACTTCCAATCCAATTCCAACACAAACAAGACAATTTTAGGCAAACAGCAAATAATGCAGCCGTTCCTCATTTGCAGCTTCACTGGAGCAGAAGCTTGCATTCATTACAGCAGGAGAAGCTCGAAACAACGGCAAAATATAAAGTCTGAATATATATAAAGAGCAGAAACTTACCTGGCAAAGCCGTTGTGAACTTGTCGGATTACTTCAGAGTTGCTGAGAGCCAAGCCTTTCATCTGAGGAGAGCAGGAGATGCAGTGTTATTAGAATCATGGAAATGTTAAGAAGATGCAGTGGAGCTTCTGGCAGACGGATCAGATGTTCAGCAGTTAGTTTGAACGTATTTGAGAAATACACTGAATCTTTGCATCTAACTACAGACAACACAAAACAAAAAAGCCACGGTGTGCACGTACGGCGGCGTCGAAACTGTGCGAGAACTCCCTGAACTCTGTCAGCGTGTCTCCTAGCAACATGTCGGTGTGGGTGCAGTTGAGCAGGACGCTGACGATGGCCTGCGTGGCACAGGCGTTGTTAATGACCTGCAAACACACATGGAGAGATTAGGAGACGCAGAGGCTGAGCGAACACATTAACAAGGCTCATCAGATGTTCACGGTGCATCAGATAACCCGGTGATAGCATTGTGTAATTAATGTAAACAAATGAGCTTAACACACCTGCTTTGCAAAGAAGATTTGATCCAGTCGGGAATCCTGGACGATTGATCCTGCCGGCTCCTCGCCCGGCTGCCACTTGAAGAGGAAGATCAACCCGTGAACCGGTCTGGAACAGAACACACACAGACACACACGTACGTTGAAGTCTCTGGAGGGAGCATTTAAAGTGATATTGGATCTGCGTGTGTGAACCCACTTCAAGTTGTCAAAGTTCTCTGGCTCCATGCTCCAGATCTCCTCAACCTGGGCTCCTTTGCAGCCTGACAATGACGAGCACAGCAGGGGGGGCGAAATTCGGTCAGTCATGGCAGAAATGGATCAATCACAAAGCTCATGTAGAGACACACAGATAGACCAACACCTGGGGATCAAACACGCATGTGTGGGACCACCTGTCAATCATGTGGATGGAATCTATCACAATATTAAGTGATTGGATCACGACTGAACATGATAAATGCTGGTTACTTTAAATGTGTGTGTGTTTGTGTGAGTGTGTGTGTGTGTGTTTATGTGTTTGTTTATGTGTGTGTGCGCGCGTGTATGTGAGCGCGTGCACTGTAAACACTGAGCCAAACCTTCTGCCTTTGCCTCGGTCATCATCAACATCAACACTGGCGCGAGCGCATCTCCATCACCGTTATGTTTTGAACGCTGAGTAATGCTAACGCTAGCTAGCTCGAATGTCTAAATCAACCAGGTGTCTTATTATTATTATTATTATTACGTTAAAACATTCGGCAAAACGCAGCGACCAAGTGTCTTGTTTGCCCGCACATAATATGCAAAGCTTAGCCCCGTCCTATGAGTTTTCAATTATGTACAGATATTCCCCATAACAATTAGCTGCTGTTGGTCGTTAACTAGCAGCTAGCTTGTGGTGTCCGCTAGCCGCGTTAAATTGAATGAGCGGCTAACGTTAGCATGGACTCACCGAAGCCTTTGATGAGCTCCGTGAAGACCCCGGGGTCGCTCTCCATCAGGCACCACTCTCCTGCGCTTCCAGACATCTCGGCAATGCGGTGTGTTCAACCCAATCTCAGCATGTAAAGATGCTAACGCGCCGTGTAGCAGCTACTCAGGCTAATCTCACTGCAGTGACCTCACCGTGATGTGTTGCAGGGGGGAGCGAGCTTGGAGTGTGCGCCCGTTTTACTACACAGCGTACACCGGCTGAGGCGGGGCGCATTGGAACCAGAGTTGAATTTGAAATATTTGTTAAAAAACGATATGTTATATGATGTCACAGGTCCATGTGCTCTTCGCGCATTTGCAGTAGTTGATTTGGTGATAGCAGCTTGGGAAACTAGTTATTTTGGCTCCTCCTGCGAAAAAGTAGAAATAAATGAAGCGCTCATCCGCAAAGACGAGTAGCTGACACGTAGCGAGGATAAACATCCTCATAAACATCAAGTGTGTGTTTAAAGATTTATTCAATTTAAGTTTTAATTCATTAAATATTAGTTATGGACTCCTTTTAGATACTTTTTCCCTCTGCTCCATGTTCAGTTAAGCTCCCTTGTTCAACAAATTTCGTAAACAAAGGAAACTACATTAAATGTTAGTAACCGCAGAAGTGAATCACAGCATTGTTCAGCGTGTCCTTTATTTCTATGGCTTTAACAGTACAGTGAGTCATTCATGCTCAGCTGTGATATACATTCAAGGCATTGAGTGTCAGTGCAAAATGTAACATTGTTCAGATAAACTGGTATTGAGTTGATCATTAAATATCCATACACATAGTAAACCTGCCCAACAGCTACTTTCTACCAAACATCTCAGCATCTACTTTATTAGATGATACATTTAAATACCAGCACCATGATATGGAGTAAGCTACAATTATAATTTACAAAATGCAATTCTTACATATACCAGAAATAAAACAAATATTCAAAGTATATGTATTCAAAAACAATTCATCCCTTTATTCAAAAAAATATTCACAGTTGGAGATGCTTCATGTTAACTGCTCACCAAAACATGAATGGGAGGCGATTTTTCCACTATTCATGAGTTCAGTTTTAAAATATGGCCTCTTTAATAATACTGTACAGCCCTGGATGAGCGTGGGCCTAACATCAAGTATCCAAAGCACTTTGATAAATAAACACGGTGGTGCTTAAACACTGTAAAATGTGTAGTGTGAGATGTAGCAAACAAGTAATAAATACAGGATTGAAAAAAAGTACAAAAACGGTTAGTCATTGACTGGACTGGAACTGTCCACTACCAGAGCCCTCGGAGGCGGAGCCGGCACAGCAGGGGGCGCACTGCTCAATCAGAGGCACCAACTTGCCCTGCTGATGGAGCTGTTTGGTGTCAGAGCCGCCGCCGATGCAGTTACCATTAATAAAGACACGTGGCACCTAGGAACACAAATCAACTAATGAGATAATCACCGTAGTGCATGTTTGAGCTCGTGGTTTAATGAAGTCGTGTTCAATCTGAACGTCTCCAGCTCTTACCGTCCGGGCTCCGGTCACATGAGCCAAGGCCTCCTGCAATCTCCTTCCTTCGTTGTGTTCGTCCAGTTCAATCACTTTGTAGTTGGCGCCAATTTCGTTGAAGACATTCTTTGCCATTTTACAGTAAGGGCAGGTGGTCTTGGAGAATATGACGACGCAGTTCTGTGACACCACCTCCTGAAAGGTCAGCGGGAAAATGATTCAATTAGCAGTAAAACCGGCGGACCTGCAGTGAGGCGCTGGGGCCAGAAAAGAACACGACTTTATTGGAAGCGCAGGGGGATTCTTTTTTTAATTTCTGTGAGAATTTGCATATTGTTCCACTAAAGTCAAACAATGTAAAAACACAGAAAATCTGAATTTACATGTCAATTTATTTCAAGTTTCATCTTAAATTAAAAAGGCTCATAGGGACCTGCTGATCCAGATATTTAAGAGAGAGGAAAATCTCATAAAAATGTATGGGTCGTTGATGTAATGCTTTCCAATAACAAATGTACAATAAAGTTCAGTAATAAATAAATATAAAATTCACACTCTGGATATGCAACAATTAAGTATACAAGGAAAGACAAACATAGATGTCTCACCTGAACATACGGCACACAGGACGCACCAGTCGAACCTGAAGAGGTGGATGATGTAAAATTCCCCATTCTGAAAGCGAAAAATAGATACACAATACAATAATGAGCTTTTACCTTGTTCAAGAATATAAATGGCCCGTAATGAGTTCACCTTTGATTGACACACTAGTCTTCATGCATTAACCTTAAGAATGTGAAGAAATCATTACAAGAGACAAAGCGAAGATTCAGAATTAGCATCAGAAAAACGTCTAATTTAAAGATCATCGTTATTCTGGAAACCGTGTCAGTCATTAGCTGTAAATGTTATCAGGCTGTCCCAGCTTCAGGTTTTACGCTGTAGTAAAAAAGGGCTTAGGTACTAATCCTACACTCAGTGCGCATGCGCCACTCTTGAACCACGCTTTGAGAATTTTTCAATGGTGAACGAGGCACGCGCCAAACTCCAGTGACCAGCTGCCGGTATGAGTAGTGTGTGTGTGTGAGTCTAACGAGTCTAACAAAACCGGACTGCAGGCTGACACACTTGCCTGTGTTTGGTCCAGAGACCGGCACCTGGTCCAACTAAACGATGTGAACGAATCGGTTATAAATATAACTTTATTCATGTATAATGAAACCTTTATAGAATGATACAAAAAATGTTTAAGCTATATTCAAAGTCGGTTCAGTGCTTTTCTGTGTATATATAAATAAAGTTGAATTGAACGTTTGTAACAGCCACACGGTGAAAACAAGACAGAAATAATGGAATATTTTGTATTTTAACAAATGCCCGACAGATTATTAAGAGGCCGAATTTTACAGGGGAACTATCCGATTCGTCGAGATTGAAAGTTACGCGTATTGATTGCTGAATATGAGCAATATAGTAAATAGCGGTTTTAAGTTTTAAAGTTCCGGAGGGAGGCAGGCTAATGTAAACACGACGCAAGCTCCCGAAGACGGTTAGCGGTTAACTTCAGACACGTTCACCTAGTTTGTTCTGACTGACGTCGTCATATTATATAACAGAGTGTAGCTGATAAATTAAACTATAACGAGCAGTGAATGTTGGTGACAACCAGCAGGAATGACCTTCGGCAGCTGCTCCACGCTGCTCTGGAAAGACCTCCTGCCCGAGAAAACATGGCGAAAAAGGAGCAAGCGAACAGAAAGTAATCGAGGTGCTGTGCCGAGTGAAGCATGCGGTAAGTGTGCGAGGGGTCGTGGAGTTGAACAGCGGCGTTTGAGCGCTCGTACGGGGGCTTTTATCTGCTTTAGGCTCTGTTTATGCCCGGTGCCTACCTTACAGAAGTGACCCGGAAGTATTAACGTCTGATGTGATTCGTGACGCAAGTAGCTGTTTCCTTTTTCTCTCTATTTTATAAATTGCAAAATATCATTCCCAAATAAAACCTTTGTAAAATATCATCTGTCTTCAAATATTTTTTTGTATCTGTCATAATATATTTTCATAGAGTTCAGAATCAATGCAGAATAATCTCCAGCTTGGTTTGATTGATGTGACCCTAGTTTCTATCATTTCTGTTTATTTTATTTATTTGTCATTGAAATAGTATTGTTATTAATTTGAATAAAGCCTGCTTCAACTTTTAAGATCATGCCATCACTGAATGGAACTGCTTGTGCAAAGTCTGAAAAATGAGGAACGGTGCTTGTTTCCTTTCTGGAGAAGATGATCCATTGTTCACACTGTATGAAAGCTTAAACCTGGAGTCAAACCTGGAGTCGAAGAAATATAGGGGGAATATTGGTACATCGATTTGTTTTAGACTAACAAAAAGGAGTTTGAGAATAATAAATATTACCTTCACTTCACCTTCACTTTCATTTCATTAGATTTCCTGTGTTGGCTCGGTTCACCCTCGGCTTTAGTTTGCACATTTTATATAAATATTGGTGTGAATCAATCAAAACATTATATCACAGTCTAAGCTCCACTAGACTAGGGTGTAATAAAGACTATCAAAGTTCACGAGGTGTGGATTTAGTTTCTTACCGGAGGCATTTCTGTCGATGTCAGCCTCAAGTTTTGCCACTTTAACGAGGTTCAAGACAAACTCCTTGATACATTCCTCTATTAAATGATTTACGACAACAGAGAAGCACAACATGTCCTCTTTAATACTGCGGTGCTGACATCATTGAGAGGATTGATGAAAACGATCGCTGTCTGTAGAACATGATGCAGGGCCATCAGTGGGATCTGTCTCACACACCTTGTTGGCATTAGCTGTCTCATACTTCAGTGTGACGAATTACAACGAGCTTGAGGCGAGGTGCTTAACTTATTGATGTGGTCACAGGATTCATAAATATTGATCAAAAACGTACCGACTCACGCCCCCCTCCTCCTCCCCTTCCTGTCGCTTTGTGTTTGTTAGGAGATACAAATTCGTTTGTGACCATTTGCATCTCTCTTCTCATGCTGTTGCAGTTAAAAATGAGGCGCTGACAAGGCCGAGCTGCAGATTTGTTTCAGCTCAGCCCTACACTTGCACCGCACTGAGCTGTGTTGACTTTATTCATGTTGTTTGTCCTATTAATACTCACCCTTCAGGGTCACAAGATGTTTCAGCTTCCTCCAGCTCATATTGTGCAGACATCAGAAGTCCGCGACAATCTGTTTGTGCTTCCAGCATGTTTTCGATCACACTCATACCTGTGAGAGACTCAGAGTTCTGGGAGGAATTCCACCAAAGTTCTTCACGGACTGATCATGTTAACTTCACACAGTAAGCAGCACGGTCTGCGCGAAGCAGCATCTGCTCCACTTCCCTCTCTCCTCTGTAAATATCCAATTGACACAAAAGCCATAAGTGATAAATCGATTTGTCTTGGGGAGAAAATCTTGCTACAGTTTTAAACCAAAGGACCAAATCTGAATCCTTAAATGTCCAAAAAATCCAAACAAATGCATCTGCAACTTCTTTTAGTATCAAGTAGTGTTCTTGGCTCTGATATTGGTATTGATAAACACTCACTATCCATTAAAAACTACTAAACTATCATTTTGATTTACTGTCTCGTCCCTCCTGGACCCCAGCGCAACATATGGGCCAGACAGAACATAAACATCAGTCACCTCTGATACAACTACTATACATTATTAATGTGCTACATTCACCGCTACAACAACAGTACTGACATCATTCTGAGGACTGACAGACCTTTTGCATAGCGAGCAAATGTACTTATCAGCTACTTTACTCAATTTGGCTCGATTTTATTCCAGTTTAGCAAAAAACAAACTCTCGAGTAAAAAGGTTTCAATGTCAAATGAATTCTGAGTGACAGTGAAACAATCAAGACGGACGCAGTCGCATCGTTTGTAGTTTCACTGATGTATGAACTTCAAAGTGTTGTTGTTATCAAGTTGAGCATCTCACCACCTTTGATTCATTTTTAATGCGGTGAATTATGAGTAATAGATGAGCAACCCTCACATCGTTTAGTTTTCAGCACATGTATCATTTTGCTTCAGTTCTCATAACTTTGAAGCATCTGTTTGTTTTCTCGATTCTCAGCATTTGATTCCACTTTTTCTCCAACTGGCCCAGTTGCTTGAGGCCGAGCAGGCTGATACTAAAGAAAACTCTCAATTGTAGCCTTCATTGATCAAAGCGTAGCTCTCGGCTAGAACTTGATTGAGTGCTGTGGAGTTTCTGCTAAACAAGCAATTGGCAAAGTGCATAATAACTCATTTTTAGTCAGTTCATCAATAAGCTAACACTAAAATCTATAGCACTTATCACGCGGATAAGTAAAGTGTGTGTCACTGCGATTTTTCATTCTGTGCGAGTTTCACTCACAAACTGAGCTGAGCTGCATCCAGATCAGAAGAACACGCCGAGACACAGATCGAGTCGAAACCGAGCTAAGAACAGGACCGACGCCAACGCCAATCTGCATCTTATGAAGTCCTCAATCTGCCACTGAGAAAAGATTATCAAACACACTTCCAATACAAACAAAGGAGAAGAGTTTGAAGTTAGCAGAGGGCAAATGTTTGTCTCGTTATAGTTCAAATATTTGTGTTTAATTGTTTTAGCGCTTCCGTGGTGAAATCCTTCCTCTGCGTTCGGCCACTCGTAACCATGCATAGCTCATTTAAAGCTCAGAGTGCAGCAGAGTAGTCATGTCATATCTCAGCCTAGATTCTCTGCATTCCAGCATTCGTATCCATCTGAATATTTCATGATCTCCATCTCTTCAAAGGTCTTCAATGGGATCGTCTTCAGTGCGGCATCTCTCCATCATTCAACACAGAAGTTAGAAAGAAGTTTGACTTGTTGTTGTTGTTTGGGCTTCTGGGTAGAGTTCGGAGATTCCTTGTAAAGAAGGACAACGATGATGAAAGAATAACATGTGGACTTTATATTGGTAAAGATAACAATTAAATTTGGTTTTCTGGAATCTATAAGAACTGCATTTGTGTTCTCAGAGGTGGACACAGTACAGTACATTCCCTGCTGTGGTTTATGTTGTTATTGGATCAGGTCATAGAAAACAGATTTGGGTCGATTTCAGATGGCAACAAGTCCGAGTCAGAATGAGCATCAGTGTGGCGCAAACCCAAGACACAGGAAAAGGGTCTGAGGAGGACCAGACGGAAGAACACGTTTGGCCCTGCAGTCAGTTAAAAATAGATGCGGTCCTTTGTCGAGCTGTCAGCAAGCAAACAGATGTAAGAGCAAACAGGCTAAGAGAGATAAAATGAGATGATTCTGTCAGATTCCTCGCTGATTTGCTTGTGTCTGACGGCTTAAATTCACACCAAAGGGGTTGAAATGTCAGTTTTGATGGATCGGGCCGAGACCGACTGCAGGGGCAGGTGCTTTTCTTTGGGCTCTGGCTCCGTTGTTGACTGCTTATCCAGCTACTGACCTCAAAGGCCGACTGGCCCCCGGCACAAAACAACAGATACTATAGCGGCAATATATTTCTCAGACAGCACAATTTATGGGGCCATCACTATTAATCATTGCCGCGGAAACCAAGATTGCCTAACTCATCCAGAGCCCCCATAGAAATGTAATTCTCCCTGTGCCTGGAGTGCTTAGCGGGCCGAGCCGCAGATGTATTTGGCCCACACTGCGGCTTTGGTCCAGCACTGGCATGGCAATAAGCTGTGTTGATTTAATATCCGTTTCCCTCATGCATTTGCTTGGACGTGTAATCAGTCTACAAGGTTCTGCGAGAGGCTGTCATGAATCTCATTGGCTGTGTCCACCCCATCTCTCCACTCCAGCCCCCCGCCGCCGCCCTCGCCTACCCCGCCTTCTCCAGTGGACAATCACCCAGCGGAGCATGGCGGATTGCAAAGCCATTCCTGATTACACCCCACGTTGATTTTGCATACTGATTGGCTTTAGGGGTGCGGCCGTGCATATGGTTTATGTTATTTGACCCGTCGCAACTTTCAAATTTTGGACTGTGAGTGCATCTTCCACATGAAAAGAAAAGAAAGAGAAGCATAGTCTGTCGAAGACACTAGACTGGACAGAGAAGTCATCTATTTATAATTCCTTTTTACATGTTGGATATCTATGCTGCTCGGCTCTACGCTCAGATCTCAGCCTGTAGTCTCTGCATTCCAACATTTGCAGCCATCTAAATATTTCATACTTCATCCGCCTCTTCAAAGATCTTTGTCACGAGGCAAGAGTGCGGCCGCCTCTCTTGCTCGAATTCACTCGTGTCAGACAGCTTCAGATGGTTCCTTCAGCTCGGTGCCTCACCAGCTGTCTACCAGTAACATACAGACGGTAATAATTTATGACCTCACTGAACATATAGTATAAAAAAGTCATCGTATCTTGATCTGTCTACTGGTTTTGGTCTGATACTGGCCCCTTAGCTCATTTTGAATGTCTTGTAATCAGGTATCTTGATGTCATGGCGATTTCAAAACCACAAATTATTGTCACAAAATGTCAGTAGAGGCCTGAGAAAATACAGCAAAGATCCGAGGTAACAGCATGCCCGTTATCCACATCTCTAGCTTGTGCTATAGGTGGATTCTATGTATAAGAGCTTGCTCATAACTCTTGCTCATGCGTCATGTTTACTTTTTGTATTTCTCATGAGAGGTTGGACACGACTTGTTTCAGTTGACAATGGCTGCGGTGACATTTGTTTTTCGGGGAGGTTGCGACAACGTGTCAAGTAAGAATTCTGCACACTCGCTGTCAACATGGATTGTTGTTTTCATTGCTGTGGTTGTTGTTGAGGAGGAGGACGAATGGAGGGACAGGGGTTGACACAAATTGGATTGGTGGTGTGTCAAGTAAGCGGTTAGAAGTGTAAAAAAGGACAGCGCTCAATTCTTTTGACGGAGTGCGTGGGTGTCCTTGTGCAGGACGGACAACGGCCATTGTGTGTTTCTGCGGCGCGAGAGGCGGACAACGTTTGTGTCAGTGGCCGGGGGTGTCGGGAGAGATTTCACAGTAATCCTGCAGCTCTGCACACAAGATGGCAAATAAAAAAAAAACAATCGACCTCCTGGAAGATGCAGAAATGTCCTGCTTCTGCTGACCTGCATTGGTTTAGGACATGGACCTCTAAATGCAGACAGCAACAGCTTGTGCATAGAAAAAGTTATTGGTTATTTACAGTATATAAAATTATCGACCTGCCAATCAACTGGGATGAGAGCCACATAAACATCCACATAATGTGAAGACGTGTAAATGTGGTAGTAAAGTGTGGTTATTTAAGTTATTTTGGCAGTTTGTCCTTTTCATTTATCTTTCATTTGTCCCAAAAGCTGCACAGTGAGAAGGCGTTAGTCCACAGGATGACAAACTGTGGCGTGTGAAAGTGCGTGAAATGTGTCAAGATGTGGATTCAAGATTCCTCCACATTTCACTGTCTTGCGATCCGCCTTAAATCCGAGAGCCGCAAACAGCAAACGAGGCCTTGAGAAACAGCAAAACAGCACTTTACCACATCCAAGGCATCGTTTGTTGTTTACGGCGAAACGTCCTCCCGAAATGACTCCAGAGAGTTAAATGCTCTCATTCTGTTTAAAGCAGCTGCATGTTAAACAGTGTTGCATGAAGAAATTAATTCCATGTTGGGAGCTACTAGCTGTGCCGCGCCGCTGCTTATTCCTGCTTTGCTGCTCCTAGTTTTGATTGACATTTAAATCAGAGGCAGTGCAGGGAAGAATGGAGTACACATACATTTAAAGCTATTAAAACATGCCGACCCATTCAAAAACCTCCCCGTTTGTGATGCTTGATTGATATTTTACCCGGCACGCTCTGCAGAAAATAAAAGGTGTAATTTCATTAAAGAAATGGAACCCCATTGATACGTTTGACAGTAACATGAATCATTTACAGCACATTTTCATTCATTCAAAAATAAGTCAAAGTTGTGTGATGTAGCTTTTGGCTCTCATTTCCCTCCTACACACTCCTTCTGTATTTCCACATGCACTCTATGCGACCCAGCACACAGGCAAAGCAGAGGCGTATACATGATGTTATACACACTGACTTTAGGCTGACAGATATACGAGAACGCCAATTTCGTCGTCAATATTTGCTTGTGACATATATTAGAACTGGCAGGTACGTTTTAGTCGTTATGCAAATGAAACAGCACCTTTATTTTTCTGAATTGAAGTTAAACTCGACTTATGTTTTTGTTTTATTCTACTGATCAAAACTGATTATTGATTAAGGTTAAGGTTTGGCATTTAACCACCAAAGTATCATGATCAATGTCTATATAGTCTTCAAAAAACCTACTGTGATATAATAGTCAAATTCTCATATTTTGTATACTCTACCAAACTGTATATTGATACTTTACTGGTTTAGTAGTCATTGCCCTTTTTCCACCATGAGCAGCTACACTATATGATACTTGGCTCACTTTGTGGAATAACTACATCCATGAATACTGCATACTTCCTGAAATGTACTGTGGAAGCACAGCCCGATACCGTTTGAAGTAGTTTAATATGTAGTATGGAATAAGAATGTAAGCATGTTTAGTGTAATTCTAGTTTCTTACTGAAGAGGGCAGAGTTGCTTTGTTGTTTTAGGTCCCTGTTCATCAAAATGTAGCGACAGAAGTTGAAATTAATATTCTAGTCTACACAGAAGATAATCAGTTGTGATAAAATCCCCAACACTTCTGGAGCTGTATGTGTGCAAATCTTCAATTCATGCTTGAAACCCCCAGAAATGATAGTGCTCCTAAAATAAAAAGCTTTATTTTTAGATTATCCAGCAAATCAAATTATTTTCCCACTTCCTCATGGATTTAAATGAGGTAAACATGGCAATTACTAACAGTGCGATGTTGTACGCAGTAGTAACACAAAGCAGAGGGGGCAAACTTGCATTTATCGTAATAATCCTGGAGTCCGTAGGCTCAGCAGGCCGAGGTAGATAAGTAACCAGCCTGTCGCCGTCCCTGTTCCTGTGTGGGCGGCCTGCAGCAATCACACATGTCGTCCTGCTGGCGGAAGATGCAGGCGATTCATCTTCCCCCATTCGCTCTTCCTCCTCTTCTTCTTCGTCTCTCTTATCTTCTCGGAGAATCCTTCCCCTGAATGTACTTTTATCAGCCGACTTCCCTGTGCAGGTTGCCAGGTCTTTATGTGTCGCGTTATCTGGAGCAGGAATTATGTTGACCTTGCGGTGACTTAAACACTTTATCAGAAGTACAGAAATGGTCAGAGGGAGAGAAAGTGCTTCAGTTGGGAAAAAACACACATTGAAGCAGTTTACCCCCCAGGTTAGGCACTGTGTGTGTGTGTGTGTGTGTGTGGGGGGGGGGGGGGGGTAACACAGAGACTGGCAACGTTTCAGACTGCCGAGCTCCATCGCCCTCAAAGAAAGAAAGAAATGGAAAATGGGAGCGATTCAGTCAATGTGCAAATGCTCACAGAAGAGAGAATACATTAATAATTAATGTGTTCCATATGGAGGAAATCAGGTGCTGGATAATAAGTGTTCCGATCATTATTATGCACATTATTTATTCCTTTTGAATTGAAATTGTGTGTCTGAATCCTTTCATGTTGCCACTGTGGTATTTTTACATGTGGTGTTGAGGCTGTTTTTTTCCCTGCGGCGGGTTTATGAGCGTTTGATTAGAGTGAGCGGGCGAGTCTGTCCCGGTGTCCACGGTAATGGACATCATTTTTCCCAGGCTTCAGTCTCCTACTCGTTACCACGTCCCCTTCTGATAAGAAGCAGGTTCCTGGTGTCAAGCAACTTATCGCGCTCTTCTTCTTCCTCTTCCTCTTCTTGGCTCCAGGGTCCTCTTGGCTCTCTCTCTTGTCGCTTCATCTTCTCCTAATTTCTGGGACGACTCTCACGTTGGCACCAGTTCTGTTTTTTTTATCTTTCTAGGTGACATTTTATCATCAAATGCTGCATGCAGCCGAGTGCAGCAGTAAATTCCCTTAAGGCGACTTATTATGCATATTTCAATTATGTGATTTTCATTTAAAGGAGCCATATCACACAAAACAGTTTGCCTTTACTTGCCCTTGTGCACATATGTCCCACTTCAAACTCCAGGAAAACATCATATCCATGATCTGGTTTGGATCGTAAACTCTGCTGTCGTAAAGGGACCGTCTGAAAATGACTTAATGTTGCATATAATTACGAAACAGTTTTTGAAATGTCCTACAATCTGGATAAATCAAAGTTACAACCTACTGAGCACAACCCATCGATGAAGAAGGTGAGTGTCATTTTTAAGATGGTCCCTTTCGATCCCTTCTCGTTCGCAAGTCGTACAATCGAGACACCTTCTCAGATCCCCTGGCCTCGTGTGTATTTACACCCATGGTACCATTTTGCATGTGTATAGGAACCACCATTCAGAGTTGTAGGTCATTTACATACCGTCACCCACCCAGCTCGCTCTCCGCAGTGGAAGCAACTAACTTCACCACCTATTTACAGACCAAAGGGAACGATATGAGCATTCTCCTATAGCGCAACATCTGGCTTCTTTAGGGATCTATTATGATCCTTGTCATGTTTTAATGTGCAAAAATACTAATCCACTTCCACTTCCCCGTGATGCAGAGAGAGTCGTCTGAATACGGCCGGAGCTGGCAACGTCGAAACACGCGCTGGCCTTTTGAACTTGATTGGTTTGACTAATAGGCAGGTATGTGTCCCATGTGTTACGTCATACAACAAAAATAATGAACCAATCAAATGTTGAAAGTTAGCCTTCAGGTCAGTTCAGGACCGATGGATTTGTCTTATTGCATTTGTACAGACATCAATGCCACGTTTGCACACACTCACGACTCCATTTTCCAACATAAAAGAGGTAAAACAAAATGACACGTCCCCTTTAACATACATATCTAATATCAAATCGAGTGTGAAGTGCAGAGTGACACTCGGCCGCACACAATTTATTCAACATCCTGCTTCCTTTGATGCAAATTTGTCTACACCCGCGTGTGTATTTGATGTTTCATCGCCAACTATGCCAACAATGCTGCAAACAACACGCCTTCTCTCCATCATTAATATTCTCTCTCTCCCCCCCCCCCCCCCCCCTCTCTCTCTCTCTCTCTCTCTCTCTCTCTCTCTCTCTCTCTCTCTGCATAACTCTTGGGATCAATCACTGGTTGCCATGGAAATGAAGCCACCCGTGCAGGTGTGTGTGTGTGTTCGGATGACTCTCCTACTGCCTTATGTGTTTTCCGCACACCCTACTGTTACCCGCGTTTCGCCAGTCAGAGCAGCGAGGCCTGTTCTGGCGATGCTCCCTCGCCTCTGACAGCTGTCTCGTCGAGATGCTCTCACCTGCCACACTCTGCTTCCTCTCAGCGCCGAGCAGAATAATGAACAAATTCAAAAATGAAAAAAAAACACACACAATGCTGTCAGATGTGTGCATATGTGTGTGTGTGTGTGTGTATCTTATCCTGTTTCCTGCTTAGTTATATGCAGAGCCTAACACCTCTAAGTTCAAGCGTGGTCGTGATCTCATGCTTTTTGCTTTGTAGAACTCCGTTTATGAAGTGTCGTTGTTAAAACAATCCTTTTGCACTGGGGCTCAGCAGTGGTTATAATAATGCCATCAGGTTTGGTGTTATATAAAACTAGGGGTTAAACGTCAGGTCAGAGAGGTCAGATGTGCCCAGAAAGAGCAGGATTTAAAAAAAACATTGAACACACAAACACACCTCTCAGGTCTCAGGTGCAGCCGAGCCATCGGGTGTCAGTCGATCAGTAAGTGGAAACACATGCTTGTGTGGTTTAACACACAGTATATGCTACATTTAGTGCAAAAACCTGTGGGAGAGGATGGATACAAATATGGAAATCAAGGAAAACACGGTGAGGTCATCAGCTGTTTCTGCTCTGTGTTGCTCTCTGGCTTCATTAAACACCAGGACACATTTGGTTTCGTCCCAGAGGGAGGATCTGATAATGGCGTGTAGTAGGAGTGTCCTCCTACTATATTGGGAGAGGATCCTGCATTATTAGGAGACTACTGGAGGATGAGGAGGCTCCCACGCTCCAAACACATGCAGGTCAGCTCATCTGAAAACTTGTTAGTCATCAGATAACTGCAAAATGTAGTGTAAACAGAACGGTTGTGCGCTCAGCGGACACAATTCTGTCCCCTGCTAGCACGTTTTCACATATACGGTGACATTTCTGCAAAAGTGATGAATCAAAGCAGTGTAGCATTACTATAAACTACAATAAAGTATTGTAGTAAATTCCAGGGGTTAACGATGCGAAAGAGTACTAAATGGAGTCGGATGCTTTAGGTTTGGAGTCGGGATCTGTAGTTCTCGTCCCCAAATCGTCTTTGGATCCTTAGTACAAAAGAGTTTGAGTCTCTGCGGAAGATACTGTGGTGGCTACTCTCTAATGACAAACCCCAATATTTTCACAGGATGACAGATTGGATAATTAAAATCTACAGAAGGACGGAGTTCGCTTTGCTAGTGTGCCACTTTATTATCTGCCAGACTGGAAATGCTGAACTGTAGTTATTGCTGTTATGCCACACGCACGCCGGACCGACCTTGTGAGAAGGAAGGCTGTGCATGGTAATGGAGAGAGAGAGAGAGAGAGAGAGAGAGAGAGAGAGAGAGAGAGATTCACCTGCCCCCATATGGAAATTTTAAGATCTTCAGATAAGTTCCAAGTTGTCAAAACCAAATGAGGCCGAGAGTGTAGTGTGTAGTGTGTATGTTTGTGTGTGTGTGTGTGTGTGTGTGTGTGTGTCTGTGTGTGTGTGTGTGTGACGGAATTATATAATAATACGAAGAAGACGCCTTGAAGAACTTTGTACAATTTATCTTCTGAATCTCTCAAATCAATCAAATGTTTTAGTTTTTTTGCAAAACTCATTGTATTTTTCTGAAAGAACTTTCTACAAATGATAGGTAAACTTGTCTGTATTGCCAGGAATTTCACATTTCTCATCCACTGCAAAGGATTATTGTTCTGAAAATGGCTCCAAGGACTCCAGAGGGTTAATGAAAAAGGCTGGAGGAGAAAAGAAGGAAAGCACCTTCCAGAGTGCACACACAGGCTTTTGTTTCTCGCAGATGAGTGAGATTGATGGCCCCTCCCTGCACGGGCTAATAGCGCCCTAGCCAGGAAAGCAGCCAAGCTTGAATTCCTGCATCACTAAGTTGCGGGCCGCAGTTGCACTTCATAAAATGTTACAGCGGAACAGAAAATCCAGTGAAGGGTGCAGTGAATAAGAGTCTTTAGAAGCCCAACAGGATTTTGTTATAACATCTATCAAAGGCTCACACATCTCAGTTGGTGACCGCAGAGATCTCATAAGGCTTCCTGCTGAAGGAGTTTTGCATTCACAGGCATCGTTAATGAGCCCAGCAGCAAAGTGGGACCAGACAGGTGTTCCTCCTCTGTGTCAAACCTCTCCTTTTCCAAGTGGAAACACCTGAGAGACCAACGCTGGTTTGGATTCAGAGGGTTCATGTGTTTTCTTGATCTTTTATCTACAGCCGTTCAAATAAGCAACTTCACAAAGACCAGTGTTTGTCTGGTCAAAGGACGACTATTAACAAGCACTTTGCTTTGTTTACTGTTTTACTTTAACTCCCTAGAAAGGGCGTCTTTTTAAACAGTTAGATAATGGTGGGGCCACTTTTTTTATGTAGGCGATCAGGGGGTTGTCGGGTACCAGGTCGTTGTGGTCTTGTCAGACAAAGACAGAGGTCTTTGGTAAGTTTGTGGTTTATTTCTTCATTGCCTCTTCTGTTTCCATTAATTTGATTGGTCTCTTTTGTGTTTGAGCTGAATTATACAAT
The DNA here is from genome assembly GCF_046128005.1 of Genypterus blacodes. Taxonomy (NCBI): domain Eukaryota; kingdom Metazoa; phylum Chordata; class Actinopteri; order Ophidiiformes; family Ophidiidae; genus Genypterus; species Genypterus blacodes. The sequence goes on from NW_027466874.1 coordinate 1,898,536, forward strand.
GTTCTAAATGCGTAACAGTGTTTTCCTGTCACGCCTGCTTAATGTGTTCTTTTATTATAGTAAACAAAAACAACAGTGATTATAGCTACGCCCTGCATTCCATTCAACATTCTGATTGACTTGGATTCCGTTCACTCTCTCGGTTTATCTTCCATGACGAGTCACCATCAATAGATCATGATCTAAACCTGCTTATCAGGGCCAAAGCCCAAAAAAATATACTGGGACTTGTTCTTGTTTTAGCATTGTTGCCACGTCCCACCTGCATCCTCCTCGGACCTCCCTCTATTCACACCAATGATTACACATGCAGCAGACTTCTTAGTCAAGCCCAGTTTTGTTTAGAAGTTGTTTTGCAGTCAATGATATTGTACTTAAGAGGGATTCAGATTTCACCTTTTATGTATTTATTATGACCAGAAAGCAATTTGACAAAAATACTGAAGACAATGAGATAAGACAGCAGCACCGACCATTTTTAGGGCTTCGCTCGATCCAAATCTGCTTACCAAAGAGCGACACAAAGGGGCATGTGTGGTATTGTGAGGGAATACGTGAATGCCAGCAGCACCGTTCAAACAAAGTGCTGCAGGGTTAGTATGGCGACAATGTGCTTCTCAAAGGACCACCAGAGGTTTACAGGGCTGATTACAATGGCGAGGAAGTCACAGATAAGCGAGCAGACACGGCCCCATCATCTTTCTTTACTCTCCTCCAGCTCGCGAGGTCGGCTCAGGCGCCTCGCCTCCTGTTTTGTTTTTTCCATGTCTGACGCTGAATAACAATCTGAATGTTGACTTTTTCCTTTGTGAACCCGTGAACAATGTGTAACTTGGCTCAGCTTTAAAAAGGGGTTTGATATAAAGGAGCCAGCTGAGGTGGGTCAGGGGGTTTGACTCAGGAGATGATCTGGAAGGACCAAAATACATGACATGCATTACTCATCTGGCCTAGGAATGCTCTGGGGGTCATGGTGGGAGAGCTAGAGGCTGTAGCCCAGGATGGACAGAGACAGGCTGCTTGGACCCAGCAGAGGAAGAATATGTAACTTAAATACAACTGACACACCGTGTTTGCCAGATAGATAATTGTGGGTTAATCTGTTTGGCTCCCACGAACGTAGAACTCCCGAGCTCCCTGTTTGTGTTTGATATCTCAGCGTTTGTTTGTCCGCACCGTCCACACGAAGTGTTTGAACGCTTTGAAGCGCTCCTTCCTTTCTCAACAAAAACCCTCACGAGGCCTCGACTAATCTATCCGCTCGCCCTCTGTTAAAACTCGTTTATTTATGCGGTGTACGCCTCGCAGCACGGCAGCTTAGTCAGCCTCCACGTTTATTTACACGCTCTTCTGCTGTCTCGACCTCATTCAGCCTCGCTCTAATCAAGCTTGATTATCTCCCCTGAAACATCCCCTCGCCGCGGCTAGATGAACGTTTTATTGTCCTTTTCACTCAGACAATTTGAAAAGGTGCTGCGTGTTCCATTTTATTCTCAAATGCCACATTAACCTTGGAACAGCTCACCGTGGAAAACACTCTGAGCCGCCCTGTACGCTGTGTGTGCATCGTGATCTGCCGGGTCAGGCGTGATGGAGAATGTGATGCGTTACATTATGTCACCAGGGGCGATTGCTTTGATTGAACAGCGATACTTTGCAAATTCTATTGGAGTAACCAATGTTGAATAAGTTACATCACCAAATTTAGTAAGGTTTGCTCGTTTAATACAAAACATGGAGGGGAAATGCAAACAAGCTGATAATTATGTAATGAACTCTCCCCAAGCCAGTAAATATGTTTTATATTTTTGGAGAATATAAGAGTATATGTGAATACACCCACACACACACACAGAAACGCAAGTATGAGGTGAACAAGCATTGGAATCATCGTCTTGTGTTTCACCGTGCATTTGCAGTTACTTGTTGTGATTCTGTCCACTAATGTTTGTCACATATCTAAGAAACAATAAGACACAGACAAGCTCCAAAGACGTATTATGTAACCTTTAATACTGCAGGACGAGCACACACAACAACAACAAAAAAAAAAGGTAAAGTAATTATGACTCCGGTTCGTATTAAATTCTTCATCTTGCACATGCAGCAGTTTTGCCCGACAGAGGAACATTGTTGTCTCTGCGTGGAGCTTCTGTCTGGTCTGAGTCCAGCTCCTGCACCCTCTGCTCAGATCCACTTTCAGCCGATTCTTCTCCCTGCTCGGGTTTGTATTTGAGTGTTGATTAGTGTCATTGAATAGAACACAAATAGACACGTTGTATTTATATTTAAACAGCACAAAAAAGTCCATGTGAGGGAACTGCTGATGGTCTCTCTCTCTCTCTCTCTCTCTCTCTCTCTCTCTCTCTCTCTCTCTCCCTCTCTCTCTCCCTCTCTCTCTCTGTTACTGCATGTGATTGATAACAGGTTATCCAAGCAAACTTGACCTGACTTGACTTGACTGACTTGATGATTTGGACACATGAAACATTTTTTTTCTAGGTGAGGGAACGCCGTGGAGTTTTAGTGTTGTTGTGCTGTGTGTGTGTGAGACAGAAGCTGGTGCAGAGACACTCCCTGAAAAGAGTCTGATGCCTGATTCAGGATCTGTTCATCGTTTACAGATTTCAGTGTTCAGGTTTCTCATATTATTTGATTTCTGGTGAATTGTGGTGATTTCAAACGTGACACCAGTAAAACCTGAGACAAAACAAGCAGCTTTTGCTTTTTGCGCTTTTGTGAATATGGCACCAGAGCTCAGTTCAGTGCCCCAAAAAAAGCCATTTTGGGAGCCAGATGGCTATAAAGAACTTTGATAAATATTCTCTGTTTTCTCTGTTAGTTCAAACTAAAGTATCCACTCGCAGTCCTTTACGCTGCACGTTGGCACATCCTCCCAACATGGCAGGAGACAAAGTTGTTCTCCAACAGTTTGGAATGTCAAACTTTGAGGATCTATTACAATCGCAAGATGCAATGATACAAGTTCATGCGTACAATTCCAGACCATCACTTTGAAGCACTTTTTAGTAGAAAAAGCTGAATTTTAGGTGGTGGTAAGTTATTGGGTTTCAATTCCTGAAGTCTACTGGCACTGGTCTGGTTCCTGCCTATGCTACTGAAACAGTATCAAACGATGCCAAAGAGCTGTGCTAAACTCTGCTGTGTTATCAGCTACACTGGGTTTGTCTTATTGACGACACATTCTGTGTGTTGGTTGAGCTGAACCTGTGCCAGCTGAACATGTTTGCGCAGCACTGAAAATACAAGCTTCCCAAATGGAAATAAAGCTTTGACACCTTTGCTATGTGTATTCAGGTTTTTGTTCCAGTCAGGCTCAGCAGCAGGTGCATTCACTGATTAGCTCCTCCTCTATTTGATGATGTGCTAATCAGTGAAATCAGTTTGTTATGCATTTGGGAGTAATGAAAATCTACACACACACGCACGCACGCACATGCACGCACACACACACACACACACACACTTTACTGACTCTTCCTCCATCTTAATGTTTGTTTTTCAAATGCAAACGTTCACTGGTGTTTGATATTTCACCTTTTTAGCTGATGTTTTATTTCAGAAAATGTAAATGTTAGATAAATGGTCAACGTCAAGATGAACACAGTAAAAGTAAAGTGCGACCACAGTAGTCAGTGATCATCAAAATTGTTTGTGATGTGGTGAGTGGTGAGTGAAAGTTTTCATTTCTCTCTGCATGCTAATGTAACTAACACTCAGTTGGACAGTTAATTCAACAAAGCCCCGGTTGAGAGCCGCTCCTGACATATGATGTAGTTTAATACGACAGCGATGAAGAGCACATCTCCAATGTGATGTTCATGGAGTTATTCTTTGTATTGGATCTGTTCCCTTGAACAATATGAATCCACTGAAAAGCATGTGGCTGTGATCAGGAGCCATTTTCTCTGCTGCTGATGATGCCAAACTAATTAAGACAAAAACAGAGAAAGGCCTTAAATATCTTGTGAGCTTCAGATTGTCTGTTTTGGGAGCTAATTGAATACTGGCACTTGTATCTGCTCCAATTTCAGGGCTGCCACTTCCATTTAGACCTCCTTTGGCTTTATCTTCACAAACCTGTATTTGGTTTTAATGAAACTGGGATGTTACAGAGTAAGTCCACAATATCAATCACCTAAATTAGTCACGAGGGAGCTCTCTGTATCTGTGTGTGTGTGTGTGTGTGTGTGTGTGTGTGTGTGTGTGTGTGTGTGTGTGTGTTTTCCTATTCCACCGCAAAGGACCCAAGTTTATATCCAAATTAATAATTAATCCTTATGTTGAAAGGTTGCCGGTGTTACATCAGATATGTCTGTGTGTGTGTGTGTGTGTGTGTGTGTGTGTGTGTGTGTGTGTGTGTGTGTGTGTGTGTGTGTGTGTGTGTGTTTGTGTACTATCCTACCAAGCTGTAAGTTTGGATCCATTTTCTAATCACTGATGTAGGAGCTGCTAATCCAGCATCTATACATCTTTCTGTATGCTGGAGCTGTAAAAATTGTCACACTCTCCCTCACATCCCTCCATACATGTTCCCCTCCCTCTTTCTCTCCCGTTTGCTCGTGTTCACAAGGTCATTGAGCAGATCGGTGGGACGAGCACAATGCGAGATTGTCAGACCTGCCTGCCATCTGCAAAGAGCCTTGTCACAATCTCTTCTCCCGGCCATATATCTGCAACTCCTGCAAATGGCCGCGCCGTCCTCTCCCCTCTGCCTCCGAGGAGCCGCCGGGATCCACCAGCAAGGTCTCATGAAGGAGGCAGTGCTGCAGTACCAATCCTACAGAGGGGGCTGAGGATCAGACATGGGAGGGGAGGAAGGGAGGAAGGGAGGAAAGGAGGAAGGGAGGAAGGGAGGGAGGTGTGTGTGTGTGTGTGTGTGTGTGTGTGTGTGTGTGTGTGTGTGTGTGTGTGTGTGTGTGTGTGTGTGTGTGTGTGTGTGTGTGTGTGTGTGTGTGTAAAGAAAGGACGGAAGGAATCGCTGCCAAGCTGATGTCAGCATTAGGACTTAATCAGACAGCCATTAGAAGGTTTGGATCCCAAGTACTAAACACTGGATAATTTGACACACATAAGAAGATATGATTTCTTATAAATATTTCATGGACATAAATGTGATATTTCAGCACCTGATTACAGTACAGTATATGCACATGATGACACAGCAAGAAACTACACAATATCCCTACACACTATTGTTATTATTATGGTTTTTACTTGAGCTTGATTTTCACCAAGAGCAGACTGAATAAAGTCAATTTAACCTGGATTCTTTTTGTCCCCACACACCCAAAACATAGTTTAGTTTCCTGTTCGAGGAAACCATTTCCTGTTGAGGCACAGGACGGCTCAGAATACATTTCTGGCAATAGGAATTGAAGAGAAAATGGAAGTGCACAGTTTAGTGTTTGCCAGGAGTCTTGAAACTTGACACTTAAAGTCTTTATTCTTTCACTGTTCTTGTAAATCAATTGTTTTAATATTGAAACTTTTTAAGCACAAAAAGTTTAATCAGAATCAGTTTATTGCTTCTAATGTTATTGATCTTTTGACCTTAGTTTCCACATCACTTGGTGGTGAATGAACACAGAGTGCTGCTGAAAGTTCTTCCTGTTTTTGATACTGAGAGCAAAGATGCCAAACAGGAAGTGAAACCGTAGCACGAGTGTGGCATCTCTCCGATGTTGACATGTTTTGTTTGTTGCTTCACACAGTTTGAGTCATTTGAGAGAGACTCTGGCAGACTGAAAGTGCACCAGACCATAGGATTGAACTGAGACGTATCCTCCAGCAGGTTGGTGACCTGCATCACCGGAGAACAGCTACATTTTTGTGACACCAGCTCCCACAGTGAGACTATACATCTTTACTGCCAGTGCCACACTGAAAAGTTTTAGTAAGCTGCATTAAGTGTAATGAGGACCATGTCATAGCTCCTAAGTGTGTATCATCAGACATTTGCCAGAGGCACCAAGAAACTCTGTTCCATAGCAGGAGCTCTGTTTTCCACTTTGCTGCATGACACCGCTGAGATTCTCCAGGATAAAGCATTTTGTCAGGCTTATATTTTACAGGCACCAAATACAATAACCCTGCTAATGCACTCTTGGCCCGCCATTTGTTCTCGTTTGTCATCCCAGAAAGTGCAAGGGTAAACACGACGCTGAAACGTGAGCCGGGCAGAGGTGGAGGAGCCCCGCGCGCCCCCCTATCAGGCAGACGTTCGGCGGGCCTGAGGGGAGATAATTAGTCCCTCTCCTATTGATTTGTGTAGATTAATGCACATTTAAAAAGCCTGGATTCTATTTTTGCCTGTTGGAAATGGCATTAGGTTTTGCTGTGTTCAAGCATAAATGTCCTGAATCGAATAAAGGATGCGGCCCACCCCCCCCCCCCCCCCCCACTGCCTCCTTTCTGCACTCACAGAATCAGAGAAGGATGACAGCTGTCAGTGTTCAGGTGCTGGGAGAAATTAACACTGTCTCACTTTAATGTGTTACATTTGAAATCCCGATATTTTTTTTTAAATCTTGCCATCTGTAGTGTGAAGTCGTCACTGACACGCTTTGCAGTAAGGTTTATGCACCATCAGAGAACATTTGTCAATCATTCTGGGTGTTGTGTCGACTTGTTTCTGTTAGAGGCGACATAGGAAATCTATAAACATGATGTTCTTGGTTTCATTTAGGGTCTATTTTCAAATATTAGTCAATGCTTTAATGCGCAAAAATAGGATGATATAGTTTCTTTCTCATCCTTGCTACGACATCATCGTGCCCACTGGTGGAAAACTGGTTTGCTTCATTTAACCCACACACCCATATCCCCAGAGGCTGGGCGGGTGGGTGCGTGTAAGCAGAGGTTCAGGCTGTGAGAATGTTGTTTTCTTTGCATTACACAGCCAAAGTATCTATGCAAACGTCTCAATATTTGACTTGACTTGATGAGCAGAGACGACTATTTTCCCCCTGAGTCAATTTTTGTTACAAAATCGGAACTCCAATAAATGGAACTTACACAGACCTTAAACCTAACACACAACCTTCAAACAAATGACTCTAGGATGGATTAAACCTCTGGTATATCATGAATACAAACTGAAAGTGAAACCCAAAATAAATCATGATGACTGAATGTAGTCACGTTGCTACGGTATGAGACGGCCTGCGTGAGGAGACAAGGCTGGTGAAATCTGTACAAATCAGTACCGGCGACATTTGGGTTTGTTGAAATGATAGCTCAGCACAACCGTAATTATTGTGACGAATGCCCCCCAGTGAGTAATCCATCATGCAGTGCATCTAGTATTACATAATCCGTGTGGCACAGTGCCGCCGTGACATGCAAACAGACCTTCTTGCTCTGAAGCTACTTTGTGTATGTTAACAAGGTTTGTATTTGTTTATCTGATCTCCCGCAGGTTGGATGTCCAGCAGTTCTCCTGCATTGTGACGCGTCACTGTCAAATTTGGTTTAAAAATAGACTCTGGCTCCATTCTGGCACCGCCCCATCTCTGAGTCCTCCAGCTTTGGCTGGAATCTGCCATCTGCTTGAAGGTGTGGAGAGTTCTGTAAAATGTGCAGAATGCTGCTGCACTGCAAAGCCGCATGAGGTCGACTGTTCTGTGAGTGTAACAGACCCCGACAAGAAACGACACAAAGAGCCATGTCAGGAGAGACAGATTACAAAGCCTGAGCATCAGTAAGAGATAAGGTGTCAGCAGGAGATGAACCCGGCCGGGCCCATGGGTGCATCGCCCTCATTACACGGCTGCTTACCAATGAAATAAATCATTTCACACAGTCAATTAACTTTAACTGTATTTATTACTAAGCTTCCACTGAGGAAAACAGTCCTACTGCCAGGACCCCCTGCTAGCCTAGCAACAGCAATCGCTAGCAACGGCAGCAGAGTTTGACCTTCTAGCCGTCTAACTTTATATGTGTTTGGCTACAAAGTATCTAAACACCAAGAGTGAAACTGTGTGAAACTGAAGCCAAGAGCTATGTTATGAAGGTCAGAGGTCAACATTCAGAAAATGATTGACAGTCAACCATTTTCTTAGTATTAGCAATTAACATGCCATCATGCCAGCTAATGGTTTCTAGAATTTTCATATTCCAGTGCAGTAATATCCACCTTGTTGTGTCTTGTTTCAAATTTTCAATACTTATTTCCAAAAATTACCTTTAAATCTGCTTTGTGTTGGTAATTGCATTAAAATCAACTCCAACTTCCTGGTAAATGACTTGTTCATAAGTCATTTAGCTCTGCTTTGGAATGTTAATTTCCCTGCAACAGAAATTAGATAAATGATCTTTCAGTCGCCTCATTTTTCATCAAATTCCGATATTCTTCATCCTAAATGTCCCCTGTTATTCATCACTGGTGCCTGTGTGGAGGTATTAGTCAGGCTCCTGGCTCTGGTGTAAAGGTCAGCGTATTTGTCTCATCCCCCAGCCTCTCTGCTTTCTGAGGAACAGCGCGGTGAGATGTTAAAGCCGGGCTCCAGCTTCCACTCCATCACGGCCGACATCTCAATCCGCCTTTTAGGCCTCGTTTACAGCAGCACGGGGCCTCAATGCTGATCAGTCACAGCTCAGCTCCCCCTCATTCATCACCACCTATGTCCGGAGATTTTCCCCTTTTTCCTCCTCATTCTTTTGTCTTTTACCTCCTTCACTCACTGCTTCAAACCAAGACTCTCCCCCCCACCCCCCCTCTCTCTCTCACACCTCTTCTGCCACTGTAAAACAATCACACAATGGTCTCAAGAACTTGTTACCTTGGCAATAGAGGTTATGGTTTCTGTAGCGTTGGTCGGGAGACATGAACACTCACTACCAATGCAAGAAATTGAAACATCAATCGACCCGTACGGGGTGCTATAACAACAGTTTTAGTTGAGTCAATTTAGTCAAACTTGGGGGTCGGCTGATCATGGTCTCGTCAATAACCCGTTTATGAATGATGAAATGTAAGTCATGATTGTTTGTTTGCTCTCTCTGCATCTTCTCGGATCTTGATGTGTTGAGATAGTGTCACCTATTTGACAAACAATAAACATCGACGCTGACAACACAGCACGGCCTTACTTATCTACAAAATGTCTCTTAACTGCACGTTCATTGTTATGTCAGTGTTTCTTCAGTAAAAATATTCAAGCCAAAAAGCCATTGTGCTTGTTTCCCTTCCTCTCTTCCTCTCTTCCTCTTCACTCTCATCTTTTGCTGAGCACCAGCGGATGTTGTAATCTGCTGCTCGGCCTGCACACGGCCTGCATGACTGATACCAGCCTTGCTCCCAATATCCTCCCGCCCCACTCTCCACCTCGGTCATCCCTAATGGAGGGAGCTGGATACTGAGGACACTTTGTTTTTCCTGTATTGCACCACACTAGGGTGATATGGAATGTGAGGTAAAAATTGGAAAAGGAAATTGTCATCACATTTGAAAATCTTGATATATCTGCCAAGGAAATGTGATTGTAGCAAAATCAATTAAATCTCTGTTTGTGGTGGATTGTCTTTTTTTCTACTCGATTGTACAAAATTGTTAACAAACACGAGTGATCTTGATTGATCGATTCTGGAGTATTGGGGGAAAAAAGAAAGCGGAACATTCAGTCACACTTAATAGTCATGTGAAGCATTTCTTATCCCTTAAAAAAAAAAAAAATTAAAGCAGAGACGGCTAGCTGAAATGTAGATTTCCTCCCTTCGTGTTGAAGGGTGTGTTGTTGAGGTGTTGATTCAGTGAGATGAGCTCTTTTAGCTTCAGCATCAGATTATGCTTTATGGCTTTGCTATGAACGATGATGAATAAGCGTTTGTATAATCTCTACTTTCGCCGTCTCCTTCATGAAATGCGTCTGCGTGGTGATTAACGGCTTAAAATAAACTGTTGTGTGAACTTCCCTTATTTTACGGCTCCCTAAACAGAATTACCCAAACATGCAAGTGATTAAAATGAGACGGATGGATGTGCAGTGAAGTCTGCGGATGAAACGCATGAGCACCTCACTCTCCATTAGTTTAATTAGATTATTTAATCTGATATAGGCTATTTCAAGTCATCATCCAATTATATATGCTCTTTTTGTTGGTGGCCCTGAGCACGAGTGTGTATTTATTTATTGCCTTCCTTCACCACGAGACACACACACACACACACACACACACACACACACACACACACACACAGGCACAGTTCAGTTCCTCCTAGAATAACACTGGCAGCTTCTCAAAATCATATGCAAACATTTTTTAATTAAAATCAAAACTTAAATGTTTTGCTGTGGGATGTTTTACAATCCTGGGAGACCTGGAAGGTTCCATGTTTAATTCATTTTTCATCGCTTGTCTTTGCTATGTTTTTACCTTTATTAATAAAGTTCTTAAGGTTCGATTTGGAAATTAATGTGTTTCTCCAGGGTCCACTGCAGTCAGTATTACATATTAATTTAGGTTACGGCTGAAGAGAACACACGTTATTGGCCCTGCTTGTTCCGAATTATGTTTTTGAATGATATGTTTCCTTGGTAACAATGTGAAAAACAGTCATACGACAAGGTAAACAACGTTGACAGGAAGTGGGGCTGGGAGTGTGTAGGTTTCTAAAGGGAGCAGATAATGTTCCATATGTTCTGATCTCGGCTTTCACGCTACACAGCAGTGTCGTTTCCAGCCCTGTTGTCTCACTGAAGAGTCATAAAACACATTACCACCAAAATGAATTCAATACATTTAATTGTTAATTTATTCATTGCACATTTGCTCCAGTGTAGAGTTACACTCAAATGTAAAGCTTTAAAAAATACAATCTCAGTCATCTCTGACGCGATTCTGAGTGATTTTGTGTTGGCTTCTAAATAAAATACAGAATATGACGTTTAAACACTCTCCGTTGACGTTCTTCCTTTTATTTTTTTCCTCATCATCCTATAAATTAACATTGAGAAACAGGGGGGCATAACTGGTCAACGTCAAAGATAATTTCATTCATTTTTAGGTAGTCTAACTTTCCACATAATACACATACAGTTCCCCTTTTTAATCTTGTAAACATGACTGTGTCCCACATCTATCATGTAGCTTGTGGAGGGTGATGCACGGTTTCGCCCTCGCTGTGGAGACGTGAACCCTCCCACCGCCTGCATGTAAGCATGATGCATTAATTACCACTGTTCTGTTGGCACCTGAATTATACATATCGTGACCGTCCCCCTGTAGCACTTGTGCCTGTTCCACATTGCACAGACATGTACTCCACTCCCTTTTTAGAAATAGTTAAACAGGTTTACAATACATCATTTCTCCCCCTCAAATTAAAAAAATAGTTTTAGATCATCAACTGTACACAATACCAAAAACAATGTGCTTTGACCCACAGAGTGTATATAGTGCTGAATACTTCCAACATGGCCACCACCAGCTGCAGTAACTGTATCTCCTTCTTCCTTTTCTGAGGCAGATAGTAGGTACACACACACATACACGTGGACATAACGCTTCAAGGGAGTCTATCTCCATGAAACCTCCGGTTTCTGTACCTCCCGTTCTTCTCCTTGGCCACGTTGATGCAGGCGTTGTGCTTGTTGCTCTGCAAGTGGTTCCAGTACTTGATGAGTTCGTTGGGCTGGAACTGATGCGACGTTATCAGGTGGCTGTACTTGCAACTGGAGTACGACACCCGCCAGTGGTTGAAGAGGAACTCATTAGGGGGTGGAGCTGGGTCGATACGCAGCTTTGCCAGGCAAATTCCCACGTAGACGTCCTCCAGGTGCAGCCGGCGTATGCTGAGAGAAGCCTGGTAGATCAGCTCGGCCATGTCCCCTGAGAACACATACCCCGTCCCCGAGCAGAATATGGGATAGCGCTCGCTTGGGTACAGCTCTGGTGGCATGTACCACTTACTGTCCTTGTTTCGATTTGGTGCGTAGCCCCTCATTAGGTATCCCGTGAAGTACCTCCTCTTGGGAGGCGTCTCAGGCTTCAGCAGCTTCTGGATGAGATACTCAGTGTTTACGAACATGTCGCTGTCCGTCTTCATCACATAGCAGGCATGTGGACAGTGAGTAGCCACCCAGTTCATGCCCATCAGGGTTTTGATGGTGAGGTTGTAGTAAGTGTCCTGGTAGTCCTGTTGGATAATGTCACTGTGAACACGACTCTCCTCCTCTATGCTGCTCTGCAGGAATGTGTCCGAGCTCTTTCCTTTGCCAAGAAGAAAGAGGCGAACGATGGCGAGGCCCTTTGCCACAGTCTCGTTCCCCCACGTCTGCCGAATGGCATTCCTGGCAGCCACCTGGCCAGGTTCAACAGCAATGAGTAGAATGAGGAAAGGGGTGTTATCCTTGCACTTTAAGGGTTCGTTAAGGATGTAGTGGTAGGGCTGAGCACTGAGCCTCCCCCCAACACCCATTTCCTTCTGTAAACTGTTGTTAGTGCTCATGGAGTCCTCGAGGCCCATCACACCCATCCTGGCTCCTCCTGCCTCTGCTTGCTGAGAGCTGAGGTTGAGCAGAGGCTTTGGTGCGATGTACCCTGCCTCCCTCCACAGGCTCCTCAGGGAGGCATTCTGGTTGACCTCCACTTTGGGGTTGCGGAAACCCCTGATGGTATAGGCCAATGGGTTTTCCCTGGGACCACCAGGCCCTGGCAGCCAGTCCTGATGGCTGAAAACAATGAAGAGGGTGAAGAGCAGAGCCAGCGAGAGCAGGCCGGCCACATGGGTCCGAAACAGTGAACGCTTGACGGTCCACGTCATCTTGATGGGACAGCAATGCCGCCGTCTCCACTGCATGGTGCAGTTCGGGGTCGCACAAGGCTACTGCAGGAGATCAGGGGGCAGAGATGGTCGCCTGCAGTCACCTCACACATGTGGTTTTCAACAGTCAGAGGGTTATCTGAGTTGGCAGATGGATCACAGTTGAGCCCACCACGGAGCAGGGCTACAAGGGCTCCTACTGCAGGAACACAAAACCAACAAAGTCCCAAGAATTATCCATCTATCTTATTTTTCATCTTATTTAGCCTTATACTTTAACAGATCTCAACTGACAATGTCAATTTCAGGACATCACATCACATTGAGCCTTCTCTTCTCTTGCAGTATTTCTTGCAGTGTGGGGTGGCTGATGATTGTCTCACCATGGGGGCTTCTCCCTGGCTCTTCTTTGGCACTGTAGACAAACACGGGGTCATGCTCTGAGCCTTGTCTCCTTCAAGATATGATAAGGGTCACCTCCTCTGTGTTTGCTCCCTCTAATCTGAAAAGAAAACAGCAAGAGACAAACACTGTTGGCAGCGGTCCAAAATAAACCTCCTATTCAATGGCATGGAGCCATATGTCAATTGTCTGACTTGCAGCGATGTTTATTATCCCGCTTGTGAGGAAAATTGAGCTGGTTTCTTTTCTTCTCTGTCTTTGTTTTGATACGCTCAGGGTAATTCTGAATTAATTTCTTAAGATGCAGAACCGCAATTAGAGATTTCTTCAGCCCACTATGGTAAATAGCTGTTTTCATACGCTGACTTCACATTTTGAAAGAGAGGAGCTGAATCAATACGGCAGAGTCGTAACTGCGATTATTGGATGGGGACTCGCACTCGACACTTGCTGCTGTTTGTAGCACATCAGCGACAGATGGGAGTATTGCTTCTTGTAATGAATGATCGCACATCTATAGTGCATCTGTGTGAGTCATAAGGATGCATTTAAATGTATAGATGTGGAGAAAAGGTCTGAACCGGACACAGCCTGAGCCTGTTTTTGCATGTTTGCGTGGTACCCAAGACAAAACTCCTGTTTTTAAAAAAAGGAGGCAAGCAGTCGAGAGGGTGTTGCCAATACAGAGAAAGACAGAAGTGGAAAAAAATACTAAAGACTTCTAGGATAGTGTAGTGTGAACATCCAACTATTTATACAAAACCATCCTGTAAAAACTGTACCTTTGAGATCATCGCATCAACATCACTGATGCCACCCTGGACTCTGCGTCCACACTACTGTGCCGTGTTCTCACAACCTTTGGCGGCAAAATGTCCCATAACTGTATGTGCACTGTCATGTCAAATGCTTGCTTCAATAAAAATATACAACAACAAAAAACCTAAACCGGCTGCTAGTGCCAATTGTGGCTTTTGAGTTTAGCACCGTCCCTGCTCACCTGCTTTGGCCTCCTCAGGGGGGGAAATGACAAGACTCAGAACTTATCAATCAACCGCTGTACATCATTAACACACTTCAGAAGAAAGCCATCCTGTACTGACACATTCGTCTAAATGCCACCAGCTGTAGGCTCATTTCCCTCTTGCTTTATATTAATACTAAATATGACTGCTGAGCTCCTTTTTGTCAAAAAAATAAGATGATTTCATAGATCACCATGAACTCATTATATCACAGTCAAAATACTACAACCCTCTCCATGCAAACTCTACGCTGTGTGGTGCCGGGCCTGGCCAGCTGCCGGTTGACTGTTGCATGTCATTATTCAGCTTAATGCCTGGGGCAGACGTATGAATTGCAGGTTTGCTCAACGTGGTGCAGGCTAACGCTACTCTGAGACGCTCGGGCGAGCGACTGTCATCAGCCCCCCGCCGCGCCTCCACAGCTTGGGAGGAGGCGCATCTGTCAAAGTGAGTTCTCAGGGTCCAGCAGGCAGGGGTGCTGAAGCTGGAGCCAGTCTCGGGCGATAACAGCCTTCACCTGCTATTCACCCTCCACCTTATCAGTGCTGCCGCTGACGACTTAAGACCACCCAGGCAGCTCCATCACCTGTACAACCACCACCTGCACTAATCGCGCTGTTTGTTGCGCTGTGTGTGTCACTGGATTGTGTTTTTTAACTAAGAATACAGTAGAGTTTTATTGATATTTGTTTTGTCTGCTCATGCTTCTTCAAGGTAGGTTGGGCCTCCTGAAAGCTGGGGACGACTCTGAAGTTACACATGCAACCAAATACAAATTCGATATTCAGGTGGGAACAGATTCTGTCTCAGGTTCTTAAGTGCAACCTGACGGGGTAAAGACCCATTGCGTGTCGAGCTGATAAACAAAAGAGGTCGTCAGTTCCCAAATTGTACTGGGTTCAGTTCCGCTCTCCTCCATTTCACAATTCCATCCACTTTCTTCTTCCTCTTCCACACTGAACTTTATAATTTCACAATCAGTAGCTACAGGATCAACCTCTGATACTACTAAACCCCTGAAGTAAAACAACCCTCAGTTCAACCAGGAAGCTCTGCACTCTGTGGTTTATGTGTGCATGCAAATTGCATGTAACAGACTACTTTGTCAGTGACGTATTTCGGGCCATCAGGATGAATCCACTCTTAGAAACAATTATAGGTGAAAAATACACATAATGAACTCCTCACGGGAGAGGACGTGGATTATCATCTTTTTTTGTTAATTTCTCTACATATGTGGGCCGTTTTCTTGATCGAGAAACACAGAAGCAAAGAGAATAATCTGGATTGCAGCCAGAGAAGAACAGAGGAACAGGAACAGGAAACATCTGACGCAGGCTGAAGTGGGTATCATCTGTTTTCTCAAGATCCCAACAAAAACGTTACAGGATCTCAGGAAAACAAACGTTTAACAACAATAGTACTTACTACTACATACTACAACCTTCCTTCTTTCTCTCTAACTCTCTCTCTCCTCTTTCCCCTCTTTCTATATAAAAAATGATCTCCAAAATATCCTACAACTGTATGCACAATGTCATGTACAATGTTTGCTTCAATAAAAACAAATTGCAAAAAAATCTCTAGGAGTCTAGGATGCATGATGACACAAGCTACACACACACACACACACACTGATTCAGTAACTCACCAGGGCAAACAATTTGTTTGCACAGGCACAAAATTTACTGTGCATATGCACACGAGGTACTGCACACATAATCACTTTTATGTGCCGACACTCTCTCACACACACACACACACACACAAATATACTGCACACATTATCATTTTCGTGCATATACCACAAACACAGAATACAGAGCTCATCACACATGATCATATAGAGAATCAACACATCACATCACGCTTGAGTATGTTAAGACACACACATACACACACACACAGGTTGCACGAGGCCCTGGTGAATATCAATGCAGCAGCAGAACTCTTGAATTCTTTAGTGTTAATTTTCTACCTGGGAGCAAAGCAGCAGTTTCCTTCTAAAATGGTACCCGTTGTGAGGCCGATCTTTTAGCTTCAGATCTTCATTTCCTGCCAGTTACTGACCTTTTCTGGTGTGCGTGTTGGCAATGGCGGCAGAAATTAAAGTCGAATGAGAGGGGCTGGAGTCCGCTTTGGTTTAAAGGTTAACACACTTTACATCTGCGCATGAGGTGAACATTCAGTCACACCCACAATGATCAAGAGTGCACACACACACACATACATGCATGAGAACAGCTTACTTGCTCGTTCACTATAATTTGCATTCATTACAGCTTAAAGGATATTTGTGCACACCCTGCAAACACATAAAATTATCTGTCTATTCAAATTCCAGCAAGATCAATTTTGTTTTGGACAAAGCTTCTTTTCTATTTGGTGACTTTGTCCTATTCTCTTTGATCAAGCAACCAGGCTTTGTGCCAGATGAATTAGGATCACTGTTCCTTTCTGCACAACTACATAACAACCAATGGAACTATGACGCATCATCATGCGGGTTACAGCACGGCGCCGCGCCTTAAAGTGACCTATTTACTGGTCTCAGTCTCTAATCATCGCAACATCAAGTCCACATGATGATTCATAAGTAGTTAGAAACACGTGCATCTAATCGATAAATACTGGAACCGATCGGTCGATTGGTCGAGTCTACCAATCATCGAATTATCTGAGATGTGTCGCTCAGGTTCCTTCTTAACTGAAACATGCCACAAATCGCATGACACAATATTCAACAATAAACCACAACGTCTACCATTCCTTTCTCCTGCGTTGCTCATGAAGGCCGGCTCGCCTGCTCCTCCTCATTCTCCTCCTCCTGCCCCCAAATTCCTTCTTATCCGCGTCTAATCTGTTTGCAAGTGACAGCGAAACTCATCTGACCCAACTCGGTGTTCAGAACTGCAGGACGTCTTCTTTAGATTTTGAGCTGCTCGCGATCAGAATCATCTTCCTTGTTGTCACGACATCAAACCCATCACTACGAGAGAAACGCAGAACACTGATAGATGGGTAAAGCCTATAACTTGTTAACTTGTCTTGGTCCATTGCTTTTGTGATATTTAAGATGTTCTCCTGAGGCCTTGCTGAGCATTTGAGCGTCGCCCGATAACATCTGAGAGGAAACACACACACAGAATTTATTCCTGGGCTTCATTCACCGCACAGAAAAGAGGCTGTTTCTTGTGTGCACATCGCTCCATTCACTCCTCTGTGGTCTCCCTCTTAGTCCTCATCTGTCCTCTCCTGCACTTTCATCTCCCCGTTCAGCCACACCCATCAAATTCTTATTTCACCGCCGGTGATCTCTATTTTTATTCAGCAAAGCCCTCGCCACCATCGTCCAAGCATCGTCTGAAATTGAGTTGAGTGCCGTTGTTGTCTCTCCTAAACTCTCTATCTCTTTAAATGTGTTGTTCGGCGTAATTCGCTTTCCACTAGGGTGGGAGCGCTGGGCGGGAGAGCTGCTGAGTGACATCAGATGACCAGCTGTTGGGTTTTTAAAACCCTTCATCACCTACAAGGCCGGTCAGATCTGGGCCAGGCCACCAGAGCCTGTCGACGTGTACGCGTCCAGACCTCAACACACAAGTCAAAGCATTGGAAAGTAGGGTAGAAGACGGCCGCTTCAGATCAGTTTTGCCCTAAAAACAGAAGAAAAGCATCTTAAAACCGGACTGGATAACACACACCACCACTGGGAAATTAAGCGCCGGCAGACACTTTTGCTGTAGTAACAGTATATGCAGTGATCTTCCCCTCTATGCTCTGAGAGTGATAGCCGATCCTCTCATTGTTTTTACGCCAATTTTAGAAGCAGATTCCCATCTATCAGGATTTTCGCTCCTTCATATTTATTGTTAATGCTGTTTGACCACTATCTTCTGGCTCTATCTATCTTCTGGCTATCTCTGGTTTTGCACGTATGACCACAGCAGTAAATTAAGAGATGGTTTGAAAATTAGACCCCATTAAAGTTTCATAGTCTGGTGGGCAGACTGAGTGCCCAGATGGTGAAGCCTAGCTGCTGCTTCCTTTAACGTCCATCTCGGCAGTTAGCGGAGATCCCCGAGCTCGCATTGGCTCCTGTGCCAAGTAGCTCAGGCAGCTGGATGTGATGAAGTGGATAAAAGGCGCCGTTAATTGAACTGGATCAATGGAAACTCCCTGGCTGCAAGTCCTAGCAGGTCTGAGGGGGCAGGGGTTCCCAAACTTAAGTCTGCTTTACTGACGTGTACGCCAACACATAAAGCACGACTGACCAAGGGAAGCAGCAGGGCTGTTCAATAACAAACATCAAAACACAAACTCCTTCAAAGGGCCTCTGTGCTTCATTCATTTGCAGAGAATATGCATTTATTGATAATTGATAATCATCACTGCCCACCTCTTCCAATGTTGGCTATTTGGTGAAGGTGACGTGTTTAATCCCTCCCTCACTGGGAAACCAGAAACATATTAATCAATTGAATCAATATTATCTGCAGTGATGAAGTTTAACAAATCTGTGCTGTGGTGCACCTGGAGCCCCGTGAAGGACCCTTGGGTGCCACAGCAACATTTTTTTTGGGAAGCCACTTAGGGAACCATAGTGTGAAGATGAGGGAGAGGGGGAGGGGGATACACAAAGAGGGAAGGACAGACTTGATGGATGGATGCTTGAAGGATGGATAAGGTGGCTGGTGAGGGTGGCAGCCTGGACTTAATGGAGGGGAGAGGGGGGAAGGGAGGGGGGGCTAAATGAATAATGAGGATGTGGAGGACCGGTGAGACGTGCAGCCCCGTACCTCCTCCTCCTCATGCTACTGCTGCTGCTGCTGAGGTCGGCGGTTGGCGGAGTGAGTGAACCCCGGCGCCTCTGTCCGCCATCACCACTTCCCTCCTGGGTGCACACCGGAGCTTGGCGTCCTCCCCCTCGCCGCCCCTCCGCTCCTCCACCCCTGGTCGCGCTGATTCACTGGATGTGTTACGGGCGTCCGTCCCCCGCCGTCCTCATCTCCCCCGAGCTCAACAAACCTGCGGCTTTTTCGCGTCTCTCCTCCTCCTCTTCCTCGCACCCCCTCCTCTCCTGCTCCTTGTGTCCGCGCTCCACACGCAGCTCCCTCTTATTTACACACTTAATTGTTTCCCCTATAGTTTTCCAAGTTTAAGTTCCCTTTCAGGTTGTGTTATTTGACGTAGAAAACAAAATAAAGCGCAGAGCACAGAAGCTCCACACGCGCACTCACAGCCCGAGCCGCTGGATGGCGGAGCGGCAGGAGCGCGGCTGCTCCTCCGCGGTGCTGAGCGTGCGGAGGTAAGAAGCGATGAAGGAAAGAAAGGAATAACAAATAAAATCCTCCTCCGCCTCCCAGTGCAGTGACTGTAAAATCATTCCCCAGCAGTCCATGAGGGAAAACACAAACAAGGCTCCCCCGTCTTTACCTTCCACAGTCCGATCCTGTACCTGCTCACCGATCCGCCTGGACCGACACCCTGTCAGGATCCCCAGCCGGGTGAGGTAGCTGATGGGCCGGGTAGGCTGGCTGTCAGACACCGCTACACTGACGGAACTCTCCGACGTCACTGCATTCTTAGCGGAGCCGCTCACGTGACCCGCTCATGTTGCGTTCAAGGCGTGTCGGTGAAAACTTCCGTCAGTACACCAAATTCACACACACGTTGATATCAACGCACAACTTTGTACTTGAAACGTATAACGCATAAGGATAAATTGTAATAATTCGAAAATTGCCGATTTTGATATTATAATAATAATAATAATAATTATTATTATTATTATTATTATTGTTATTATTATTATTGTTACTTTTTATGGTCACGAAAAGGAGGTGTGTTTTTTGGTTGCATTTCAAAATATCTTGGCTATATCTTAAAAGAGAATTTGATTAAAACGTAAAAATAGATATGAACATAATATTTTTTACAGAAATTTCCTTGTAACGTATACCGTGTACATGATCATCGTTATGCAAATTCTGATGGAATAGTCACTTCTCTTTAATTGCCAAAGTCGAGGGATTGTTGCAGAAAAAACAAACAAATCATTAGTTGTGTATCTGTTATCTGTTTAAACTGGAAAGCAGGGTACAATCAGATTTGTTTCAATAGATTTTTTTTTTTTGCTCAATGGTCTGATTTTGAACCTAACCAAAACGGTTCAGTAAGTTTGTAGAACCATATTTCTCTCTCATTACCTGATTACCAAGGTAACGGAAATCCAACTGTAGGTGTTTCCTTCAGACGTCTCCGCTCTGGAAGCTGAAGTATTGTACTGTAGGTGTTGTTTTCCAAGCGAGATTATCATTCCTCGCATCGTTCCCATACCTTCCTGAATGCACCATCCCCTCCTCCTCCTCCTCCTCCTCCTCCACCACCTCCTCCTCCCTGCCTGCCACCCTGGTTCCCTTTGTGGGTGAATAAAAGGGGCTTTAACCCTGTGAGCTCATGGTGGCCGTGACTGTCTGTCACAGCTGGACTGACCATCAATCTGCCCTCCGTCTTCATCTGAGATGTTTTTTTACAAAAACAATTTGAAATGAAAAATGTGTTATTGTGTTTTTGCCTTGTGTTGGACATTAGTAAGTCGTCATTATGCACACATCATTACCTGCTCTATTAAGCATACAGTCACATGTGCTGTGGTCACACTGCTCTTTGGCCTTTCCTGGTCACAACTGGCATAAGAATCCTGTAAACTCATAAATGCCAGCACGGGACTGAGCTTGAATTGTCTTTGTGTGTGTGTGTGTGTGTGTGTGTGTGTGTGTGTGTGTGCGTGTGTGTGTGTCATGTAAAGGTTTTGACTGGTTACGTATTATTGAAGAATAGAGCAAATCCCAAATGATACGAGCAGTATTTGTAGAGATTTTGTGTGGGTGGGATTATTGATATATTCTTTTCAATGTAAATTGTAGAAAAACAATCAATCACTTCAACGATTGAAGCAATTTGGCTTCCGTAACAAATTCATCCGCTACAATGCAGCTTTGACCTTTGCAATTTGTTTTTTATTGAAGCAGATATTGTACGTGACATTGTGCACACAGGTTAAAGGGAATTTTGGAGATCATTTTTTATATAGAAAGAGGGGAAAGAGGAGAGAGAGAGATAGAGAGAAGGGAGGCAGGTTGTGATATCCCTACTATTGTTGTTGAACTTTATACATACATAGACCCTGAGGAAAAATACAAGTGGGCTGGATTTGCAATGAAGTCATAGGGTACATACAGAATTTACAGGATGATGTCAAACAGCAATGTAGGTTAGAACAAATGGCATCATAGGTTGTGCACAATGCAGCTTTGTCAAATGGGATCTGTTTTCATAGCAAAATCACAAAAATGTTTATTAGTCATGGAGTTGAGTCAAAGTAATCAAAGTTGAAATGATTCAATGCGAGTTACAAAGTGGAGGCCACATCAGTCCCATCTCCACTCATGCATCTCTCTCTCTCTCTCTCTCTCTCTCTCTCTCTCTCTCTCTCCCTCTGGTTGAATTGGAGCAGACGGAATT
Source organism: Genypterus blacodes (assembly GCF_046128005.1). NCBI lineage: Eukaryota > Metazoa > Chordata > Actinopteri > Ophidiiformes > Ophidiidae > Genypterus > Genypterus blacodes. The sequence goes on from NW_027466874.1 coordinate 1,920,277, forward strand.
ATAACTCATGCAAAGCAGCTTGCCACTTCAGGGACAGTAAGCCAGTAGTCGAGTGGCCTCTTGCAGCATTGTAAATATTGTAAGGTAGCACCGTGCCATAGAAGCACAGGTGACTGAATAATTAATAGGAGCTGTATCATTGAGAGAAATGCTTTGGAGGCCATTAGCTCAGCTACCTGGTCGGGGCGAGAGCGTATTTGTCAGAGGAAAGCGATGCCGGGCGCTGATTGATTTCCCGTGGCTGCCAGGTTAGAGGCAGGGTGCCTCTGTACATTAATATCATGTGACATCTATTAGATAGGTGACTTCCTCAAGTCGAGTCCAACGAGGCCGCCCCGCCAGAGAGCAGAGGATCAAAATTTAAATTGTCATCATTAATTTCTGGTGCTTGGGGAGTATCTTGGTACACGGTCTGCCTTCCCCTGCAACACACACACACACACACACACACACACACAGCAGACCTGAACCATTAACACAAACATCTTTTTCTCTGTGCTCGCAACTTTTTGTCGTCACAGTTCCAGTTGTGTGTCTGTAACGTCTGAACGCAGCAGCGCACATTATGATTTGCGACACATTCAACGTAAACGGAGACATACACATTTCTTGGGAAATCTCTGCATGTTTCTGATAAAGCTGTGGGAGGCCTCATCCATGCTGATTGTTTGGATCAAGGACGACATGTTCAAGTGGCCCAAATCTGAGATGAAAAATCTGCTTTGGTTTCTTCACGCCTATCAGAACAACAGAATATTTGGGCCACTTCATGTCATAAAGTAGTCTGAGCCTGTGTTATAGCATCTCTCTCCTTTTTCTCACACAATATGTACAGCCGGGCCTTCAATTGTAACGTCCTAAGGGGGACAATACAAGCATGCACAGTACGCGCTTTGGCAGGAAGTGAAGCACTACGCTCACGATACCACTTGAAATAAGATGGAAGGCAGATTTCTTTCTTTCTTTCTGTTTTGTTTTGTTTTGCCTTTGTGTCTTACTTCTAAAAACTCAATAAGTTGAAATTCAAGACGGCCCGACATTAGCATAGCAATTTGGGAGCCCCTTCGCATTTGAATAATTTCTAATTTCTATGCTTTCAATCACGGCTAATTCATCATATTGACAAGTTCTGAGCAGAAATGCCAACTGACATGGTGAATAATACAGTCATATCTACCTTTTCACAGTCTCATTCTCCTCCTTTTGATAAGTTAATTGCAGTCTTTGTTCTAATACGCTCTCTCTCCGTCCGTCCCTCGGCGGCGCTGCAGGATGGCAGGCGTTTATCTCCACGCTGCACTTTTAAAGAAATGCAGCCTCAGATGAAATGTGAGCTGTTATTGCTGCTCTTAAAGAGTCACACTTGCAATATCCTGTGGCAGGGGCGCGAGTGAGCGTCTGTGAATATCTTTGCCTTTGCTTGGCCTCCAGCCCAGGGGGTCAGCGGTGGAACGCTGGAATCTAACTGGGAAATCAGGGGCAGAGGCTGGAAATCTCAGCGCAGTGTTGCACATCAGGCTGACTGACCTGTGTGTGTGTGTGTGTGTGTGTGTGTGTGTGTCTGAGACAGTGCAGGTAGTCACGTCATCACCCAGTTATGTTTTCATATCATTTGGGTGTGATCAGATTTGTCTTTCTGCCTGACGGTGGCGCTGCTATAAGAAGTTTATCAAACCACCTTTGAACAGCACAACACAATATAGTACTACTAAGACATTCTGACCTGGAGACGCTGCGGTCAGTCTGTGCCTCGTATGTGGACTCCTGTCAATCTTATCATAATAAAAGTTATAATTAGAATCACCTGGAGAATATCTCACGTTTTTTATTGCCATGTGGGAAATAAAATGGACAGCACGGAGCAGCTCCTGACAGCTGATCCAGCTGTGCTGCTGTCATTAGTGAGTGACGTCGCTTCAGATGACGCCTGAGGGGTGAAGACGTTGACGTTCCTCTGTCCTCCCGTCTTTTCCTCGGGAAAGTGAGGGAAACGTGGAAGCAATTGAAGAGCTCTGGGATGCAGGGAGTTTGCCTGGCTGTCATCACATGATGCACATCAATAATATCTGTCACACACTGCCAATTAACAATTCAATCCAAGCCTCACCCCACCATCATGAATGCAATTCAAACCGTTGGCAGTGGGTTTGGATGGTAACTGCGTGGATACTCGCCGATGGGCAACAAGCAGCTTTTCTGTCCGCACATAGAAGACAGAATTAATAAGGCCAGCAGACGTGTGTGCTGGGAAGAGAGATCTGATTTTTCACAGGACACACATTTTAATCCATGTAAATTCAGCTCAGTGTTATCTAAACCGTCTGGAGGCATCATGCATGCTAATGCCTCGTCTGCTGCTGTCTCAGTCTGCATGCAATATCAAGGATGAAGGAGTAATTTAGAGACGAGTCCATGGGTGTGACGTAATGTACGGCGTAATGTTCAGGTTGTAGCATCCATAGAAGACTTAGAGGATTGATCATTATGTGAATCTTTATGTGTATTTTAATCTGAACTGCTGGCATCAGTTTGATATATAATTACTTTCCAATCTATGGTTGGACACATTCCAAAGTAGAAGGCACTCAGAGGGCACATACCTCCACCAAGATGTCCTCCAATTATGACTCATTTCTCTCTGGGATGAGAATTTAAAGGTTATTGATGAGACCATGATTTCTTATAGGTCAGGTCAATAGATAAGACAATTATAGGAAAGCAGTAAGAAATATTAAAAGCAGACATTGGAAAGCTTGGTGCTTCTACATGAAGTTGTTTTGAAAATGTTCAGGCTCAAATGGGCCCAAGGATAGACACAAGGAATCAAAACCATATCCTCCTTGGCATTAATAAGATCAGTGAGATGAGGTTTAGTGTAAACATCTACTTGACCTTTGAGAGTCGTTTGGGTCATGGTTACCAGGGTGCATCACCCCGCAGGGATACAAGCGCAGCACTTCAGCCCAGTTTCTGACCTGCCGGGAGTTGCCATATAAGAAATCACTCAGTGGCAATTGGTGAGGTCGTTCTCTCTTAATGGAGTGTGATTCTCCTTAAATGTTCGTCAGCCCAAAGGTGCTTGGCTGGGAGAGTCCGGGTGGTTTGGAGAGATAGTCTGGAGAAGCAAACATCCAGCAAGCGCCTGTATATTTATGATAATGTGCTTAAGCTGCTCTGATCCCAACGTTTTTCTCCCGATACTGGGCAGTCAACTTTCCCATTTTTACATGATACGTTTAACTGAATTTTTCTGAGGGTTTCTGCTGGATATAACAGATTTTTGCAACTGGATCTAGTGTGGTGTCTCATTTTGGTGACTACAAAGTCATCTTTACTAATCCCAGACATCTTCTTCCTGAGAACATTTAGGGTTATATTTATCAATTCCATTTCCTTTTGCAATTTGTTTTTATTGAAGCAGATATTGTACGTGACATTGTGCATACAGGTTAAGTGGGATTTTGGGAGCATTTTTTATATAGAAAGAGAGGACAGAGGAGAGAGAGAGATAGAGAGAAGGGAGGCAGGTTGTGGTATCCCTACTATTGTTGTTGAACTTTATACATACATAGACCCTGAGGAAAAATACAAGTTGGCTGGATTTGCAATGAAGTCATAGGGTACATACAGAACTTACAGGATGATGTCAAACAGCAATGTAGGTTAGAACAAATCGCATCATAGGTTGAGAGAGAGGGAGAGAGAGAGAGAGAAAGGGGAGAGACAAACAGGAAATGAAAAAAAAACAAAGAGATGGCATCCTGACCCGAAACCCCACCCAACCCCACATTCATACAAACCTGCATTCACACACCCCCGTCCTGGACTGCCTGAAATGCAAAATAAAATGATAAAATTAAATAAAAAGGATCTGATCTGTGTTCTTGTAATCAGTCACTGGTCTGGCATAGCCTGTAGATCTGTGAAATAGGAGAGAAAAGGTTGTCATCTCTGATAGAATTTATCAGTGTGGTTCCTCATAGTGCATTTGATTTTCTCGAGTCTAAGAAAGTACATTGTATCCTTAAGCCATTGCGAAATAGAGGGAGGGGTGAGGGATTTCCAATGTAGGAGCAGGCGTCGCCTGGCAAGCAAAGAGGTGAACATGATGATTTCCTTTTGTGGGGTGTTAAAACGGTGTAGGTCATAGTACCGAGTACCGAAGATGGCAATGTAAGTGGAGGGTAGAATTTGTATTCCCAATATGGTGGACAGTGTGTTGAAGTAACTCGCCCAGTAGTTGAGGAGCCTGGGGCAAAGAAAAAATTATTAATGAATGTTGGGTTAAGTTACAATGAGGCATCGAACATCTATTACAATTGTCATCTAGGTCTGTATACATTTCGGCTAATCTGGATTTAGAGAAGTGGACCCTGTGCACGACCTTGTACTGGATAAGAGCGAGACGGGCACAGGATGAGGCAGTATGCAGGTTGCGTATGATATCGTCCCACCAGTCTATGTCCAGATGGAGTTCGAGTTCAGTCTCCCAAGCAGCCCGTGTTTTCGAGTTAGATAGGTCCCCGAGGTCCAGAATACGGCTGTAAATCTCAGATATAGTCCCACTCAATTCCATTTCCATCAAACCTTTAAAGTCCATGGCTTCAATTTGCATTAGAGGTATCAGAACTTCTTGAACGTCTATCCATTTTGGTCATATCTTTACATCTTCCAAGTTTAGGCATAAAATCACATCATCATATGAAAGTTTAGTCTCCAATATGGAGGTAAACAAAATGCTCCAATAGATGCAAATGCAACAGCGGTAATGATAGAACTTATGCCTTTGTTAAGCATCTTTAAAGGCTCCATAATCATTTATTGTGATGAGAGAACTGGCAGCTTGGGTGTGCGTGGCCATGATGAGTGTGTGTAGTTGACAGGTGAATTGGCAGATATCTGGATGAATAAATCATGATTATTCAATGTTTTGATCTCACAGGAAACACACTCGACTTCAGGGGATTGAGTCAAGAACTAGAGTAAAGAAATAAGAAATGCAGACAGATTCTTATCACCCTTTGGGGTAAATTGTAGCCTGAGAATATAAAGACATGACATCAGAGGTGTCCATTGTGAGATAGAAACTACATACATAGATATCCTATGTGTTTGTGTGCGCGTGTGTGTGTGTGTGTGTGTGTGTGTGCATGTGTGTGTGTGTGTGCGCGCTCGATGTGCTATGGACGTGTTTATCCTGCCTAGTCTGTGTGTGTTGCACTGCTCTGTGCGATACATAAAACACTATAGTAGATTTCGGCGTGCTGTCCTTATTTCACCATATGGGACTTTGAGTAAAGAAACCAAATGGAAGCTGGATGGACTTTATTATGCAAATGCACAGGGAGTCTTGTTATTTTATGAACTTGCTGATAATATGACATGCTGCGCCTGCTCCATCCACACTGTGGCTCGCTGTGTGGACGTGCAAGAGATCAAAGCATCTTGTTGTTCCAATTTAAGTTTACGTCTCAGTGGGAAAATGCCCTTTTACGTTGCTTCAAAGGCGACCGGGGTTGTTTTCCATTCCAGATGGTGTTCAGGGGGTTTGATGTAAATTGAATATTTCACCAGTTTGTTCAAAGCATATTCAGGCTTTCAGCTTTCTCATCCAATATGCACCACTATTCATGTATTTAGCATGTGGCCATGATAATGTACGTCATCAATAATTCATATCATAACTTTGTTTTTGAGTCTCTTTTTTTTTCATGTTAAGTTTCAAGTCACAAAATCTCTAACTTGGCTTTGATTTGACTACATGTGGACTTTATCCCTTTGACTTTGAAGGACTTTTGTAATATTGAGAGCGCTCAAGCATTGTGTTTATGTAGTCTGTTTACACTCACAACCCTGACACAACATCTTACTCCTTTCATTTAATGAAGGAAGCATGAAATAGAGCGGTAGTGAAGTTTTAAACCAGACATTAAAGCTGAACCGGCAGGAGGAACATGTTTACACATACAAGCACACAGACCATCCATGTGTATGTGCATCTATGTGAATTATTTTGTGTGAGTCTTCTGTGTGCGTTTGTGGGTGCAAGGGTTTACACACCTGTGTGTAAGTGAGCCTGTGCGTGAGAGAATTGGAGGCCTCTGTGTTTGCCTGGCTGGTGTAAAACGCAGAGGTCAGCTATCACTTTGAAACATGTTGGTCCTTATCTCTGTCATGAGGCCTAATAGAGTAATGAATCAACATAAAGGCCGGGACTCTCCTGAATGGACTGCTGCCTCGTCCACCAACACTCCTGCTTCACTTCCACCACGCTTATTGCCTCTCTAAGCATCTTTTTCTCGTTTTTTTTTGCCCTCCGCTGTTGTTTATAGGCTCTTTTCAAAAGGGGCTGAATTGTTGCATTCACACAACAGCAGCCTCGCCGCCTCATCTTACACCTCGGCCGCTATGAAACAAACCACGGCACAGAAGAAACGGGTGAAGATTGAAAATGGGCACAAAATGGAATGGATTGTCTTCAGCTATGATCTCGACCCCTTCAATCCTTCATGAAGACCAGAAAATGTTCCTCTACATCTTAGAGCTTGGGGCAAGGTTACACATTGAGTGAGTAATGTGTCAACCCGAACCTGAACCCTAACCCAGGAGGATGGAGCCCCGTCTCGGTGCAGATTTATAGTCAGCGTGGACGGTTGTGGGCATTCTTCCTGTCTGTATCTGCCCCCTCTTGCCTTTTTACACCATGACTGCCTTTAAACCAACTCTACATAGATATAATTGTTCATTTTCAACAATTTTCAAAGGACCATGGCTGCAAAAAATGGATGCAACTTTGTGAGGTATGACTTGACTTGAATCTGAAAATACCTAAAGGAATGAAAAGAAAAAAAGTATGCGTTGAAAAGGATTTTGGCACAAAGGAGTTCGGCACATTTCCGTCAAAAAGTGTGACAAAATAAAGCTGTGGATAAAAGCCAAGAATGTGCTGTTTGGTGCTGAGTGACAGAATGAGCTCAGCACAAGATGGAACCATAATCATGCGGGTGGAGCAGATGTGCCAGTGATACAGCAGAGGGACGTTTGAACACTCTGAAACCAAATATGAAACAAACAACTAACTTTTTATATTTTTATGTCAGGTTAAAATAATATAGCCTTAAATTTCAAGCTAAATGTGATAAACAGACAAGCAGCTTGTTTTCTCATAACGGACTTTTGAAAAGTGGAACAGATGGTTGACATAATTTAACACAGTAGTTTGCAGTCTTATAAACACACATTTACATAACCATTTACAAACATATTTTACTTTCTGGGTCTTCTGTTTTTGCAGCATATTCCCTAATCATTGTCTGCATTCATTCCAAGTCCAAACCTTGAATATTCATAACAATTTCCCCCTAAAACAAGTAATTTTGGGGGCGTAAGTGAGGCGTGAGGCCTTGGATGTCAGAGGCTCCATCAGGGCCTGGCAGAGGTTTATTACTGCACAATTAATAATCCAGTATTGTAGAAGAAAGCTGTCTGTATAATTCACTCTCACAAACCTGCTACATCCACATCATATCACTCTGAGCTCAGGATGGAATGGACAATGGAAGATTGATGTATTTGGTTTTTACAGTATAGAATCATTTTAAAGTTACTGACATGTTCCTCTGGCCTGATCCTGATCCTGATCCTGAACCTGAACCTGAAACTGAACCTGAACCTGGCCCTGGCCCTGGCCCTGGCCCTGAACCTGGTCCTGGTCCTGGTCCTGGGCCTGGGCCTGGTCCTGGTCCTGGTCCTGGTCCTGGTCCTGGTCCTGGTCCTGCTGCTCTCAGCAGTTGATAGACGTCTGCTGGTTCCACACATTTGGTGGTGAAATCGCATCGTTAATTAATCCCCAGCAGCGTTCTCATATCGCAGCGTGCAAAGCGTGAACCCTGTGTGCAGTCGGTGTCACCCGGCAGGAAATTAATCGACAACAGTTTTAACAATTAAATGTTAATTATGAGTTGTTTGAGGTTAATAATCCTAAATATGATCTGGTTTCTGGTTTCTAACTCTAAAATGAGGATTTTCCACTTTTAAATTAAGAGCCTAATTTGAAAAATATCACCTTGAGATATGGGAAGCTAATATAATTATAACTTATAATTAACATATCACTTTTTGTAGATTGTTTATTATAAACAATCTAGAGAAGAACAAACAAGAAATTGAATTAACCGATGATGAACATATCAATAACTCTGCAAAACAAGGAATCCGAGAAATTCTATCTTGCTTAAATTGATTCTATCTTAATTTGTCTGATCCAAGGAAATTAAATGCAAATGCATCCAGGAAGGTTTAAAAAGGTCTGTTTTCACTCAGTATGCACAGCTGCACTGCAGAGCGGGAAAGTCAAGGTGGATTAAAGCATTGCAAAGGTTCCAAACTAGACCTCAGAAATAAGACTATGGAAATCTGTATCATGGGTCCCATTCAATTTTAATGTTGATCAGCTGATAACCATTTTAATAAACATACAGACAGGCAAAATAAAAGAGCTTTACTCTTTTCTAAGCTACACAGATAAAACTTTTGTTTACACGAAGCAGTTTTTTTTTGCAGTTATGGATTTCTATCTCTTGATGTTTTGATCAAAGTCTATCTTAAACACATATGCTGTGTGTGTGTGTGTGTGTGTGTGTGTGTCTGTGTGTGTTATGTATTCCCTCACTGCTTCGACAGTGATCAGCCTCATACTGAACATATGTTACATTAACCCAAAGAGCTTCAGCTCAGCTAATCCTTGTGATATTCATATATTATGCTTTCGCTCCATCACCTTGGTTACCTGCACCTAGTTTCCATCAGATATTTGAAGCATACTTAAGGCACATGTGCTCTTTTGATCCCCCTCCGGCTCTATTTGATGTCATTGCGATGAGGTGAGCTAAGTCCTTCCTCATTCAATAAGATCGTGAGTGATGCCGTTATGATGGAGGCCTGGATCTAAAGAGGAAACCTGGGTGCAAATTGCCGGCGTAAGCAGCCTTCAAACAGAATGCATGAATCAATTTGGCTTTGAAATTCAGGTTTTCCTCTTTGAATTCTGGGGTTGAATTTCTTTTTTTGATATCAAAAGGAGCGTCCGGCTCACACAGCCCATCTACTCAGCTCTCTATTCACCAGCTTCGTTTTTCTTTTTTTTCATCTTCTATCTCATATTTCAATGAAACTGTGCCCCAGTCAGCGTTTCTTCTCAAATTTTCACTGCACCAAACGTATTCATAGCGTTTAGCCCCCTGTAGGTACAGATATGGATAACACGCTGTTCATCTACTGCAACATGAGTGGACACAATCTGCCCATCTATAAATATAATCTATATAAATGATATTAGTGTTTCAGAGGCAGATATTTCTCAGGATGGGCTTGAAACCGAACAAAGCTGAAAGTGAGCAAAGGTGAAGGTTTGACTTATTTAACTGGATGCCGTTTCATAGCTGTGGGATGATGCATGTCGCATTTTAATGCAGAATTAGTTTTTATTTGCCACTTGAGAGGCTGCACTGAAACCAAAAAACCTCTACAAAACAAGATGACACATACAGATCAAACCCTCTGACAAGGACTAACAACTGTCTCATCAAGAGAGTAGAGCATCAGAAACAGACTAAACAAGAATATCACAGGAAATGAGTTTATCGCTCAATTCTTCCCATTCTTTATTGGCGTGTTATCCATTCTGAGTTAAATCCTTCACATTTGATCTGGAAATAAAAAACAA